>NW_027480463.1:0-685678 GCF_051401765.1 Calliopsis andreniformis | reverse complement strand
GGTCTGTGGATTAAGGATTGAGGATTGAGAATTGAGGATTGAGGATTGAGGATGGAAGATTGAGGTTTGGGTGATGAGGATTGAAGAATGAGGATTGAGAATTGAGGATTGAGGATTGAGGATTGAAGATTGAGTATTGAGGATTGAAGCTTGAGGATTGAGGATTGAGGATTGAGGATTGAGAATTGAGGATTGACGATTGAGGATTGGGTATTGCGTATTGAACATTGAGGATTGAGGATTGAGGATTGAGGATTGAGGATTGAAGATTGAAGATTGGGTATTGAGGATTGAAGAATGAGGATTGAGGATTGAGGATTGAAAACTGTGAGTTGAGGATATTCTATTGGGGATTGAGGATTGACAACTGATTGTTGAGGACTGAGGGCTGAAGATTGAGGATGCAGGATTGAGGATTCAGAATTGAGGTTTGAGGACTGAGGAATGAGGATTGAGGTTTGAAGATTGTGGATTGAGGATTGAGAATGAGGGCTGAGGGTTGAGGATTTAGGTTTGACTATAGAATCCTGAGAATTCAGGATATTCTATTCAGTACTGAGAATTGAGGATTGATGGTTGAGGATTGAGGATTGACGATTGAGCGTTGAGGATTGAGTATTGAAGATTGAGGATTGATGATTGAGGATTGATGATTGAGGATTGAGGATTGAGAATTGTGGATAGAAGATTGAGTATTGAGGATTGAAGATTGAGGATTGAGGATTGAGAATTGAGGATTGAGTATTGAGGATTGAGGATTGAGTATTGAAGATTGAGGATTGGGTATTGAGGATTGAAGAATGAGGATTGAGGATTGAGGATTGAGGATTGAGGATTGAGAATTGAAGATTGAGTATTCAGGATTGGAGACTGGCGATTGAGTATTGAGGACCGAGTATTGAGGATTGAGGATTGAAGATTGAGTATTGAGGATTGAAGATTGAGGTTTGAGGATTGAGGATTGAGGATCGAGGATTGAGGATCGAGGATTGAAGATTGAGTATTGAGGATTCATGCCTGGCGATTGAGGATTGTGGATGGAGGATTGAAGATTGAGTATTGAGGATTGAAGATTGAGGATTGAGGATTGAGGATTGAGGATCGAGGATTGAATATTGAGGATTGAAGATTGAGTATTGAGGATTGAAGATTGAGGTTTGAGGATTGAGGATTGAGGATCGAGGATTGAGGATTGAGGATTGAAGATTGAGTATTGAGGATTGAAGGTTGAGGATTGAGCATTGAGTATTGAGTATTGAGGATTGAGGATTGAAGATTGAGGATTGAGGATTGAGGATTGAGGATTGAGGATTGAGGATTGAAGATTGAGGATTGGGTATTGAGGGTTGAGGATTGAGGATTGAAGATTGAATATTGATGATTGAAGATTGAGGATCGAGGATTGAGGGTTGTGGATTGAGGACGAGTACTGTGTGTTGAGTATTGATGTTTGAGGTCTGTGGATTGAGGATTGAGGATTGAGAATTGACGATTGAGAATTGAGGATTGCAGGTTGAGGTTTGGGTGTTGAGGATTGAAGATTGAGGATTGAGGATTGAGGATTGAGGATTGAGGATGGAGGATTGAAGATTGATTATTGAGGATTGAAGATTGAGGATCGAGGATTGAGGATTGAGGATTGAGGATTGAAGATTAAGGATTGGGGACTGAGTGTTGAGTGTTGAATGATGAGAATTGATGTTTGTGGATAGAGATTTGAAGATTGCAGATTGAGTATTGAGTATTGAAAACTGTGAATTGATGATATTCTATTGAGTATTGAGGATTGACAATTGATTTTTGAGGACTGAGGGCTGAAGATTGAGGATTCAGGATTGTGGATTCGGGATTGAGGTTTGAGGACTGAGGATTGAGGGTTGAGGATTGAGGATTGAGCATTGGCGCTTGAGGATTGAGGGTTGAGGATGGAGGATTGAGGAGAGAGGTCTGAGTGTTGAGGATTGAGTGTTGAGATTTCATGTTTGTGGATTGAGGTTTGATTATTGAGTAATGTGGATTGAGTACTGGACCATGAGAATTCAGGATATTCTATTGAGTATTGAGAATTGAGGATTGATGATTGAGTATTGAGGATTGATGGTTGAGGGATGAGTGTTGAATATTGAGGATTGAGGATTGAGCATTGAGGATTGAGGATTGAGGATTGAAGATTCAGTATTGATGATTGAAGATGGGAGGAATGAGCATTGAGTATTGAGTATTGAAAACTGTGAATTGATGATATTCTGTTGAGCATTGTGAATTTACAACTGAATGTTGAGGACTGTGGTCTGAACATTGAGTATTCAGTATTGAGGATTCAGGTTTGTGGTTTGTGGACTGAGGATTGAGGCTTGAGGATTGAGGATTGAGGATTGAGGACTGAGGATTGAGGATTGAAGATTGAGGATTGAGGATTGCGGATTGAGGATTGAGGATTGCGGATTGAAGATTGAGGATTGGGTATTGCGGATTGAACATTGAGGATTGAGGATTGAGGATTGAGGATTGAGGATTGAGGATTGGGTATTGAGGATTGAACATTGAGGATTGAGGATTGAGGATTGAGGATTGAGAGTTGAGGATTGAGGATTGAGGATTGAAGATTGAGGATTGGGTATTGAGTGTTGAAGAATTAGGGTTGAGGAATGAGGATTGATGATCGAGGATTGAAGATTGAGTATTGAGGATTCAAGCCTGGCGATTGAGGATTGAGGGTTGAGGATTGAGGATTGAGGATTGATGATTGAAGATTGATGATTGGGTGTTGAGGATTGAAGAATGAGGATTGAGGATTGAGGATTGAGGATTGAGGATTGAGGATTGGGTGTTGAGGATTGAAGAATGAGGATTGAGGATTGAGGATAGAAGATTGAATATTGATGATTGAAGAATGAGGATCGAGGATTGAGGATTGAGGATTGAGGATTCGGTATTGAGGATTGAAGAATGAGGGTTGAGAATTGAGGATTGAGGATTGAGGATTGAAGACTGAGTGTTGAGGTTTGAGTGATGAGAATTGATGTTTGTGGATAGAGATTTGAAGATTGCAGATTGAGTATTGAGTATTGAAAACTGTGAGTTGATGATATTCTATTGAGGACTGAGGATTGACAACTGATTGATGAGGACTGAAGGCTGAAGATTGAGGATTCAGGATTGAGGATTCAGGATTGAGGTTTGAGGACTGAGGATTGAGGATTGAGGATTGAGGATTGATGATTGAGAAATGAAGATTGAGGATTGAGGATTGAGGGTTGTGGATTGAGGACGAGGACTGAGGGTTGAGTATTGATGTTTGAGGTCTGAGGATTGAGGATTGAGGGTTGATAATTGAGGATTGAGGATTGAGGATTGAAGATTGAGGATTGGGTGTTGAGGATTGAAGAATGAGGATTGAGGATTGAGGATTGAGTATTGAGGATTGTAGATTGAGTATTGAGGATTGAAGGTTGAGGATTGAGGATTGAGGATTCAGGATTGAGGATTGAGGATTGAAGATTGAGTATTGAGGATTGAAGATTGAGGATTGCGGATTGAGGACTGACGATTGAGGATTGAAGATTGAGGATTGGGGATTGAGGATTGACGATTGAGGATTGAGCATTGAGGATTGAGAATTGAGGATTGAGAATTGAAGATTGAGTATTGAGGATTGAAGATTGAGGATTGAGGATTGAATATTGAAGATCGAGGACTGAGTGTTGAGGGTTGAGTGATGAGAATTGATGTTTGTGGATTGAGATTTGAAGATTGAAGAATGGGGATTGAGTATTGAAAACTGTGAATTGAGGATATTCTATTGAGGATTGAGGATTGACTACTGATTGTTGTGGACTGAGGGCTGAAGATTGAGGACTCAGTATTGAGGATTCAGAATTGAGGTTTGAGGACTGAGGATTGAGGATTGAAGATTGAGTATTGAGGATTGAAGGTTAAGGATTGCGGATTGTCGATTGAGGATTGAGTCTGAGGGCTGAGGGCTGAGGATTGAGGTTTGAGGACTGAGGACTGAGGATTGAGGATTGAGAATTGAAGATTGAGGACTGTGGATTGAGGATTGAGAGTTGAGGATTGAGGATTGAGGATTGAAGATTGAGGATTGGGTATTGAGGGTTGAAGAATGAGGGTTGAGGGATGAGGATTGAGGATTGAGGATTGAAGATTGAGGACTGAGGATTGAGGATTGAGGATTGAGGATTGAGGATTGTCGATTGAGGATTGAGGATTGAAGATTGAGGATTGGGGACTGAGTGTTGAGGGTTGAGTGATGATAATTGATGTTTGTGGATAGAGATTTGAAGATTGCAGATTGAGTATTGAGTATTGAAAACTGTGAATTGATGATATTCTATTGAGCATTGAGAATTGACAACTGATTGTTGAGGACTGTGGTCTGAAGATTGAGTATTCAGGATTGAGGATTCAGGTTTGAGGTTTGTGGACTGAGGATTGAGGATTGTGGATTGAGGATTGAGGATTGAGGATTGCGGATTGAGGATTGAGGATTGAAGATTGAGGATTGGGTATTGCGGGATTGAACATTGAGGATTGAGGATTGAGGATTGAGGATTGAGGATTGAGGACTGAAGATTGAATATTGATGATTGAAGATTGAGGATTGAGTGTTGATGGTTGTGGATTGAGGACGAGGACTGAGGGTTGAGTATTGCTGTTTGAGGTCTGAGGATTGCGGATTGAGGAATGAGAATTGAGGATTGAGGATTGAGGATTCAAGACTGAGGATTGGGTATTGAGGATTGAAGAATGAGGATTGAGGATTGAGGATTGAGGATTGAGGATTGAAGATTGAGTATTGAGGGTTGAGGGTTGAGGATTGAGGATTGAAGATTGAGGATTGGGGATTGAGGATTGACGATTGAGGATTGAGTATTGAGGATTGAGGATTGAGGATTGATGGTTGAGGATTGAGGATTGAAAATTGAGTATTGGGTATTGCGCATTGAACATTGAGGATTGAGGATTGAGAATTGAGGATTGAGGATTGAATATCGAGGACTGAGTGCTGAGGGTTGAGTGATGAAAATTGATGTTTGTGGATACAGGTTGGACGATTGCAGATTGAGTATTGAGTATTGAAAGCTGTGAACTGAGGATATTCTATCGAGGACTGAGGAATGACAACTGATTGTTGATGACTGAGGGCTGAAGATTGAGGATTCAGGATTGAGGATTCAGAATTGAGGTTTGAGGACTGAGGATTGAGGATTGAAGAGTGAGGATTGAGGGTTGACGCTTGAGGATTGATGATTGAGGATGGAGGATTGAAGAGAGAGGACTGAGTATTGAGGATTGAGTGTTTAGAATTGATGTTTGAGGTTTGAGATTTGATTATTGAATTTTGTGGATTGAGTATTGAACCATGAGAATTCAGGATATTCTATTGAGCATTGAGAATTGAGGATTGATGGTTGAGTATTGAGGATTGATGGTTGACGGTTGTGTGTTGAATATTGAGGATTGAGGATTGAGGATTGAGGATTGAGGATTGAGGATTGAGAATTGAAGATTGAGTATTGATGATTGAAGACTGAGGATTGAGGATTGAGGTTTGTGGATTGTGGACGAGGACTGAGGGGTGAATATTGATGTTTGTCGTCTGTGGATTGAGGATTGAGGATTGAGGTTTGTGAATTGAGGATTGAGGATTGAGGATTGAAGATTCAGGATTGGGTATTGAGGTTTGAAGAATGAGGAGTGAAGATTGAGGATTGAGGATTGAGGATTGAGGATTGAAGATTCAGTATTGTGGATCGAAGATTGAGAATTGACGATTGAGGATTGAACATTGAGGACTCAGTGTTGAGGGTTGAGTGATGAGAATTGATGTTTGTGGATAGAGATTTGAAGATTGCGGACTCAGTAATGTGTATGGAAAACTGTGAATTGATGATATTCTATTGATGATTGAGGATTGACAACTGATTGTTGAGGACTGAGGGCTCAAGCTTGAGGATTCAGGATTGAGGATTCAGGATTGAGGTTTGAGGACAGAGGATTCAGTACTGAGGATTGAGGATTGAGGATTGAGGTCTGAGGATTGAAGATTGAGGAATGGGTGTTGAGGATTGAACATTGAGGATTGAGGATTGAGAATTGAGGATTGAGGAGTGAGGATTGAAGGTTGAATATTGATGAATGAACATTGAGGATTGAGGATTGAGGGTTGTGGATTGAGGACGAGGACTGAGGGATGAGTTTTGATGCTTGAGGTCTGAGGATTGAGGATTGAGGATTGCGAACTGAGGATTGAGGGTTGAGGAATGAAGATTGAGGATTGGGTATTGAGGATTGAAGAATGGGGATTGAAGAATGAGGATTGAGGACTGAGTATTGAGGATTGAGGATTGAAGATTGAGTATTGAGGATTGAAGATCGAGGATTGAGGATTGAGGATTGAGGATTGAGGTTTGTGGATTGTGGACGAGGACTGGGGGTTGAATATTGATGTTTGTGGTCTCAGGATTGAGGATTGGGGATTGAGGATTGAGAATTGAGGATTCAGTATTGAGGATTCAGGTTTGATGTTTGAGGACTGAGGATTGAGGATTGAGGATAGAGGATTGATGGTTGAGGATTGAGGATTGAAAATTGAGGATTGGGTATTGCGCATTGAACATTGAGGATTGAGGATTGAGGATTGGGGATTGAGGATTGAGGACTGAAGATTGAATATTGATGATTGAAGATTGAGGATTGAGGATTGAGGGTCGAGGATTGAGTATTGAGGATTGAGAATTGAGGATTGAGGAATGAAGATTGAGTATTAAGTATTGAAGATTGAGGATTGAGGATTGAGGATTGAGACTTAAAGATTGAGGATTGGGTATTGAGGATTGAAGAATGAGTATTGAAGATTGAGGATTGAGGATTGAGGATTGAAGATTGAGTATTGCGGATTGAAGATTGAAGATTGAGGATTGAGGATAGAGGATTGAGGATTGAGGATTGAGGATTGAGGATTGAGGATTGAGGATTGTGGATTGAGGATTCAAGATTGAGGATTGGGTATTGAGGATTGAAGAATGAGGATTGAGGATTGATGATAGAGGATTGAGGATTGAGGATTGAGTATTGAGGATTGAGGATTGAGGATTGAGTATTGAAGATTGAGGATTGATGATTGAGAATTGATGATTGAGGTCTGACGATTGAAGATTGACGATTGAGTATTGATAATTGAGGATTGAGTATTGAGGAATGAGCATTGAAGTTTGAGTATTGAGGATTGAAGATTGAGGATTGTGGATTGAGTATTGAGTATTGAGGATTGAATATTGAGGATTGGGGACTGAGTGTTGAGGGTTGAGTGATGAGAATTGATGTTTGTGGATAGAGATTTGAAGATTACAGATTGAGTATTCAGTAATGAAAACTGTGAATTGATGATATTCTATTGAGGATTGAGGATAGACAGCCGATTGTAGAGGACTGAGGGCTGAAGATTGAGGATTCAGGTTTGAGGTCTGAGGCCTGAGGATTGAGGACTGAGGATTGAGCATTGAGTATTGAGTATTGAGGATTGAGGATTGAAGATTGAGGATTGAGGATTGAGGATTGAGGATTGAGGATTGAGGATTGAAGATTGAGGATTGGGTATTGAGGGTTGAGGATTGAGGATTGAAGATTGAATATTGATGATTGAAGATTGAGGATCGAGGATTGAGGGTTGTGGATTGAGGACGAGTACTGTGTGTTGAGTATTGATGTTTGAGGTCTGTGGATTGAGGATTGAGGATTGAGAATTGACGATTGAGAATTGAGGATTGCAGGTTGAGGTTTGCGTGTTGAGGATTGAAGATTGAGGATTGAGGATTGAGGATTGAGGATTGAGGATGGAGGATTGAAGATTGATTATTGAGGATTGAAGATTGAGGATCGAGGATTGAGGATTGAGGATTGAGGATTGAAGATTAAGGATTGGGGACTGAGTGTTGAGTGTTGAATGATGAGAATTGATGTTTGTGGATAGAGATTTGAAGATTGCAGATTGAGTATTGAGTATTGAAAACTGTGAATTGATGATATTCTATTGAGTATTGAGGATTGACAATTGATTTTTGAGGACTGAGGGCTGAAGATTGAGGATTCAGGATTGTGGATTCGGGATTGAGGTTTGAGGACTGAGGATTGAGGGTTGAGGATTGAGGATTGAGCATTGGCGCTTGAGGATTGAGGGTTGAGGATGGAGGATTGAGGAGAGAGGCCTGAGTGTTGAGGATTGAGTGTTGAGATTTCATGTTTGTGGATTGAGGTTTGATTATTGAGTAATGTGGATTGAGTACTGGACCATGAGAATTCAGGATATTCTATTGAGTATTGAGAATTAAGGATTGATGATTGAGTATTGAGGATTGATGGTTGAGGGATGAGTGTTGAATATTGAGGATTGAGGATTGAGCATTGAGGATTGCGGATTGAGGATTGAGGATTGCGGATTGAAGATTGAGGATTGGGTATTGCGGATTGAACATTGAGGATTGAGGATTGAGGATTGAGGATTGAGGATTGAGGATTGGGTATTGAGGATTGAGGATTGAGGATTGAGGATTGAGGATTGAGAGTTGAGGATTGAAGATTGAGGATTGAAGATTGAGGATTGGGTATTGAGTGTTGAAGAATTAGGGTTGAGGAATGAGGATTGATGATCGAGGATTGAAGATTGAGTATTGAGGATTCAAGCCTGGCGATTGAGGATTGAGGGTTGAGGATTGAGGATTGAGGATTGATGATTGAAGATTGATGATTGGGTGTTGAGGATTGAAGAATGAGGATTGAGGATTGAGGATTGAGGATTGAGGATTGAGGATTGGGTGTTGAGGATTGAAGAATGAGGATTGAGGATTGAGGATAGAAGATTGAATATTGATGATTGAAGAATGAGGATCGAGGATTGAGGATTGAGGATTGAGGATTCGGTATTGAGGATTGAAGAATGAGGATTGAGAATTGAGGATTGAGGATTGAGGATTGAAGACTGAGTGTTGAGGTTTGAGTGATGAGAATTGATGTTTGTGGATAGAGATTTGAAGATTGCAGATTGAGTATTGAGTATTGAAAACTGTGAGTTGATGATATTCTATTGAGGACTGAGGATTGACAACTGATTGATGAGGACTGAAGGCTGAAGATTGAGGATTCAGGATTGAGGATTCAGGATTGAGGTTTGAGGACTGAGGATTGAGGATTGAGGATTGAGGATTGATGATTGAGAAATGAAGATTGAGGATTGAGGATTGAGGGTTGTGGATTGAGGACGAGGACTGAGGGTTGAGTATTGATGTTTGAGGTCTGAGGATTGAGGATTGAGGGTTGATAATTGAGGATTGAGGATTGAGGATTGAAGATTGAGGATTGGGTGTTGAGGATTGAAGAATGAGGATTGAGGATTGAGGATTGAGTATTGAGGATTGTAGATTGAGTATTGAGGATTGAAGGTTGAGGATTGAGGATTGAGGATTCAGGATTGAGGATTGAGGATTGAAGATTGAGTATTGAGGATTGAAGATTGAGGATTGCGGATTGAGGACTGACGATTGAGGATTGAAGATTGAGGATTGGGGATTGAGTATTGACGATTGAGGATTGAGCATTGAGGATTGAGAATTGAGGATTGAGAATTGAAGATTGAGTATTGAGGATTGAAGATTGAGGATTGAGGATTGAATATTGAAGATCGAGGACTGAGTGTTGAGGGTTGAGTGATGAGAATTGATGTTTGTGGATTGAGATTTGAAGATTGAAGAATGGGGATTGAGTATTGAAAACTGTGAATTGAGGATATTCTATTGAGGATTGAGGATTGACTACTGATTGTTGTGGACTGAGGGCTGAAGATTGAGGACTCAGTATTGAGGATTCAGAATTGAGGTTTCAGGACTGAGGATTGAGGATTGAAGATTGAGTATTGAGGATTGAAGGTTAAGGATTGCGGATTGTCGATTGAGGATTGAGTCTGAGGGCTGAGGGCTGAGGATTGAGGTTTGAGGACTGAGGACTGAGGATTGAGGATTGAGAATTGAAGATTGAGGACTGTGGATTGAGGATTGAGAGTTGAGGATTGAGGATTGAGGATTGAAGATTGAGGATTGGGTATTGAGGGTTGAAGAATGAGGGTTGAGGGATGAGGATTGAGGATTGAGGATTGAAGATTGAGGACTGAGGATTGAGGATTGAGGATTGAGGATTGAGGATTGTCGATTGAGGATTGAGGATTGAAGATTGAGGATTGGGGACTGAGTGTTGAGGGTTGAGTGATGATAATTGATGTTTGTGGATAGAGATTTGAAGATTGCAGATTGAGTATTGAGTATTGAAAACTGTGAATTGATGATATTCTATTGAGCATTGAGAATTGACAACTGATTGTTGAGGACTGTGGTCTGAAGATTGAGTATTCAGGATTGAGGATTCAGGTTTGAGGTTTGTGGACTGAGGATTGAGGACTGTGGATTGAGTATTGAGAGTTGAGGATTGAGGATTGAGGATTGAAGAATGAGGATTGAGGATTGAGGATTGAGGATTGAGGATTGAAGATTGAGGATTGAGGATTGAGGATTGAAGACTGAGTATTGAGGATTGGAGGTTGAGGATTGAGGATTGAGGATTGAGGATTGAGGATTGAGGATTGAAGATTGAGTATTGAGGGTTGAGGGTTGAGGATTGAGGATTGAAGATTGAGGATTGGGGATTGAGGATTGACGATTGAGGATTGAGTATTGAGGATTGAGAATTGAGGATTGATTACTGAAGATTAAGTATTGAGGATTGAAGATTGAGGATTGAGCATTGAGGATTGAGGATTGAGGATGAGGGCTGAGGGTTGAAGATTGAGGTTTGAGGACTGAGGACTGAGGACTGAGGATTGAGGGTTGACAATTGAGGATTGAGGATTGAGGATTGAAGATTGAGGATTGGGTATTGAGGATTGAAGAATGAGGATTGAGGATTGAGTATTGAGGATTGAGGATTGAAGATTGAGGATTGAGGATTGAGAATTGAGGATTGAATATTGAGTATTGAGGATTGAAGATTGAGGATTGAGGATTGAGGGTTGAGGATTGAGGACGAGGACTGACGGTTGAGGATTGAGGGTTGAGGTTTGAGGATTGAGGATTGAGGATTGAGGATTGAGGACTGTGGATTGAGGATTGAGGACTGAGCATTGAGGATTGGAGATTGAGGACAGGGGATTGAGGATTGAGCATTGAGGATGAGGGCTGAGGTTTGAGGATTGACGATTGAGGACTGAGGACTGAGGATTGAGGGTTGAGAATTGAGGATTGAGGATTGAGGATTGAAGATTGAGGATTGGGTATTGAGGATTGAAGAATGAGGATTGAGGATTGAGGATTGAGGGTTGAAGAATGAGGGTTGAGGAATGAGGATTGAGGATTGAGGATTGAAGATTGAGTATTGAGGATTCAAGCCTGGCGATTGAGGATTGAGGGTTGAGGATTGAGGATTGAGGATGGAGGATTCAAGATTGAGTATTGAGGATTGAAGGTTTAGGATCGAGGATTGAGGATTGAGGATTGAGGATTGAAGATTGAGGATTGGGGACTGAGTGTTGAGGGTTGAATGATGAGAATTGATGTCTGTGGATAGAGATTTGAAGATTGCAGATTGAGTATTGAGTATTGAAAACTGTGAATTGATGATATTCTATTGAGCATTGAGAATTGACAACTGATTGTTGAGGACTGTGGTCTGAAGATTGAGTATTCAGGATTGAGGATTCAGGTTTGAGGTTTGTGGACTGAGGATTGAGGATTGAGGATTGAGGATTGAGGATTGAGGATTGAGGATTGAGGATTGAAGATTGAGGATTGGGTATTGCGGGATTGAACATTGAGGATTGAGGATTGAGGATTGAGGATTGAGGATTGAGGATTGAGGACTGAAGATTGAATATTGATGATAGAAGATTGAGGATTGAGTGTTGATGGTTGTGGATTGAGGACGAGGACTGAGGGTTGAGTATTGCTGTTTGAGATCTGAGGATTGAGGATTGAGGATTGAGAATTGAGGATTGAGGATTGAGGATTCAAGATTGAGGATTGGGTATTGAGGATTGAAGAATGAGGATTGAGGATTGAGGATTGAGGATTGAGGATTGAAGACTGAGTATTGAGTATTGAAGATTGAGGATTGGGTATTGAGGATTGAGCATTGAGGATGAGGGCTGAGGTTTGAGGATTGAGGTTTGAGGACTGAGGACTGAGGATTGAGGGTTGAGAATTGAGAATTGAGGATTGAGGTTTGAAGATTGAGTATTGAGGATTGAAGATTGAGGATTGAGGGCTGAGGATTGAAGATTGAGGATTGGGGACTGAGTGTTGATGGTTGAGAGATGAGAATTGATGTTTGTGGATTGAGGTTTGAAGATTGAAGAATGGGGATTGAGTATTGAACCATGAGAATTCAGGATATTCTATTGAGTATTGAGAATTGAGGATTGATGGTTGAGTATTGGGGATTGAGTATTGAGGATTGAGGATTGAGGATTAAGGATTGAAGATTGAATATTGAGGATTGAAGCGTGACGATTGAGGATTGGGGATTGTGGATTGAGGATTGAGGATGGACGATTGAAGATTGAGTATTGAGTATAGAAGATTGAGTATCGACGATTGAGGATTGAGGATTGAAGATTCAGGATTGGGGACTGAGTGTTGAGGGTTGAATGATGGGAACTGATGTTTGTGTATAGAGATTTGAAGATTGCAGATTGAGTATTGAGTATTGAAATCTGTGAATTGATGATATTCTATTGAGGATTGAGGATTGACAACTGATTGTTGAGGACTGAAGGCTGAAGATTGAGGCTTCAGGATTGAGGATTCAGGATTGAGGTTTGAGGACTGAGGATTGAGGTTGAGGATTGAGGATTGAGGATTGAGAATTGAAGATTGAGGATTGAGGATTGAGGGTTGTGGATTGAGGACGAGGACTGAGGGTTGAGTATTGACGTTTGAGGTCTGAGGATTGAGGATTGAGGGTTGAGAATTGAGGATTGAGGATTGAGGATTGAACATTGAGGATTGGGTGTTGAGGATTGAAGTATGAGGATTGAGGATCGAGGATTGAGGATTGAGGATTGAAGATTGAGTATTGAGGATTGAGTATTGAAGATTGAGGATTTGGGACTGAGGATTGATGATTGAGGATTGAGGATTGAGGATTGAGGATTGAGGGTTGAGGATTGAGGATTGAAGATTGAGGATTGGGTATTGAGGATTGAAGAATGAGGATAGAGGATTGAGGATTGAGGATTGAAGATTGAGTATTGAGGATTGAGGGTTGAGGATTGAGGATTGAGGATTGAGGATTGAGGATTGAAGATTGGGTATTGAGGATTGAGGATTGAAGATTGAGGATTTGGGACTGAGGATTGATGATTGAGGGTTGAGGATTGAGGACGAGGACTGACAGTTGAGGATTGAGGATTGAGGTTTGAGGATTGAGGATTGAGGATTGAGGACTGTGGATTGAGGATTGAGGACTGAGCATTGAGGATTGGAGATTGAGGACTGGGGATTGAGGATTGAAGATTGAGGATTAAGGATTGAGGATTGGGGATTGAGGATCTAGGACTGGAGATTGATTATTGAGGATTGAAGATTGAGGATTGAGGATTGAGGATTGAGAATTGAGGATGAAGACTGCGGGTTGAGGATTGAGATTTGAGGAACGAGGATTGAGGATTGAGGATTGAGGACTGAGGATTGACGATTGAGTATTGAAGATTGAGGATTGATTACTGAGGGTTGAGGATTGAGGATTGAGGATTGAGTATTGAAAACTGTGGGGTGAGGATATTCTATTGGGGATTTAGGATTGACAACTGATTGTTGAGGACTGAGGGCTGAACATTGAGGTTGCAGGATTGAGGATTCAGAATTGAGGTTTGAGGACTGAGGATTGAGGATTGAAGATTGAGTATTGAGGATTGAAGATTGAGGATTGGGTATTGAGGATTGAGCATTGAGGATGAGGGCTGAGGTTTGAGGATCGAGGTTTGAGGACTGAGGACTGAGGATTGAGGGTTGAGAATTGAGGATTGAGGATTGAGGATTGAGGTTTGAGGATTGAGGATTGAGGATTGAGGGTTGAGAATTGAGGTTTGAGGACTGAGGACTGAGGATTGAGGGTTGAGAATTGAGGATTGAGGATTGAGGATTGAAGATTGAGGATTGGGTATTGCGGATTGAACATTGAGGATTGAGGATTGAGGATTGAGGATTGAGGATTGAAGATTGAGGATTGGGTATTGAGGATTGAAGAAAGAGGATTGAGGATTGAGGATTGAGGATTGAGGATTGAAGAATGAGGATTGTGTATTGAGGATAGAACATTGAGGATTGAGGATTGAGTATTGAGGATTGAGGATTGAGGATTGAAGATTGAATATTGATGATTGAAGATTGAGGATCGAGGACTGAGTGTTGTGGATTGAGGACGCGTTCTGAGGGTTGAGTATTGATGTTTGAGGGCTGAGCATTGAGGATTGAGGATTGAGAATTGAGGATTGAGGATTGAGGATTGAAGATTGAGTATTGAGGATTGAAGATTGAGGATTGAGGATTGAGGATTGAGGATTGAGGATTGAGTATTGCGGATTGAAGATTGAGGATTGGGTATTGCGTATTGAACATTGAGGATTGAGGATTGAGGATTGAGGATTGAGGATTGAGGATTGAGGACTGAAGATTGAATATTGATGATTGAAGATTGAGGATTGAGGATTGATGGTTGTGGATTGAGGACGAGGACTGAGGGTTGAGTATTGCTGTTTGAGGTCTGAGGATTGAGGATTGAGGATTGAGGATTGAGGATTGCAGATAGAGTATTGAGGATTGAAGATTGAGGATTGAGGATTGAGGATTGAGGATGGAGGATTGAAGAGAGAGGACTGGGTGTTGAGTATTGAGTGTTGAGAATTGATGTTTGAGGATTGAGGTTTGATTATTGGATATTGTGGATTGAGTATTGAACCATGAGAGTTCAGGATAATCTATTGAGTATTGAGAATTGAGGATTGATGGTTGAGTATTGAGGATTGATGTTTGAGGGTTTTGTGTTGAATATTGAGGATTGAGGATTGAGGATTGAGGATTGAGGATTGAAGATTGAGGATTGGGGATTGAGGGTTGACGATTGAGGATTGAGTATTGAGGATTAAGAATTGAGGATTGAAGATTGAGGATTGACTATTGAATATTGAAGGTTGAGGATTGAGGATTGAGGTTTGAAGATTGAAGAATGGGGATTGAGTATTGAACCATGAGAATTCAGGATACTCTATTGAGTATTGAGAACTGAGGATTGATGATTGAGCATTGAGGACTGATGGTTGAGGGTTGAGTGTTGAATACTGAGGATTGAGGATTGAGCATTGAGGATTGAGGTTTGAGGATTGTGGACTGAGTATTGAGAATGAGGGCTGAGGGTTGAGGATTGAGGGTTGAGTACAGAATCCTGAGAATTCAGGATATTCTATTGAGTATTGAGAATTGAGGATTGATGGTTGAGTATTGAGGATTGAGTATTGAGGATTGAGGATTGAGGATTAAGGATTGAAGATTGAGTATTGAGGATTGAAGCCTGACGATTGAGGATTGAGGATTCAGGATTGAGGATTGAAGATTGAGTATTGATGATTGAAGATTGAGGATTGAGGATTGAGGGTTGAAGTTTGAGGACGAGGACTGACGGTTGAGGATTGAGGTTTGAGGATTGAGGATTGAGGATTGAGGACTGAGGATTGAGGATTGAGGACTGAGCATTGAGGATTGAAGATTGAGGACTCTGGATTGAGGGTTGAAGATTGAGTATTGAGGATTGAAGATTGAGGATTGAGGATTGAGGATTGAGGATTGAGGATTGAGGATGAGGGCTGAGTGTTGAGGATTGAGGTTTGAGGACTGAGGACTGAGGATTGAGGGTTGAGAATTGTGGATTGAGGATAGAGGATTGAAGATTGACGATTGAGGATTGAGAATTGAGGATTGAGGATTGAGGAATGAGCATTGAAGATTGAGTATTGAGGATTGAATGTCGAGGATCGTGGATTGAGGATTGAGGATTGAGGATTGAATATTGAGGATTGGGGACTGAGTGTTGAGGGTTGAGTGATGAGAATTGATGTTTGTGGATAGAGATTTGAAGATTGCAGAATGAGTATTGAGTAATGAAAGCTGTGAATTGATGATATTCTATTGGGGATTGAGGATTCACAACTGATTGTTGAGGACTCAGTGCTGAAGATTGAGGATTCATAATTGAGGATTCAGGATTGAGGTTTGAGGACTGAGGATTGAGGATTGGTGATTGAGGATTGAGGATTGAGGATTGAAGACTGAGGATTGGGTATTGAGGATAGAACATTGAGGATTGAGGGTTGAGGATTGAGGATTGAGGATTTAGGATTGAAGATTGAATATTAATGATTGAAGATTGAGTATTGAGGATTGAGGGTTGTGGACTGTGGACGAGGACTGAGGGTTGAGTATTGATGTTTGAAGTCTGAGGATAGAGGATTGAGGATTGAGAATTGATGATTGAGGATTGTTGATTGAAGATTGTGGATTCGGTATTGAGGATTGAATAACGAGGATTGAGGAGTGAGGATGGAGGATTGAGGATTGCAGATTGAGTACTGAGGATTGAAGATTGAGGATTGGGGACTGAGGATTGACGATTGAGGATTGATGATTGAGGATTGAGGATTGAAGATTGAGTATTGAGGATTGAAGATTGAGGATTGAGGATTGAGGATTGAGGATTGGGGATTGAATATTGAGGATTGGGTATTGAGAATTGACGATTGAGGGTTGAGCATTGAGGATTGAGAATTGAGGACCGAGGTTTGAAGATTGATTATTGAGGATTGAAGTTTGAGGATTGAGGATTGAGGATTGAAGATTGAGGACTGAGTGTTGAGGGCTGAGTGATGGGAATTGATGTTTGTGGATTGAGATTTGAAGATTGAAGAATGGGGATTCAGTATTGAAAAATGTGAATTGAGGATATTCTATTGAGGATTGAGGATTGAGGATTGAGGATTGAGGGTTGAGGATTGAGGATTGAAGATTGAGGATTTAAGCCTGAAGATTGAGGATTGAGGACTGAGGATTGAGGATTGAGGATGGACGATTGAAGATTGAGTATTGAGTATTGAAGATTGAGGATCGACGATTGAGGATTGAGGATTGAAGATTGAGGATTGGGGACTGAGTGTTGAGGGTTGAATGATGAGAATTGATGTTTGTGGATAGAGATTTGAAGATTGCAGATTGAGCATTGAGTATTGAAAACTGTGAATTGATGATATTCTATTGAGGATTGAGGATTGACAACTGATTGTTGAGTACTGAAGGCTGAAGATAGAGGATGCAGGATTGATGATTCAGAATTGATGTTTGAGGACTGGGGATTGAGGATTGAAGATTGCGTATTGAGGATTGAAGATTGAGGATTGGGGATTGAGGATTGAGAATTGAGGATGAGGGCTGAGGTTTGAGGATTGATGTTTGAGAATTGAGGATTGAGGATTGAGGATTGAAGATTGAGTATTGGGTATTGGGTATTGAAGAATGAGGATTGAGGATTGAGGATTGAGGATTGAGGTTTGAGGATTGAAGATTGAGTATTGGGTATTGAGGATTGAACATTGAGGATTGAGGATTGAGTATTGATGATTGAGGATTGAGAATTGAAGATTGAATATTGATGATTGAAGATTGAGGGTCGAGGATTGAGGGTTGTGGATTGAGGACGAGGACTGACGGTTGAGTATTGATGTTTGAGGTCTGTGGATTGAGGATTGAGGATTGAGAATTGACGATAGAGAATTGAGGATTGAAGATTGAGGATTGGGTGTTGAGGATTGAAGAATGAGGATTGAGGATTGAGGATTGAGGATTGAGGATTGAAGATTGAGTATTGAGGATTGAAGATTGAGGATTGAGGATTGAGGAATCAGGATTGAGGATTGAGGATTGAAGATTGAGGATTGAGTATTGCGGATTGAACATTGAGGATTGAGGATTGAGGATTGAGGATTGAGGATTGAAGATTGAGGATTGGGTATTGAGGATTGAAGAAAGAGGATTGAGGATTGAGGATTGAGGATTGAGGATTGAAGAATGAGGATTGTGTATTGAGGATAGAACATTGAGGATTGAGGATTGAGTATTGAGGATTGAGGATTGAGGATTGAGGTTTGAATATTGAGGATTGTGGACTGAGTGTTGAGGGTTGAGTGATGAGAATTGATGTTTGTGGATAGAGATTTGAAGATTGCAGGTTGTGTATTGAGAATTGAAACCTGTGATTTGAGGATATTCTATTGAGGATTGAGGATTCACAACTGATTGCTGAGGACTAAGGGCTGAAGATTGAGGATTCAGGATTGAGGATGCAGGATTGAGGTTTGAGGACTGAGGATTGAGGATTGAGGATTGAGGGTTGAGAATTGAGGTTTGAGGACTGAGGACTGAGGATTGAGGGTTGAGAATTGAGGGTTGAGGATTGAGGATTGAAGATTGAGGATTGGGTATTGAGGATTGAAGAATGAGGATTGAGGACTGAGGATTGAGAATTGAGGATTGAGGATTGAAGATTGAGCATTGGGTATTGAGGATTGAACATTGAGGATTGAGGATTGAGTATTGATGATTGAGGATTGAGAATTGAAGATTGAATATTGATGATTGAAGACTGAGGATCGAGGATTGAGGGTTGTGGATTGAGGACGAGGACTGAGGGTTGAGTATTGATGTTTGAGTACTGTGGATTAAGGATTGAGGATTGAGAATTGACGATTAAGAATTGAGGATTGAAGGTTGAGGATTGGGTGTTGAGGATTGAAGAATGAGGATTGAGGATTGAGGATTGAGGATTGAGGATTGAAGATTGAGTATTGAGGATTGAAGATTGAGGATTGAGGATTGAGGATTGAGGATTGAGGATTGAGGATTGAGGATTGAAGATTGAGGATTGGGTATTGCGGATTGAACATTGAGGATTGAGGATTGAGGATTGAGGATTGAGGATTGAAGATTGAGGATTGGGTATTGAGGATTGAAGAAAGAGGATTGAGGATTGAGGATTGAGGATTGAGGATTGAAGAATGAGGATTGTGTATTGAGGATAGAACATTGAGGATTGAGGATTGAGTATTGAGGATTGAGGATTGAGGATTGAAGATTGAATATTGATGATTGAAGATTGAGGATCGAGGACTGAGTGTTGTGGATTGAGGACGCGTTCTGAGGGTTGAGTATTGATGTTTGAGGGCTGAGCATTGAGGATTGAGGATTGAGAATTGAGGATTGAGGATTGAGGATTGAAGATTGAGTATTGAGGATTGAAGATTGAGGATTGAGGATTGAGGATTGAGGATTGAGGATTGAGTATTGCGGATTGAAGATTGAGGATTGGGTATTGCGTATTGAACATTGAGGATTGAGGATTGAGGATTGAGGATTGAGGATTGAGGATTGAGGACTGAAGATTGAATATTGATGATTGAAGATTGAGGATTGAGGATTGATGGTTGTGGATTGAGGACGAGGACTGAGGGTTGAGTATTGCTGTTTGAGGTCTGAGGATTGAGGATTGAGGATTGAGGATTGAGGATTGCAGATAGAGTATTGAGGATTGAAGATTGAGGATTGAGGATTGAGGATTGAGGATGGAGGATTGAAGAGAGAGGACTGGGTGTTGAGTATTGAGTGTTGAGAATTGATGTTTGAGGATTGAGGTTTGATTATTGGATATTGTGGATTGAGTATTGAACCATGAGAATTCAGGATAATCTATTGAGTATTGAGAATTGAGGATTGATGGTTGAGTATTGAGGATTGATGAATGAGGGCTGTGCGTTGAATATTGAGGATTGAGGATTGAGGATTGAGGATTGAGGATTGAGGATTGAAGATTGAGTATTGATGATTGAAGATTGGGGATTGAGGATTGAGGGTTGAGGTTTGAGGACGAGGACTGACGGCTGAGGATTGAGGATTGAGCATTGAGGATTGAGAATTGAGGACTGAGGACTGAGGATTGAGGACTGAGCATTGAGGATTGAAGATTGAGGACTGAGGATTGAAGATTGAAGATTGAGTATTGAGGATTGAAGATTGAAGATTGAGGATTGAGCATTGAGGATTGTGGATGAGGGCTGAGGGTTGAGGATTGAGTTTTGAGGACTGAGGACTGAGGATTTTGGATTGAGAATTGTGGATTGAGGATTGAGGATTGAAGATTAAGGATTGTGTATTGAGGATTGAGGATTGAGGATTGAGGATTGAGGAATGAAGATTGAGGATTGGTGACTGAGTGTTGAGTGTTGAATGATGAGAATCGATGTTTGTGGATAGAGATTTGAAGATTGCAGATTGAGTATTGAGTATTGAAAACTGTGAATTGATGTTATTCTATTGAGGATTGAGGCTTGACAACTGATTGTTGAGGACTGAGGGCAGAAGATTGAGGATTCAGCATTCAGGATTCAGGATTGAGGTTTGAGGACTGAGGATTGAGGATTGAGGATTGAGGATTGAGAATTGATGATTGAAGATTGAGGATTGAGGATTGAGGGTTGTGGATTAATGACGTCGACTGAGGGTTGAGTATTGATGTATGAGGTCTGAGGATTGAGGATTGAGGATTGAGGATTGAGGATTGAGGATTGATGATTGAGTATTGAGGACTGATGGTTGAGGGTTGAGTGTTGAATACTGAGGATTGAGGTTTGAGCATTGAGGATTGAGGATTGAGGATTGAAGATTGAGTATAGATGATTGAAGATGGGAGGATTGAGGATTGAGGTTTGAAGATTGAGGACGAGTACTGACGGTTGAGTATTGAGGTTTGAGGATTGTGGATTGAGGATTGAGAATGAGGGCTGAGGGTTGAGGATTGAGGTTTGAGTATAGAATCCTGAGAATTCAGGATATTCTATTGAGTATTGAGAATTGAGGATTGATGGTTGAGTATTGAGGATTGAGTATTGAGGATTGAGAATTGAGGATCGAGGATTGCGGAATGAATATTGAGCATTGGGGACTGAGTGCTGAGGGTTGAGTGATGAGAATTGATGTTTGTGGATAGAGATTTGAAGATTGCAGGTTGAGTATTGAGTAATGAAAACTGTGAATTGATGATATTCTATTGAGGATTGAGGCTTGACAACTGATTGTTGAGGACTGAGGGCAGAAGATTGAGGATTCAGGATTCAGGATTCAGGATTGAGGTTTGAGGACTGAGGATTGAGGATTGAGGATTGAGGATTGAGAATTGATGATTGAAGATTGAGGATTGAGGATTGAGGGTTGTGGATTGATGACGTCGACTGAGGGTTGAGTATTGATGTATGAGGTCTGAGGATTGAGGTTTGAGGATTGAGGATTGATGATTGAGGATTGAGGATTGAGTATTGAGGATTGAGAATTGAGGATTGAGGATTGAAGATTGAGTATTGAGGATTGAAGATTGAGGATTGAGGGCTGAGGATTGAAGATTGAGGACTGACTGTTGAGGGTTGAGTGATGAGAATTGGTGTTTGTGGATTGAGATTTGAAGATTGAAGAATGGGTTTGAGTATTGAAAAGTGTGAATTGAGGATATTCTATTGAGGATTGAGGATTGACAATTGATTGTTGAGGACCGACGGCTGAAGATTGAAGATTCAGGATTGAGGATTCCGGATTGAGGTTTGAGAACTGAGGATTGAGGGTTGAGGAATGAGGACTGAGGATTGACGCTTGAGGATTGAGGATTGAGGATGCAGTATTGAAGAGAGAGGACTGAGTATTGAGGATTGAGTGTTGAGAATTGATGTTTGAGGATTGAGGTTTGATTATTGACTTTTGTGGATTGAGTATTGAACCATGAGAATTCAGGATATTCTATTGAGTATTGAGAATTGAGGATTGATGGTTGAGTATTGAGGATTGATGTTTGAGGGTTTTGTGTTGAATATTGAGGATTGAGGATTGAGGATTGAGGATTGAGGATTGAAGATTGAGGATTGGGGATTGAGGGTTGACGATTGAGGATTGAGTATTGAGGATTAAGAATTGAGGATTGAGGATTGAGGATTGACTATTGAATATTGAAGGTTGAGGATTGAGGATTGAGGTTTGAAGATTGAAGAATGGGGATTGAGTATTGAACCATGAGAATTCAGGATACTCTATTGAGTATTGAGAACTGAGGATTGATGATTGAGTATTGAGGACTGATGGTTGAGGGTTGAGTGTTGAATACTGAGGATTGAGGATTGAGCATTGAGGATTGAGGTTTGAGGATTGTGGACTGAGGATTGAGAATGAGGGCTGAGGGTTGAGGATTGATGGTTGAGTACAGAATCCTGAGAGTTCAGGATATTCTATTGAGTATTGAGAATTGAGGATTGATGGTTGAGTATTGAGGATTGAGTATTGAGGATTGAGGATTGAGGATTAAGGATTGAAGATTGAGTATTGAGGATTGAAGCCTGACGATTGAGGATTGAGGATTCAGGATTGAGGATTGAAGATTGAGTATTGATGATTGAAGATTGAGGATTGAGGATTGAGGGTTGAAGTTTGAGGACGAGGACTGACGGTTGAGGATTGATGTTTGAGGATTGAGGATTGAGGATTGAGGACTGAGGATTGAGGATTGAGGACTGAGCATTGAGGATTGAAGATTGAGGACTCTGGATTGAGGATTGAAGATTGAGTATTGAGGATTGAAGATTGAGGATTGAGGATTGAGGATTGAGGATTGAGGATTGAGGATGAGGGCTGAGTGTTGAGGATTGAGGTTTGAGGACTGAGGACTGAGGATTGAGGATTGAGAATTGTGGATTGAGGATTGAGGATTGAAGATTGACGATTGAGGATTGAGAATTGAGGATTGAGGATTGAGGAATGAGCATTGAAGATTGAGTATTGAGGATTGAATGTCGAGGATCGTGGATTGAGGATTGAGGATTGAGGATTGAATATTGAGGATTGGGGACTGAGTGTTGAGGGTTGAGTGATGAGAATTGATGTTTGTGGATAGAGATTTGAAGATTGCAGAATGAGTATTGAGTAATGAAAGCTGTGAATTGATGATATTCTATTGGGGATTGAGGATTCACAACTGATTGTTGAGGACTCAGTGCTGAAGATTGAGGATTCATAATTGAGGATTCAGGATTGAGGTTTGAGGACTGAGGATTGAGGATTGATGATTGAGGATTGAGGATTGAGGATTGAAGACTGAGGATTGGGTATTGAGGATAGAACATTGAGGATTGAGGGTTGAGGATTGAGGATTGAGGATTTAGGATTGAAGATTGAATATTAATGATTGAAGATTGGGTATTGAGGATTGAGGGTTGTGGACTGTGGACGAGGACTGAGGGTTGAGTATTGATGTTTGAAGTCTGAGGATAGAGGATTGAGGATTGAGAATTGATGATTGAGGATTGTTGATTGAAGATTGTGGATTCGGTATTGAGGATTGAAGAACGAGGATTGAGGAGTGAGGATGGAGGATTGAGGATTGCAGATTGAGTACTGAGGATTGAAGATTGAGGATTGGGGACTGAGGATTGACGATTGAGGATTGATGATTGAGGATTGAGGATTGAAGATTGTGTATTGAGGATTGAAGATTGAGGATTGAGGATTGAGGATTGAGGATTGGGGATTGAATATTGAGGATTGGGTATTGAGAATTGACGATTGAGGGTTGAGCATTGAGGATTGAGAATTGAGGACCGAGGTTTGAAGATTGATTATTGAGGATTGAAGTTTGAGGATTGAGGATTGAGGATTGAAGATTGAGGACTGAGTGTTGAGGGCTGAGTGATGGGAATTGATGTTTGTGGATTGAGATTTGAAGATTGAAGGATGGGGATTCAGTATTGAAAAATGTGAATTGAGGATATTCTATTGAGGATTGAGGATTGAGGATTGAGGATTGAGGGTTGAGGATTGAGGATTGAAGATTGAGGATTTAAGCCTGAAGATTGAGAATTGAGGACTGAAGATTGAGGATTGAGGATGGACGATTGAAGATTGAGTATTGAGTATTGAAGATTGAGGATCGACGATTGAGGATTGAGGATTGAAGATTGAGGATTGGGGACTGAGTGTTGAGGGTTGAATGATGAGAATTGATGTTTGTGGATAGAGATTTGAAGATTGCAGATTGAGCATTGAGTATTGAAAACTGTGAATTGATGATATTCTATTGAGGATTGAGGCTTGACAACTGATTGTTGAGGACTGAGGGCAGAAGATTGAGGATTCAGGATTCAGGATTTAGGATTGAGGTTTGAGGACTGAGGATTGAGGCTGAGGATTGAGGATTGAGGATTGAGAATTGAAGATTGATGATTGAGGATTGAGGGTTGTGGATTGAGGACGAGGACTGAGGGTTAAGTATTGATGTATGAGGTCTGAGGATTGAGGTTTGAGGATTGAGGATTGATGATTGAGGATTGAGGATTGAGTATTGAGGATTGAGAATTGAGGATTGAGGATTGAAGATTGAGTATTGAGGATTGAAGATTGAGGATTGAGGGCTGAGGATTGAGGATTGAGGATTTAGGATTGAAGATTGAATATTAATGATTGAAGATTGAGTATTGAGGATTGAGGGTTGTGGACTGTGGACGAGGACTGAGGGTTGAGTATTGATGTTTGAAGTCTGAGGATAGAGGATTGAGGATTGAGAATTGATGATTGAGGATTGTTGATTGAAGATTGTGGATTCGGTATTGAGGATTGAAGAACGAGGATTGAGGAGTGAGGATGGAGGATTGAGGATTGCAGATTGAGTACTGAGGATTGAAGATTGAGGATTGGGGACTGAGGATTGACGATTGAGGATTGATGATTGAGGATTGAGGATTGAAGATTGTGTATTGAGGATTGAAGATTGAGGATTGAGGATTGAGGATTGAGGATTGGGGATTGAATATTGAGGATTGGGTATTGAGAATTGACGATTGAGGGTTGAGCATTGAGGATTGAGAATTGAGGACCGAGGTTTGAAGATTGATTATTGAGGATTGAAGTTTGAGGATTGAGGATTGAGGATTGAAGATTGAGGACTGAGTGTTGAGGGCTGAGTGATGGGAATTGATGTTTGTGGATTGAGATTTGAAGATTGAAGAATGGGGATTCAGTATTGAAAAATGTGAATTGAGGATATTCTATTGAGGATTGAGGATTGAGGATTGAGGATTGAGGGTTGAGGATTGAGGATTGAAGATTGAGGATTTAAGCCTGAAGATTGAGAATTGAGGACTGAGGATTGAGGATTGAGGATGGACGATTGAAGATTGAGTATTGAGTATTGAAGGTTGAGGATCGACGATTGAGGATTGAGGATTGAAGATTGAGGATTGGGGACTGAGTGTTGAGGGTTGAATGATGAGAATTGATGTTTGTGGATAGAGATTTGAAGATTGCAGATTGAGCATTGAGTATTGAAAACTGTGAATTGATGATATTCTATTGAGGATTGAGGATTGACAACTGATTGTTGAGTACTGAAGGCTGAAGATAGAGGTTTCAGTATTGAGGATTCAGGATTGAGGTTTGAGGACTGAGGATTGAGGCTGAGGATTGAGGATTGAGGATTGAGAATTGAAGATTGATGATTGAGGATTGAGGGTTGTGGATTGAGGACGAGGACTGAGGGTTAAGTATTGACGTTTGAGGTCTGAGGATTGAGATTTGAGGAACGAGGGTTGAGGATTGAGGATTGAGGACTGAGGATTGACGATTGAGTATTGAAGATTGAGGATTTATTACTGAGGGTTGAGGATTGAGGATTGAGGATTGAGGATTGAAAACTGTGAGTTGAGGATATTCTATTGGGGATTGAGGATTGACAACTGATTGTTGAGGACTGAGGGCTGAAGATTGAGGATGCAGGATTGAGGATTCAGAATTGATGTTTGAGGACTGGGGATTGAGGATTGAAGATTGCGTATTGAGGATTGAAGATTGAGGATTGGGGATTGAGGATTGAGAATTGAGGATGAGGGCTGAGGTTTGAGGATTGATGTTTGAGAATTGAGGATTGAGGATTGAGGATTGAAGATTGAGGATTGGGTATTGGGTATTGAAGAATGAGGATTGAGGATTGAGGATTGAGGATTGAGGTTTGAGGATTGAAGATTGAGTATTGGGTATTGAGGATTGAACATTGAGGATTGAGGATTGAGTATTGATGATTGAGGATTGAGAATTGAAGATTGAATATTGATGATTGAAGATTAAGGATCGAGGATTGAGGGTTGTGGATTGAGGACGAGGACTGAGGGTTGAGTATTGATGTTTGAGGTCTGTGGATTGAGGATTGAGGATTGAGAATTGACGATAGAGAATTGAGGATTGAAGATTGAGGATTGGGTGTTGAGGATTGAAGAATGAGGATTGAGGATTGAGGATTGAGGATTGAGGATTGAAGATTGAGTATTGAGGATTGAAGATTGAGGATTGAGGATTGAGGATTCAGGATTGAGGATTGAGGATTGAAGATTGAGGATTGGGTATTGCGGATTGAACATTGAGGATTGAGGATTGAGGATTGAGGATTGAGGATTGAAGATTGAGGATTGGGTATTGAGGATTGAAGAAAGAGGATTGAGGATTGAGGATTGAGGATTGAGGATTGAAAAATGAGGATTGTGTATTGAGGATAGAACATTGAGGATTGAGGGTTGAGTATTGAGGATTGAGGATTGAGGATTGAAGATTGAATATTGATGATTGAAGATTGAGGATCGTGGATTGAGGGTTGTGGATTGAGGACGCGTACTGAGGGTTGAGTATTGATGTTTGAGGGCTGAGCATTGAGGATTGAGGATTGAGAATTGAGGATTGAGGATTGAGGATTGAAGATTGGGGATTGGGTTTTGAGGATTGAAGAATGAGGATTGAGGATTGAGGATTGAGGATTGAGGATTGTGGATTGAAGATTGAGTATTGAGGATTGAAGATTGAGGATTGAGGATTGAGGATTGAGGATTGAGGATTGAGTATTGCGGATCGAAGATTGAGGATTGCGGGTTGAGGATTGAGGATTGAGGATTTAGGATTGAGGATTGAGGATTGAGGATTGAGGACTGAAGATTGAATATTGATGATTGAAGATTGAGGATTGAGGATTGATGGTTGTGGATTGAGGACGAGGCCTGAGGGTTGAGTATTGCTGTTTGAGGTCTGAGGATTGAGGATTGAGGATTGAGGATTGAGGATTGCAGATAGAGTATTGAGGATTGAAGATTGAGGATTGAGGATTGAGGATTGAGGATGGAGGATTGAACAGAGAGGACTGGGTGTTGAGGATTGAGTGTTGAGAATTGATGTTTGAGGATTGAGGTTTGATTATTGGATATTGTGGATTGAGTATTGAACCATGAGAATTCAGGATAATCTATTGAGTATTGAGAATTGAGGATTGATGGTTGAGTATTGAGGATTGATGAATGAGGGTTGTGCGTTGAATATTGAGGATTGAGGATTGACGATTGAGGATTGAGGATTGAGGATTGAAGATTGAGTATTGATGATTGAAGATTGGGGATTGAGGATTGAGGGTTGAGGTTTGAGGAGGAGGACTGACGGCTGAGGATTGAGGATTGAGCACTGAGGATTGAGAATTGAGGACTGAGGATTGAGGATTGAGGACTGAGCATTGAGGATTGAAGATTGAGGATTGAGGATTGAGGATTGAGGATTGAAGACTGAGGATTGGGTATTGAGGATTGAACATTGAGGATTGAGGGTTGAGGATTGAGGATTGAGGATTGAGGGTTGTGAATTGAGGACGAGGACTGAGGGTTGAGTATTAATGTTTGAAGTCTGAGGATTGAGGATTGAGGATTGAGAGTTGAGGATTGAGGATTGAGGATTGAAGATTGAGGATTCGGTATTGAGGATTGAAGAATGAGGATTGAGGAGTGAGGACTGAGGATTGAGGATTGCAGATTGAGTATTGAGGATTGAAGGTTGAGGATTGAGGATTGAGGATTGAGGATTGAGGATTGAGGATTGAGGATTGAAGATTGAGTATTGAGGATTCAGTATTGAAGATTGAGGATTGGGGATTGAATATTGAGGATTGGGTATTGAGAATTGACGATTGAGGGTTGAGCATTGAGGATTGAGAATTGAGGACCGAGGTTTGAAGATTGATTATTGAGGATTGAAGTTTGAGGATTGAGGATTGAGGATTGAAGATTGAGGACTGAGTGTTGAGGGCTGAGTGATGGGAATTGATGTTTGTGGATTGAGATTTGAAGATTGAAGAATGGGGATTCAGTATTGAAAAATGTGAATTGAGGATATTCTATTGAGGATTGAGGATTGAGGATTGAGGATTGAGGGTTGAGGATTGAGGTTTGAAGATTGAGGATTTAAGCCTGAAGATTGAGGATTGAGGGCTGCGGATTGAGGATTGAGGATGGACGATTGAAGATTGAGTATTGAGTATTGAAGATTGAGGATCGACGATTGAGGATTGAGGATTGAAGATTGAGGATTGGGGACTGAGTGTTGAGGGTTGAATGATGAGAATTGATGTTTGTGGATAGAGATTTGAAGATTGCAGATTGAGCATTGAGTATTGAAAACTGTGAATTGATGATATTCTATTGAGGATTGAGGATTGACAACTGATTGTTGAGTACTGAAGGCTGAAGATCGAGGTTTCAGGATTGAGGATTCAGGATTGAGGTTTGAGGACTGAGGATTGAGGCTGAGGATTGAGGATTGAGGATTGAGAATTGAAGATTGATGATTGAGGATTGAGGGTTGTGGATTGAGGACGAGGACTGAGGGTTGAGTATTGACGTTTGAGGTCTGAGGATTGAGATTTGAGGAACGAGGGTTGAGGATTGAGGATTGAGGACTGAGGATTGACGATTGAGTATTGAAGATTGAGGATTTATTACTGAGGGTTGAGGATTGAGGATTGAGGATTGAGGATTGAAAACTGTGAGTTGAGGATATTCTATTGGGGATTGAGGATTGACAACTGATTGTTGAGGACTGAGGGCTGAAGATTGAGGATGCAGGATTGAGGATTCAGAATTGATGTTTGAGGACTGGGGATTGAGGATTGAAGATTGCGTATTGAGGATTGAAGATTGAGGATTGGGGATTGAGGATTGAGAATTGAGGATGAGGGCTGAGGTTTGAGGATTGATGTTTGAGAATTGAGGATTGAGGATTGAGGATTGAAGATTGAGGATTGGGTATTGGGTATTGAAGAATGAGGATTGAGGATTGAGGATTGAGGATTGAGGATTGCAGATTGAGTACTGAGGATTGAAGATTGAGGATTGGGGACTGAGGATTGACGATTGAGGATTGATGATTGAGGATTGAGGATTGAAGATTGTGTATTGAGGATTGAGGATTGAAGAACGAGGATTAAGGAGTGAGGATGGAGGATTGAGGATTGCAGATTGAGTACTGAGGATTGAAGATTGAGGATTGGGGACTGAGGATTGACGATTGAGGATTGATGATTGAGGATTGAGGATTGAAGATTGTGTATTGAGGATTGAAGATTGAGGATTGAGGATTGAGGATTGAGGATTGGGGATTGAATATTGAGGATTGGGTATTGAGAATTGACGATTGAGGGTTGAGCATTGAGGATTGAGAATTGAGGACCGAGGTTTGAAGATTGATTATTGAGGATTGAAGTTTGAGGATTGAGGATTGAGGATTGAGGATTGAAGATTGAGTATTGAGGATTGAAGATTAAGATTGAGGATTCAGGATTGAGGATTGAGGATTGAAGTTTGAGTATTGATGATTGAAGGTTAAGATTGCGGATTCAGGATTGAGGATTGAGGATTGAAGGTTGAGGATTGGGGACTGAGCATTGAGGGTTGAGTGATGAGAATTGATGTTTGTGGATAGAGATCTGAAGATTGCAGATTGAGAATTGAGTATTGAAAACTGTGAATTGAGGTTATTCTATTGAGGATTGAGGATTGACAACTGATTGTTGCGGACTCAGGGCTGAAGATTGAGGATTCAGGATTGAGGATTCAGGATTGAGGTTTGAGGACTGAGGATTGAGGATTGAGGATTCAGGATTGAGGATTGAGGATTGAAGACTGAGGATTGGGTATTGAGGATTGAACATTGAGGATTGAGTGTTGAGGATTGAGGATTGAGGATTGAGGATTGAAGATTGAATATTAATGATTGAAGATTGAGGATTGAGGATTGAGGGTTGTGAATTGAGGACGAGGACTGAGGGTTGAGTATTAATGTTTGAAGTCTGAGGATTGAGGATTGAGGATTGAGAGTTGAGGATTGAGGATTGAGGATTGAAGATTGAGGATTCGGTATTGAGGATTGAAGAATGAGGATTGAGGAGTGAGGACTGAGGATTGAGGATTGCAGATTGAGTATTGAGCATTGAAGGTTGAGGATTGAGGATTGAGGATTGAGGATTGAGGATTGAGGATTGAGGATTGAAGATTGAGTATTGAGAATTCAGTATTGAAGATTGAGGATTTGGGACTGAGGATTTATGATTGAGGATTGAGGATTGAGGATTGAGGATTGAGGGTTGAGGATTGAGGATTGAAGGTTAAGATTGAGGATTGAGGATTGGGGATTGAGGATTGAAGATTGAGGACTGGGGACTGAGTATTGAGGGTTGAGTGATGAGAATTGATGTTTGTGGATAGAGATCTGAAGATTGCAGATTGAGAATTGAGTATTGAAAACTGTGAATTGAGGATATTCTATTGAGGATTGTCGCTTGAGGATTGAGGATTGAGGATGGAGGATTGAAGAGAGAGGACTGAGTGTTGAGGATTGAGTGTCGAGAATTGATGTTTGAGGATTGAGATTTGATTATTGAATATTGTGTATTGAGTATTGAACCATGAGAATTCAGGATATTCTATTGAGTATTGAGAATTGAGGATTGCTGGTTGAGGGTTGTGCGTTGAATATTGAGGATTGAGGATTGAGGATTGAGGATTGAGGATTGAGCATTGACGATTGAGTATTGATGATTGAAGATTGAGGATTGAGGATTGAGGATTGAGGATTGAGGACGAGTACTGACAGTTGAGGATTGAGGTTTGAGGATTGTGGATTGAGGATTGAGAATGAGGGCTGAGGGTTGAGGATTGAGGATTGACGCTTGAGGATTGAGGGTTGATGATGGAGGATTTTAGAGAGAGGACTGCGTGTTGAGGATTGAGTTTTGAGGACTGATGTTTGAGGATTGAGATTTGATTATTGAATATTGTCGATTGAGTATTGAACCATGGGAATTCAGGATATTCTATTGAGTATTGAGAACTGAGGATTGATGATTGAGTATTGAGGAATGATGGTTGAGGGTTGAGTGTTGAATACTGAGGATTGAGGATTGAGCATTGAGGATTGAGGATTGAGGATTGAAGATTGAGTATTGATGATTGAAGAAGGGACGATTGAGGATTGAGGTTTGAGGATTGAGGACGAGTACTGACAGTTGAGGATTGAGCTTTGAGGATTGTGGATTGAGGATTGAGAATGAGGGCTGAGGGATGAGGATTGAGGTTTGAGTATAGAATCCTGAGAATTCAGGATATTCTATTGAGTATTGAGAATTGAGGATTGATGGTTGAGTATTCAGGATTGAGTATTGTGGATTGAGGATTGAGGATTGAGGATTGAAGAATGAGTATTGAGGATTGAAGCCTGACGATTGTGGATTGAGCATTGAGGATTGAGGATGGAGGATGGAGGATTGAAGGTTGAGTATTGAGTATTGAAGATTGAGGACCGACGATTGAGGATTGAGGATTGAAGATTGAGGATTGGGGACTGAGTGTTGAGGGTTGAATGATGAGAATTGATGTTTGTGGATAGAGATTTGAAGATTGCAGGTTGAGTACTGAGTATTGAAAACTGTGAATTGATGATATTCTATTGAAGATTGAGGATTGACAACTGATTGTTAAGGACTGAAGGCTGAAGATCGAGGTTTCAGGATTGAGGATTCAGGATTGAGGTTTGAGAACTGACGATTGACGATTGAGGATTGAGGATTGAGTATTGAGAATTGAAGATTGAGGATTGAGGATTGAGGGTTGTGGATTGAGGATGAGGACTGAGGGTTGAGTATTGACGTTTGAGGTCTGAGGATTGAGGATTGGGGGTTGAGAATTGAGGATTGAGGATTGAGGATTGAACATTGAGGATTGGGTGTTGAGGATTGAAGAATGAGGATTGAGGATTGAGGATTGAAGATTGAGGATTGGGTACTGAGGATTGAAGAATGAGGATTGAGGATTGAGGATTGAGGATTGAGGATTGAAGATTGAGTATTGAGGATTGAAGGTTGACGATTGAGGATTGAGGATTGAGGATTGAGGATTGAGGATTGAGGATTGAGGATTGAAGATTGAGTATTGAGGATTGAAGATTAAGATTGAGGATTCAGGATTGAGGATTGAGGATTGAAGTTTGAGTATTGATGATTGAAGATTAAGATTGAGGATTCAGGATTGAGGATTGAGGATTGAAGATTGAGGATTGGGGACTGAGTATTGAGGGTTGAGTGATGAGAATTGATGTTTGTGGATAGAGATCTGAAGATTGCAGATTGAGAATTGAGTATTGAAAACTGTGAATTGAGGATATTCTATTGAGGATTGAGGATTGACAACTGATTGTTGCGGACTCAGGGCTGAAGTTTGAGGATTCAGGATTGAGGATTCAGGATTGAGGTTTGAGGACTGAGGATTGAGGATTGAGGATTGAGGATTGAGGATTGAGGATTGAAGACTGAGGATTGGGTATTGAGGATTGAACATTGAGGATTGAGGGTTGAGGCCTGAGGATTGAGGATTGAGGGTTGTGCATTGAGGACGAGGACTGAGGGTTGAGTATTAATGTTTGAAGTCTGAGGATTGAGGATTGAGGATTGAGAGTTGAGGATTGAGGATTGAGGATTGAAGATTGAGGATTCGGTATTGAGGATTGAAGAATGAGGATTGAGGAGTGAGGACTGAGGATTGAGGATTGCAGGTTGAGTATTGAGGATTGAAGGTTGAGGATTGAGGATTGAGGATTGAGGATTGAGGATTGAGGATTGAGGATTGAAGATTCAGTATTGAGGATTCAGTATTGAAGATTGAGGATTTGGGACTGAGGATTGATGATTGAGGATTGAGGATTGAGGATTGATGATTGAGGGTTGAGGATTGAGGATTGAAGGTTAAGATTGAGGATTGAGGATTGGGGATTGAGGATTGAAGATTGAGGACTGGGGACTGAGTATTGAGGGTTGAGTGATGAGAATTGATGTTTGTGGATAGAGATCTGAAGATTGCAGATTGAGAATTGAGTATTGAAAACTGTGAATTGAGGATATTCGATTGCGGATTGTCGCTTGAGGATTGAGGATTGAGGATGGAGGATTGAAGAGAGAGGACTGAGTGTTGAGGATTGAGTGTCGAGAATTGATGTTTGAGGATTGAGATTTGATTATTGAATATTGTGTATTGAGTATTGAACCATGAGAATTCAGGATATTCTATTGAGTATTGAGAATTGAGGATTGATGGTTGAGTATTGAGGATTGATGGTTGAGGGTTGTGCGTTGAATATTGAGGATTGAGGATTGAGAATTGAGGATTGAGGATTGAGCATTGACGATTGAGTATTGATGATTGAAGATTGAGGATTGAGGATTGAGGATTGAGGATTGAGGACGAGTACTGACAGTTGAGGATTGAGGTTTGTGGATTGTGGATTGAGGATTGAGAATGAGGGCTGAGGGTTGAGGATTGAGGATTGACGCTTGAGGATTGAGGGTTGAGGATGGAGGATTGAAGAGAGAGGACTGCGTGTTGAGGATTGAGTTTTGAGGACTGATGTTTTAGGATTGAGATTTGATTATTGAATATTGTCGATTGAGTATTGAACCATGGGAATTCAGGATATTCTATTGAGTATTGAGAACTGAGGATAGATGATTGAGTATTGAGGAATGATGGTTGAGGGTTGAGTGTTGAATACTGAGGATTGAGGATTGAGCATTGAGGATTGAGGATTGAGGATTGAAGATTGAGTACTGATGATTGAAGAAGGGACGATTGAGGATTGAGGTTTGAGGATTGAGGACGAGTACTGACGGTTGACGATTGAGTTTTGAGGATTGTGGATTGAGGATTGAGAATGAGGGCTGAGGGTTGAGGATTGAGGTTTCAGTATAGAATCCTGAGAATTCAGGATATTCTATTGAGTATTGAGAATTGAGGATTGATGGTTGAGTATTGAGGATTGAGTATTGAGGATTGTGGGTTGAGGATTGAGGATTGAGGATTGAATATTGAGGATTGCGGACTGAGTGTTGAGGGTTGAGTGATGAGAATTGATGTTTGTGGATAGAGATTTGAAGATTGCAGAATGAGTATTGAGTAATGAAAGCTGTGAATTGATGATATTCTATTGAGGATTGAGGGTTCACAACTGATTGCTGAGGACTAAGGGCTGAAGATTGAGGATTCAGGATTGAGGATTCAGGATTGAGGTTTGAGGACTGAGGATTGAGGATTGAGGATTGAGGATTGAGGATTGAGGATTGAAGATTGAGGATTGGTTATTGAGGATTGAGGGTTGAGGATTGAAGATTGAATATTGATGATTGAAGGTTGAGGATCGAGGATTGAGGGTTGTGGATTGAGGACGAGGACTGAGGGTTGAGTATTGATGTTTGAGGTCTGTGGATTAAGGATTGAGGATTGAGAATTGAGGATTGAGGATTGAGGATTGAAGATTGGGGATTGGGTGTTGAAGATTGAAGAATGAGGATTGAGGATTGAGGATTGAGGATTGAGGATTGAACATTGAGTATTGAGGATTGAAGATTCAGGATTGAGGATTGAGGATTGAGGATTGAGGATTGAGGATTGAGGACTGAAGATTGAGGATTGGGTATTGCGTATTGAACATTGAGGATTGAGGATTGAGGATTGAGGATTGAGGATTGAAGATTGAGGATTGAGGATCGAAGATTGAGTATTGAGGATTGAAGATTGAGGATTGAGGATTGAGGATTGAGGATTGAGGATTGAGGATTGAGGATTGAAGATTGAGGATCGAGGATTGAGTATTGATGATTGAGGATTGAAGATTGAGGATTGGGGACTGAGTGTTTAGTGTTGAATGATGTGAACTGATGTTTGAAGATAGAGATTTGAAGATTGCAGATTGAGTATTGAGCATTGAAAACTGTGAATTGATGACATTCTATTGAGGATTGAGAATTGATAACTGATTGTTGAGGACTGAGGTCTGAAGATAGAGGACTCAGGATTGAGGATTCAGGTTTGAGGTTTGTGGACTGACGATTGAGGATTGAGGATTGAGGATTGAAGATTGAGGATTGAGGATTGAGGATTGATGATTGAGGATTGAAGATTGAGGATTGGGTATTGAGGATTGAAGATTGAGGATTAAGGATTGAGGATTGAGGATTGAGTATTGATGGTTGAGTACTGGGGATTGAAGATTGACGATTGAGGATTGAGGATTGAGGATTGAGGATTGAGGATTGAGGATTGAAGAATGAGGATTGAGGATTGAGGATTGAGGATTGAGCATTGAAGATTGAGGATTGAGGATTGAGGATTGAGGATGGAGGATTGAAGATTGAGTATTGAGTATTGAGGATTGAAGATTGAGGATTGAGGATTGAGGATTGAGGATTGAGGATGATGGCTGAGGTTTGAGGATTGAGGTTTGAGGACTGAGGACTGAGGATTGAGCGTTGAGAATTGAGGATTGAGGATTGAGGATTGAAGATTGAGGATTGGGTATTGAGGATTGGAGAATGAGGATTGAGGATTGACGATTGAGGATTGAGGATTGAGGATTGAAGATTGAGTATTCAGGATTGCAGATTGACGATTGAGTATTGAGGACCGAGGATTGAGGATTGAGTATTGAAGAATGAGTATTGAGGATTGAAGATAGAGGATTGAGGATTGAGGATTGAGGATTGAGGTTTGAAGATTGAGGCTCGAGGATTGAGTGTTGTGGATTGAGGATTGAAGATTCAGGATTGGGTGTTGAGGATTGAAGAATGAGGATTGAGGATTGAGGATTGAGGATTGAGGATTGAAGATTAAGTATAGAGGATTGAGTATTGAAGATTGAGGATTTGGGACTGAGGATTGATGATTGAGGATTGAGGATTGAGGATTGAGGATTGAGGGTTGATGATTGATGATTGAAGATTGAGGATTGGGAATTGAGGATTGAAGATTGAGGATTGAGGATTGAGGATTGAGGATTGAGGATTGAAGATTGAGTATTGAGGATTGAAGATTAAGATTGAGGATTCAGGATTGAGGATTGAGGATTGAAGTTTGAGTATTGATGATTGAAGATTAAGATTGCTGATTCAGGATTGAGGATTGAGGATTGAAGGTTGAGGATTGGGGACTGAGTATTGAGGGTTGAGTGATGACAATTGATGTTTGTGGATAGAGATCTGAAGATTGCAGATTGAGAATTGAGTATTGAAAACTGTGAATTGAGGTTATTCTATTGAGGATTGAGGATTGACAACTGATTGTTGCGGACTCAGGGCTGAAGATTGAGGATTCAGGATTGAGGATTCAGGATTGAGGTTTGAGGACTGAGGATTGAGGATTGAGGATTCAGGATTGAGGATTGAGGATTGAAGACTGAGGATTGGGTATTGAGGATTGAACATTGAGGATTGAGGGTTGAGGATTGAGGATTGAGGATTGAGGATTGAGGATTGAAGATTGAATATTAATGATTGAAGATTGAGGATTGAGGATTGAGGGTTGTGCATTGAGGACGAGGACTGAGGGTTGAGTATTAATGTTTGAAGTCTGAGGATTGAGGATTGAGGATTGAGAGTTGAGGATTGAGGATTGAGGATTGAAGATTGAGGATTCGGTATTGAGGATTGAAGAATGAGGATTGAGGAGTGAGGACTGAGGATTGAGGATTGCAGATTGAGTATTGAGGATTGAAGGTTGAGGATTGAGGATTGAGGATTGAGGATTGAGGATTGAGGATCGATTATTGAAGATTGAGTATTGAGGATTCAGTATTGAAGATTGAGGATTTGGGACTGAGGATTGATGATTGAGGATTGAGGATTGGGGATTGAGGATTGAGGATTGAGGACTGAGGATTGAAGGTTAAGATTGAGGATTGAGGATTGGGGATTGAGGATTGAAGATTGAGGACTGGGGACTGAGTATTGAGGGTTGAGTGATGAGAATTGATGTTTGTGGATAGAGATCTGAAGATTGCAGATTGAGAATTGAGTATTGAAAACTGTGAATTGAGGATATTCTATTGAGGATTGTCGCTTGAGGATTGAGGATTGAGGATGGAGGATTGAAGAGAGAGGACTGAGTGTTGAGGATTGAGTGTCGAGAATTGATGTTTGAGGATTGAGATTTGATTATTGAATATTGTGTATTGAGTATTGAACCATGAGAATTCAGGATATTCTATTGAGTATTGAGAATTGAGGATTGATGGTTGAGGGTTGTGCGTTGAATATTGAGGATTGAGGATTGAGGATTGAGGATTGAGGATTGAGCATTGACGATTGAGTATTGATGATTGAAGATTGAGGATTGAGGATTGAGGATTGAGGATTGAGGACGAGTACTGACAGTTGAGGATTGAGGTTTGAGGATTGTGGATTGAGGATTGAGAATGAGGGCTGAGGGTTGAGGATTGAGGATTGACGCTTGAGGATTGAGGGTTGATGATGGAGGATTGAAGAGAGAGGACTGCGTGTTGAGGATTGAGTTTTGAGGACTGATGTTTGAGGATTGAGATTTGATTATTGAATATTGTCGATTGAGTATTGAACCATGGGAATTCAGGATATTCTATTGAGTATTGAGAACTGAGGATTGATTATTGAGTATTGAGGAATGATGGTTGAGGGTTGAGTGTTGAATACTGAGGATTGAGGATTGAGCATTGAGGATTGAGGATTGAGGATTGAAGATTGAGTATTGATGATTGAAGAAGGGACGATTGAGGATTGAGGTTTGAGGATTGAAGATTGAGGACTGAGAGTTGAGGGTTGATTATTGAGGAGTGGGTATTGAAAACTGAGAATTGAGGATATTCTATTGCGGTTTGAGAATTGAGGATTGAGGACTGAGGATTGAGGATTGAGAAATGAGGATTGAGGATTGAGGATTGAAGATTGAGGATTGGGTATTGAGGATTGAAGGATGAGGATTGAGGATTGAGGATTGAGTATTGAGGATTAAAGGTTGAGCACTGAGGATTGAAGACTGACGATTGAGGATAGAGGATTGAGGATTGAGGATTGAAGATTGAGTATTGAGGATTGAAGATTGAGGATTGAGGATTGTCAACTGATTGTTGAGGACTGAGCGCTGAAGATTGAGGATTCAGGATTGAGGATTCAGAATTGAGGTTTGAGGACTGAGGATTGAGGTTTGAAGAATGATTATTGAGGATTGAGGGTTGAGAATTGAGGATTGAGGATTGAGGAATGAAGATTGAGGATTGGGTAATGAGGATTGAAGAATGGGGATTGAGGATTGAGTATTGAGGATTGAAGATTGAGGATTGAGGATTGAGGATTGAGGATTGAGGATTGAGGATTGAGGATTGAGGATTGAGGATTGAGGCTTGAGGATTGAGGATTCAGGATTGAAGATTGAGGACTGAGGATCGAGGATGAGGGCTGAAGGTTGAGGATTGTGGTTTGAGGTCTGAGGACTGAGGATTGAGGGTTGAGAATTAAGGATTGAGGTTTGCGGATTGTCGATTGAGGATTGAGGATGAGGGATGAGGGTAGAGGATTGAGGTTTGAGGACTGAGGACTGAGGATTGAGGATTGAGAAATGAGGATTGAGGATTGAGGATTGAAGATTGAGGATTGGGTATTGAGGATTGAAGGATGAGGATTGAGGATTGAGGATTGAGTGTTGAGGATTGAAGACTGAGTATTGAGGATTGAAGATTGAGGATTGAGGACTGAGGATTGTGGACTGAAGAATGATTATTGAGGATTGAGGATTGAGGGTTAAAGATTGAGTATTGAGGATTGAAGATTGAGGACTGTGGATTGAAGATTGAGTATTGAGGATTGAAGATTGAGGATTGAGGATTGAGGATTGAGAATTGACGATGAGGGCTGAGGGTTGAGGATTGAGGTTTGAGGACTCAGGACTGAGAATTGAGGATTGAGGAATGAGGATTGAGGATTGAACATTGAGGATTGAGTATTGAGGGTTGAGGAATGAGGATTGAAGATTGAGTATTGAGGTTGAAGATTGAGGATTGAGGACTGAGGATTGAGGATTGAGTATTGAGGATTGATGATTGAGGATTGATGATTGAGGATTGAGGATTGAGGTTTCAGGATTGAGGATTGAGGATCTATGGTTGAGGATTGAGGGCTGCATGTTGAGGATTCAGGATTGAGGATTGAGGACTGAGCGTTGAGGGTTGAGCTCTGAAGATTGAGGACTGAGTATTGATGATTGATGCTTGAGGACAGAGGTTTGCGGACTGAGGATTGAGGATTGAAGGTTGAGGATTGAGGATTGATGATTCATGATTGAGGACTGAGTGTTGAGGACTGAGGTTTGAGAATTGAGGATTGACAATTGAATATTGACGATTGATGGTTGACGACTGAAGATTGAGGATTAAGGATTGAGGATTGAGTATTGAGGATTGAGGATTGAGGATTGATGGTTGAGGATTGAGGATTGACGATTAAGGATTGACGATTGAGGATTGATGATTGAGGACTGTGGTTTCAGGACTGAGGATTGAGGATTGAGGATTGAGGATTGAGGATTGAGGATTGAAGATTGAGTACTGTGGATTGAAGATTGACGATTGAGGATTGAGAATTGAGGATTGAGGATTGAGGAATGAGCATTGAAGATTGAGTATTGAGGATTGAAGGTTGAGGATTGTGGATTGAGGATTGGTGATTGAGGATTGAATATTGAGGATTGGGGACAGAGTGTTGAGGGTTGAGTGATGAGAAATGATGTTTGTGGATAGAGATTTGAAGATTGCAGATTGAGTATTGAGAAATGAAATCTGTGAGTGGATGATATTCTATTGAGGATTGAGGATTGACTACTGATTGTTGCGGACTGAGGGCTGAAGATTGAGGACTCAGGATTGAGGATTCAGAATTGAGGTTTGAGGACTGAGGATTGAGGATTGAAGATTGAGTATTGAGGATTGAAGATTGAGGATTGCGGATTGTCGATTGAGGATTGAGGATGAGGGCTGAGTGCTGAGGATTGAGGTTTGAGGTCTGAGGACTGAGGATTGAGGATTGAGAATTGAGGATTGAGGATTGAGGATTGAAGATTGAGGATTGGGTGTTGTGGATTGAAGAATGAGGATTGAGGATTGAGGATTGAGGATTGAGGACTGAAGATTGAATATTGATGATTGAAGATTGAGGATTGAGGATTGATGGTTGTGGATTGAGGACGAGGACTGAGGGTTGAGTATTGCTGTTTGATGTCTGAGGATTGAGGATTGAGGATTGAGGATTGAGGATTGATGGTTGAGGGTTTTGTGTTGAATATTGAGGATTGAGGATTGAGGATTGAGGATTGAGGATTGAAGATTGAGGATTGGGGATTGAGGATAGACGATTGAGTATTGAGTATTGAGGATTGAGAATTGAGGATTGAGGATTGAGGATTGAGGATTGAGTATTGAGTAATGAAGATTGAGGATTGAGGATTGAGGATTGAGTACTGAGGATTAAAGGTTGAGTATTGAGGATTGAAGACTGACGATTGAGGATAGAGGATTGAGGATTGAGGATTGAGGATTGAGGATTGAAGATTGAGTATTGAGGATTGATGATTGAGGATTGAGGATTGAGGACTGGGGATTGAGGATTGAAGATTGAGGATTCGGGACTGAGTGTTGATGATTGAGTTGTGAGAATTGATGTTTGTGGATAGAGATTTGAAGATTGCAGATTGAGTATTGAGTATTGAAAACTGTGAATTGATGATATTCTATTGAGAATTGAGAATTGACGTCTGATTGTTGAGGTCTGAGGTCTGAAGATTGAGGATTCAGGATTGAGGATTCAGGATTGAGGTTTGAGGGCTGAGGATTGAGGATTGAGGATTGAGGCTTGAGGATTGAGGATTGAGGATTGAAGATTCAGGGTTTAGGATTGAGGATGAGGGCTGAGGGTTGAGGATTGAGGTTTGAGGACTGAAGATTGAATATCGATGATTGAAGATTGAGGATTGAGGACTGAGGATTGACGCTTGAGGATTGAGGATTGAGGATGGAGGATTGAAGAGAGAGGACTGAGTGTTGAGTATTGAGTGCTGAGAATTGATGTTTGAGGATTGAGATTTGATTATTGAATTTTGTGGATTGAGTATTGAACCATGAGAATTCAGGATATTCTATTGAGTATTGAGAATTGAGGATTGATGGTTGAGTATTGAGGATTGAGGATTGAGGATTGAGTATAGAAGATTGAGGATTGATGTTTGAGGATTGATGATGGAGGATTGAGTATTGAGGATTGAGGATTGAATATTTAGTATTGAGGATTGAAGATTGAGGATTGTGGATTGAGGATTGAGGATTGAGGATTGAGGATTGAGGATTGAGGATTGAGGATTGAGGATTGAAGATTGAGGATTGGGGACTGAGTGTAGAGGATTGAGTGATGAGAATTAATGTTTGTGGATAGAGATTTGAGGATTGCAGATTGAGTATCGAGTATTGAAAGCTGTGAATTGAGGATATTCTATTGAGGATTGAGGATTGACAACTGATTGTCGAGGACTGAGGGCTGAAGATTGAGTATTCAGGATTGAGGATTCAGAATTGAGGTTTGAGGACTGAGGATTGAGGATTGAAGATTGAGTATTGAGGATTTAAGATTGACGATTGAGGATTGAGGATTGAGGATTGAAGATTGAGGATTGGGTATTGAGGATTGAAGAATGAGTATTGAGGATTGAGGATTGGGGATTGAGGATTGAAGATTGAGTATTGAGGATTGAAGATTGAGGATTGAGGACTGAGGATTGAGGATTGAGTATTGAGGATTGAGTATTGAGGATTGAGGATTGAGGATTGAGGATTGAGGATTGAGGATTGAGGATTGAGGATTGAGGATTGAGGATTGAGGATTGAGGATTGAAGATTGAGGATTGGGGACTGAGTGTAGAGGATTGAGTGATGAGAATTAATGTTTGTGGATAGAGATTTGAGGATTGCAGATTGAGTATCGAGTATTGAAAACTGTGAATTGAGGATATTCTATTGAGGATTGAGGATTGACAACTGATTGTCGAGGACTGAGGGCTGAAGATTGAGTATTCAGGATTGAGGATTCAGAATTGAGGTTTGAGGACTGAGGATTGAGGATTGAAGATTGAGTATTGAGGATTTAAGATTGACGATTGAGGATTGAGGATTGAGGATTGAAGATTGAGGATTGGGTATTGAGGATTGAAGAATGAGTATTGAGGATTGAGGATTGAGGATTGAGGATTGAAGATTGAGTATTGAGGATTGAAGATTGAGGATTGAGGACTGAGGATTGAGGATTGAGTATTGAGGATTGAGTATTGAGGATTGAGGATTGAGCATTGAGGATTGAGGATTGAAGATTGAGTATTGATGAGTGGAGGTTGCGGATTGATTATTGAGGGCTGAGGTGTGAGGACGAGGCCTGAGGGATTAGGATAGAGGTTTGAGGACAGAGGATTGAGGATTGAGGATTGAGAATTGATAATTGAGGATTGAGGGTTGAGGATTGAGGATTGAGTATTGAGGATTGAGGATGAGGGCTGAGGTTTGAGGTTTGAGGTTTAAGGACTGTGGACTGAGGTTTGAGGATTGAGAATTGAGGATTGAGGATTGAGGATTGAAGATTGAGGATTTGGTATTGAGGATTGAAGAATGAGGATTGAGGATTGAGGATTGAGGATTGAGGATTGAAGATTGAGTATTGAGGATTGAAAATTGACGATTGAGGATTGTCGATTGAAGATTGAGTATTGAACATTGAGGACTGAGTGTTGAGGGTTCAGTGATGAGAATTGATGTTAGTGGATAGAGGTTTGAAGATTGCAGATTGAGTATTGAGTATTGAAAACTGTGAATTGAGGATATTCTATTGAGGATTGAGGATTGTGAAATGATTGTTGATGACTGAGGGCTGAAGATTGAGGATTCAGGATTGAGGATTCGGGATTGAGGTTTAAGGACTGAGGACTGAGGTTTGAGGATTGAGGATCGAGGATTGACGCTTGAGGATTGGGGGTTGAGGATGGAGGATTGAAAAGGGTGGACTGAGTGTTGAGGATTGAGTGTTGAGAATTGATGTTTGAGGATTGAGATTTGATTATTGAATATTGTGCATTGAGTATTGAACCATGAGGATTCAGGATACTCCATTGAGTATTGAGAATTGAGGATTGATGGTTGAGTATTGATCATTGGTGGTTGAGGGTTGTGTGTTGAATATTGAGGATTGAGGATTGAGGATTGAGGATTGATGATTGAGGATTGAATATTGAGTATTGATGATTGAAGATTGCGGATTGAGGATTGAGTGTTGAGGATTGAGGAAGAGGGCTGACGGTTGATGATTGATGTTTGAGGTCTGAGGATTGATGTTTCAGGATTGAGAATTGAGGGTTGTGGATTGAGGACGAGGACTGAGGGTTGAGGATTGAGGTTTGAGGACAGAGGATTGAGGATTGAGGATTGAGAATTGATAATTGAGGATTGAGGGTTGAGGATTGAGGATTGAGTATTGAGGATTGAGGATGAGGGCTGAGGGTTGAGTATTGATGTTTGAAGTCTGAGGATTGAGGATTGAGGATTGTGAATTGAGGATTGGGGATTGAGGATTGAAGATTGAGGATCCGGTATTGAGGATTCAAGAATGAGGATAGAGGAGTGAGGACTGAGGATTGAGGATTGCAGATTGAGTATTGAGGATTGAAGATTGGGGATTGAGGATTGAGGATTGAGGATTGAGGATTGAGGATTGAGGATTGAAGATTGAGTATTGAGGATTGAAGATTGAGGATTGAGGTTTGAGGATTGAGGATTGAGGTCTGAGGATTGAGGATTGAGGATTGAGGATTGAAGATTGAGTATTGAGGATAGGAGATTAAGATTGAAGATTGAGGACTGAGGATTGAAGATTGAGGATTCGGTATTGGGGACTGAACATTGAGGATTGAGGGTTGAGGATTGAGGATTGAGGATTGAGGATTGAAGATTGAATATTAATGATCGAAGATTGAGGATTGAGGATTGAGGGTTGTCGACTGAGGACGAGGACTGAGGGTTGAGTATTGATGTTTGAAGTCTGAGCGTTGAGGATTGAGAATTGAGGATTGAGGATTGAGGATTGAAGATTGAGGATTGCGGATTGTCGATTGAGGATTGAGGATGAGGGATGAGGGTAGAGGATTGAGGTTTGCGGACTGAGGACTGAGGATTGAGGATTGAGAACTGAGGATTGAGGATTGAGGATTGAAGATTGAGGATTGGGTATTGAGGATTGAAGGATGAGGATTGAGGATTGAGGATTGAGTATTGAGGATTAAAGGTTGAGCACTGAGGATTGAAGACTGACGATTGAGGATAGAGGATTGAGGATTGAGGATTGAAGATTGAGTATTGAGGATTGAAGATTGAGGATTGAGGATTGAGGATTGAGGATTGAGGATTGAAGATTGTGTATTGAGAATTGAAGACTGAGGATTGAGGGTTGAGGATTGAGGACTGAGGATTGACGCTTGAGGATTGAGGATTGAGGATGGAGGATTGAAGAGAGAGGACTGAGTGTTGAGTATTGAGTGCTGAGAATTGATGTTTGAGGATTGAGATTTGATTATTGAATTTTGTGGATTGAGTATTGAACCATGAGAATTCAGGATATTCTATTGAGTATTGAGAATTGAGGATTGAGGATTGAGAATTGAGGATTGAGGATTGAGGATTGAAGATTGAGGATTGGGTATTCAGGATTGAAGAATGAGGACGGAGGATGTAGGATTGAGGATCGAGGACTGAAGATTGAGTATTGAGGATTGAAAGTTGAGGATTGAGGATAGCGGATTGAGGATTGAGGATTGAGGATTGAGGATTCAGGATTGAGGATTGAGGATTGAAGATTGAGGATTGAGGATTGATGATTAAAGATTGAGTGTTGAGGATTGAAGATTGAGGATTGATGATTGAGGATTGAGGATTGAAGACTGAGGATTGAGGATTGAGGATTAAAGATTTAGTATTGAGGATTGAAGATTGAGAATTGAGGATTGAGGATTGAACATTGAGGACTGAGTGTTGAGGTTTGAGTGATGAGAATTGATGTTTGTGGATAGAGATTTGAAGATTGCAGAATGAGTATTGTTTACTGAAATCTGTGAATTGAGGATATTCTATTGAGGATTGAGGATTGTCACCTGATTGTTGAGGACTGTGGGCTGAAGATTGAGGATTCAGGATTGAGGATTCAGAATTGAGGTTTGAGGACTGAGGATTGAGGATTGAGGATTGAAGATTGAGTATTGAGGATTGAAGATTGAGGATTGAGGATTGAGGATTGAGGATGAGGGCTGTGGGTTCAGGATTGAGGTTTAAGGACTGAGGACTGAGGATTGAGAATTGAGAATTGAGGATTGAGGATTGAGGATTGAAGATTGAGGATTGGGTATTGACGATTGAATAATGAGGATTGAGGATTGAGGATTGAGGATAGAGGATAGAGGATTGAAGATTGAGTATTGAGGATTGAAGATTGACGATTGAGGATTGTGGATTGAAGATTGAGTATTGAACATTGAGGACTGAGTGTTGAGGGTTCAGTGATGAGAATTGATGTTTGTGGATAGAGGTTTGAAGATTGCAGATTCAGTATTGAGTATTGAAAACTGTGAATTGAGGATATTCTATTGAGGATTAAGGATTGTCAACTGATTGTTGAGGACTGAGGGATGAAGATTGAGGATTCAGGATTGAGGATTCAGAATTGAGATTTGAGGACTGAGGATTGAGGATTGAAGAATGATTATTGAGGATTGAGGGTTGAGAATTGAGGATTGAGGATTGAGGAATGAAGATTGAGGATTGGGTAATGAGGATTGAAGAATGAGGATTGAGGATTGAGGATTGAGGATTGAGGATTGAAGAATGAGGATTGAGGATTGAGGATTGAGGATTGAAGATTGACGATTGAGGATTGTGGATTGAAGATTGAGTATTGAACATTGAGGACTGAGTGTTGAGGGTTCAGTAATGAGAATTGAAGTTTGTGGATAGAGGTTTGAAGATTGCAGATTCAGTATTGAGTATTGAAAACTGTGAATTGAGGATATTCTATTGAGGATTGAGGATTGTCAACTGATGGTTGAGGACTGAGGGCTGAAGATTGAGGATTCAGGATTGAGGATTCAGAATTGAGGTTTGAGGACTGAGGATTAAAGTTTGAAGAATGATTATTGAGGATTGAGGGTTGAGAATTGAGGATTGAGGATTGAGGAATGAAGATTGAGGATTGTGTAATGAGGATTGAAGAATTAGGATTGAGGATTGAGGTTTGAGTATTGAAGATTGAAGACTGAGTATTGAGGATTGAAGATTGAGGATTGAGGACTGAGGATTGAGGATTGAGTATTGAGGATTGAGGATTGAGGGTTAAAGGTTGAGTATTGAGGATTGATGATTGAGGATTGTGGATTGAAGATTGAGTATTGAGGATTGAAGATTGAGGATTGAGGATTGAGGATTGAGAATTGAGGATTGAGGATTGAAGATTGAGTATTGAGGTTGAAGATTGAGGATTGAGGACTGAGGATTGAGGATTGAGTATTGATGATTGAGGATTGAGGATTGAAGATTGAGTATTGAGGATTGAACATTGAGGATTGTGGATTGAAGATTGAGTATTGAGGATTGAAGATAGAGGATTGAGGATTGAGGATTGAGAATTGACGATGAGGGCTGAGGGTTGAGGGTTGAGGTTTGAGGACTGAGGACTGAGGATTGAGGAATGAGAATTGAGGGTTGAGGATTGAGGATTGAGGATTGACGATTGAGGTTTGGGTATTGAGGATTGAACATTGAGGATTGAGGATTGAGGATCGAGGATTGAGTGTTGAGGATTGAAGATTGATTATTGATGATTGAAGATTGAGGATTGAGGATTGAGGGTTGCGGATTGAGGACGAGGACTGACGGTTGAGTATTGATGTTTGAGGTCTGAAGATTGAGGATTGAGGATTGAGAATTGAGGATTGAGGATTGAGGATTGAAGATTGAGGATTGGGTATTGAGGATTGAAGAATGAGGACTGAGGATGTAGGATTGAGGACCGAGGATTGATGATTGAGTATTGAGAATTGAAGACTGAGGATTGAGTGTTGAGGATTGAGTGCTGAGAATTGATGTTTGAGGATTGAGATTTGATTATTGAATTTTGTGGATTGAGTATTGAACCATGAGAATTCAGGATATTCTATTGAGTATTGAGAATTGAGGATTGATGGTTGAGTATTGAGGATTGAGGATTGAGGATTGAGTATAGAAGATTGAGGATTGATGTTTGAGGATTGATGATGGAGGATTGAGTATTGAGGATTGAGGATTGAAGATTGAGTATTGAGGATTGAAGATTGAGGATTGTGGATTGAGGATTGAGGATTGAGGATTGAGGATTGAGGATTGAGGATTGAGGATTGAGGATTGAAGATTGAGGATTGGGGACTGAGTGTAGAGGATTGAGTGATGAGAATTAATGTTTGTGGATAGAGATTTGAGGATTGCAGATTGAGTATCGAGTATTGAAAACTGTGAATTGAGGATATTCTATTGAGGATTAAGGATTGACAACTGATTGTCGAGGACTGAGGGCTGAAGATTGAGTATTCAGGATTGAGGATTCAGAATTGAGGTTTGAGGACTGAGGATTGAGGATTGAAGATTGAGTATTGAGGATTTAAGATTGACGATTGAGGATTCAGGATTGAGGATTGAAGATTGAGGATTGGGTATTGAGGATTGAAGAATGAGGATTGAGGATTGAGGATTGAGGATTGAGGATTGAAGATTGAGTATTGAGGATTGAAGATTGAGGATTGAGGACTGAGGATTGAGGATTGAGTATTGAGGATTGAGTATTGAGGATTGAGGATTGAGCATTGAGGATTGAGGATTGAAGATTGAGTATTGATGAGTGGAGATTGCGGATTGATTATTGAGGGTTGAGGTTTGAGGACGAGGACTGAGGGTTGAGGATAGAGGTTTGAGGACAGAGGATTGAGGATTGAGGATTGAGAATTGATAATTGAGGATTGAGGGTTGAGGATTGAGGATTGAGTATTGAGGATTGAGGATGAGGGCTGAGGTTTGAGGTTTGAGGTTTAAGGACTGTGGACTGAGGTTTGAGGATTGAGAATTGGGGATTTAGGATTGAGGATTGAAGATTGAGGATTGGGTATTGAGGATTGAAGAATGAGGATTGAGGATTGAGGATTGAGGATTGAGGATTGAGGATTGAAGATTGAGTATTGAGGTTGAAGATTGAGGATTGAGGACTTAGGATTGAGGATTGAGTATTGAGGATTGAGGATTGAGGATTGAAGATTGAGTATTGAGGATTGAAGATTGAGGATTGTGGATTGAAGATTGAGTATTGAGGATTGAAGATTGAGGATTGAGGATTGAGGATTGAGAATTGACGATGAGGGCTGAGGGTTGAGGGTTGAGGTTTGAGGACTGAGGACTGAGGATTGAGGAATGAGAATTGAGGGTCGAGGATTGAGGATTGAGGATTGACGATTGAGGATAGGGTATTGAGGATTGAACATTGAGGGTTGAGGATTGAGGATCGAGGATTGAGGGTTGAGGATTGAAGACTGATTATTGATGATTGAAGGTTGAGGATTGAGGATTGAGGGTTGTGGATTGAGGACGAGGACTGACGGTTGGGTATTGATGTTTGAGGTCTGAAGATTGAGGATTGAGGTTTGAGAATTGAGGATTGAGGATTGAGGATTGAAGATTGAGGATTGGGTATTGAGGATTGATGAATGAGGACTGAGGATGTAGGATTGAGGATCGAGGATTGAAGATTGAGTATTGAGGATTGAAAGTTGAGGATTGAGGATAGCGGATTGAGGATTGAGGATTGACGATTCAGGATTGAGGATTGAGGATTGAAGATTGAGGATTGAGGATTGATTATTAAAGATTGAGTGTTGAGGATTGAAAATTGAGGATTGATGATTGAGGATTGAGGATTGAGGATTGAGGCTTGAGGATTGAGTATTGAAGGTTGAGGATTGATGTTTGAGGATTGAGGATTGAGGATTGAGGATTGAGTATAGAGGACTGAGGATTGAGGATTGAGGATTGAGGATTGAGGATTAAAGATTTAGTATTGAGGATTGAAGATTGAGAATTGAGGATTGAGGATTGAACATTGAGGACTGAGTGTTGAGGGTTGAGTGATGAGAATTGATGTTTGTGGATAGAGATTTGAAGATTGCAGAATGAGTATTGTGTATTGAAACCTGTGAATTGAGGATATTCTATTGAGGATAGAGGATTGTCACCTGACCGTTGAGGACTGTGGGCTGAAGATTGAGGATTCAGGATTGAGGATTCAGAATTGAGGTTTGAGGACTGAGGATTGAGGATTGAGGATTGAAGATTGAGTATTGAGGATTGAAGATTGAGGATTGAGGATTGAGGATTGAGGATTGAGAATTGACGATGAGGGCTGAGGGTTGAGGGTTGAGGTTTGAGGACTGAGGACTGAGGATTGAGGAATGAGAATTGAGGGTTGAGGATTGAGGATTGAGGATTGACGATTGAGGATTGGGTATTGAGGATTGAACATTGAGGGTTGAGGATTGAGGATCGAGGATTGAGGGTTGAGGATTGAAGATTGATTATTGATGATTGAAGATTGAGGATTGAGGATTGAGGGTTGTGGATTGAGGACGAGGACTGACGGTTGAGTATTGATGTTTGAGGTCTGAAGATTGAGGATTGAGGATTGAGAATTGAGGATTGAGGATTGAGGATTGAAGATTGAGGATTGGGTATTGAGGATTGAAGAATGAGGACTGAGGATGTAGGATTGAGGATCGAGGATTGAAGATTGAGTATTGAGGATTGAAAGTTGAGGATTGAGGATAGCCGATTGAGGATTGAGGATTGAGGATTCAGGATTGAGGATTGAGGATTGAAGATTGAGGATTGAGGACTGATGATTAAAGATTGAGTGTTGAGGATTGAAGATTGAGTATTGATGATTGAGGATTGAGGATTGAGGATTGAGGCTTGAGGATTGAGTATTGAAGGTTGAGGATTGATGATTGAAGATTGAGGATTGAGGACTGAGGATTGAGTATTGAGGACTGAGGATTGAAGATTGAGGATTGAGGATTGAGGATTAAAGATTTAGTATTGTGGATTGAAGATTGAGAATTGAGGATTGAGGATTGAACATTGAGGACTGAGTGTTGAGGGTTGAGTGATGAGAATTGATGTTTGTGGATAGAGATTTGAAGATTGCAGAATGAGTATTGTGTATTGAAATCTGTGAATTGAGGATATTCTATTGAGGATTGAGGATTGTCACCTGATTGTTGAGGACTGTGGGCTGAAGATTGAGGATTCAGGATTGAGGATTCAGAATTAAGGTTTGAGGACTGAGGATTGAGGATTGAGGATTCAAGATTGAGTATTGAGGATTGAAGATTGAGGATTGAGGATTGAGGATTGAGGATGAGGGCTGAGGGTTGAGGATTGAGGTTTAAGGACTGAGGACTGAGGATTGAGGATTGAGAATTGAGGATTGAGGATTGAGGATTGAAGATTGAGGATTGGGTATTGACGATTGAGGAATGAGGATTGAGGATTGAGGATTGAGGATAGAGGATAGAGGATTGAAGATTGAGTATTGAGGATTGAAGATTGACGATTGAGGATTGTGGATTGAATATTGAGTATTGAACATTGAGGACTGAGCGTTGAGGGTTCAGTGATGAGAATTGATGTTTGTGGATAGAGGTTTGAAGATTGCAGATTCAGTATTGAGTATTGAAAACTGTGAATTGAGGATATTCTATTGAGGATTGAGGATTGTCAACTGATTGTTGAGGACTGAGGGATGAAGATTGAGGATTCAGGATTGAGGATTCAGAATTGAGATTTGAGGACTGAGGATTGAGGATTGAAGAATGATTATTGAGGATTGAGGGTTGAGAATTGAGGATTGAGGATTGAGGAATGAAGATTGAGGATTGGGTAATGCGAATTGAAGAATGAGGATTGAGGATTGAGGATTGAGGATTGAGGATTGAGGATTGAAGAATGAGGATTGAGGATTGAGGATTGAGGATTGATGATTGAAGATTGCGGATTGAGGATTGAGTGTTGAGGATTGAGGAAGAGGACTGACGGTTGAGGATTGATGTTTGAGGTCTGAGGATTGATGATTGACGATTGAGAATTGGGGATTGAGGATTGAGGATTGCAGATTGAGGATTGGGTATTGACGATTGAAGAATGAGGATTGAGGATTGAGGATTGAGGATTGAGGATTGAGGATTGAAGATTGAGTATTGAGGTTGAAGATTTAGGATTGAGGACTGAGGATTGAGGATTGAGTATTGAGGATTGAGGATTGAGGATTGAAAATTGAGTATTGAGGATTGAAGATTGAGGATTGTGGATTGAAGATTGAGTATTGAGTATTGAAGATTGAGGATTGAGGATTGAGGATTGAGAATTGACGATGAGGGCTGAGGCTTGAGGGTTGAGGTTTGAGGACTGAGGACTGAGGATAGAGGAATGAGAATTGAGGGTTGAGGATTGAGGATTGAGGATTGACGATTGAGGATTGGGTATTGAGGATTGAACATTGAGGATTGAGGATTGAGGATCGAGGATTGAATGTTGAGGATTGAAGATTGATTATTGATGATTGAAGATTGAGGATTGAGGATTGAGGGTTGTGGACTGAGGACGAGGACTGACGGTTGAGTGTTGATGTTTGAGGTCTGAAGATTGAGGATTGAGGATTGAGAATTGAGGATTGAGGATTGAGGATTGAAGATTGAGGATTGGGTATTGAGGATTGAAGAATGAGGACTGAGGATGTAGGATTGAGGATCGAGGATTGAAGATTGAGTATTGAGGATTGAAAGTTGAGGATTGAGGATAGCGGATTGAGGATTGAGGATTGAGGATTCAGGATTGAGGATTGAGGATTGAAGATTGAGGATTGAGGATTGATGATTAAAGATTGAGTGTTGAGGATTGAAGAATGAGGACTGAGGATTTAGGATTGAGGAATGAGGATTGAAGATTGAGTATTGAGGATTGAAGATTGAGGATTGAGGATTGAGGATTAAGGATTGAGGATTGAGGATTGAGGATTGAGGGTTGAGGATTGAGGATTGAGGCTTGAGGATTGAGGATTGAGGATTGAAGATTGAGGATTGAGGATCGAGGATGAGGGCTGAAGGTTGAGGATTGAGGTTTGAGGACTGAGGACTGAGGATTGAGGGTTGAGAATTAAGGATTCAGGATTGAGGATGGAAGATTGAGGATTGGGTATTGAGGATTGAGGAATGAGGATTGAATATTAGGTATTGAGGATTGAGGATTGAAGATTGAGTATTGAGGATTGAAGACTGACGATTGAGGATTGAGGATTGAGCGTTGAGGACTTAGGAATGAGAATTGAGGATTGAGGATTGAAGATTGAGGATTGAGGATTGAGGGTTGTGGATTGAGGACGAGGACTGAGGGTTGAGTATTGATGTTTGAGGTCTGAGGATTGAGGATTGAGGATTGAGAATTGAGGATTGAATATTGAGTATTGAGGATTGAAGGTTGAGGATTGATGGTTGAGTATTGAGGATTGGTGGTTGAGGGTTGTGTGTTGAATATTGAGGATTGAGGATTGAGGTTTGAGGATTGAAGATTGAGGATTGAATATTGAGTATTGATGATTGAAGATTGAGGATTGGGGATTGAGTGTTGATGATTGAGGACGAGGACTGACGGTTGAGGATTGAGGTTTGAGGTTTGAGGATTGAGGGTTGAGGACTGAGGATTGAGGATTGAGGATTGAGCATTGAGGATTGAAGATTGAGGACTGGGGGTTGAGGATTGAAGATTGACGATTGAGGATTGTGGATTGAAGATTGAGGATTGAACGTTGAGGACTGAGCGTTGAAGGTTGAGTGATGAGAATTGATGTTTGTGGATAGAGGTTTGAAGATTGCAGGTTGAGTATTGAGTATTGAAAACTGTGAATTGAGGATATTCTATTGAGGATTCAGGGTTGACAACTGATTGTTGAGGACTGAGGGCTGAGGATTGAGGATTCAGGATTGAGGATTCAGAATTGAGGTTTGAGGACAGAGGATTGAGTATTGAAGATTGAGGATTGATGATTGAGGATTGAGGATTGAGGATTGAGGATTGAGGATTGAGGATTGAAGATTGAGAATTGAGGATTGAAGGTTGAGGATTGAGAAATGAGGATTGAGGATTGAGGATTGAGAATTGAGGATTGAGGATTGAGTGTTGGAGATTGAGGATTGGGTATTGAGGATTGAGGATTGAGTATTGAAGGTTGAGGATTGATGACTGAGGATTGGGGATTGAGGATTGAGGATTGAGGATTGAGCATTGAAGATTGAGAATTGGGTATTGAGGATTGAAGAATGAGGACTGAGGGTTTAGGATTGAGGAATGAGGATTGAAGATTGAGTATTGAGGATTGAAGATTGAGGATTGAGGATTGAGGATTGAGGATTGAGGATTGAGGATTGAGGATTGAGGATTGTGGATTGAGGATTGAGGATTGAGGCTTGAGGATTGAGGATTCAGGATTGAAGATTGAGGACTGAGGATCGAGGATGAGGGCTGAAGGTTGAGGATTGTGGTTTGAGGACTGAGGACTGAGGATTGAGGGTTGAGAATTAAGGATTGAGGATTGAGGATGGAAGATTGAGGATTGGGTATTGAGGATTGAAGAATGAGGATTGAGGATCGAGTATTGAGGATTGAGGATTGTAGATTGAGTATTGAGGATTGAAGACTGACGATTGAGGATTGAGGATTGAGCGTTGAGTATTTAGGATTGAGAATTGAGGATTGAGGATTGAGGATTGAAGATTGAGGATTGGGTATTGAGTATTGAAGAATCAGGATTGAGGATTGAGGATTGAGGATTGCGGATTGAAGATTGAGGATTGAGAATTGAGGATTGAGGATTGAAGATTGAGTATTGAGGATTGAAGATTGAGGATTGAGGATTGAGGATTGAGGATTGAAGATTGAGGATTGGGGACTGAGTGTTGAAGGTTGAGAGATGAGGATTGATGTTTGTGGATGGAGATTTGAAGATTGAAGATTGAGGATTGAGTGTTGGAAACTGAGAATTCAGGATATTCTATTGAGTATTGAGAATTTTGGATTGATGGTTGAGTATTGTGGATTGATGGTTGAGGGTTGTGTGTTGAATATTGGGGATTGGCGGATTGAGTATTGAAGATTGAGGACTGAGGACTGAGGATTGAGTATTGAGGATTGAGGATTGAGTATTGAGGATTGAGGATTGAAGATTGAGTATTGATGAGTGGAGATTGCGGATTGATTATTGGGGGTTCAGGTTTGAGGACGAGGACCGAGGGTTGAGGATTGAGGTTTGAGGACAGAGGATTGAGGATTGAGGATTGAGAATTGATAATTGAGGATTGAGGGTTGAGGATTGAGGATTGAGTATTGAGGATTGAGGATGAGGGCTGAGGTTTGAGGTTTGAGGTCTAAGGACTGACGACTGAGGATTGAGGGTTGAGGATTGAAGATTGAGGATTTGGTATTGAGGATTGAAGAATGAGGATTGAGGATTGAGGATTGAGGATTGAGGATTGAAGATTGAGTATTGAGGATTGAAGATTGACGATTGAGGATTGTGGATTGAAGATTGAGTATTGAACATTGAGGACTGAGTGTTGAGGGTTCAGTGATGAGAATTGATGTTTGTGGATAGAGCTTTGAAGATTGCAGATTGAGTATTGAGTATTGAAAACTGTGACTTGGGGATATTCTATTGAGGATTGAGGATTGTCAACTGATTGTTGAGGACTGAGGGCTGAAGATTGAGGATTCAGGATTGAGGATTCAGAATTGATGTTTGAGGCCTGAGGATTGAGGATTGAAGATTGATTATTGAGGATTGAGGATTGAGAATTGAGAATTGAGGATTGAGGATTGAGGATTGAAGATTGAGGATTGGGTATTGAGGATTGAAGAATGAGGATTGAGGATTGAGGATTGAGGATTTAGGATTGAAGATTGAGTATTGAGGATTGAAGATTGAGGATTGAGGACTGCGGATTGAGGATTGAGTATTGAGGATTGAAGATTGAGGATTAAAGATTGAGTATTGAGGATTGAAGATTGAAGATTGTGGATTGAAGATTGAGTATTGAAGATTGAAGATTGAGGATTAAGGATTGAGGATTGAGAATTGACGATGAGGGCTGAGGGTTGAGGATTGAGGTTTGAGGACTGAGGACTGAGGATTGAGGATTGAGAATTGAGGACTGAGGATTGAGGATTGAGGATTGAAGATTGAGGATTGGGTATTGAGGATTGAACATTGAGGATTGAGGATTGAGGATCGAGGATTGAGGATTGAGGATTGAAGATTGAATATTGATGATTGAAGTTTGAGGATTGAGGATTGAGGGTTGTGGATTGAGGACGAGGACTGAGGGTTGAGGATTGAGGTTTGAGGACAGAGGATTGAGGATTGAGGATTGAGAATTGATAATTGAGGATTGAGGGTTGAGGATTGATGATTGAGTATTGAGGATTGAGGATGAGGGCTGAGGTTTGAGGTTTGAGGTCTAAGGACTGACGACTGAGGATTGAGGATTGAGGATTGAGGATTGAAGATTGAGGATTTGGTATTGAGGATTGAAGAATGAGGATTGAGGATTGAGGATTGTGGATTGAGGATTGACTATTGAAGATTGAGTATTGAGGATTTAAGATTGACGATTGAGGATTGTGGATTGAAGATTGAGTATTGAACATTGACGACTGAGTGTTGAGGGTTCAGTGATGAGAATTGATGTTTGTGGATAGAGGTTTGAAGATTCCAGATTGAGTATTGAATATTGAAATCTGTGAATTGAGGATATTCTATTGAGGATTGAGGATTGCCAACTGATTGTTGAGGACTGAGGGCTGAAGATTGAGGATTCAGGATTGAGGATTGGGTAATGAGGATTGAGGAATGAGGATTGAGGATTGAGGATTGAGGATTGAGGATTGAGTATTGAGGATTGAGGATTGAGGAATGAAGATTGAGGATTGGGTGTGAGGATTGAAGAATGAGGATTGAGGATTGAAGATTGAGGATTGAGGATTGAGGATTGAGAATTGACGATGAGGGCTGAGGGTTGAGGATTGAGGTTTGAGGACTCAGGACTGAGAATTGAGGATTGAGGAATGAGGATTGAGGATTGAGGATTGAGGCTTGAGGATTGAGGATTGAGGATTGAAGATTGAGGACTGAGGATCGAGGATGAGGGCTGAAGGTTGAGGATTGTGGTTTGAGGACTGAGGACTGAGGATTGAGGGTTGAGAATTAAGGATTGAGGATTGAGGATGGAAGATTGAGGTTTGGGTATTGAGGATTGAAGAATGAGGATTGAGGATCGAGTATTGAGGATTGAGGATTGAAGATTGAGTATTGAGGATTGAAGGCTAACGATTGAGGATTGAGGATTGAGCGTTGAGTATTTAGGATTGAGAATTGAGGATTGAGGATTGAGGATTGAAGATTGAGGATTGGGTATTGAGTATTGAAGAATCAGGATTGAGGATTGAGGATTGAGGATTGAAGAATGATTATTGAGGATTGAGGGTTGAGAATTGAGGATTGAGGATTGAGGAATGAAGATTGAGGATTGGGTAATGAGGATTGAAGAATGAGGATTGAGGATTGAGGATTGAGGATGGAGGATTGAAGAATGAGGATTGAGGATTGAGGATTGAGGATTGAGGATTGATGATTCAAGATTGCGGATTGAGTATTTAGTGTTGAGGATTGAGGACGCGGACTGAGGGTTGAGTATTGATGTTTGAAGTCTGAGGATTGAGGTTTGAGGATTGTGAATTGAGGATTGGGGATTGAGGATTGAAGATTGAGGATCCGGTATTGAGGATTCAAGAATGAGGATAGAGGAGTGAGGACTGAGGATTGAGGATTGCAGATTGAGTATTGAGGATTGAAGATTGGGGATTGAGGATTGAGGATTGAGGATTGAGGATTGAGGATTGAGGATTGAAGATTGAGTATTGAGGATTGAAGATTGAGGATTGAGGTTTGAGGATTGAGGATTGAGGTTTGAGGATTGAGGATTGAGGATTGAGGATTGAAGATTGGGTATTGAGGATTGGAGATTAAGATTGAAGATTGAGGACTGAGGATTGAAGATTGAGGATTCGGTATTGGGGACTGAACATTGAGGATTGAGGGTTGAGGATTGAGGATTGAGGATTGAGGATTGAAGATTGAATATTAATGATCGAAGTTTGAGGATTGAGGGTTGAGGGTTGTCGATTGAGGACGAGGACTGAGGGTTGAGTATTGATGTTTGAAGTCTGAGGATTGAGGATTGAGAATTGAGGATTGAGGATTGAGGATTGAAGATTGAGGATTGCGGATTGTCGATTGAGGATTGAGGATGAGGGATGAGGGTAGAGGATTGAGGTTTGCGGACTGAGGACTGAGGATTGAGGATTGAGAAATGAGGATTGAGGATTGAGGATTGAAGATTGAGGATTGGGTATTGAGGATTGAACATTGAGGATTGAGGATTGAGGATCGAGGATTGAGGATTGAGGATTGAAGATTGAATATTGATGATTGAAGTTTGAGGATTGAGGATTGAGGGTTGTGGATTGAGGACGAGGACTGAGGGTTGAGGATTGAGGTTTGAGGACCGAGGATTGAGGATTGAGGATTGAGAATTGATAATTGAGGATTGAGGGTTGAGGATTGAGGATTGAGTATTGAGGATTGAGGATGAGGGCTGAGGGTTGAGTATTGATGTTTGAAGTCTGAGGATTGAGGTTTGAGGATTGTGAATTGAGGATTGGGGATTGAGGATTGAAGATTGAGGATCCGGTATTGAGGATTCAATAATGAGGATAGAGGAGTGAGGACTGAGGATTGAGGATTGCAGATTGAGTATTGAGGATTGAAGATTGGGGATTGAGGATTGAGGATTGAGGATTGAGGATTGAGGATTGAGGATTGAAGATTGAGTATTGAGGATTGAAGATTGAGGATTGAGGATTGAGGATTGAGGATTGAGGATTGAAGGTTGAGTATTGAGAATTGAAGACTGAGGATTGAGGGTTGAGGATTGAGGACTGAGGATTGACGCTTGAGGATTGAGGATTGAGGATGGAGGATTGAAGAGAGAGGACTGAGTGTTGAGTATTGAGTGCTGAGAATTGATGTTTGAGGATTGAGATTTGATTATTGAATTTTGTGGATTGAGTATTGAACCATGAGAATTCAGGATATTCTATTGAGTATTGAGAATTGAGGATTGATGGTTGAGTATTGAGGATTGAGGATTGAGGATTGAGTATAGAAGATTGAGGATTGATGTTTGAGGATTGATGATGGAGGATTGAGTATTGAGGATTGAGGATTGAATATTTAGTATTGAGGATTGAAGATTGAGGATTGTGGATTGAGGATTGAGGATTGAGGATTGAGGATTGAGGATTGAGGATTGAGGATTGAGGATTGAAGATTGAGGATTGGGGACTGAGTGTAGAGGATTGAGTGATGAGAATTAATGTTTGTGGATAGAGATTTGAGGATTGCAGATTGAGTATCGAGTATTGAAAGCTGTGAATTAAGGATATTCTATTGAGGATTGAGGATTGACAACTGATTGTCGAGGACTGAGGGCTGAAGATTGAGTATTCAGGATTGAGGATTCAGAATTGAGGTTTGAGGACTGAGGATTGAGGATTGAAGATTGAGTATTGAGGATTTAAGATTGACGATTGAGGATTGAGGATTGAGGATTGAAGATTGAGGATTGGGTATTGAGGATTGAAGAATGAGTATTGAGGATTGAGGATTGAGGATTGAGGATTGAAGATTGAGTATTGAGGATTGAAGATTGAGGATTGAGGACTGAGGATTGAGGATTGAGTATTGAGGATTGAGTATTGAGGATTGAGGATTGAGCATTGAGGATTGAGGATTGAAGATTGAGTATTGATGTGTGGAGATTGCGGATTGATTATTGAGGGTTGAGGTGTGAGGACGAGGACTGAGGGATGAGGATAGAGGTTTGAGGACAGAGGATTGAGGATTGAGGATTGAGAATTGATAATTGAGGATTGAGGGTTGAGGATTGAGGATTGAGTATTGAGGATTGAGGATGAGGGCTGAGGTTTGAGGTTTGAGGATTAAGGACTGTGGACTGAGGTTTGAGGAGTGAGAATTGAGGATTGAGGATTGAGGATTGAAGATTGAGGATTTGGTATTGAGGATTGAAGAATGAGGATTGAGGATTGAGGATTGAGGATTGAGGATTGAAGATTGAGTATTGAGGATTGAAAATTGACGATTGAGGATTGTCGATTGAAGATTGAGTATTGAACATTGAGGACTGAGTGCTGAGGGTTCAGTGATGAGAATTGATGTTAGTGGATAGAGGTTTGAAGATTGCAGATTGAGTATTGAGTATTGAAAACTGCGAATTGAGGATATTCTATTGAGGATTGAGGATTGTGAAATGATTGTTGATGACTGAGGGATGAAGATTGAGGATTCAGGATTGAGGATTCGGGATTGAGGTTTAAGGACTGAGGACTGAGGTTTGAGGATTGAGGATCGAGGATTGACGCTTGAGGATTGGGGGTTGAGGATGGAGGATTGAAAAGGGTGGACTGAGTGTTGAGGATTGAGTGTTGAGAATTGATGTTTGAGGATTGAGATTTGATTATTGAATATTGTGCATTGAGTATTGAACCATGAGGATTCAGGATACTCCATTGAGTATTGAGAATTGAGGATTGATGGTTGAGTATTGATCATTGGTGGTTGAGGGTTGTGTGTTGAATATTGAGGATTGAGGATTGAGGATTGAGGATTGATGATTGAGGATTGAATATTGAGTATTGATGATTGAAGATTGCGGATTGAGGATTGAGTGTTGAGGATTGAGGAAGAGGGCTGACGATTGATGATTGATGTTTGAGGTCTGAGGATTGATGTTTCAGGATTGAGAATTGGGGATTGAGGATTGAGGATTGAAGATTGAGGATTGGGTATTGAGGATTGAAGAATGAGGATTGAGGATTGAGGACTGAGGATTGAGGATTGAGGATTGAAGGTTGAGTATTGATGTTGAAGATTGAGGATTGAGGACTGAGGATTGAGGATTGAGGACTGAGGATTGAGGAATGAGAATTGACGTTGAGGATTGAGGATTGAGGATTGACGATTGAGGATTGGGTATTGAGGATTGAACATTGAGGGTTGAGGATTGAGTATCGAGGATTGAGGGTTGAGGATTGAAGATTGATTATTGATGATTGAAGATTGAGGATTGAGGATTGAGGGTTGCGGATTGAGGACGAGGACTGACGGTTGAGTATTGATGTTTGAGGTCTGAAGATTGAGGATTGAGGATTGAGAATTGAGGATTGAGGATTGAGGATTGAAGATTGAGGATTGGGTATTGAGGATTGATGAATGAGGACTGAGGATGTAGGATTGAGGATCGAGGATTGAAGATTGAGTATTGAGGATTGAAAGTTGAGGATTGAGGATAGCGGATTGAGGATTGAGGATTGAGGATTCAGGATTGAGGATTGAGGATTGAAGATTGAGGATTGAGGATTGATTATTAAAGATTGAGTGTTGAGGATTGAAAATTGAGGATTGATGATTGAGGATTGAGGATTGAGGATTGAGGCTTGAGGATTGAGTATTGAAGGTTGAGGATTGATGATTGAGGATTGAGGATTGAGGATTGAGGATTGAGTATTGAGGACTGAGGATTGAGGATTGAGGATTAAAGATTTAGTATTGAGGATTGAAGATTGAGAATTGAGGATTGAGGATTGAACATTGAGGACTGAGTGTTGAGGGTTGAGTGATGAGAATTGATGTTTGTGGATAGAGATTTGAAGATTGCAGAATGAGTATTGTGTATTGAAATCTGTGAATTCAGGATATTCTATTGAGGATTGAGGATTGTCACCTGACTTTTGAGGACTGTGGGCTGAATATTGAGGATTCAGGATTGAGGATTCAGAATTGAGGTTTGAGGACTGAGGATTGAGGATTGAGGATTGAAGATTGAGTATTGAGGATTGACGATTGAGGATTGAGGATTGAGGATTGAGGATGAGGGCTGAGGGTTGAGGATTGAGGTTTAAGGACTGAGGACTGAGGATTGAGGATAGAGAATTGAGGATTGAGGATTGAGGATTGAAGATTGAGGATTGGGTATTGACGACTGAAGAATGAGGATTGAGGATTGAGGATTGAGGATAGAGGATAGAGGATTGAAGATTGAGTATTGAGGATTGAGGATTGACGATTGAGGATTGTGGATTGAAGATTGAGTATTGAACATTGAGGACTGAGCGTTGAAGGTTCAGTGATGAGAATTGATGTTTGTGGATAGAGGTTTGAAGATTGCAGATTCAGTATTGAGTATTGAAAACTGTGAATTGAGGATATTCTATTGAGGATTGAGGATTGTCAACTGATTGTTGAGGACTGAGGGATGAAGATTGAGGATTCAGGATTGAGGATTCAGAATTGAGATTTGAGGACTGAGGATTGAGGATTGAAGAATGATTATTGAGGATTGAGGGTTGAGAATTGAGATTGAGGATTGAGGAATGAAGATTGAGGATTGGGTAATGCGAATTGAAGAAAGAGGATTGAGGATTGAGGATTGAGGATTGAGGATTGAAGAATGAGGATTGAGGATTGAGGATTGAGGATTGATGATTGAAGATTGCGGATTGAGGATTGAGTGTTGAGGATTGAGGAAGAGGACTGACGGTTGAGGATTGATGTTTGAGGTCTGAGGATTGATGATTGACGATTGAGAATTGGGGATTGAGGATTGAGGATTGCAGATTGAGGATTGGGTATTGACGATTGAAGAATGAGAATTGAGGATTGAGGATTGAGGATTGAGGATTGAGGATTGAAGATTGAGTATTGAGGTTGAAGATTGAGGATTGAGGACTGAGGATTGAGGATTGAGTATTGAGGATTGAGGATTGAGGATTGAAGATTGAGTATTGAGGATTGAAGGTTGAGGATTGTGGATTGAAGATTGAGTATTGAGGATTGAAGATTGAGGATTGAGGATTGAGGATTGAGAATTGACGATGAGGGCTGAGGGTTGAGGGTTGAGGTTTGAGGACTGAGGACTGAGGATTGAGGAATGAGAATTGAGGGTTGAGGATTGAGGATTGACGATTGAGGATTGGGTATTGAGGATTGAACATTGAGGATTGAGGATTGAGGATCGAGGATTGAGGGTTGAGGATTGAAGATTGATTATTGATGATTGAAGATTGAGGATTGAGGATTGAGGGTTGTGGATTGAGGACGAGGACTGACGGTTGAGTATTGATGTTTGAGGTCTGAAGATTGAGGATTGGGGATTGAGAATTGAGGATTGAGGATTGAGGATTGAAGATTGAGGATTGGGTATTGAGGATTGAAGAATGAGGACTGAGGATGTAGGATTGAGGATCGAGGATTGAAGATTGAGTATTGAGGATTGAAAGTTGAGGATTGAGGATAGCGTATTGAGGATTGAGGATTGAGGATTCAGGATTGAGGATTGAGGATTGAAGATTGAGGATTGAGGATTGATGATTAAAGATTGAGTGTTGAGAATTGCAGAATGAGGACTGAGTATTTAGGATTGAGGAATGAGGATTGAAGATTGAGTATTGAGGATTGAAGATTGAGGATTGAGAATTGTGGATTGAGGATTGAGGATTGAGGATTGAGGATTGAGGATTGAGGATTGAGGATTGAGGCTTGAGGATTGAGGATTGAGGATTGAAGATTGAGGATTGAGGATCGAGGATGAGGGCTGAAGGTTGAGGATTGAGGTTTGAGGACTGAGGACTGAGGATTGAGGGTTGAGAATTAAGGATTCAGGATTGAGGATGGAAGATTGAGGATTGGGTGTTGAGGATTGAAGAATGAGGATTGAGGATTGGGTATTGAGGATTGAGGATTGAAGATTGAGTATTGAGGATTGAAGACTGTCGATTGAGGATTGAGGATTGAGCGTTGAGGATTTAGGAATGAGAATTGAGGATTGAGGATTGAAGATTGAGGATTGAGGATTGAGGGTTGTGGATTGAGGACGAGGACTGAGGGTTGAGTATTGATGTTTGAGGTCTGAGGATTGAGGATTGAGGATTGAGAATTGAGGATTGAGGATTGAACATTGAGGACTGAGTGTTGAGGGTTGAGTGATGAGAATTGATGTTTGTGGATAGAGATTTGAAGATTGCATAATGAGTATTGTGTATTGAAATCTGTGAATTGAGGATATTCTATTGAGGATTGAGGATTGTCACCTGATTGTTGAGGACTGTGGGCTGAAGATTGAGGATTCAGGATTGAGGATTCAGAATTGAGGTTTGAGGACTGAGGATTGAGGATTGAGGATTGAAGATTGAGTATTGAGGATTGAAGATTGAGGTTTGAGGATTGAGGATTGAGGATGAGGGCTGAGGGTTGAGGATTGAGGTTTAAGGACTGAGGACTGAGGACTGAGGATTGAGGATTGAGAATTGAGGATTGAGGATTGAGGATTGAAGATTGAGGATTGGGTATTGACGATTGAAGAGTGAGGATTGAGGATTGAGGATTGAGGATAGAGGATAGAGGATTGAAGATTGAGTATTGAGGATTGAAGATTGACGATTGAGGATTGTGGATTGAAGATTGAGTATTGAACATTGAGGACTGAGCGTTGAGGGTTCAGTGATGAGAATTGATGTTTGTGGATAGAGGTTTGAAGATTGCAGATTCAGTATTGAGTATTGAAAACTGTGAATTGAGGATATTCTATTGAGGATTGAGGATTGTCAACTGATTGTTGAGGACTGAGGGATGAAGATTGAGGATTCAGGATTGAGGATTCAGAATTGAGATTTGAGGACTGAGGCTTGAGGATTGAAGAATGATTATTGAGGATTGAGGGTTGAGAATTGAGATTGAGGATTGAGGAATGAAGATTGAGGATTGGGTAATGCGAATTGAAGAAAGAGGATTGAGGATTGAGGATTGAGGATTGAGGATTGAAGAATGAGGATTGAGGATTGAGGATTGAGGATTGATGATTGAAGATTGCGGATTGAGGATTGAGTGTTGAGGATTGAGGAAGAGGACTGACGGTTGAGGATTGATGTTTGAGGTCTGAGGATTGATGATTGACGATTGAGAATTGGGGATTGAGGATTGAGGATTGCAGATTGAGGATTGGGTATTGACGATTGAAGAATGAGGATTGAGGATTGAGGATTGAGGATTGAGGATTGAGGATTGAAGATTGAGTATTGAGGTTGAAGATTGAGGATTGAGGACTGAGGATTGAGGATTGAGTATTGAGGATTGAGGATTGAGGATTGAAGGTTGAGTATTGAGGATTGAAGGTTGAGGATTGTGGATTGAAGATTGAGTATTGAGGATTGAAGATTGAGGATTGAGGATTGAGGATTGAGGATTGAGAATTGACGATGAGGGCTGAGGGTTGAGGGTTGAGGTTTGAGGACTGAGGACTGAGGATTGAGGAATGAGAATTGAGGGTTGAGGATTGAGGATTGAGGATTGACGATTGAGGATTGGGTATTGAGTATTGAACATTGAGGATTGAGGATTGAGAATCGAGGATTGAGGGTTGAGGATTGAAGATTGATTATTGATGATTGAAGATTGAGGATTGAGGATTGAGGGTTGAGAATTGAGGATTGAGGATTGAGGAATGAAGATTGAGGATTGGGTAATGAGAATTGAAGAATGAGGATTGAGGATTGAGGATTGAGGATTGAGGATTGAAGAATGAGGATTGATGATTGAAGATTGCGGATTGAGGATTGAGTGTTGAGGATTGAGGAAGAGGTCTGACGGTTGAGGATTGATGTTTGAGGTCTGAGGATTGATGATTCAGGATTGAGAATTGGGGATTGAGGATTGAGGATTGAAGATTGAGGATTGGGTATTGAGGATTGAAGAATGAGGATTGAGGATTGAGGATTGAGGATTGAGTATTGAACATTGAGGACTGAGCGTTGAGGGTTCAGTGATGAGAATTGATGTTTGTGGATAGAGGTTTGAAGATTGCAGATTCAGTATTGAGTATTGAAAACTGTGAATTGAGGATATTCTATTGAGGATTGAGGATTGTCAACTGATTGTTGAGGACTGAGGGATGAAGATTGAGGATTCAGGATTGAGGATTCAGAATTGAGATTTGAGGACTGAGGATTGAGGATTGAAGAATGATTATTGAGGATTGAGGGTTGAGAATTGAGATTGAGGATTGAGGAATGAAGATTGAGGATTGGGTAATGCGAATTGAAGAAAGAGGATTGAGGATTGAGGATTGAGGATTGAGGATTGAGGATTGAGGATTGAGGATTGAGGATTGAAGATTGAGTATTGAGGTTGAAGATTGAGGATTGAGGACTGAGGATTGAGGATTGAGTATTGAGGATTGAGGATTGAGGATTGAAGATTGAGTATTGAGGATTGAAGGTTGAGGATTGTGGATTGAAGATTGAGTATTGAGGATTGAAGATTGAGGATTGAGGATTGAGGATTGAGAATTGACGATGAGGGCTGAGGGTTGAGGGTTGAGGTTTGAGGACTGAGGACTGAGGATTGAGGAATGAGAATTGAGGGTTGAGGATTGAGGATTGAGGATTGACGATTGAGGATTGGGTATTGAGGATTGAACATTGAGGATTGAGGATTGAGGATCGAGGATTGAGGGTTGAGGATTGAAGATTGATTATTGATGATTGAAGATTGAGGATTGAGGATTGAGGGTTGTGGATTGAGGACGAGGACTGACGGTTGAGTATTGATGTTTGAGGTCTGAAGATTGAGGATTGAGGATTGAGAATTGAGGATTGAGGATTGAGGATTGAAGATTGAGGATTGGGTATTGAGGATTGAAGAATGAGGACTGAGGATGTAGGATTGAGGATCGAGGATTGAAGATTGAGTATTGAGGATTGAAGATTGAGGATTGAGAATTGTGGATTGAGGATTGAGGATTGAGGATTGAGGATTGAGGATTGAGGATTGAGGATTGAGGCTTTAGGATTGAGGATTGAGGATTGAAGATTGAGGATTGAGGATCGAGGATGAGGGCTGAAGGTTGAGGATTGAGGTTTGAGGACTGAGGACTGAGGATTGAGGGTTGAGAATTAAGGATTCAGGATTGAGGATGGAAGATTGAGGATTGGGTGTTGAGGATTGAAGAATGAGGATTGAGGATTGGGTATTGAGGATTGAGGATTGAAGATTGAGTATTGAGGATTGAAGACTGTCGATTGAGGATTGAGGATTGAGCGTTGAGGATTTAGGAATGAGAATTGAGGATTGAGGATTGAAGATTGAGGATTGAGGATTGAGGGTTGTGGATTGAGGACGAGGACTGAGGGTTGAGTATTGATGTTTGAGGTCTGAGGATTGAGGATTGAGGATTGAGAATTGAGGATTGAGGATTGAACATTGAGGACTGAGTGTTGAGGGTTGAGTGATGAGAATTGATGTTTGTGGATAGAGATTTGAAGATTGCATAATGAGTATTGTGTATTGAAATCTGTGAATTGAGGATATTCTATTGAGGATTGAGGATTGTCACCTGATTGTTGAGGACTGTGGGCTGAAGATTGAGGATTCAGGATTGAGGATTCAGAATTGAGGTTTGAGGACTGAGGATTGAGGATTGAGGATTGAAGATTGAGTATTGAGGATTGAAGATTGAGGTTTGAGGATTGAGGATTGAGGATGAGGCCTGAGGGTTGAGGGTTGAGAATTGAGATTGAGGATTGAGGAATGAAGATTGAGGATTGGGTAATGCGAATTGAAGAAAGAGGATCGAGGATTGAGGATTGAGGATTGAGGATTGAAGAATGAGGATTGAGGATTGAGGATTGAGGATTGATGATTGAAGATTGCGGATTGAGGATTGAGTGTTGAGGATTGAGGAAGAGGACTGACGGTTGAGGATTGATGTTTGAGGTCTGAGGATTGATGATTGACGATTGAGAATTGGGGATTGAGGATTGAGGATTGCAGATTGAGGATTGGGTATTGACGATTGAAGAATGAGGATTGAGGGTTGAGGATTGAGGATCGAGGATTGAGGGTTGAGGATTGAAGATTGATTATTGATGATTGAAGATTGAGGATTGAGGATTGAGGGTTGTGGATTGAGGACGAGGACTGACGGTTGAGTATTGATGTTTGAGGTCTGAAGATTGAGGATTGAGGATTGAGAATTGAGGATTGAGGATTGAGGATTGAAGATTGATGGTTGGGTATTGAGGATTGAAGAATGAGGACTGAGGATGTAGGATTGAGGATCGAGGATTGAAGATTGAGTATTGAGGATTGAAAGTTGAGGATTGAGGATAGCGGATTGAGGATTGAGGATTGAGGATTCAGGATTGAGGATTGAGGATTGAAGATTGAGGATTGAGGATTGATGATTAAAGATTGAGTGTTGAGGATTGAAGATTGAGGATTGATGATTGAGGATTGAGGATTGAGGATTGAGGATAGAGGATAGAGGATTGAAGATTGAGTATTGAGGATTGAAGATTGACGATTGAGGATTGTGGATTGAAGATTGAGTATTGAACATTGAGGACTGAGTGTTGAGGGTTCAGTGATGAGAATTGATGTTTGTGGATAGAGGTTTGAAGATTGCAGATTCAGTATTGAGTATTGAAAACTGTGAATTGAGGATATTCTATTGAGGATTGAGGATTGTCAACTGATTGTTGAGGACTGAGGGCTGAAGATTGAGGATTCCTGATTGAGGATTCAGAATTGAGGTTTGAGGACTGAGGATTGAGGATTGAGGATTGAAGTTTGAATATTGATGATTGAAGATTGAGGATAGAGGATTGAGGGTTGTGTATTGAGGACGAGGACTGAGGGTTGAATACTGATGTTTGAGGCCTGAGGATTGAGGATTGAGGATTGAGAATAGAGGATTGAGGATTGAGGATTGAAGATTGAGGATTTGGTGTTGAGGATTGAAGAATGAGGATTGAGGATTGAGGATTGAGGGTTGAGGATTGAAGATTGAGTATTGAGGATTGAAGATTGAGGATTGAGGATTGAGGATTGAGGATTGAGGAATGAGGATTGAGGATTGAAGATTGAGTATTGATGATTGAAGATTGAGGATTGAGGATTGAGGACTGAGTATTGAGGATTGAAGATTGAGGATTCAGGATTGAGGATTGAGGATTGAGGAATGAGGATTGAGGTTTGAGGGTTGTGGATTGGGGACCAGGACTGAGGGTTGAATATTGATGTTTGAGGTCTGAGGATTGCGGATTGAGGATTGAGAATTGAGGATTGAGGATTGAGGATTCAAGATTGAGGATTGGGTATTGAGGATTGAAGAATGAGAATTGAGGATTGAGGATTGAGGCCTGTGGATTGAGAATTGAGAACTGAGGATGAGGACTGAGGGCTGAGGGTTGAGGTTTGAGGAATGAGGATTGGGGGTTGGGGATTGAGGATTGAGGATTGAGGATTGAGGATTGAGGATTGAGGAATGAAGATTGAGGATTGAGGACTGAGGATTGAGGATTGAGGATTGAGGATTGAGGATTGAGGATTGAAGATTGAGTATTGAGGATTGAAGATTGAGGATTGTGGATTGAGGATTGAGGATTGAGTATCGAAAATTGAGGATTGGGCATTGAGGATTGACGATTGAGGATTGAGTATTGAGGATTGAGAATTGGGGATTGAGGATTGAATATTGAGTATTGAGGATTGAAGATTGAGAATTGAGGACTGAGGATTGAGGATTGAAGATGAGGGCTGATGGTTGAGGATTGAGGTTTGAGGACTGAGGATTGAGGATTGAGGATTGAGAGTTCAGGATTGAGGATTCAGGATTGAAGATTGAGGATTGGGTATTGAGGATGGAAGAATGAGCATTGAGGATTGACGATTGAGGATTGAGGATTGAAGATCGAGGATTGAGGATTGAGGTTTGAGAATTGAGGATTGCGTATTGGGGATTGCGGATTGAACATTGAGGATTGAGGATTGAGGATTGAGGATTGACAACTGATTGTTGAGGACTGAGGGCTGAAGATTGAGGATTCAGGATTGAGGATTCAGAATTGAGGTTTGAGGACTGAGGATTGAGGATTGAGGATTGAGGATTGAGGATTGAAGATTGAGTATTGAGGATTGAAGATTGAGGATTGTGGATTGCGGATTGAGGATTGAGTATTGAGGATTGAGAATTGAGGATTGAGGATTGAATATTGAGTATTGAGGATTGAAGATTGAGAATTGAGGATTGAGGATTAAAGGTTGAGCATTGAGGATTGAAGATTGAGGATTGATGATTGAGGATTGAGGATTGAGGATTGAGGATTGAGGATTGAGGATTGAGTATTGGGGATTGCGGATTGAACATTGAGGATTGAGGATTGAGGATTGAGGACCGAAGATTGAATATTGATGATTGAAGATTGATGATTGAGGATTGAGAGTTGTGGATTGAGGACGAGGACTGAGGGTTGAGTATTGATGTCTGAGGTCTGAACATTGAGGATTGAGGATTGAGAATTGTGGATTGAGGATTGAGTATTGAAGATTGAGGATTGGGTATTGAGGATTGAGGATTGAGGATTGAGGATTGAATATTCAGTATTGAGGATTGAAGATTGAGAATTGAGGATTGAGGATTGAGGATTGAGTACTGAAGATTGAGTATTGATGACTGAGGATTGAGGATTGAGGATTGTGGATTGAGGATTGAGGATTGAGGATTGAAGATTGAGTATTGAGGATTGAAGATTGAGGATTGAGTATTGAGGATCGAGGATTGAGAATGAGGGCTGAGGGTTGAGGATTGAGGATTTGGTGTTGAGGATTGAAGAATGAGGATTGAGGATTGAGGATGGAGGACTGAAGATTGAATATTGATGATTGAAGATTGATGATTGAGGATTGAGGGTTGTGGATTGAGGACGAGGACTGAGGGTTGAGTATTTATGTCTGAGGTCTGAGGATTGAGGATTGAGGATTGAGAATTGAGGATTGAGGATTGAGGATTGAAGATTGAGGATTGGGTATTGAGGATTGAAGAATGAGCATTGAGGATTGAGGATTGAGGATTGAGGATTGAAGATTGTGGATTGAGGATTGAGGTTTGAGGATTGAAGATTGAGTATTGAGGATTGAAGATTGGGTATTGAGGATTGAACATTGAGGATTGAATATTGTGGATTGAGGATTGAGGTTTGAGGATTGAAGATTGAGTATTGAGGATTGAAGATTGGGTATTGAGGATTGAACATTGAGGATTGAGTATTGAGGATTGAGGATTGAGGGTTGAGGATTGAAGATTGAATATTGATGTTTGAAGGTTGAGGATTGAGGATTGAGTGTTGTGGATTCAGGACGAGGACTGAGTTTTGAGTATTGATGTTTGAGGTCTGAGGATTGAGGATTGAGGATTGAGGATTGAGGATTGAGGATTGAAGATTGAGTATTGAGGATTGAAGATTGAGGATTGAGGATTGGGGATTGAGGATTGATGATTGAGGATTGAGGATTGAGGATTGAAGATTCAGTATTGAGGATTGAAGATTAAGAGTTTAGGATTGAGGATTGAACATTGAGGAATGAGTGTTGATGGTTGAGTGATGAGAATTGATGTTTGTGGATAGAGATTTGAAGATTGCAGGTTGAGTATTGAGTATTGAAAACTGTGAATTGAGGATATTCTATAGAGGATTGAGTATTGACAACTGATTGTTGAGGTCTGAGGGCTGAAGATTGAGGATTCAGGATTGAGGATTCAGAATTGAAGTTTGAGGACTGAGGATTGAGGATTGAAGATTGAGTATTTAGGATTGAAGGTTGAGGATTGAGGTTGAGGATTGAGGACAGAGGATGAGGGCTGAGGGTTGAGGATTGAGGTTTGAGGACTGAGGTCTGAGGATTGAGTATAGAGAATTGAGGATTGAGGATTGAGGATTGAAGATTGAGATTTGGGTATTAAGGATTGAAGAATGAGGATTGAGGATTGAGGATTCAGGATTGAGGATTGAAGATTGAGGATTGAGGATTGAAAGAATGAAGATTGAGGATTGGGTATTGAGGATTGAAGAATGAGGATTGAGGATTGCGGATTGAGGGTTGAGGATTGAGGATTGAGAATTGAGGATTGATGATTGAGTATTGAGGATTGAAGATTGAGGATTGAGTACTGAGGATTGAGGATTGAGAATTGAGGATTGAGGATTGAGGATTGAAGAATGAGGATTGGGTATTGAGGATTGAAGAATGAGGATTGAGGATTGAGTATTGAGGATTGAGGATTGAAGATTGAGTATTGAGGATTGAGGATTGAGGATTGAGGATTGAGAATTGAGGATTGGGGATTGAGTGTTGAAGATTGAGGATTGGGTATTGAGGATTGAAGAATGAGGATTGAGGATTGAGGATTGAGGATTGAGGATTGAAGATTGAGTATTGAGGATTGAAGATTGAGGATTGAGGACTGAGGATTGAGGATTGAGGATTGAGGATTGAGGATTGAGGATTGAAGATTGAGTATTGAGGATTGAAGATTGTGGATTGTGGATTGAGGATTGAGGATTGAGTATCGAAAATTGAGGATTGGGCATTGAGGATTGACGATTGAGGATTGAGTATTGAGGATTGAAGATTGAGGATTGAGTATTGAGGATTGAAGATTGAGAATTGAGGACTGAGGATTGAGGATTGAAGATGAGGGCTGATGGTTGAGGATTGAGGTTTGAGGACTGAGGATTGAGGATTGAGGATTGAGAGTTCAGGATTGAGGATTCAGGATTGAAGATTGAGGATTGGGTATTGAGGATGGAAGAATGAGCATTGAGGATTGACGATTGAGGATTGAGGATTGAAGATCGAGGATTGAGGATTGAGGTTTGAGAATTGAGGATTGCGTATTGGGGATTGCGGAATGAACATTGAGGATTGAGGATTGAGGATTGAGGATTGACAACTGATTGTTGAGGACTGAGGGCTGAAGATTGAGGATTCAGGATTGAGGATTCAGAATTGAGGTTTGAGGACTGAGGATTGAGGATTGAGGATTGAGGATTGAGGATTGAAGATTGAGTATTGAGGATTGAAGATTGAGGATTGTGGATTGCGGATTGAGGATTGAGTATTGAGGATTGAGAATTGAGGATTGAGGATTGAATATTGAGTATTGAGGATTGAAGATTGAGAATTGAGGATTGAGGATTAAAGGTTGAGCATTGAGTATTGAAGATTGAGGATTGAGGATTGAGAATTGTGGATTGAGGATTGAGTATTGAAGATTGAGGATTGGGTATTGAGGATTGAGGATTGAGGATTGAGGATTGAATATTGAGTATTGAGGATTGAAGATTGAGAATTGAGGATTGAGGATTGAGGATTGAAGATGGGGGCTGAGGGTTGAGGATTGAGGTTTGAGGACTGAGGATTGAGGATTGAGGATTGATAGTTGAGGATTGAGGATTGAGGATTGAAGATTGAGGATTGGGTATTGAGGATTGAAGAATGAGCATTGAGGACTGAGGATTGAGGATTGAGGATTGAAGATTGAGGATTGGGTATTGAGGATTGAAGAATGAGGATTGAGGATTGAGGATTGAGTATTGAGGATTGAAGATTGAGTATTGAGGATTGAAGATAGAGGATTGAGGACCGAGGATTGAGGATTGAGGATTGAGGATTGAGGATTGAGGATTGAAGATTGAGTATTGAGGATTGAAGATTGAGGATTGTGGATTGAGGATTGAGGATTGAGTATTGAAGATTGAGGATTGGGGATTGAGGATTGACGATTGAGGGTTGAGTATTGAGGATTGAGAATTGAGGATTGAGGATTGAAGATTGAGTGTTGAGGATTGAAGGTTGAGAATTGAGGATTGAGGATTGAGGGTTGAAGATGAGGGCTGAGGGTTGAGGATTGAGGTTTGAGGACTGAGGATTGAGGATTGAGGATTGAGAGTTGAGGATTGAGGATTGAGGACTGAGTATTGGGGATTGAGGATTGAAGATTGAGGATTGAGGATTGAGGATTAATGATTGAGTATTGAGGATTGAACATTGAGAATTGAGGATTGAGGATTGAACATTGTGGACTGAGTGCTGAGGGTTGAGTGATGAGAATTGATGTTTGTGGATAGAGATTTGAAGATTGCAGATTGGGTATTGAGTATTGAAAACTGTGAATTGAGGATATTCTATTGGGGATTGAGGATTGACAACTGATTGTTGAGGACTGAGGGCTGAGGATTGAGGATTCAGGATTGAGGATTCAGAAATGTGGTTTGAGGACTGAGGATTGAAGATTGAAGATTGAGTATTGAGGGCTGAGGATTGAGGACTGAGGATTGAGGCTTGAGGTTGAGGGCTGAGGGTTGAAGATTGAGGTGTGAGGACTCAGGACTGAGGATTGAGGATTGAGAATTGAGGATTGAGTATTGAGGATTGAAGATTGAGGATAGGGTATTGAGGATTGAAGAATGAGGATGGAGGATGGGCGATTGAGGATTGAGGATTGAAGATTGAGTATTCAGGATTGGAGATTGACGATTGAGGATTGAGGATTGAGGACCGAGGATTGACGATTGAGGATTGAAGATTGAGTATTGAGGATTGAAGATTGAGGATTGAGGATTGGCGATTGAGGATTGAGGATTGAGAATTGAGGATTGAGGATTGGGGACTGAGTGTTGAGGGTTGAGTGATGAGTATTGTTGTTTGTGGATAGAGATTTGAAGATTGCAGAATCAGTATTGAGTATTGAAGCCTGTGAATTGAGGATTTTCTATTGAGGATTGAGGATTGACAACTGATTGTTGAGGACTGAGGGCTGAAGATTGAGGATTCAGGATTGAGGATTCAGAATTGAGGTTTGAGGACTGAGGATTGAGGATTGAGGATTGAGGATTGAGGATTGAGGATTGAGGATTGAAGATTCAGTATTGAGGATTGAAGATTGAGGATTGAGGATTCAGGATTGAGGATTGAGGATTGAGGATTGAGGATTGAGTACTGAAGATTGAGTATTGATGACTGAGGATTCAGGATTGAGGATTGAGGACTGAGGATTGAGGATTTAGGATTGAAGATTGAATATTGACGATTGAAGATTGAGGATTGAGGATTGAGTGTTGTGGATTGAGGACGAGGGCTGAGGGTTGAGTATTGATGTTTGAGGTCTGAGGATTGAGGATTGAGGATTGAGAATTGAGGAATGAGGATTGAGGATTGAGGATTGAAGATTGAGGATTGGATATTGCGGATTGAATACTGAGATTTGAGGATTGAGGATTGAGGATTGAGGATTCAGGATTGAGGATTCAGGATTGAGGATTCAGGATTGTGGTTTGAGGACAGGGGATTGAGGCTTGAGGATTGAGGATTGAGGATTGAGGATTGAGGATTGAGGATTTAAGATTGAGGATTGGGTATTGAGAATTGAACATTGAGGATTGAGGATTGAGGATTGAGGATTGAGGACTGAAGATTGAATATTGATGATTGAAGATTGAGGATTGAGGATTGAGGGTTGTGGATTGGGGGCCAGGACTGAGGGTTGAATATTGACGTTTGAGGACTGAGGATTGAGGATTGAGGATTGAGAATTGAGGATTGAGGGTTGAGGATTGGAGATTGAGGATTGGGTATTGAGGATTGAAGAATGAGGATTGAGGATTGAGGATTGAGGCCTGAGGATTGAGAATTGAAAAACTGAGGATGAGGACTGAGGGCTGAGAGTCGAGGTTTGAGGATTGAGGATTGGGGGTTGAGGATTGAGGATTGAGGATTGAGAATTGAGGATTGATGATTGAGTATTGAGGATTGAAGATTGAGGATTGAGTACTGAGGATTGAGGGTTGAGAATTGAGGATTGAGGATTGAGGACTAAAGATTGAGGATTGGGTATTGAGGATTGAAGAATGAGGATTGAGGATTGAGTATTGAGGATTGAGGATTGAAGATTGAGGATTGAGCATTGAGGATCGAGGATTGAGGATGAGGGCTGAGGGATGAGGATTGAGGTTTGAGGATTGAGGACTGAGGATTGAAGATTGATGATTGAGTATTGAGGATTGAAGATTGAGGATTGAGGATTGAGGATTGAGGGTTGTGGATTCAGGACGAGGACTGAGGGTTGAGTATTGATGTTTGAGGTCTGAGGATTGAGGATAGAGGATTGAGAATTGAGGATTGAGGATTGAGGATTGAAGATTGAGGATTGGGTATTGAGGATTGAAGAATGAGGACTGAGGATTGAGGATCGAGTATTGAGGATTGAAGATTGAGTATTGAGGATTGAAGATTGAGGATTGAGGATTGAGGATTGAGGATTGAGGATTGAGAATTGAGGATTGAGGATTGAAGATTGAGTATTGAGGATTGAAGATTGAGAATTGAGGATTGAGGATTGAGGATTGAAGATGAGGGCTGAGGGTTGAGGATTGAGGTTTGAGGACTGAGGATTGAGGATTGATTATTGAGAGTTGAGGATTGAGGATTGAGGATTGAAGATTGAGGATTGGGTATTGAGGATTGAAGAATGAGCATTGAGGATTGAGGATTGAGGATTGAGGATTGAAGGTTGAGGATTGAGGATTGAGTTTTGAGGATTGAAGATTGAGTATTGAGGGTTGAAGATTGAGGATTGAGGATTGAGGATTGATAATTGAGGATTGAGGATTGACGATTGAAGGTTGAGGATTGGGGACTGAGAGTTGATGGTTGAGTGTAGAGAATTGATGTTTGTGGATAGAGATATGAAGATTGCAGATTGAGTATTGCGTATGGAAAACTCTGAACTGAGGATATTCTAGTGAGGATTGAGGATTGACAGCTGATTGTTGAGGACTGAGGTCTGAAGATTGAGGATTCAGGACTGAGGATTCAGGACTGTGGTTTGAGGACTGTGGATTGAGGATTGAGGAATGGGGATTGAGGATTGAGGATCGAGGATTGAAGACTGAAGATTGGGTATTGAGGATTGAACATTGAGGATTGAGAATTGAGGATTGAGGATTGAGGATTGAGGATTGAGGATTGAAGATTGAATATTGATCATTGAAGGTTGAGGATTGAGGATCGAGGGTTGTGGATTCAGGACGAGGACTGAGGGTTGAGTATTGATGTTTGAGGTCTGAGGATTGAGGATAGAGGATTGAGAATTGAGGATTGAGGATTGAGGATTGAAGATTGAGGATTGGGTATTGAGGATTGAAGAATGAGGACTGAGGATTGAGGATCGAGTATTGAGGATTGAAGATTGACTATTGAGGATTGAAGATTGAGGATTGAGGATTGAGGATTGAGGATTGAGGATTGAGGATTGAGGATTGAAGATTGAGGATTGAGGATTGAGGATTAAAGGCTGAGCATTGAGTATTGAGGATTGAGGATTGATGATTGAGGATTGAGGATTGAGGATTGAGGATTGAGGATTGAGTATTGAAGATTGAGGATTGAGGATTGAGGATTGAGGATTGAGGATTGAAGATTGAGGATTGGGTATTGCGGATTGAATATTGAGGATTGAGTAGAGAGAATTGAGGATTGAGGATTGAGGATTGAAGATTGAGATTTGGGCATTAAGGATTGACGAATGAGGATGGAGGATTGAGGATTCAGGATTGAGGATTGAAGATTGAGGATTGAGGATTGAGGACTGAAGATTGAGGATTGGGTATTGAGGATTGAAGAATGAGGATTGAGGATTGAGGATTCAGGATTGAGGGTTGAGGATTGAGGGTTGAGGATTGAGGATTGAGAATTGAGGATTGATGGTTGAGTATTGAGGATTGAAGATTGAGGATTGAGTACTGAGGATTGAGGATTGAGGATTGAGGATTCAGGATTGAGGATTGAAGATTGAGGGTTGAGGATTGAGGATTGAGAATTGAGGATTGAGGATTGAGGGTTGAGGATTGAGGATTGAGAATTGAGGATTGATGGTTGAGTATTGAGGATTGAGGATTGAAGATTGAGTATTGAGGATTGAGGATTGAGGATTGAGGATTGAGGATTGAGGATTGAGGATTGAGGATTGAGGATTGAAGATTGATTATTGAGGATTGAAGATTGAGGTTTGAGGATTGAGGATTGCGGATTGACGATTGAGGATTGAGGATTGAGGGTTGAAGGTTGAGTGTTGAGGATTGAAGGTTGAGGATTGACGATTGAGGATTGAGGATTGAGGATGATGGCTGAGGTTTGAGGTTTGAGGTTTGAGTATTGAATCCTGACAATTCAGGATGTTTTATTGAGTATTGAGAATTGAGGATTGATGCTTTAGTATTGAGGATTCAGGATTGAGGATTGAGGATTGAGTATTGAAGATTGGGGATTGATGATTGAGGATTTAGGATTGAGGATTGAGGATTGAGGATTGAGGATTGAGGATTGAAAATTGAGTATTGAGGACTGAGGACTGAGGATAGAGGATTGAGGATGGAGCATTGAGGATTGAAGATTGAGGACTGGGGATTGAGGATTGAAGATTGAGGATTGGGTATTGAGGATTGAAGAATGAGGATTGAGGATTGAGTATTGAGGATTGAGGATTGAAGATTGAGTATTGAGGATTGAAGATTGGTGATTGAGGATTGTGGATTGAGGATTGAGGATTGAACATTGAGGACTGAGTGTTGAGTGTTGAGTGATGAGAATTGGTGTTTGTGAATAGAGGTTTGAAGATTGCAGGTTGAGCATTGAGTATTGAGAACTGTGAATTGAGGATATTCTATTGAGGATTGAGGATTGACAACTGATTGTTGAGGACTGAGGGCTAAAGATTGAGGATTCAGGATTGAGGATTCAGAATTGAGTTTTGAGGACTGAGGATTGAGGATTGAAGATTGAGGATTGAGGATTGAGGATCGAGGATTGAGGATGAGGGCTGAGGGTTGAGGATTGAGGTTTGAAGATTGAGGACTGAGGATTGAAGATTGATGATTGAGTATTGAGGACTGAAGATTGAGGATTGAGGATTGAGGATTGAGGATTGAGGATTGAGGATTGAGGATTGAAGATTGAGGACTGGGGACTGAGTGTTGAGTGTTGAGTGATGAGAATTGGTGTTTCTGGATAGAGATTTAAAGATTGCAGATTGAGTATTGAGTATTGAAAAGTGTGAATTGATGATATTCTATTGAGGATTGAGATTTGACAACTGATTGTTGAGGACTGAGGTCTGAAGATTGAGGATTCAGGATTGAGGATCCAGGATTGATGTTTGACGAGTGAGGATTGAGGATTGCGGATTGAGGATTGAGGATTGAGGATTGAGGATTGAGAATTGAGGATTGAGGATTGAAGATTGAGTATTGAGGATTGAAGATTGAGAATTGAGGATTGAGGATTGAGGATTGAAGATGAGGGCTGAGGGTTGAGGATTGAGGTTTGAGGACTGAGGATTGAGGATTGATTATTGAGAGTTGAGGATTGAGGATTGAGGATTGAAGATTGAGGATTGGGTATTGAGGATTGAAGAATGAGCATTGAGGATTGAGGATTGAGGATTGAGGATTGAAGGTTGAGGATTGAGGATTGAGTTTTGAGGATTGAAGATTGAGTATTGAGGGTTGAAGATTGAGGATTGAGGATTGAGGATTGATAATTGAGGATTGAGGATTGACGATTGAAGGTTGAGGATTGGGGACTGAGAGTTGATGGTTGAGTGTAGAGAATTGATGTTTGTGGATAGAGATATGAAGATTGCAGATTGAGTATTGCGTATGGAAAACTCTGAACTGAGGATATTCTAGTGAGGATTGAGGATTGACAGCTGATTGTTGAGGACTGAGGTCTGAAGATTGAGGATTCAGGACTGAGGATTCAGGACTGTGGTTTGAGGACTGTGGATTGAGGATTGAGGAATGGGGATTGAGGATTGAGGATCGAGGATTGAAGACTGAAGATTGGGTATTGAGGATTGAACATTGAGGATTGAGAATTGAGGATTGAGGATTGAGGATTGAGGATTGAGGATTGAAGATTGAATATTGATCATTGAAGGTTGAGGATTGAGGATCGAGGGTTGTGGATTCAGGACGAGGACTGAGGGTTGAGTATTGATGTTTGAGGTCTGAGGATTGAGGATAGAGGATTGAGAATTGAGGATTGAGGATTGAGGATTGAAGATTGAGGATTGGGTATTGAGGATTGAAGAATGAGGACTGAGGATTGAGGATCGAGTATTGAGGATTGAAGATTGACTATTGAGGATTGAAGATTGAGGATTGAGGATTGAGGATTGAGGATTGAGGATTGAGGATTGAGGATTGAAGATTGAGGATTGAGGATTGAGGATTAAAGGCTGAGCATTGAGTATTGAGGATTGAGGATTGATGATTGAGGATTGAGGATTGAGGATTGAGGATTGAGGATTGAGTATTGAAGATTGAGGATTGAGGATTGAGGATTGAGGATTGAGGATTGAAGATTGAGGATTGGGTATTGCGGATTGAATATTGAGGATTGAGTAGAGAGAATTGAGGATTGAGGATTGAGGATTGAAGATTGAGATTTGGGCATTAAGGATTGACGAATGAGGATGGAGGATTGAGGATTCAGGATTGAGGATTGAAGATTGAGGATTGAGGATTGAGGACTGAAGATTGAGGATTGGGTATTGAGGATTGAAGAATGAGGATTGAGGATTGAGGATTCAGGATTGAGGGTTGAGGATTGAGGGTTGAGGATTGAGGATTGAGAATTGAGGATTGATGGTTGAGTATTGAGGATTGAAGATTGAGGATTGAGTACTGAGGATTGAGGATTGAGGATTGAGGATTCAGGATTGAGGATTGAAGATTGAGGGTTGAGGATTGAGGATTGAGAATTGAGGATTGAGGATTGAGGGTTGAGGATTGAGGATTGAGAATTGAGGATTGATGGTTGAGTATTGAGGATTGAGGATTGAAGATTGAGTATTGAGGATTGAGGATTGAGGATTGAGGATTGAGGATTGAGGATTGAGGATTGAGGATTGAGGATTGAAGATTGATTATTGAGGATTGAAGATTGAGGTTTGAGGATTGAGGATTGCGGATTGACGATTGAGGATTGAGGATTGAGGGTTGAAGGTTGAGTGTTGAGGATTGAAGGTTGAGGATTGACGATTGAGGATTGAGGATTGAGGATGATGGCTGAGGTTTGAGGTTTGAGGTTTGAGTATTGAATCCTGACAATTCAGGATGTTTTATTGAGTATTGAGAATTGAGGATTGATGCTTTAGTATTGAGGATTCAGGATTGAGGATTGAGGATTGAGTATTGAAGATTGGGGATTGATGATTGAGGATTTAGGATTGAGGATTGAGGATTGAGGATTGAGGATTGAGGATTGAAAATTGAGTATTGAGGACTGAGGACTGAGGATAGAGGATTGAGGATGGAGCATTGAGGATTGAAGATTGAGGACTGGGGATTGAGGATTGAAGATTGAGGATTGGGTATTGAGGATTGAAGAATGAGGATTGAGGATTGAGTATTGAGGATTGAGGATTGAAGATTGAGTATTGAGGATTGAAGATTGGTGATTGAGGATTGTGGATTGAGGATTGAGGATTGAACATTGAGGACTGAGTGTTGAGTGTTGAGTGATGAGAATTGGTGTTTGTGAATAGAGGTTTGAAGATTGCAGGTTGAGCATTGAGTATTGAGAACTGTGAATTGAGGATATTCTATTGAGGATTGAGGATTGACAACTGATTGTTGAGGACTGAGGGCTAAAGATTGAGGATTCAGGATTGAGGATTCAGAATTGAGTTTTGAGGACTGAGGATTGAGGATTGAAGATTGAGGATTGAGGATTGAGGATCGAGGATTGAGGATGAGGGCTGAGGGTTGAGGATTGAGGTTTGAAGATTGAGGACTGAGGATTGAAGATTGATGATTGAGTATTGAGGACTGAAGATTGAGGATTGAGGATTGAGGATTGAGGATTGAGGATTGAGGATTGAGGATTGAAGATTGAGGACTGGGGACTGAGTGTTGAGTGTTGAGTGATGAGAATTGGTGTTTCTGGATAGAGATTTAAAGATTGCAGATTGAGTATTGAGTATTGAAAAGTGTGAATTGATGATATTCTATTGAGGATTGAGATTTGACAACTGATTGTTGAGGACTGAGGTCTGAAGATTGAGGATTCAGGATTGAGGATCCAGGATTGATGTTTGACGAGTGAGGATTGAGGATTGCGGATTGAGGATTGAGGATTGAGGATTGAGGATTGAGGTTTGCGGATTGAGGATTGGGTATTGCGGATTGGACATTGAGGATTTAGGATTGAGGATTGAGGACTGAAATTGAATATTGATGATTGAAGATTGATGATTGAGGATTGAGGATTGTGGATTGAGGATGAGGACTGAGGGTTGAGTATTGATGTCTGAGGTCTGAGGATTGAGGAACGAGGATTGAGAATTGAGGATTGAGGATTGAGGATTGAAGATTGAGGATTGGGTATTGAGGATTGAAGAATGAGAATTGAGGATTGAGGATTGAGGATTGAGGATTGAAGATTGAGTATTGAGGATTGAAGATTGAGGATTGAGGACCGAGGATTGAGGATTGATGATTGAGGATTGAGTATTGAGGATTGAAGATTGAGTATTGAGGATTGAAGATTGAGGATTGTGGATTGAGGATTGAGGATTGAGTATTGAAGATTGAGGATTGGGGATTGAGGATTGACGATTGAGGATTGAGTATTGAGGATTGAGAATTGAGGATTGAGGATTGAAGATTGAGTATTGAGGATTGAAGATTAAGGATTGAGGATTGAGGATTGAGGTTTGAGGAATGAGGATTGAGGATTGAGGATTGAGGATTGAGGACGAGGACTGACGGTTGAGGATTGTGGCTTGAGGATTGAGGATTGAGGATTGAGAATTGAGGATGAGGACTGAGGTTTGAGGATGAGGGCTGAGGGTTGAGGATTGAGGTTTGAGGACTGAGGACTGAGGATTGAGGATTGAGAATTGAGGATTGAGGATTGAGGATTGAAGATTGAGGATTGGGTATTGAGGATTGAAGAATGAGGATTGAGGATTGAGGATTGAGGTTTGAGGTACGAGGATTGAGGATTGAGGATTGAGGACTGAGGATTGACCATTGAGTATTGAAGATTGAGGATTGATGACTGAGGATTGAGGATTGAGGTATGATGATTGCGGATTGAGTATTGAAAATTGTGTGTTGAGGATTGAATATTGAGGATTGAGGATTGTGGATAGAGGATTGAAGATTGAGTATTGAGGATTGAAGATTAAGGATTGAGGATTGACGATTGAGAACTGAGGATTGAGGTTTGAGGATTGACGATGAGGGCTGAGGGTTGAGGATTGAGGTTTGAGGTCTGAGGACTGAGGATTGAAGATTGAGAATTGAGGATTGAGGATTGAGGATTGAAGATTGAGGGTTGAGTATTGAGGATTGAAGAATGAGGATTGAGGATTGAGGATTGAGGATTGGGGACTGAGGAATGAGGATTGAGGATTGAGGATTGGGGACTGAAGATTCAGTATTGAGGATTGAAGTTTGAGAGTTGAGGATTGAGGATTGAACATTGAGGACTGAGTGTTGATGGTTGAGTGATGAGAACTGATGTTTGTGGATAGAGATTTGAAGATTGCAGGTTGAGTATTGTGTATTGAAAACTGTGAATTGAGGATATTCTATAGAGGATTGAGTATTGACAACTGATTGTTGAGGTCTGAGGGCTGAAGATTGAGGATTCAGGATTGAGGATTCAGAATTGAAGTTTGAGGACTGAGGATTGACGATTAAAGGTTGAGCATTGAGGATTGAAGATTGAGGATTGATGATTGAGGATTGACGATTGAGGATTGAGGATTGAGGACTGAGTATTGAAGATTGAGGATTGATGATTGAGGATTGAGTATTGAGGATTGAGGATTGAGTATTGGGGATTGCGGAATGAACATTGAGGATTGAGGATTGAGGATTGAGGACTGAAGAATGAATATTAATGATTGAAGATTGATGATTGAGGATTGAGTGTTGTGGATTGAGGACGAGGACTGTGGGTTGAGTATTGATGTCTGAGGTCTGAGGATTGAGGATTGAGGATTGAGAATTGAGGATTGAGGATTGAGTATTGAAGATTGAGGATTGGGTATTGAGGATTGAAGAATGAGGATTGAGGATAGAGGATTGAGGATTGAGGATTGAAGATTGAGGATTGAGGATTGAAGATTGAGTATTGAGGATTGAAGATTGAGGATTGTGGATTGCGGATTGAGGATTGAGTATTGAGGATTGAGAATTGAGGATTGAGGATTGAATATTGAGTATTGAGGATTGAAGATTGAGAATTGAGGATTGAGGATTAAAGGTTGAGCATTGAGGATTGAAGATTGAGGATTGATGATTGAGGATTGAGGATTGAGGATTGAGGATTGAGGACTGAGTATTGAAGATTGAGGATTGATGATTGAGGATTGAGGACTGAGGATTGAGGATTGTGTATTGGGGATTGCGGATTGAACTTTGAGGATTGAGAATTGAGAATTGAGGATTGAGGATTGAAGATTGAGGATTGGGTATTGAGGATTGAAGAATGAGGATTGACGATTGAGGATTGACGATTGGGGACTGAGGAATGAGGATTGAGGATTGAGGATTGAGGATTGAAGATTCAGTATTGAGGATTGAAGATTGAGAGTTGAGGATTGAGGATTGAACGTTGAGGACTGAGTGTTGATGGTTGAGTGATGAGAATTGATGTTTGTGGATAGAGATTTGATGATTGCAGGTTGAGTATTGAGTATTGAAAACTGTGAATTGAGGATATTCTATAGAGGATTGAGTATTGACAACCGATTGTTGAGGTCTGAGGGCTGAAGATTGAGGATTCAGGATTGAGGATTCAGAATTGAAGTTTGAGGACCGAGGATTGAGGATTGAAGATTGAGTATTGTGGATTGAAGATTGAGGATTGAGGTTGAGGATTGAGGATAGAGGATGAGGGCTGAGGGTTGAGGATTGAGGTTTGAGGTCTGAGGTCTGAGGATTGAGTATAGAGAATTGAGGATTGAGGATTGAGGATTGAAGAATGAGATTTGGGTATTAAGGATTGAAGAATGAGGATTGAGGATTGAGGATAGAGGATTGAGGATTGAGGATTGAAGATTGAATATTGATGATTGAAGGTTGAGGATTGAGGATTGAGGATTGAGGATTGAGGATTCAAGATTGTGGATTGAGGATTGAGGTTTGAGGATTGGAGATTGAGTATTGAGGATTGAAGATTGAGGATTGAGGATTGAGGATTGAGGATTGAGGATTGACGATTGAAGATTGAGGATTGGGGACTGAGAGTTGATGGTTGAGTGATGAGAATTGATGTTTGTGGATAGAGATATGAAGATTGCAGATTGAGTATTGCGTATGGAAAACTCTGAACTGAGGATATTCTAGTGAGGATTGAGGATTGACAACTGATTGTTGAGGAATGAGGGCTGAAGATTGAGGATTCAGGATTGAGGATTCAGGACTGTGGTTTGAGGACTGAGGATTGAGGATTGAGGATTGGGGATTGAGGATTGAGGATCGAGGATTGAAGATTGAAGATTGGGTATTGAGGATTGAACATTGAGGATTGAGGATTGAGGATCGAGGATTGAGGATTGAGGATTGAAGATTGAATATTGATGATTGAAGGTTGAGGATTGAGGATTGAGTGTTGTGGATTCAGGACGAGGACTGAGTTTTGAGAATTGATGTTTGAGGTCTGAGGATTGAGGATAGAGGATTGAGAATTGAGGATTGAGGATTGAGGATTGAAGATTGAGGATTGGGTATTGAGGATTGAAGAATGAGGACTGAGGATTGAGGATTGGGGATTGAGGATTGAAGATTGAGTATTGAGGATTGAAGGTTGAGGGTTGAGGATTGAGGATTGAGGATTGAGGATTGAGGATTGAGGATTGATGACTGAGGATTGAAGATTGAGGATTGAGGATTGAGGATTAAAGGTTGAGCATTGAGGATTGAAGATTGAGGATTGATGATTGAGGATTGAGGATTGAGGATTGAGGATTGAGGACTGAGTATTGAAGAATGAGGATTGATGATTGAGGATTGAGGATTGAGGATTGAGGATTGAGTATTGGGGATTGCGGGTTGAACATTGAGGATTGAGGATTGAGGATTGAGGACTGAAGTTTGAATATTGATGATTGAAGATTGATGATTGAGGATTAAGTGTTGTGGATTGACGACGAGGACTGAGGGTTGAGTATTGATGTCTGAGGTCTGAGGATTGAGGATTGAAGATTGAGGATTGGGTATTGAGGATTGAAGAATGAGCATTGAGGACTGAGGATTGAGGATTGAGGATTGAAGATTGAGGATTGAGGATTGAGGTTTGAGAATTGAGGATTGAGTATTGGGGATTGCGGATTGAACATTGAGGATTGAGGATTGAGGATTGAGGACTGAAGATTGAGTATTGATGATTGAAGATTGATGATTGAGGATTGAGAGTTGTGGATTGAGGAGGAGGCCTGAGGGTTGAGCATTGATGTCTGAGGTCTGAGGATTGAGGATTGAGGATTGAGAATTGAGGATTGAGGATTGAGTATTGAAGATTGAGGATTGGGTATTGAGGATTGAAGAATGAGGATTGAGGATTGAGGATTGAGGATTGAGGATTTTAAGATTGAGGATTGAGGGTTGAGTATTGGGGTTGAGGATTGAAGATTGAGGATTGAGGATTGAGGATTGAAGATTGAGTGTTGAGGATTGAAGATTGAGGATTCTGGATTGTGGATTGAGGATTGAGTATTGAAGATTGAGGATTGGGGATTCAGGATTGACGATTGAGGATTGAGTATTGAGGATTGAGAATTGAGGATTGAGGATTGAAGATTGAGTATTGAGGAATGAACATTGAGGATTGAGGATTGATGATTGAGGATTGAGGATTGAGGATTGAGGAATGAGGACTGAGTATTGAAGATTGAGGATTGATGATTGAGGATTGAGGATTGAGGATTGAGGAATGAGTATTGGGGATTGCGGATTGAACATTGGGGATTGAGGATTGAGGATTGAGGACTGAAGATTGAATATTGATGATTGAAGATTGAAGATTGAGGATTGAGTGTTGTGGATTGAGGACGAGGACTGAGGGTTGAGTATTGATGTCTGAGGTCTGAGGATTGAGGATTGAGGATTGAGAATTGAGGACCGAGGATTGAGTATTGAAGATTGAGGATTGGGTATTGAGGATTGAAGAATGAGGATTGAGGATTGAGGATTGAGGATTGAGGATTGAAGATTGAGTATTGAGGATTGAAGATTGAGGATTGAGGACTGAGGATTGAGGATTAAGGATTGAGGATTGAGGATTGAGGATTGAAGATTGTGTATTGAGGATTGAAGATTGAGGATTGTGGATTGAGGATTGAGGATTGAGTATCGAAAATTGAGGATTGGGCATTGAGGATTGACGATTGAGGATTGAGTATTGAGGATTGAGAATTGAGGATTGAGGATTGAATATTGAGTATTGAGGATTGAAGATTGAGAATTGAGGGTTGAGGATTGAGGATTGAAGATGAGGGCTGAGGGTTGAGGATTGAGGTTTGAGGACTGAGGATTGAGGATTGAGGATTGAGAGTTGAGGATTGAGGATCGAGGATTGAAGATTGAGGATTGGGTATTGAGGATTGAAGAATGAGCATTGAGGACTGAGGATTGAGGATTGAGGATTGAAGATTGAGGATGAGGATTGAGGTTTGAGAATTGAGGATTGAGTATTGGGGATTGCGGATTGAACATTGGGGATTGAGGATTGAGGATTGAGGACTGAAGATTGAATATTGATGATTGAAGAATGATGATTGAGGATTGAGAGTTGTGGATTGAGGACGAGGCCTGAGGGTTGAGTATTGATGTCTGAGGTCTGAGGATTGAGGATTGAGGATTGAAAATTGAGGATTGAGGATTGAGTATTGAAGATTGAGGATTGGGTATTGAGGATTGAAGAATGAGGATTGAGGATTGAGGATTGAGGATTGAGGATTGAAGATTGAGGATTGAGGGTTGAGTATTGGGGTTGAGGATTGAAGATTGAGGATTGAGGATTGAGGATTGAAGGTTGAGTATTGAGAATTGAAGATTGAGGATTGTGGATTGTGGATTGAGGATTGAGTATTGAAGATTGAGGATTGGGGATTGAGGATTGACGATTGAGGATTGAGTATTGAGGATTGAGAATTGAGGATTGAGGATTGAAAGTTGAGTATTGAGGAATGAACATTGAGGATTGAGGATTGAGGATTGAGGATTGAGGATTGAGGATTGAAGATTGAATATTGATGATTGAAGGTTGAGGATTGAGGATTGAGGGTTGTGGATTCAGGACGAGGACTGAGGGTTGAGTACTGATGTTTGAGGTCTGAGGATTGAGGATAGAGGATTGAGAATTGAGGATTGAGGATTGAGGATTGAAGATTGAGGATTGGGTATTGAGGATTGAAGAATGAGGACTGAGGATTGAGGATTGAGGATTGAGTACTGAAGATTGAGTATCGATGACTGAGGATTGAGGATTGTGGATTGAGGATTGAGGATTGAGGATTGAAGATTGAGTATTGAGGATTGAAGATTGAGGATTGAGTATTGAGGATTGAGGATTGAGGATTGAAGATTGAGGATTGGGGACTGAGTGTTGAGGGTTGAGTGATGAGGATTGATGTTTGTGGATAGAGATTTGAGGATTGCAGATTGAGTATTGAGCATTGAAACCTGTGAATTGAGGATATTCTATTGAGGATTGAGGATTGACAACTGATTGTTGAGGACTGAGGGCTGAAGATTGAGGATTCAGGCTTGAGGATTCAGAATTGAGGTTTGAGGACTGAGGATTGAGGATTGAGGATTGAGGATTGAGGATTGAGGATTGAGGATTGAAGATTGAGTAATGAGGATTGAAGATTGAGGATTGAGGATTGAAGATTGAGTATTGAGGATTGAAGATTGAGGATTGAGGATTGAGGATTGAGGATTGAGGACTGAGGATTGAGGATTGAGTATTGAGCATTGAGGATTGAAGATTGAGGACTGTTGATTGAGGATTGAAGATTGAGGATTAAGGATTGAGGATTGAGGATTGAGGTTTGAGGAATGAGGATTGAGGATTGAGGATTGAGGATTGAAGATTGAGTATTGAGGATTGAAGATTGAGGATTGAGGACTGAGGATTGAGGATTAAGGATTGAGGATTGAGGATTGAGGATTGAAGATTGTGTATTGAGGATTGAAGATTGAGGATTGTGGATTGAGGATTGAGGATTGAGTATCGAAAATTGAGGATTGGGCATTGAGGATTGACGATTGAGGATTGAGTATTGAGGATTGAGAATTGAGGATTGAGGATTGAATATTGAGTATTGAGGATTGAAGATTGAGAATTGAGGATTGAGGATTGAGGATTGAAGATGAGGGCTGAGGGTTGAGGATTGAGGTTTGAGGACTGAGGATTGAGGATTGAGGATTGAGAGTTGAGGATTGAGGATCGAGGATTGAAGATTGAGGATTGGGTATTGAGGATTGAAGAATGAGCATTGAGGACTGAGGATTGAGGATTGAGGATTGAAGATTGAGGATGAGGATTGAGGTTTGAGAATTGAGGATTGAGTATTGGGGATTGCGGATTGAACATTGGGGATTGAGGATTGAGGATTGAGGACTGAAGATTGAATATTGATGATTGAAGATTGATGATTGAGGATTGAGAGTTGTGGATTGAGGACGAGGCCTGAGGGTTGAGTATTGATGTCTGAGGTCTGAGGATTGAGGATTGAGGATTGAAAATTGAGGATTGAGGATTGAGTATTGAAGATTGAGGATTGGGTATTGAGGATTGAAGATTGAGGATTGAGGATTGACGATTGAGGATTGAGGATTGAGGTTTGAGGATTGACGATGAGGGCTGAGGGTTGAGGATTGAGGTTTGAGGTCTGAGGACTGAGGATTGAGGATTGAGAATTGAGGATTGAGGATTGAGGATTGAAGATTGAGGATTGGGTATTGAGGATTGAAGAATGAGGATTGAGGATTGAGAATTGAGGATTGGGGACTGAGGATTGAGGATTGAGGATTGAGGATTGAGGATTGAAGATTCAGTATTGAGGATTGAAGATTGAGAGTTGAGGATTGAGGATTGAACATTGAGGACTGAGTGTTGATGGTTGAGTGTTTGAGAATTGATGTTTGTGGATAGAGATTTGAAGATTGCAGGTTGAGTATTGAGTATTGAAAACTGTGAATTAAGGATATTCTATAGAGGATTGAGTATTGACAACAGATTGTTGAGGTCTGTGGGCTGAAGATTGGGGATTCAGGATTGAGGATTCAGAATTGAAGTTTGAGGACTGAGGATTGAGGATTGAAGATTGAGTATTGAGGATTGAAGATTGAGGATTGAGGTTGAGGATTGAGGATAGAGGATGAGGGCTGAGGGCTGAGGATTGAGGTTTGAGACTGAGGTCTGAGGATTGAGTATAGACAATTGAGGATTGAGGATTGAGGATTGAAGATTGAGATTTGGGTATTAAGGATTAAAGAATCAGGATTGAGGATTGAGGATTCAGGATTGAGGATTGAAGATTGAGGATCGAGGATTGAGGACTGAAGATTGAGGATTGGGTATTGAGGATTGAAGAATGAGGATTGAGGATTGAGGATTCAGGATTGAGGATTGAGGATTGAGGGTTGAGGATTGAGGAGTGAGAATTGAGGATTGATGATTGAGTATTGAGGATTGAAGATTGAGGATTGAGTACTGAGGATTGAGGATTGAGAATTGAGGATTGAGGATTGAGGATTGAAGATTGAGGATTAGGTATTGAGGATTGAAGAATGAGGATTGAGGATTGAGGATTGAGGCCTGAGGATTGAGAATCGAGAACTGAGGATGAGGACTGAGGGCTGAGGATTGAGGTTTGAGGAATGAGGATTGGGGGTTGAGGATTGAGGATTGAGGATTGAGGATTGAGGATTGAGTACTGAAGATTGAGTATTGATGACTGAGGATTGAGGACTGAGGATTGTGGATTGAGGATTGAGGATTGAGGATTGAAGATTGAGTATTTAGGATTGAAGATTGAGGATTGAGTATTGAGGATCGAGGATTGAGAATGAGGGCTGAGGGTTGAGGATTGAGGTTTGAGGATTGAGGACTGAGGATTGAGGATTGATGACTGAGTATTGAGGATTGAAGATTGAGGATTGAGGATTGAGGATTGAGGATTGAGAATTGAGGATTGAAGATTGAGGATTGAGGATTGAGGATTGAGGATTGAGAATTGAGGATTGAGAATTGAAGATTGAGGATTGGGGACTGAGTGTTGAGGGTTGAGTGATGAGGATTGATGTTTGTGGATAGAGATTTGAAGATTGCAGATTGAGTATTGAATATTGAAACCTGTGAATTGAGGATATTCTATTGAGGATTGAGGATTGACAACTGATTGTTGCGGACTGAGGGCTGAAGATTGAGGATTCAGGGTTGAGGATTCAGGGTTGAGGATTCAGAATTGAGGTTTGAGGACTCAGTATTGAGGATTGAGGATTGAGGATTGAGGATTGAGGATTGAGGATTGAAGATTGAGTATTGAGGATTGAAGGTTGAGGATTGAGGATTGAGGATTGAAGATTGAGTATTGAGGATGGAAGATTGAGGATTGAGGATTGAGGATTGAGGATTGAGGACTGAGGACTGGGGATTGAGTATTGAGCATTGAGGATTGAAGATTGAGGACTGTTGATTGAGGATTGAAGATTGAGGATTAAGGATTGAGGATTGAGGATTGAGGTTTGAGGAATGAGGATTGAGGATTGAGGATTGAGGATTGAGGACGAGAACTGACGGTTGAGGATTGTGGCTTGAGGATTGAGGATTGAGAATTGAGGATGAGGACTGAGGTTTGAGGATGAGGGCTGAGGGTTGAGGATTGAGGTTTGAGGACAGAGGACTGAGGATTGAGGATTGAGAATTGAGGATTGAGGATTGAGGATTGAAGATTGAGGATTGGGTATTGAGGATTGAAGAATGAGGATTGAGGCTTGAGAATTGAGGATTGAGGATTGAGGATTGAAGATTGAATATTGATGATTGAAGGTTGAGGATTGAGGATTGAGGGTTGTGGATTCAGGACTAGGACTGAGGGTTGAGTATTGATGTTTGAGGTCTGAGGATTGAGGATAGAGGATTGAGAATTGAGGATTGAGGATTGAGGATTGAAGATTGAGGATTGGGTATTGAGGATTGAAGAATGAGGACTGAGGATTGAGGATTGAGGATTGAGGATTGAAGATTGAGTATTGAGGATTGAAGATTGAGGATTGAGGATTGAGGATTGTGGATTGAGGATTGAGGATTGAGGATTGAGGATTGAGGATTGAGGATTGAGAATTGAAGATTGAGTATTGAGGATTGAGGATTAAAGGTTGAGCATTGAGGATTGAAGATTGAGGATTGATGATTGAGGATTGAGGATTGAGGATTGAGGATTGAGGATTGAGTATTGAAGATTGAGGATTGATGATTGAGGATTGAGGAATGAGGATTGAGGGTTGAGTATTGGGGATTGAGGATTGAAGATTGGGGATTGAGGATTGAGGATTAATGATTGAGTATTGAGGATTGAAGATTCAGAATTGAGGATTGAGGATTGAACATTGAGGACTGAGTGTTGAGGGCTGAGTGATGAGAATTGATGTTTGTGAATAGAGATTTGAAGATTGCAGATTGAGTATTGAGTATTGAAACCTGTGAATTGAGGATATTCTATTGAGGATTGAGGATTGACAACTGATTGTTGAGGACTGAGGGCTGAAGATTGAGGATTCAGGATTGAGGATTCAGAATTGATGTTTGAGGACTGAGGATTGAGGATTGAGGATTGAGGATTGAGGATTGAGGATTGAGGATTGAAGACTCAGTATTGAGGATTGAAGATTGAGGATTGAGGATTGAGGATTGAGGAATGAGGATTGAGGGTTGAGTATTGGGGATTGAGGAATGAGGATTGAGGATTGAGGATTGAGGACTGAAGATTCAGTATTGAGGATTGAAGTTTGAGAGTTGAGGATTGAGGATTGAACATTGAGGACTGAGTGTTGATGGTTGAGTGATGAGAACTGATGTTTGTGGATAGAGATTTGAAGATTGCAGGTTGAGTATTGTGTATTGAAAACTGTGAATTGAGGATATTCTATAGAGGATTGAGTATTGACAACTGATTGTTGAGGTCTGAGGGCTGAAGATTGAGGATTCAGGATTGAGGATTCAGAATTGAAGTTTGAGGACTGAGGATTGACGATTAAAGGTTGAGCATTGAGGATTGAAGATTGAGGATTGATGATTGAGGATTGACGATTGAGGATTGAGGATTGAGGACTGAGTATTGAAGATTGAGGATTGATGATTGAGGATTGAGGATTGAGGATTGAGGATTGAGTATTGGGGATTGCGGAATGAACATTGAGGATTGAGGATTGAGGATTGAGGACTGAAGAATGAATATTAATGATTGAAGATTGATGATTGAGGATTGAGTGTTGTGGATTGAGGACGAGGACTGTGGGTTGAGTATTGATGTCTGAGGTCTGAGGATTGAGGATTGAGGATTGAGAATTGAGGATTGAGGATTGAGTATTGAAGATTGAGGATTGGGTATTGAGGATTGAAGAATGAGGATTGAGGATAGAGGATTGAGGATTGAGGATTGAAGATTGAGGATTGAGGATTGAAGATTGAGTATTGAGGATTGAAGATTGAGGATTGTGGATTGCGGATTGAGGATTGAGTATTGAGGATTGAGAATTGAGGATTGAGGATTGAATATTGAGTATTGAGGATTGAAGATTGAGAATTGAGGATTGAGGATTAAAGGTTGAGCATTGAGGATTGAAGATTGAGGATTGATGATTGAGGATTGAGGATTGAGGATTGAGGATTGAGGACTGAGTATTGAAGATTGAGGATTGATGATTGAGGATTGAGGACTGAGGATTGAGGATTGTGTATTGGGGATTGCGGATTGAACTTTGAGGATTGAGAATTGAGAATTGAGGATTGAGGATTGAAGATTGAGGATTGGGTATTGAGGATTGAAGAATGAGGATTGACGATTGAGGATTGACGATTGGGGACTGAGGAATGAGGATTGAGGATTGAGGATTGAGGATTGAAGATTCAGTATTGAGGATTGAAGATTGAGAGTTGAGGATTGAGGATTGAACGTTGAGGACTGAGTGTTGATGGTTGAGTGATGAGAATTGATGTTTGTGGATAGAGATTTGATGATTGCAGGTTGAGTATTGAGTATTGAAAACTGTGAATTGAGGATATTCTATAGAGGATTGAGTATTGACAACCGATTGTTGAGGTCTGAGGGCTGAAGATTGAGGATTCAGGATTGAGGATTCAGAATTGAAGTTTGAGGACCGAGGATTGAGGATTGAAGATTGAGTATTGTGGATTGAAGATTGAGGATTGAGGTTGAGGATTGAGGATAGAGGATGAGGGCTGAGGGTTGAGGATTGAGGTTTGAGGTCTGAGGTCTGAGGATTGAGTATAGAGAATTGAGGATTGAGGATTGAGGATTGAAGAATGAGATTTGGGTATTAAGGATTGAAGAATGAGGATTGAGGATTGAGGATAGAGGATTGAGGATTGAGGATTGAAGATTGAATATTGATGATTGAAGGTTGAGGATTGAGGATTGAGGATTGAGGATTGAGGATTCAAGATTGTGGATTGAGGATTGAGGTTTGAGGATTGGAGATTGAGTATTGAGGATTGAAGATTGAGGATTGAGGATTGAGGATTGAGGATTGAGGATTGACGATTGAAGATTGAGGATTGGGGACTGAGAGTTGATGGTTGAGTGATGAGAATTGATGTTTGTGGATAGAGATATGAAGATTGCAGATTGAGTATTGCGTATGGAAAACTCTGAACTGAGGATATTCTAGTGAGGATTGAGGATTGACAACTGATTGTTGAGGAATGAGGGCTGAAGATTGAGGATTCAGGATTGAGGATTCAGGACTGTGGTTTGAGGACTGAGGATTGAGGATTGAGGATTGGGGATTGAGGATTGAGGATCGAGGATTGAAGATTGAAGATTGGGTATTGAGGATTGAACATTGAGGATTGAGGATTGAGGATCGAGGATTGAGGATTGAGGATTGAAGATTGAATATTGATGATTGAAGGTTGAGGATTGAGGATTGAGTGTTGTGGATTCAGGACGAGGACTGAGTTTTGAGAATTGATGTTTGAGGTCTGTGGATTGAGGATAGAGGATTGAGAATTGAGGATTGAGGATTGAGGATTGAAGATTGAGGATTGGGTATTGAGGATTGAAGAATGAGGACTGAGGATTGAGGATTGGGGATTGAGGATTGAAGATTGAGTATTGAGGATTGAAGGTTGAGGGTTGAGGATTGAGGATTGAGGATTGAGGATTGAGGATTGAGGATTGATGACTGAGGATTGAAGATTGAGGATTGAGGATTGAGGATTAAAGGTTGAGCATTGAGGATTGAAGATTGAGGATTGATGATTGAGGATTGAGGATTGAGGATTGAGGATTAAGGACTGAGTATTGAAGAATGAGGATTGATGATTGAGGATTGAGGATTGAGGATTGAGGATTGAGTATTGGGGATTGCGGGTTGAACATTGAGGATTGAGGATTGAGGATTGAGGACTGAAGTTTGAATATTGATGATTGAAGATTGATGATTGAGGATTGAGTGTTGTGGATTGACGACGAGGACTGAGGGTTGAGTATTGATGTCTGAGGTCTGAGGATTGAGGATTGAAGATTGAGGATTGGGTATTGAGGATTGAAGAATGAGCATTGAGGACTGAGGATTGAGGATTGAGGATTGAAGATTGAGGATTGAGGATTGAGGTTTGAGAATTGAGGATTGAGTATTGGGGATTGCGGATTGAACATTGAGGATTGAGGATTGAGGATTGAGGACTGAAGATTGAGTATTGATGATTGAAGATTGATGATTGAGGATTGAGAGTTGTGGATTGAGGAGGAGGCCTGAGGGTTGAGCATTGATGTCTGAGGTCTGAGGATTGAGGATTGAGGATTGAGAATTGAGGATTGAGGATTGAGTATTGAAGATTGAGGATTGGGTATTGAGGATTGAAGAATGAGGATTGAGGATTGAGGATTGAGGATTGAGGATTTTAAGATTGAGGATTGAGGGTTGAGTATTGGGGTTGAGGATTGAAGATTGAGGATTGAGGATTGAGGATTGAAGATTGAGTGTTGAGGATTGAAGATTGAGGATTCTGGATTGTGGATTGAGGATTGAGTATTGAAGATTGAGGATTGGGGATTCAGGATTGACGATTGAGGATTGAGTATTGAGGATTGAGAATTGAGGATTGAGGATTGAAGATTGAGTATTGAGGAATGAACATTGAGGATTGAGGATTGATGATTGAGGATTGAGGATTGAGGATTGAGGATTGAGGACTGAGTATTGAAGATTGAGGATTGATGATTGAGGATTGAGGATTGAGGATTGAGGAATGAGTATTGGGGATTGCGGATTGAACATTGGGGATTGAGGATTGAGGATTGAGGACTGAAGATTGAATATTGATGATTGAAGATTGAAGATTGAGGATTGAGTGTTGTGGATTGAGGACGAGGACTGAGGGTTGAGTATTGATGTCTGAGGTCTGAGGATTGAGGATTGAGGATTGAGAATTGAGGATTGAGGATTGAGTATTGAAGATTGAGGATTGGGTATTGAGGATTGAAGAATGAGGATTGAGGATTGAGGATTGAGGATTGAGGATTGAAGATTGAGTATTGAGGATTGAAGATTGAGGATTGAGGACTGAGGATTGAGGATTAAGGATTGAGGATTGAGGATTGAGGATTGAACATTGTGTATTGAGGATTGAAGATTGAGGATTGTGGATTGAGGATTGAGGATTGAGTATCGAAAATTGAGGATTGGGCATTGAGGATTGACGATTGAGGATTGAGTATTGAGGATTGAGAATTGAGGATTGAGGATTGAATATTGAGTATTGAGGATTGAAGATTGAGAATTGAGGATTGAGGATTGAGGATTGAAGATGAGGGCTGAGGGTTGAGGATTGAGGTTTGAGGACTGAGGATTGAGGATTGAGGATTGAGAGTTGAGGATTGAGGATCGAGGATTGAAGATTGAGGATTGGGTATTGAGGATTGAAGAATGAGCATTGAGGACTGAGGATTGAGGATTGAGGATTGAAGATTGAGGATGAGGATTGAGGTTTGAGAATTGAGGATTGAGTATTGGGGATTGCGGATTGAACATTGGGGATTGAGGATTGAGGATTGAGGACTGAAGATTGAATATTGATGATTGAAGATTGATGATTGAGGATTGAGAGTTGTGGATTGAGGACGAGGCCTGAGGGTTGAGTATTGATGTCTGAGGTCTGAGGATTGAGGATTGAGGATTGAAAATTGAGGATTGAGGATTGAGTATTGAAGATTGAGGATTGGGTATTGAGGATTGAAGAATGAGGATTGAGGATTGAGGATTGAGGATTGAGGATTGAAGATTGAGGATTGAGGGTTGAGTATTGGGGTTGAGGATTGAAGATTGAGGATTGAGGATTGAGGATTGAAGGTTGAGTATTGAGAATTGAAGATTGAGGATTGTGGATTGTGGATTGAGGATTGAGTATTGAAGATTGAGGATTGGGGATTGAGGATTGACGATTGAGGATTGAGTATTGAGGATTGAGAATTGAGGATTGAGGATTGAAAGTTGAGTATTGAGGAATGAACATTGAGGATTGAGGATTGAGGATTGAGGATTGAGGATTGAGGATTGAAGATTGAATATTGATGATTGAAGGTTGAGGATTGAGGATTGAGGGTTGTGGATTCAGGACGAGGACTGAGGGTTGAGTACTGATGTTTGAGGTCTGAGGATTGAGGATAGAGGATTGAGAATTGAGGATTGAGGATTGAGGATTGAAGATTGAGGATTGGGTATTGAGGATTGAAGAATGAGGACTGAGGATTGAGGATTGAGGATTGAGTACTGAAGATTGAGTATCGATGACTGAGGATTGAGGATTGTGGATTGAGGATTGAGGACTGAGGATTGAAGATTGAGTATTGAGGATTGAAGATTGAGGATTGAGTATTGAGGATTGAGGATTGAGGATTGAAGATTGAGGATTGGGGACTGAGTGTTGAGGGTTGAGTGATGAGGATTGATGTTTGTGGATAGAGATTTGAAGATTGCAGATTGAGTATTGAGCATTGAAACCTGTGAATTGAGGATATTCTATTGAGGATTGAGGATTGACAACTGATTGTTGAGGACTGAGGGCTGAAGATTGAGGATTCAGGCTTGAGGATTCAGAATTGAGGTTTGAGGACTGAGGATTGAGGATTGAGGATTGAGGATTGAGGATTGAGGATTGAGGATTGAGGATTGAAGATTGAGTATTGAGGATTGAAGATTGAGGATTGAGGATTGAGGATTGTGGATTGAGGATTGAGGATTGAGGATTGAGGATTGAGGATTGAGGATTGAGAATTGAAGATTGAGGATTGAGGATTGAGGATTAAAGGTTGAGCATTGAGGATTGAAGATTGAGGATTGATGATTGAGGATTGAGGATTGAGGATTGAGGATTGAGGATTGAGTATTGAAGATTGAGGATTGATGATTGAGGATTGAGGAATGAGGATTGAGGGTTGAGTATTGGGGATTGAGGATTGAAGATTGGGGATTGAGGATTGAGGATTAATGATTGAGTATTGAGGATTGAAGATTCAGAATTGAGGATTGAGGATTGAACATTGAGGACTGAGTGTTGAGGGCTGAGTGATGAGAATTGATGTTTGTGGATAGAGATTTGAAGATTGCAGATTGAGTATTGAGTATTGAAACCTGTGAATTGAGGATATTCTATTGAGGATTGAGGATTGACAACTGATTGTTGAGGACTGAGGGCTGAAGATTGAGGATTCAGGATTGAGGATTCAGAATTGATGTTTGAGGACTGAGGATTGAGGATTGAGGATTGAGGATTGAGGATTGAGGATTGAGGATTGAAGACTCAGTATTGAGGATTGAAGATTGAGGATTGAGGATTGAGGATTGAGGACTCAGGATTGAGGTTTGAGGATTGAGTACTGAAGATGGAGTATTGATGACTGAGGATTGAGGATTGAGGATTGAGGATTGAGGACTGAGGATTGAGGATTGAGGATTGAAGATTGAATATTGATGATTGAAGATTGAGGATTGAGGATTGAGTGTTGTGGATTGAGGACGAGGACTGAGGGTTGAGTATTGATGTTTGAGGTCTGAGGATTGAGGATTGAGAATAGAGGATTGAGGATGGAGGATTGAAGATTGAGGATTTGGTGATGAGGATTGAAGAATGAGGATTGAGGATTGAGGATTGAGAATTGAAGATTGAGGATTGGGGACTGAGTGTTGAGGGTTGAGTGATGAGGATTGATGTTTGTGGATAGAGATTTGAAGATTGCAGATTGAGTATTGAGTATTGAAACCTGTGAATTGAGGATATTCTATTGAGGATTGAGGATTGACAACTGATTGTTGCGGACTGAGGGCTGAAGATTGAGGATTCAGGGTTGAGGATTCAGAATTGAGGTTTGAGGACTCAGTATTGAGGATTGAGGATTGAGGATTGAGGATAGACGATTGAGAATTGAGGATTGAGGATTGAGTATTGATGATTGGAGATTGAGGATTGAGGATTGAGGACTGAGTATTGAGCATTGAAGATTGAGGATTCAGGATTGAGGATTGAGAATTGCGGGATGAGGGTTGAGGATTGAGGGTTGTGGATTGGGGACCAGGACTGAGGGCTGAATATTGATGTTTGAGGTCTCAGGATTGAGGATTGAGGATTGAGAATTGAGGATTGAGTATTGAGGATTGAGGATTGAAGATTGATGATTGGGTATTGAGGATTGAAGAATGAGGATTGAGGATTGAGGATTGAGGATTGACGATTGAAGGTTGAGTATTGAGGATTGAAGATTGAGGATTGAGGATTGAGGATTGAGGATTGAGGATTGAGGATTGAGGATTGAAGATTGAGTATTGATGATTGAAGATTGAGGATTGAGGATTGAGGACTGAGTATTGAGGATTGAAGATTGAGGATTCAGGATTGAGGATTGAGGATTGAGGAATGAGGATTGAGGATTGAGGGTTGTGGATTGGGGACCAGGACTGAGGGTTGAATATTGATGTTTGAGGTCTGAGGATTGAGGATTGAGGATTGAGAATTGAGGATTGAGGATTGAGCATTGAGGATTGAAGATTGATGATTGGGTATTGAGGATTGAAGAATGAGGATTGAGGATTAAGGATTGAGGCCTGAGGATTGAGAATTGAGAACTGAGGATGAGGACTGAGGGCTGAGGGTTGAGGTTTGAGGAATGAGGATTGAGGATTGAGGATTGAGGACTGAAGATTGAATATTGATGATTGAAGATTGATGATTGAGGATTGAGAGTTGTGGATTGAGGACGAGGACTGAGGGTTGAGTATTGATGTCTGAGGTCTGAGGATTGAGGATTGAGGATTGAGAATTGAGGATTGAGGATTGAGTATTGAAGATTGAGGATTGGGTATTGAGGATTGAAGAATGAGGATTGAGGATTGAGGATTAAGGATTGAGGATTGAAGAGTGAGTATTGAGGATTGAAGATTGAGGATTGAGCACTGAGGATTGAGGATTGAGGATTGAGGATTGAGGATTGGGGATTGAAGATTGAGTATTGAGGATTGAAGATTGAGGATCGTGGATTGTGGATTGAGGATTGAGTATTGAAGATTGAGGATTGGGGATTGAGGATTGACGATTGAGGATTGAGTATTGAGGATTGAGAATTGAGGATCGAGGATTGAAGATTGAGTATTGAGGAATGAACATTAAGGATTGAGAGTTGTGGATTGAGGACGAGAACTAAGGGTTGAGTATTGATGTCTGAGGTCTGAGGATTGAGGATTGAGGATTGAGAATTGAGGATTGAGGATTGAGTATTGAAGATTGAGGATTGGGTATTGAGGATTGAAGAATGAGGATTGAGGATTGAGGATTGAGGATTGAGGATTGAGGAGTAAGTATTGAGGATTGAAGATTGAGGATTGAGCACTGAGGATTGAGGATTGAGGATTGAGGATTGAGGATTGGGGATTGAAGATTGAGTATTGAGGATTGAAGATTGAGGATTGTGGATTGTGGATTGAGGACTGAGTATTGAAGATTGAGGATTGGGGATTGAGGATTGACGATTGAGGATTGAGTATTGAGGATTGAGAATTGAGGATCGAGGATTGAAGATTGAGTATTGAGGAATGAACATTGAGGATTGAGGATTGAGGATTGAGGATTGATGATTGAGGATTGAAGATTGAATATTGATGATTGAAGGCTGAGGATTGAGGATTGAGGGTTGTGGATTCAGGACGATGACTGAGGGTTGAGCATTGATGTTTGAGGTCTGAGGATTGACGATAGACGATTGAGAGTTGAGGATTGAGGATTGAGGATTGAAGATTGAGGATTGGGTATTGAGCGTTGAAGAGTGAGGACTGAGGATTGGGGATTGAGGATTGAGGATTGAAGATTGAGTATTGAGGACTGAAGGTTGAGGATTGAGGTTTGAGGATTGAGGATTGAGGATTGAGGATTGAGGATTGAGGATTGAGGATTGAGGATTGAAGATTGAGGATTGAGGATTGAGGATTAAAAGTTGAGCATTGAGGATTGAAGATTGAGGATTGATGAATGAGGATTGAGGATTGAGGATTGAGGATTGAGAATTGAGTATTGAGGATTGAGGATTGAAGATTGAGGATTGAGGATTGAGGATTAATGATTGTGTATTGAGGATTGAAGATCGAGAATTGAGGATTGAGGATTGAACATTGAGGACTGAGTGTTGAGTGCTGAGTGATGAGAATTGATGTTTGTAGATAGAGATTTGAAGATTGCAGATTGAGTATTGAGTATTGAAGCCTGTGAATTGAGGATATTCTATTTTGGATTGAGGGTTGACAACTGATTGTTGAGGACTGAGGTCTAAAGATTGAGGATTCAGGATTAAGGATCCAGGATTGAGGTTTGAGGACTGAGGATTGAGGATAGAGGATTGAGGATTGAGTATTGATGTCTGAGGTCTCAGGATTGAGGATTGAGGATTGAGAATTGAGGATTGAGGATTGAGTATTGAAGATTGAGGATTGGGTATTGAGGATTGAAGAATGAGGATTGAGGATTGAGGATTAAGGATTGAGGATTGAAGAGTGAGTATTGAGGATTGAAGATTGAGGATTGAGCACTGAGGATTGAGGATTGAGGATTGAGGATTGAGGATTGGGGATTGAAGATTGAGTATTGAGGATTGAAGATTGAGGATCGTGGATTGTGGATTGAGGATTGAGTATTGAAGATTGAGGATTGGGGATTGAGGATTGACGATTGAGGATTGAGTATTGAGGATTGAGAATTGAGGATCGAGGATTGAAGATTGAGTATTGAGGAATGAACATTAAGGATTGAGAGTTGTGGATTGAGGACGAGGACTAAGGGTTGAGTATTGATGTCTGAGGTCTGAGGATTGAGGATTGAGGATTGAGAATTGAGGATTGAGGATTGAGGATTGAAGATTGAGGATTGGGTATTGAGGATTGAAGAATGAGGATTGAGGATTGAGGATTGAGGATTGAGGATTGAGGAGTGAGTATTGAGGATTGAAGATTGAGGATTGAGCACTGAGGATTGAGGATTGAGGATTGAGGATTGAGAATTGAGGACTGAGGATTGGGGATTGAGTATTGAGCATTGAGGATTGAAGATTGAGGACTGTTGATTGAGGATTGAAGATTGAGGATTAAGGATTGAGGATTGAGGATTGAGGTTTGAGGAATGAGGATTGAGGATTGAGGATTGAGGATTGAGGACGAGGACTGACGGTTGAGGATTGTGGCTTGAGGATTGAGGATTGAGAATTGAGGATGAGGACTGAGGTTTGAGGATGAGGGCTGAGGGTTGAGGATTGAGGTTTGACGACTGAGGACTGAGGATTAATGATTGAGAATTGAGGATTGAGGATTGACGATTGAAGATTGAGGATTGGGTATTGAGGATTGAAGAATGAGGATTGAGGATTGAGGATTGAGGCTTGAGGTACGAGGATTGAGGATTGAGGATTGAGGACTGAGGATTGACGATTGAGTATTGAGGACTGAGGATTGACCATTGAGTATTGAAGATTGAGGATTGATGTCTGAGGATTGAGGATTGAGGTAAGATGATTGCGGATTGAGTATTGAAAATTGTGTGTTGAGGATTGAATATTGAGGATTGAGGATTGTGGATAGAGGATTGAAGATTGAGTATTGAGGATTGAAGATTGAGGATTGAGGATTGACGATTGAGGATTGAGGATTGAGGTTTGAGGATTGACGATGAGGTCTGAGGGTTGAGGATTGAGGTTTGAGGTCTGAGGACTGAGGATTGAGGATTGAGAATTGAGGATTGAGGATTGAGGATTGAAGATTGAAGATTGGGTATTGAGGATTGAAGAATGAGGATTGAGGATTGAGGATTGAGGATTGGGGACTGAGGATTGAGGATTGAGTATTGAGGATTGAGGATTGAAGATTCAGTATTGAGGATTGAAGATTGAGAGTTGAGGATTGAGGATTGAACATTGAGGACTGAGTGTTGATGGTTGAGTGTTTGAGAATTGATGTTTGTGGATAGAGATTTGAAGATTGCAGGTTGAGTATTGAGTATTGAAAACTGTGAATTGAGGATATTCTATAGAGGATTGAGTATTGACAACAGATTGTTAAGGTCTGAGGGCTGAAGATTGAGGATTCAGGATTGAGGATTCAGAATTGAAGTTTGAGGACTGAGGATTGAGGATTGAAGATTGAGTATTGAGGATTGAGGATTGAAGATTGAGATTTGGGTATTAAGGATTGAAGAATGAGGATTGAGGATTGAGGATTCAGGATTGAGGATTGAAGATTGAGGATCGAGGATTGAGGACTGAAGATTGAGGATTGGGTATTGAGGATTGAACAATGAGGATTGAGGATTGAGTATTGAGGCCTGAGGATTGAGAATCGAGAACTGAGGATGAGGACTGAGGGCTGAGGATTGAGGTTTGAGGAATGAGGATTGGGGGTTGAGGATTGAGGATTGAGGATTGAGGATTGAGGATTGAGTTCTGAAGATTGAGTATTGATGACTGAGGATTGAGGACTGAGGATTGTGGATTGAGGATTGAGGATTGAGGATTGAAGATTGAGTATTGAGGATTGAAGATTGAGGATTGAGTATTGAGGATCGAGGATTGAGAATGAGGGCTGAGGGTTGAGGATTGAGGTTTGAGGATTGAGGACTGAGGATTGAGGATTGATGACTGAGTATTGAGGATTGAAGATTGAGGATTGAGGATTGAGGATTGAGGATTGAGAATTGAGGATTGAGAATTGAAGATTGAGGATAGGGGACTGAGCGTTGAGGGTTGAGTGATGAGGATTGATGTTTGTGGATAGAGATTTGAAGATTGCAGATTGAGTATTGAGTATTGAAACCTGTGAATTGAGGATATTCTATTGAGGATTGAGGATTGACAACTGATTGTTGCGGACTGAGGGCTGAAGATTGAGGATTCAGGGTTGAGGATTCAGAATTGAGGTTTGAGGACTCAGGATTGAGGATTGAGGATTGAGGATTGAGGATTGAGGATTGAGGATTGAAGATTGAGTATTGAGGATTGAAGGTTGAGGATTGATAATTGAGGATTGAAGATTGAGTATTGAGGATTGAAGATTGAGGACTGAGGATTGAGGATTGAGGATTGAGGACTGAGGATTGGGGATTGAGTATTGAGCATTGAGGATTGAAGGTTGAGGACGGTTGATTGAGGATTGAAGATTGAGGATTAAGGATTGAGGATTGAGGATTGAGGTTTGAGGAATGAGGATTGAGGATTGAGGATTGAGGATTGAGGACGAGGACTGACGGTTGAGGATTGTGGCTTGAGGATTGAGGATTGAGAATTGAGGATGAGTACTGAGGTTTGAGGAGGAGGGCTGTGGGTTGAGGATTGAGGTTTGAGGACTGAGGACTGAGGATTGAGGATTGAAAATTGAGGATTGAGGATTGAGGATTGAAGATTGATGATTGGGTATTGAAGATTGAGGATTGAGGATCGAGGATTGAAGATTGAGTATTGAGGAATGAACATTGAGGATTGAGGATTGAGGATTGAGGATTGAGGATTGAGGATTGAAGATTGAATATTGATGATTGAAGGCTGAGGATTGAGGATTGAGGGTTGTGGATTCAGGACGATGACTGAGGGTTGAGTATTGATGTTTGAGGTCTGAGGATTGAGGATAGACGATTGAGAATTGATGATTGAGGATTGAGTATTGATGATTGAAGATTGAGGATTGAGGATTGAGGACTGAGTATTGAGCATTGAAGATTGAGGATTCAGGATTGGGGATTGAAGATTGAGTATTGAGGATTGAAGATTGAGGATTGTGGATTGTGGATTGAGGATTGAGTATTGAAGATTGAGGATTGGGGATTGAGGATTGACGATTGAGGATTGAGTATTGAGGATTGAGAATTGAGGATCGAGGATTGAAGATTGAGTATTGAGGAATGAACATTGAGGATTGAGAGTTGTGGATTGAGGACGAGGACTAAGGGTTGAGTATTGATGTCTGAGGTCTGAGGATTGGGGATTGAGGATTGAGAATTGAGGATTGAGGATTGAGTATTGAAGATTGAGGATTGGGTATTGAGGATTGAAGAATGAGGATTGAGGATTGAGGATTGAGGATTGAGGATTGAAGAGTGAGTATTGAGGATTGAAGATTGAGGATTGAGCACTGAGGATTGAGGATTGAGGATTGAGGATTGAGGATTGGGGATTGAAGATTGAGTATTGAGGATTGAAGATTGAGGATTGTGGATTGTGGATTGAGGATTGAGTATTGAAGATTGAGGATTGGGGATTGAGGATTGACGATTGAGGATTGAGTATTGAGGATTGAGAATTGAGGATCGAGGATTGAAGATTGAGTATTGAGGAATGAACATTGAGGATTGAGGATTGAGGATTGAGGATTGAGGATTGAGGATTAAAGATTGAATATTGATGATTGAAGGCTGAGGATTGAGGATTGAGGGTTGTGGATTCAGGACGATGACTGAGGGTTGAGTATTGATGTTTGAGGTCTGAGGATTGAGGATAGACGATTGAGAATTGAGGATTGAGGATTGAGGATTGATGATTGAGGATTGGGTATTGAGCGTTGAAGAATGAGGACTGAGGATTGGGGATTGAGGATTGGGGATGGAGGATTGACGATTGAGGATTGAAGATTGAGGATTGAGGATTGAGGATTGAGGATTGAGGATTGAGGATTGAGGATTGAGGATTGAGGATTGAGGATTGAAGATTGAGGATTGAGGATTGAGGATTAAAAGTTGAGCATTGAGGATTGAAGATTGAGGATTGGGTATTGAGGATTGAACATTGAGGATTGTGGATTGTGGATTGAGGATTGAGTATTGAAGATTGAGGATTGGGGATTGAGGATTGAGTATTGAAGATTGAGGATTGATGATTGAGGATTGAGGATTGAAGAATGAGGACTGAGGATTGAGGATTGGGGATTGAGGATTGAAGATTGAGTATTGAGGATTGAAGGTTGAGGGTTGAGGATTGAGGATTGAGGATTGAGGATTGAGGATGAGGACTGAGGGCTGAGGGTTGAGGTTTGAGGAATGAGGACTGACGATTGAGGATTGAGGATTGAAGATTGAGTATTGAGGATTGAAGATTGTGGATTGAGGATTGAGGATTGAGGATTGAGGATTGAAGATTGAGGATTGGGGACTGAGTGTTGAGGGCTGAGTGATGAGAATTGATGTTTGTGGATAGAGATTTGAAGATTGCAGATTGAGTATTGCGTATGGAAAACTCTGAACTGAGGATATTCTATTGAGGATTGAGGATTGACAAGTGATTGTTGAGGACTGAGGGCTGAAGATTGAGGATTCAGGATTGAGGATTCAGGATTGTGGTTTGAGGACAGAGGATTGAGGATTGAGGATTGAGGATTGAGGATTGAGGATTGAGGATTGACGATTGAGGATTGAGTACTGAAGATTGAGTATTGATGACTGAGGATTGAGGGTTGAGGATTGAGGACTGAGTATTGAGGATTGACGATTGAAGATTGAGGATTGAGGATTGAGTGTTGTTGATTGAGGACGAGGACTGAGGGTTGAGTATTGATGTTTGAGGTCTGAGGATTGAGGATTGAGGATTGAGAATAGAGGATTGAAGATGGAGGATTGAAGATTGAGGATTTGGTGATGAGGATTGAAGAATGAGGATTGAGGATTGAGGATTGAGGATTGAGGATTGAGGATTGAGGATTGAAGATTGAGTATCGAGGATTGAAGATTGAGGATTGAGGATTGAGGATTGAGGATTGAGGATTGAAGATTGAGGATTGAGTACTGAGGATTGAGGATTGAGAATTGAGGATTGAGGATTGAGGATTGAAGATTGAGGATTGGGTATTGAGGATTGAAGAATGAGGATTGAGGATTGAGGATTGAGGCCTGAGGATTGAGAATCGAGAACTGAGGATGAGGACTGAGGGCTGAGGATTGAGGTTTGAGGAATGAGGCTTGGGGGTTGAGGATTGAGGATTGAGGACTGAGGACTGAGGATTGAGTACTGAAGATTGAGTATTGATGACTGAGGGTTGAGGACTGAGGATTGTGGATTGAGGATTGAGGATTGAGGATTGAAGATTGAGTATTGAGGATTGAAGATTGAGGATTGAGTATTGAGGATCGAGGATTGAGAATGAGGGCTGAGGGATGAGGATTGAGGTTTGAGGATTGAGGACTGAGGATTGAGGATTGATGACTGAGTATTGAGGATTGAAGATTGAGGGTTGAGGATTGAGGATTGAGGATAGAGAATTGAGGATTGAGAATTGAAGATTGAGGATTGGGGACTGAGTGTTGAGGGTTGAGTGATGAGGATTGATGTCTGTGGATAGTGATTTGAAGATTGCAGATTGAGTATTGAGTATTGAAACCTGTGAATTGAGGATATTCTATTGAGGATTGAGGATTGACAACTGATTCTTGAGGACTGAGGGCTGAAGATTGAGGATTCAGGGTTGAGGATTCAGAATTGAGGTTTGAGGACTCAGGATTGAGGATTGAGGATTGAGGATTGAGGATTGAGGATTGAGGATTGAAGATTGAGTATTGAGGATTGAAGGTTGAGGATTGAGGATTGAGGATTGAAGATTGAGTATTGAGGATTGAAGATTGAGGATTGAGGATTGAGGATTGAGGATTGAGGACTGAGGATTGGGGATTGAGTATTGAGCATTGAGGATTGAAGATTGAGGACTGTTGATTGAGGATTGAAGATTGAGGATTAAGGATTGAGGATTGGGGATTGCTGTTTGAGGAATGAGGATTGAGGATTGAGGATTGAGGATTGAGGACGAGGACTCACGATTGAGGATTGTGGCTTGAGGATTGAGGATTGAGAATTGAGGATGAGGACTGAGGTTTGAGGATGAGGGCTGAGGGTTGAGGATTGAGGTTTGAGGACTGAGGACTGAGGATTGAGGATTGAGAATTGAGGATTGAGGATTGAGGATTGAAGATTGAGGATTGGGTATTGAGGATTGAAGAATGGGGATTGAGGCTTGAGGATTGAGGATTGAGGATTGAGGATTGAAGATTGAATATTGATGATTGAAGGTTGAGGATTGAGGATTGAGGGTTGTGGATTCAGGACGAGGACTGAGGGTTGAGTATTGATGTTTGAGGTCTGAGGATTGAGGATAGAGGATAGAGGATTGAGAATTGAGGATTGAGGATTGAGGATTGAAGATTGAGGATTGGGTATTGAGGATTGAAGAATGAGGACTGAGGATTGAGGATTGAGGATTGAGGATTGAAGATTGAGTATTGAGGATTGAAGATTGAGGATTGAGGATTGAGGATTGTGGATTGAGGATTGAGGATTGAGGATTGAGGATTGAGGATTGAGGATTGAAGATTGAGGATTGAGGATTGAGGATTAAAGGTTGAGCATTGAGGACTGAAGATTGAGGATTGATGATTGAGGATTGAGGATTGAGGATTGAGGATTGAGGACTGGGTATTGAAGATTGAGAATTGATGATTGAGGATTGAGGATTGAGGATTGAGGATTGAGTATTGGGGATTGCGGATAGAACATTGAGGACTGAGGGCTGAAGATTGAGGATTCAGGATTGAGGATTCAGGACTGTGGTTTGAGGACTGAGGATTGAGGATTGAGGATTGGGGATTGAGGACTGAGGATCGAGGATTGAAGATTGAAGATTGGGTATTGAGGATTGAACATTGAGGATTGAGGATTGAGGATAGAGGATTGAGGATTGAAGATTGAAGATTGAATATTGATGATTGAAGGTTGAGGATTGAGGATTGAGTGTTGTGGATTCAGGACGAGGACTGAGTTTTGAGTATTGATGTTTGAGGTCTGAGGATTGAGGATAGAGGATTGAGAATTGGGGATTGAGGATTGAGGATTGAAGATTGAGGATTGGGTATTGAGGATTGAAGAATGAGGACTGAGGATTGAGGATTGGAGATTGAGGATTGAAGATTGAGTATTGAGGATTGAAGGTTGAGGGTTGAGGATTGAGGATTGAGGATTGAGGATTGAGGATTGAGGATTGATGACTGAGGATTGAAGATTGAGGATTGAGGATTGAGGATTAAAGGTTGAGCATTGAGGATTGAAGATTGAGGATTGATGATTGAGGATTGAGGATTGAGGATTGAGGATTGAGGACTGAGTATTGAAGATTGAGGATTGATGATTGAGGATTGAGGATTGAGGATTGAGGATTGAGGATTGAGTATTGGGGATTACGGATTGAACATTGAGGATTGAGGATTGAGGATTGAGGACTGAAGATTGAATATTGATGATTGAAGATTGATGATTGAGGATTGAGTGTTGTGGATTGAGGACGAGGACTGAGGGTTGAGTATTGATGCCTGAGGTCTGAGGATTGAGGATTGAGGATTGAGAATTGAGGATTGAGGATTGAGTATTGAAGATTGAGGATTGGGTATTGAGGATCGAAGAATGAGGATTGAGGATTGAGGATTGAGGGTTGAGGATTGAAGATTGAGTACTGAGGATTGAAGGTTGAGGATTGAGGACTGAGGATTGAGGATTGAGGATTGAGTATCGAAAATTGAGGATTGGGCATTGAGGATTGACGATTGAGGATTGAGTATTGAGGATTGAGGATTGAGGATTGAGGATTGAATATTGAGTATTGAGGATTGAAGATTGAGAATTGAGGATTGAGGATTGAGGATTGAAGATGAGGGCTGAGGGTTGAGGATTGAGGTTTGAGGACTGAGGATTGAGGATTGAGGATTGAGAGTTGAGGATTGAGGATTGAGGATTGAAGATTGAGGATTGGGTATTGAGGATTGAAGAATGAGCATTGAGGACTGAGGATTAGGGATTGAGGATTGAAGATTGAGGATGAGGATTGAGGTTTGAGAATTGAGGATTGAGTATTGGGGATTGCGGATTGAACATTGAGGATTGAGTATTGAGGATTGAGGACTGAAGATTGAATATTGATGATTGAAGATTGATGATTGAGGATTGAGAGTTGTGGATTGAGGACGAGGCCTGAGGGTTGAGTATTGATGTCTGAGGTCTGAGGATTGAGTATTGAGGATTGAGAATTGAGGATTGAGGATTGAAGGTTGAGTATTGAGGAATGAACATTGAGGATTGAGGATTGAGGATTGAGGATTGGGGATTGAGGATTGAAGATTGAATATTGATGATTGAAGGTTGAGGATTGAGGATTGACGGTTGTGGATTCAGGACGAGGACTGAGGGTTGAGTATTGATGTTTGAGGTCTGAGGATTGAGGATAGAGGATTGAGAATTGAGGATTGAGGATTGAGGATTGAAGATTGAGGATTGGGTATTGAGGATTGAAGAATGAGGACTGAGGATTGAGGATTGGGGATTGAGGATTGAAGATTGAGGATGAGGATTGAGGTTTGAGAATTGAGGATTGAGTATTGGGGATTGCGGATTGAACATTGAGGATTGAGGATTGAGGATTGAGGACTGAAGATTGAATATTGATGATTGAAGATTGATGATTGAGGATTGAGAGTTGTGGATTGAGGACGAGGCCTGAGGGTTGAGTATTGATGTCTGAGGTCTGAGGATTGAGGATTGAGGATTGAGAGTTGAGGATTGAGGATTGAGTATTGAAGATTGAGGATTGGGTATTGAGGATTGAAGAATGAGAATTGAGGATTGAGGATTGAGGATTGAGGATTGAAGATTGAGGATTGAGGGTTGAGTATTGGGGTTGAGGATTGAAGATTGAGGATTGAGGATTGAGGATTGAAGGTTGAGTATTGAGGACTGAAGATTGAGGATTGTGGATTGTGGATTGAGGATTGAGTATTGAAGATTGAGGATTGGGGATTGAGGATTGACGATTGAGGATTGAGTATTGAGGATTGAGAATTGAGGATTGAGGATTGAAGGTTGAGTATTGAGGAATGAACATTGAGGATTGAGGATTGAGGATTGAGGATTGAGGATTGAGGATTGAAGATTGAATATTGATGATTGAAGGTTGAGGATTGAGGATTGAGGGTTGTGGATTCAGGACGAGGACTGAGGGTTGAGTATTGATGTTTGAGGTCTGAGGATTGAGGATAGAGGATGGAGAATTGGGGATTGAGGATTGAGGATTGAAGATTGAGGATTGGGTATTGAGGATTGAAGAATGAGGACTGAGGATTGAGGATTGAGGATTGAGTACTGAAGATTGAGTATTGATGACTGAGGATTGAGGATTGTGGATTGAGGATTGAGGATTGAGGATTGAAGATTGAGTATTGAGGATTGAAGATTGAGGATTGAGTATTGAGGATTGAGGATTGAGGATTGAAGATTGAGGATTGGGGACTGAGTGTTGAGGGTTGAGTGATGAGGATTGATGTTTGTGGATAGAGATTTGAAGATTGCAGTTTGAGTATTGAGCATTGAAACCTGTGAATTGAGGATATTCTATTGAGGATTGAGGATTGACAACTGATTGTTGAGGACTGAGGGCTGAAGATTGAGGATTCAGGGTTGAGGATTCAGAATTGAGGTTTGAGGACTGAGGATTGAGGATTGAGGATTGAGGATTGAGGATTGAGGATTGAGGATTGAAGATTGAGTATTGAGGATTGAAGATTGAGGATTGAGGATTGAGGATTGAAGATTGAGTATTGAGGATTGAAGATTGAGGATTGAGGATTGAGGATTGAGGATTGAGGACTGAGGATTGAGGATTGAGTATTGAGCATTGAGGATTGAGGATTGAGGATTGAGGATTGAGGACGAGGACTGACGGTTGAGGATTGTGGCTTGAGGATTGAGGATTGAGAATTGAGGGTGAGGACTGAGGTTTGAGGATGAGGGCTGAGGGTTGAGGATTGAGGTTTGAGGACTGAGGACTGAGGATTGAGGATTGAGAATTGAGGATTGAGGATTGAAGATTGAGAATTGGGTATTGAGGATTGAAGAATGAGGATTGAGGATTGAGGATTGAGGTTTGAGGTACGAGGATTGAGGATTGAGGATTGAGGACTGAGGATTGACGATTGAGTATTGAGGACTGAGGATTGACCATTGAGTATTGAAGATTGTGGATTGATGACTGAGGATTGAGGATTGAGGTATGATGATTGCGGATTGAGTATTGAAAATTGTGTGTTGAGGATTGAATATTGAGAATTGAGGATTGTGGATAGAGGATTGAAGATTGAGTATTGAGGATTGAAGATTGAGGATTGAGGATTGACGATTGAGGATTGAGGATTGAGGTTTGAGGATTGACGATGAGGGCTGAGGGTTGAGGATTCAGGTTTGAGGTCTGAGGCCTGAGGATTGAGGATTGAGAATTGAGGATTGAGGATTGAGGATGGAAGATTGAGGATTGGGTATTGAGGATTGAAGAATGAGGATTGAGGTTTGAGGATTGAGGATTGGGGACTGAGGATTGAGGATTGAGGATTGAGGATTGAGGATTGAAGATTCAGTATTGAGGATTGAAGATTGAGAGTTGAGGATTGAGGATTGAACATTGAGGACTGAGTGTTGATGGTTGAGTGTTTGAGAATTGATGTTTGTGGATAGAGATTTGAAGATTGCAGGTTGAGTATTGAGTATTGAAAACTGTGAATTGAGGATATTCTATAGAGGATTGAGTATTGACAACAGATTGTTGAGGTCTGAGGGCTGAAGATGGAGGATTCAGGATTGAGGATTCAGAATTGAAGTTTGAGGACTGAGGATTGAGGATTGAAGATTGAGTATTGAGGATTGAAGATTGAGGATTGAGGTTGAGGATTGAGGATAGAGGATGAGGGCTGAGGGCTGAGGATTGAGATTTGAGACTGAGGTCTGAGGATTGAGTATAGAGAATTGAGGATTGAGGATTGAGGATTGAAGATTGAGATTTGGGTATTAAGGATTGAAGAATGAGGATTGAGGATTGAGGATTCAGGATTGAGGATTGAAGATTGAGGATCGAGGATTGAGGACTGAAGATTGAGGATTGGGTATTGAGGATTGAAGAATGAGGATTGAGGATTGAGGATTCAGGATTGAGGATTGAGGATTGAGGGTTGAGGATTGAGGAGTGAGAATTGAGGATTGATGATTGAGTATTGAGGATTGAAGATTGAGGATTGAGTACTGAGGATTGAGGATTGATAATTGAGGATTGAGGATTGAGGATTGAAGATTGAGGATTGGGTATTGAGGATTGAAGGATGAGGATTGAGGATTGAGGCCTGAGGATTGAGAATCGAGAACTGAGGATGAGGACTGAGGGCTGAGGATTGAGCTTTGAGGATTGAGGACTGAAGATTGAGGATTGAGGATTGAGGATTGAAGATTGAGTATTGAGGATTGAAGATTGAGGATTGAGGATTGAGGATTGAGGATTGAGGATTGAGGACTGAGGATTGGTGATTGAGTATTGAGCATTGAGGATTGAAGATTGAGGACTGTTGATTGAGGATTGAAGATTGAGGATTAAGGATTGAGGATTGAGGATTGAGGTTTGAGGAATGAGGATTGAGGATTGAGGATTGAGGATTGAGGACGAGGACTGACGGTTGAGGATTGTGGCTTGAGGATTGAGGATTGAGAATTGAGGATGAGGACTGAGGTTTGAGGATGAGGGCTGAGGGTTGAGGATTGAGGTTTGAGGACTGAGGACTGAGGATTGAGGATTGAGAATTGAGGATTGAGGATTGAGGAATGAAGATTGAGGATTGGGTATTGAGGATTGAAGAATGAGGATTGAGGCTTGAGGATTGAGGATTGTGGATTGAGGATTGAAGATTGAATATTGATGATTGAATGTTGAGGATTGAGGATTGAGGGTTGTGGATTCAGGACGAGGACTGAGGGTTGAGTATTGATGTTTGAGGTCTGAGGATTGAGGATAGAGGATTGAGAATTGAGGATTGAGGATTGAGGATCGAAGATTGAGGATTGGGTATTGAGGATTGAAGAATGAGGACTGAGGATTGAGGATTGAGGATTGAGGATTGAAGATTGAGTATTGAGGATTGAAGATTGAGGATTGAGGATTGAGGATTGAGGGTTGAGTATTGGGGATTGAGGATTGAAGATTGAGGATTGAGGATTGAGGATTGAGGATTGAGGATTGAGGATTGAGGATTGAGGATTGAGGATTGAAGGTTGATGATTGGGTATTGAGGATTGAAGAATGAGGATTGAGGATTGAGGATTGAGGATTGACGATTGAAGGTTGAGTATTGAGGATTGAAGATTGAGGATTGAGGATTGAGGATTGAGGATTGAGGATTGAGGATTGAGGATTGAAGATTGAGTATTGATGATTGAAGATTGAGGATTGAGGTTTGAGGACTGAGTATTGAGGATTGAAGATTGAGGATTCAGGATTGAGGATTGAGGATTGAGGAATGAGGATTGAGGATTGAGGGCTGTGGATTGGGGACCAGGACTGAGGGTTGAATATTGATGTTTGAGGTCTGAGGATTGATGATTGAGGATTGAGAATTGAGGATTGAGGATTGAGGATTGAGCATTGAGGACTGAAGATTGATGATTGGGTATTTAGGATTGAAGAATGAGGATTGAGGATTAAGGATTGAGGCCTGAGGATTGAGAATTGAGAACTGAGGATGAGGACTGAGGGCTGAGGGTTGAGGTTTGAGGAATGAGGATTGAGGATTGAGGATTGAGGACTGAAGATTGAATATTGATGATTGAAGATTGATGATTGAGGATTGAGAGTTGTGGATTGAGGACGAGGACTGAGGGTTGAGTATTGATGTCTGAGGTCTGAGGATTGAGGATTGAGGATTGAGAATTGAGGATTGAGGATTGAGTATTGAAGATTGAGGATTGGGTATTGAGGATTGAAGAATGAGGATTGAGGATTGAGGATTAAGGATTGAGGATTGAAGAGTGAGTATTGAGGATTGAAGATTGAGGATTGAGCACTGAGGATTGAGGATTGAGGATTGAGGATTGAGGATTGGGGATTGAAGATTGAGTATTGAGGATTGAAGATTGAGGATTGTGGATTGTGGATTGAGGATTGAGGATTGACGATTGAGGATTGGGGATTGAGGATTGAGAATTGAGGATCGAGGATTGAAGATTGAGTATTGGGGAATGAACATTGAGGATTGAGGATTGAGGATTGAGGATTGAGGATTGAGGATTGAAGATTGAATATTGATGATTGAAGGCTGAGGATTGAGGATTGAGGGTTGTGGATTCAGGACGATGACTGAGGGTTGAGTATTGATGTTTGAGGTCTGAGGATTGAGGATAGACGATTGAGAATTGAGGATTGAGGATTGAGGATTGAAGATTGAGGATTGGGTATTGAGCGTTGAAGAATGAGGACTGAGGATTGGGGATTGAGGATTGAGGATTGAAGATTGAGTATTGAGGATTGAAGATTGAGGATTGAGGTTTGAGGATTGAGGATTGAGGATTGAGGATTGAGGATTGAGGATTGAGGATTGAGGATTGAAGATTGAGGATTGAGGATTGAGGATTAAAAGTTGAGCATTGAGGATTGAAGATTGAGGATTGATGATTGAGGATTGAGGATTGAGGATTGATGATTGAGTATTGAAGATTGAGGATTGATGATTGAGGATTGAGGATTGAGGATTGAGGATTGAGTATTGAGGATTGAGGATTGAAGATTGAGGATTGAGGATTGAGGATTAATGATTGTGTATTGAGGATTGAAGATTGAGAATTGAGGATTGAGGATTGAACATTGAGGACTGAGTGTTGAGTGCTGAGTGATGAGAATTGATGTTTGTGGATAGAGATTTGAAGATTGCAGATTGAGTATTGAGTATTGAAACCTGTGAATTGAGGATATTCTATTGAGGATTGAGGGTTGACAACTGATTGTTGAGGACTGAGGTCTAAAGATTGAGGACTCAGGGTTGAGGATCCAGGATTGAGGTTTGAGGACTGAGGATTGAGGATAGAGGATTGAGGATTGAGGATTGAGGATTGAGCATTGAGGATTGAGGATTGAAGATTGAGGATTGGGTATTGTGGATTGAACATTGAGGACTGAGGATTGAGGATTGAGGACTGAAGATTGAATATTGATGATTGAAGATTGATGATTGAGGATTGAGGGTTGAGTATTGAGGATTGAAGATTGAGGATTGAGGATTGAGGATTGAGGATTGAGGATTGAGGATTGAGGATTGAAGATTGAGTATTGATGATTGAAGATTGAGGATTGAGGTTTGAGGACTGAGTATTGAGGATTGAAGATTGAGGATTCAGGATTGAGGATTGAGGATTGAGGAATGAGGATTGAGGATTGAGGGTTGTGGATTGGGGACCAGGACTGAGGGTTGAATATTGATGTTTGAGGTCTGAGGATTGAGGATTGAGGATTGAGAATTGAGGATTGAGGATTGAGCATTGAGGACTGAAGATTGATGATTGGGTATTGAGGATTGAAGAATGAGGATTGAGGATTAAGGATTGAGGCCTGAGGATTGAGAATTGAGAACTGAGGATGTGGACTGAGGGCTGAGGGTTGAGGTTTGAGGAATGAGGATTGAGGATTGAGGATTGAGGACTGAAGATTGAATATTGATGATTGAAGATTGATGATTGAGGATTGAGAGTTGTGGATTGAGGACGAGGACTGAGGGTTGAGTATTGATGTTTGAGGTCTGAGGATTGAGGATAGACGATTGAGAATTGAGGATTGAGGATTGAGGATTGAACATTGAGGACTGAGTGTTGAGTGCTGAGTGATGAGAATTGATGTTTGTGGATAGAGATTTGAAGATTGCAGATTGAGTATTGAGTATTGAAACCTGTGAATTGAGGATATTCTATTGAGGATTGAGGGTTGACAACTGATTGTTGAGGACTGAGGTCTGAAGATTGAGGATTCAGGATTCAGGATCCAGGATTGAGGTTTGAGGACTGAGGATTGAGGATAGAGGATTGAGGATTGAGGATTGAGGATTGAGCATTGAGGATTGAGGATTGAAGATTGAGGATTGGGTATTGTGGATTGAACATTGAGGACTGAGGATTGAGGATTGAGGACTGAAGATTGAATATTGATGATTGAAGATTGATGATTGAGGATTGAGGGTTGTGGATTGAAGATTGAGTATTGAGGATTGAAGATTGAGGATTGAGGATTGAGGATTGAGGATTAAGGATTGTGGATTGAGGATTGAGGATTGACAACTGATTGTTGTGTACTGAGGGCTGAAGATTGAGCATGCAGTATTGAGGATTCAGAATTGAGGTTTGAGGACTGAGGATTGAGGATTGAGGATTGAAGATTGAATATTGATGATTGAAGATTGAGAATTGAGGATTGAGGGTTGTGTATTGAGGACGAGGACTAAGGGTTGAGTATTGATGTTTCAGGTCTGAGGATTGAGGATTGAGGATTGAGAATAGAGGATTGAGGATTGAGGATTGAAGATTGAGGATTTGGTGTTGAGGATTGAAGAATGAGGATTGAGGATTGAGGATTGAGGATTGAGGATTGAAGATTGAGTATTGAGGATTGAAGATTGAGGATTGAGGACTGAGGATTGAAGATTGAGGATTGAGGATTGAGGATTGAGGATTGAAGATTGAGTATTGAGGATTGAAGATTGAGGATTGTGGATTGAGGATTGAGGATTGAGTATCGAAAATTGAGGATTGGGCATTGAGGATTGACGATTGAGGATTGAGTATTGAGGATTGAGAATTGAGGATTGAGGATTGAATATTGAGTATTGAGGATTGAAGATTGAGAATTGAGGATTGAGGATTGAGGATTGAAGATGAGGGCTGAGGGTTGAGGATTGAGGTTTGAGGACTGAGGATTGAGTATTGGGGATTGCGGATTGAACATTGAGGATTGAGGATTGAGGATTGAGGACTGAATATTGAATATTGATGATTGAAGATTGATGATTGAGGATTGAGAGTCGTGGATTGAGGACGAGGCCTGAGGGTTGAGTATTGATGTCTGATGTCTGAGGATTGAGGATTGAGGATTGAGAATTGAGGATTGAGGATTGAGTATTGAAGATTGAGGATTGGGTATTGAGGATTGAAGAATGAGGATTGAGGATTGAGGATTGAGGATTGAGGATTGAAGATTGAGGATGGAGGGTTGAGTATTGGGGTTGAGGATTGAAGATTGAGGATTGAGGATTGAGGATTGAAGATTGTGGATTGAGGATTGAGTATTGAAGGTTGAGGATTGGGGATTGAGGATTGACGATTGAGGATTGAGTATTGAGGTTTGAGAATTGAGGATTGAGGATTGAAGGTTGAGTATTGAGGAATGAACATTGAGGATTGAGGATTGAGGATTGAGGATTGAGGATTGAGGATTGAAGATTGAATATTGATGATCGAAGGTTGAGGATTGAGGATTGAGGGTTGTGTATTCAGGACGAGGACTGAGGGTTGAGTATTGATGTTTGAGGTCTGAGGATTGAGGATAGAGGATTGAGAATTGAGGATTGAGGATTGAGGATTGAAGATTGAGGATTGGGTATTGAGGATTGAAGAATGAGGACTGAGGATTGAGGATTGAGGATTGAGTACTGAAGATTGAGTATTGATGACTGAGGATTGAGGATTGTGGATTGAGGATTGAGGATTGAGGATTGAAGATTGAGTATTGAGGATTGAAGATTGAGGATTGAGTATTGAGGATTGAGGATTGAGGATTGAAGATTGAGGATTGGGGACTGAGTGTTGAGGGTTGAGTGATGAGGATTGATGTTCGTGGATAGAGATTTGAAGATTGCAGATTGAGTATTGAGTATTGAAACCTGTGAATTGAGGATATTCTATTGAGGATTGAGGATTGACAACTGATTGTTGAGGACTGAGGGCTGAAGATTGAGGATTCAGGGTTGAGGATTCAGAATTGAGGTTTGAGGACTGAGGATTGAGGATTGAGGATTGAGGATTGAGGATTGAGGATTGAGGATTGAAGATTGAGTATTGAGGATTGAGGATTGAGGATTGAGGATTGAGGATTGAAGATTGAGTATTGAGGATTGAAGATTGAGGATCGAGGATTGAGGATTGAGCATTGAGGACTGAGGATTGAGGATTGAGTATTGAGCATTGAGGATTGAAGATTGAGGACTGTTGATTGAGGATTGAAGATTGAGGATTAAGGATTGAGGATTGAGGATTGAGGTTTGAGGAATGAGGATTGAGGATTGAGGATTGAGGATTGAGGACGAGGACTGACGGTTGAGGATTGTGGCTTGAGGATTGAGGATTGAGAATTGAGGATGAGGACTGAGGTTTGAGGATGAGGGCTTAGGGTTGAGGATTGAGGTTTGAGGACTGAGGACTGAGGATTGAGGATTGAGAATTGAGGATTGAGGATTGAGGATTGAAGATTGAGGATTGGGTATTGAGGATTGAAGAATGAGGATTGAGGATTGAGGATTGAAGTTTGAGGTACGAGGATTGAGGATTGAGGATTGAGGACTGAGGATTGACGATTGAGTATTGAGGACTGAGGATTGACCATTGAGTATTGAAGATTGAGGATTGATGACTGAGGATTGAGGATTGAGGTATGATGATTGCGGATTGAGTATTGAAAATTGTGTGTTGAGGATTGAATATTGAGGATTGAGGATTGTGGATAGAGGATTGAAGATTGAGTATTGAGGATTGAAGATTGAGGATTGAGGATTGACGATTGAGGATTGAGGATTGAGGTTTGAGGATTGACGATGAGGGCTGAGGGTTGAGGATTGAGGTTTGAGGTCTGAGGACTGAGGATTGAGGATTGAGAATTGAGGATTGAGGATTGAAGATTGAAGATTGAGGATTGGGTATTGAGGATTGAAGAATGAGGATTGAGGATTGAGGATTGAGGATTGGGGACTGAGGATTGAGGATTGAGGATTGACGATTGAGGATTGAAGATTCAGTATTGAGGATTGAAGATTGAGAGTTGAGGATTGAGGATTGAACATTGAGGACTGAGTGTTGATGGTTGAGTGATGAGAATTGATGTTTGTGGATAGAGATTTGAAGATTGCAGGTTGAGATTGAGTATCGAAAACTGTGAATTGAGGATATTCTATAGAGGATTGAGTATTGACAACAGATTCTTGAGGTCTGAGGGCTGAAGATTGAGGATTCAGGATTGAGGATTCAGAATTGAAGTTTGAGGACTGAGGATTGAGGATTGAAGATTGAGTATTGAAGATTGAGGATTGAGGTTGAGGGTTGAGGATAGAGGATGAGGGCTGAGGGCTGAGGATTGAGGTTTGAGACTGAGGTCTGAGGATTGAGTATAGAGAATTGAGGATTGAGGATTGAGGATTGAAGATTGAGATTTGGGTATTAAGGATTGAAGAATGAGGATTGAGGATTGAGGATTCAGGATTGAGGATTGAGTATAGAGAATTGAGGATTGAGGATTGAGGATTGAAGATTGAGATTTGGGTATTAAGGATTGAAGAATGAGGATTGAGGATTGAGGATTCAGGATTGAGGATTGAAGATTGAGGATCGAGGATTGAGGACTGAAGATTGAGGATTGGGTATTGAGGATTGAAGAATGAGGATTGAGGATTGAGGATTCAGGATTGAGGATTGAGGATTGAGGGTTGAGGATTGAGGAGTGAGAATTGAGGATTGATGATTGAGTATTGAGGATTGAAGATTGAGGATTGAGTACTGAGGATTGAGGATTGATAATTGAGGATTGAGGATTGAGGATTGAAGATTGAGGATTGGGTATTGAGGATTGAAGGATGAGGATTGAGGATTGAGGCCTGAGGATTGAGAATCGAGAACTGAGGATGAGGACTGAGGGCTGAGGATTGAGCTTTGAGGATTGAGGACTGAAGATTGAGGATTGAGGATTGAGGATTGAAGATTGAGTATTGAGGATTGAGATTGAGGATTGAGGATTGAGGATTGAGGATTGAGGATTGAGGACTGAGGATTGGTGATTGAGTATTGAGCATTGAGGATTGAAGATTGAGGACTGTTGATTGAGGATTGAAGATTGAGGATTAAGGATTGAGGATTGAGGATTGAGGTTTGAGGAATGAGGATTGAGGATTGAGGATTGAGGATTGAGGACGAGGACTGACGGTTGAGGATTGTGGCTTGAGGATTGAGGATTGAGAATTGAGGATGAGGACTGAGGTTTGAGGATGAGGGCTGAGGGTTGAGGATTGAGGTTTGAGGACTGAGGACTGAGGATTGAGGATTGAGAATTGAGGATTGAGGATTGAGGAATGAAGATTGAGGATTGGGTATTGAGGATTGAAGAATGAGGATTGAGGCTTGAGGATTGAGGATTGTGGATTGAGGATTGAAGATTGAATATTGATGATTGAATGTTGAGGATTGAGGATTGAGGGTTGTGGATTCAGGACGAGGACTGAGGGTTGAGTATTGATGTTTGAGGTCTGAGGATTGAGGATAGAGGATTGAGAATTGAGGATTGAGGATTGAGGATCGAAGATTGAGGATTGGGTATTGAGGATTGAAGAATGAGGACTGAGGATTGAGGATTGAGGATTGAGGATTGAAGATTGAGTATTGAGGATTGAAGATTGAGGATTGAGGATTGAGGATTGAGGGTTGAGTATTGGGATTGAGGATTGAAGATTGAGGATTGAGGATTGAGGATTGAGGATTGAGGATTGAGGATTGAGGATTGAGGATTGAGGATTGAAGGTTGATGATTGGGTATTGAGGATTGAAGAATGAGGATTGAGGATTGAGGATTGAGGATTGACGATTGAAGGTTGAGTATTGAGGATTGAAGATTGAGGATTGAGGATTGAGGATTGAGGATTGAGGATTGAGGATTGAGGATTGAAGATTGAGTATTGATGATTGAAGATTGAGGATTGAGGTTTGAGGACTGAGTATTGAGGATTGAAGATTGAGGATTCAGGATTGAGGATTGAGGATTGAGGAATGAGGATTGAGGATTGAGGGCTGTGGATTGGGGACCAGGACTGAGGGTTGAATATTGATGTTTGAGGTCTGAGGATTGATGATTGAGGATTGAGAATTGAGGATTGAGGATTGAGGATTGAGCATTGAGGACTGAAGATTGATGATTGGGTATTTAGGATTGAAGAATGAGGATTGAGGATTAAGGATTGAGGCCTGAGGATTGAGAATTGAGAACTGAGGATGAGGACTGAGGGCTGAGGGTTGAGGTTTGAGGAATGAGGATTGAGGATTGAGGATTGAGGACTGAAGATTGAATATTGATGATTGAAGATTGATGATTGAGGATTGAGAGTTGTGGATTGAGGACGAGGACTGAGGGTTGAGTATTGATGTCTGAGGTCTGAGGATTGAGGATTGAGGATTGAGAATTGAGGATTGAGGATTGAGTATTGAAGATTGAGGATTGGGTATTGAGGATTGAAGAATGAGGATTGAGGATTGAGGATTAAGGATTGAGGATTGAAGAGTGAGTATTGAGGATTGAAGATTGAGGATTGAGCACTGAGGATTGAGGATTGAGGATTGAGGATTGAGGATTGGGGATTGAAGATTGAGTATTGAGGATTGAAGATTGAGGATTGTGGATTGTGGATTGAGGATTGAGGATTGACGATTGAGGATTGGGGATTGAGGATTGAGAATTGAGGATCGAGGATTGAAGATTGAGTATTGGGGAATGAACATTGAGGATTGAGGATTGAGGATTGAGGATTGAGGATTGAGGATTGAAGATTGAATATTGATGATTGAAGGCTGAGGATTGAGGATTGAGGGTTGTGGATTCAGGACGATGACTGAGGGTTGAGTATTGATGTTTGAGGTCTGAGGATTGAGGATAGACGATTGAGAATTGAGGATTGAGGATTGAGGATTGAAGATTGAGGATTGGGTATTGAGCGTTGAAGAATGAGGACTGAGGATTGGGGATTGAGGATTGAGGATTGAAGATTGAGTATTGAGGATTGAAGATTGAGGATTGAGGTTTGAGGATTGAGGATTGAGGATTGAGGATTGAGGATTGAGGATTGAGGATTGAGGATTGAAGATTGAGGATTGAGGATTGAGGATTAAAAGTTGAGCATTGAGGATTGAAGATTGAGGATTGATGATTGAGGATTGAGGATTGAGGATTGATGATTGAGTATTGAAGATTGAGGATTGATGATTGAGGATTGAGGATTGAGGATTGAGGATTGAGTATTGAGGATTGAGGATTGAAGATTGAGGATTGAGGATTGAGGATTAATGATTGTGTATTGAGGATTGAAGATTGAGAATTGAGGATTGAGGATTGAACATTGAGGACTGAGTGTTGAGTGCTGAGTGATGAGAATTGATGTTTGTGGATAGAGATTTGAAGATTGCAGATTGAGTATTGAGTATTGAAACCTGTGAATTGAGGATATTCTATTGAGGATTGAGGGTTGACAACTGATTGTTGAGGACTGAGGTCTAAAGATTGAGGACTCAGGGTTGAGGATCCAGGATTGAGGTTTGAGGACTGAGGATTGAGGATAGAGGATTGAGGATTGAGGATTGAGGATTGAGCATTGAGGATTGAGGATTGAAGATTGAGGATTGGGTATTGTGGATTGAACATTGAGGACTGAGGATTGAGGATTGAGGACTGAAGATTGAATATTGATGATTGAAGATTGATGATTGAGGATTGAGGGTTGAGTATTGAGGATTGAAGATTGAGGATTGAGGATTGAGGATTGAGGATTGAGGATTGAGGATTGAGGATTGAAGATTGAGTATTGATGATTGAAGATTGAGGATTGAGGTTTGAGGACTGAGTATTGAGGATTGAAGATTGAGGATTCAGGATTGAGGATTGAGGATTGAGGAATGAGGATTGAGGATTGAGGGTTGTGGATTGGGGACCAGGACTGAGGGTTGAATATTGATGTTTGAGGTCTGAGGATTGAGGATTGAGGATTGAGAATTGAGGATTGAGGATTGAGCATTGAGGACTGAAGATTGATGATTGGGTATTGAGGATTGAAGAATGAGGATTGAGGATTAAGGATTGAGGCCTGAGGATTGAGAATTGAGAACTGAGGATGTGGACTGAGGGCTGAGGGTTGAGGTTTGAGGAATGAGGATTGAGGATTGAGGATTGAGGACTGAAGATTGAATATTGATGATTGAAGATTGATGATTGAGGATTGAGAGTTGTGGATTGAGGACGAGGACTGAGGGTTGAGTATTGATGTTTGAGGTCTGAGGATTGAGGATAGACGATTGAGAATTGAGGATTGAGGATTGAGGATTGAACATTGAGGACTGAGTGTTGAGTGCTGAGTGATGAGAATTGATGTTTGTGGATAGAGATTTGAAGATTGCAGATTGAGTATTGAGTATTGAAACCTGTGAATTGAGGATATTCTATTGAGGATTGAGGGTTGACAACTGATTGTTGAGGACTGAGGTCTGAAGATTGAGGATTCAGGATTCAGGATCCAGGATTGAGGTTTGAGGACTGAGGATTGAGGATAGAGGATTGAGGATTGAGGATTGAGGATTGAGCATTGAGGATTGAGGATTGAAGATTGAGGATTGGGTATTGTGGATTGAACATTGAGGACTGAGGATTGAGGATTGAGGACTGAAGATTGAATATTGATGATTGAAGATTGATGATTGAGGATTGAGGGTTGTGGATTGAAGATTGAGTATTGAGGATTGAAGATTGAGGATTGAGGATTGAGGATTGAGGATTAAGGATTGTGGATTGAGGATTGAGGATTGACAACTGATTGTTGTGTACTGAGGGCTGAAGATTGAGCATGCAGTATTGAGGATTCAGAATTGAGGTTTGAGGACTGAGGATTGAGGATTGAGGATTGAAGATTGAATATTGATGATTGAAGATTGAGAATTGAGGATTGAGGGTTGTGTATTGAGGACGAGGACTAAGGGTTGAGTATTGATGTTTCAGGTCTGAGGATTGAGGATTGAGGATTGAGAATAGAGGATTGAGGATTGAGGATTGAAGATTGAGGATTTGGTGTTGAGGATTGAAGAATGAGGATTGAGGATTGAGGATTGAGGATTGAGGATTGAAGATTGAGTATTGAGGATTGAAGATTGAGGATTGAGGACTGAGGATTGAAGATTGAGGATTGAGGATTGAGGATTGAGGATTGAAGATTGAGTATTGAGGATTGAAGATTGAGGATTGTGGATTGAGGATTGAGGATTGAGTATCGAAAATTGAGGATTGGGCATTGAGGATTGACGATTGAGGATTGAGTATTGAGGATTGAGAATTGAGGATTGAGGATTGAATATTGAGTATTGAGGATTGAAGATTGAGAATTGAGGATTGAGGATTGAGGATTGAAGATGAGGGCTGAGGGTTGAGGATTGAGGTTTGAGGACTGAGGATTGAGTATTGGGGATTGCGGATTGAACATTGAGGATTGAGGATTGAGGATTGAGGACTGAATATTGAATATTGATGATTGAAGATTGATGATTGAGGATTGAGAGTCGTGGATTGAGGACGAGGCCTGAGGGTTGAGTATTGATGTCTGATGTCTGAGGATTGAGGATTGAGGATTGAGAATTGAGGATTGAGGATTGAGTATTGAAGATTGAGGATTGGGTATTGAGGATTGAAGAATGAGGATTGAGGATTGAGGATTGAGGATTGAGGATTGAAGATTGAGGATGGAGGGTTGAGTATTGGGGTTGAGGATTGAAGATTGAGGATTGAGGATTGAGGATTGAAGATTGTGGATTGAGGATTGAGTATTGAAGGTTGAGGATTGGGGATTGAGGATTGACGATTGAGGATTGAGTATTGAGGTTTGAGAATTGAGGATTGAGGATTGAAGGTTGAGTATTGAGGAATGAACATTGAGGATTGAGGATTGAGGATTGAGGATTGAGGATTGAGGATTGAAGATTGAATATTGATGATCGAAGGTTGAGGATTGAGGATTGAGGGTTGTGTATTCAGGACGAGGACTGAGGGTTGAGTATTGATGTTTGAGGTCTGAGGATTGAGGATAGAGGATTGAGAATTGAGGATTGAGGATTGAGGATTGAAGATTGAGGATTGGGTATTGAGGATTGAAGAATGAGGACTGAGGATTGAGGATTGAGGATTGAGTACTGAAGATTGAGTATTGATGACTGAGGATTGAGGATTGTGGATTGAGGATTGAGGATTGAGGATTGAAGATTGAGTATTGAGGATTGAAGATTGAGGATTGAGTATTGAGGATTGAGGATTGAGGATTGAAGATTGAGGATTGGGGACTGAGTGTTGAGGGTTGAGTGATGAGGATTGATGTTCGTGGATAGAGATTTGAAGATTGCAGATTGAGTATTGAGTATTGAAACCTGTGAATTGAGGATATTCTATTGAGGATTGAGGATTGACAACTGATTGTTGAGGACTGAGGGCTGAAGATTGAGGATTCAGGGTTGAGGATTCAGAATTGAGGTTTGAGGACTGAGGATTGAGGATTGAGGATTGAGGATTGAGGATTGAGGATTGAGGATTGAAGATTGAGTATTGAGGATTGAGGATTGAGGATTGAGGATTGAGGATTGAAGATTGAGTATTGAGGATTGAAGATTGAGGATCGAGGATTGAGGATTGAGCATTGAGGACTGAGGATTGAGGATTGAGTATTGAGCATTGAGGATTGAAGATTGAGGACTGTTGATTGAGGATTGAAGATTGAGGATTAAGGATTGAGGATTGAGGATTGAGGTTTGAGGAATGAGGATTGAGGATTGAGGATTGAGGATTGAGGACGAGGACTGACGGTTGAGGATTGTGGCTTGAGGATTGAGGATTGAGAATTGAGGATGAGGACTGAGGTTTGAGGATGAGGGCTTAGGGTTGAGGATTGAGGTTTGAGGACTGAGGACTGAGGATTGAGGATTGAGAATTGAGGATTGAGGATTGAGGATTGAAGATTGAGGATTGGGTATTGAGGATTGAAGAATGAGGATTGAGGATTGAGGATTGAAGTTTGAGGTACGAGGATTGAGGATTGAGGATTGAGGACTGAGGATTGACGATTGAGTATTGAGGACTGAGGATTGACCATTGAGTATTGAAGATTGAGGATTGATGACTGAGGATTGAGGATTGAGGTATGATGATTGCGGATTGAGTATTGAAAATTGTGTGTTGAGGATTGAATATTGAGGATTGAGGATTGTGGATAGAGGATTGAAGATTGAGTATTGAGGATTGAAGATTGAGGATTGAGGATTGACGATTGAGGATTGAGGATTGAGGTTTGAGGATTGACGATGAGGGCTGAGGGTTGAGGATTGAGGTTTGAGGTCTGAGGACTGAGGATTGAGGATTGAGAATTGAGGATTGAGGATTGAAGATTGAAGATTGAGGATTGGGTATTGAGGATTGAAGAATGAGGATTGAGGATTGAGGATTGAGGATTGGGGACTGAGGATTGAGGATTGAGGATTGACGATTGAGGATTGAAGATTCAGTATTGAGGATTGAAGATTGAGAGTTGAGGATTGAGGATTGAACATTGAGGACTGAGTGTTGATGGTTGAGTGATGAGAATTGATGTTTGTGGATAGAGATTTGAAGATTGCAGGTTGAGATTGAGTATCGAAAACTGTGAATTGAGGATATTCTATAGAGGATTGAGTATTGACAACAGATTCTTGAGGTCTGAGGGCTGAAGATTGAGGATTCAGGATTGAGGATTCAGAATTGAAGTTTGAGGACTGAGGATTGAGGATTGAAGATTGAGTATTGAAGATTGAGGATTGAGGTTGAGGGTTGAGGATAGAGGATGAGGGCTGAGGGCTGAGGATTGAGGTTTGAGACTGAGGTCTGAGGATTGAGTATAGAGAATTGAGGATTGAGGATTGAGGATTGAAGATTGAGATTTGGGTATTAAGGATTGAAGAATGAGGATTGAGGATTGAGGATTCAGGATTGAGGATTGAAGATTGAGGATCGAGGATTGAGGACTGAAGATTGAGGATTGGGTATTGAGGATTGAAGAATGAGGATTGAGGATTGAGGATTCAGGATTGAGGATTGAGGATTGAGGGTTGAGGATTGAGGAGTGAGAATTGAGGATTGATGATTGAGTATTGAGGATTGAAGATTGAGGATTGAGTACTGAGGATTCAGGATTGAGAATGGAGGATTGAGGATTGAGGGTTGAAGATTGAGAATTGGGTATTGAGGATTGAAGAATGAGGATTGAGGATTGAGGATTGAGGACTGAGGACTGAGGATTGAGGATTGAGGATTGAAGATTGAGGATTGGGTATTGAGGATTGAAGAATGAGGATTGAGGATTGAGGATTGAGGTTTGAGGTACGAGGATTGAGGATTGAGGATTGAGGACTGAGGATTGACGATTGAGTATTGAGGACTGAGGATTGACCATTGAGTATTGAAGATTGAGGATTGATGACTGAGGATTGAGGATTGAGGTATGATGATTGCGGATTGAGTATTGAAAATTGTGTGTTGAGGATTGAATATTGAGGATTGAGGATTGTGGATAGAGGATTGAAGATTGAGTATTGAGGATTGAAGATTGAGGATTGAGGATTGACGATTGAGGATTGAGGATTGAGGTTTGAGGATTGACGATGAGGGCTGAGGGTTGAGGATTGAGGTTTGAGGTCTGAGGACTGAGGATTGAGGATTGAGAATTGAGGATTGAGGATTGAGGATTGAAGATTTAGGATTGGGTATTGAGGATTGAAGAATGAGGATTGAGGATTGAGGATTGAGGATTGGGGACTGAGGATTGAGGATTGAGGATTGAGGATTGAAGATTCAGTATTGAGGATTGAAGATTGAGAGTTGAGGATTGAGGATTGAACATTGAGGACTGAGTGTTGATGGTTGAGTGATGAGAATTGATGTTTGTGGATAGAGATTTGAAGATTGCAGGTTGAGTATTGAGTATTGAAAACTGTGAATTGAGGATATTCTATAGAGGATTGAGTATTGACAACAGATTGTTGAGGTCTGAGGGCTGAAGATTGAGGATTCAGGATTGAGGATTCAGAATTGAAGTTTGAGGACTGAGGATTGAGGATTGAAGATTGAGTATTGAGGATTGAAGATTGAGTATTGAGGATTGAAGATTGAGGATTGAGTATTGAGGATCGAGGATTGAGAATGAGGGCTGAGGGATGAGGATTGAGGTTTGAGGATTGAGGACTGATGATTGAGGATTGATGACTGAGTATTGAGGAATGAAGATTGAGGATTGAGGATTGAGGATTGAGGATTGAGGATGGAGGATTGAAGATTGAGTATTTGGTGATGAGGATTGAAGAATGAGGATTGAGGAATGAGGATTGAGGATTGAGGATTGAAGATTGAGTATCGAGGATCGAAGATTGAGGATTGAGGATTGAGGATTGAGGATTGAGGATTGAGGATTGAGGATTGAGGATTGACAACTGATTGTTGAGGACTGAGGGCTGAAGATTGAGGATTCAGTATTGAGGATTCAGAATTGAGGTTTCAGGACTGAGGATTGAAGATTGAGGATTGAGTATTGAGGATCGAGGATTGAGAATGAGGGCTGAGGGATGAGGATTGAGGTTTGAGGATTGAGGACTGATGATTGAGGATTGATGACTGAGTATTGAGGAATGAAGATTGAGGATTGAGGATTGAGGATTGAGGATTGAGGATGGAGGATTGAAGATTGAGTATTTGGTGATGAGGATTGAAGAATGAGGATTGAGGATTGAGGATTCAGGATTGAGGATTGAGGATTGAGGGTTGAGGATTGAGGAGTGAGAATTGAGGATTGATGATTGAGTATTGAGGATTGAAGATTGAGGATTGAGTACTGAGGATTCAGGATTGAGAATGGAGGATTGAGGATTGAGGATTGAAGATTGAGGATTGGGTATTGAGGATTGAAGAATGAGGATTGAGGATTGAGGATTGAGGCCTCAGGATTGAGAATCGAGAACTGAGGATGAGGACTGAGGGCTGAGGATTGAGGTTTGAGGAATGAGGATTGGGGGTTGAGGATTGAGGATTGAGGATTGAGGATTGAGGATTGAGTACTGAAGATTGAGTATTGATGACTGAGGATCGAGGACTGAGGATTGTGGATTGAGGATTGAGGATTGAGGATTGAAGACTGAGTATTGAGGATTGAAGATTGAGGATTGAGTATTGAGGATCGAGGATTGAGAATGAGGGCTGAGGGATGAGGATTGAGGTTTGAGGATTGAGGACTGATGATTGAGGATTGATGACTGAGTATTGAGGAATGAAGATTGAGGATTGAGGATTGAGGATTGAGGATTGAGGATGGAGGATTGAAGATTGAGTATTTGGTGATGAGGATTGAAGAATGAGGGTTGAGGAATGAGGATTGAGGATTGAGGATTGAAGATTGAGTATCGAGGATCGAAGATTGAGGATTGAGGATTGAGGATTGAGGATTGAGGATTGAGGATTGAGGATTGAGGATTGAGGATTGACAACTGATTGTTGAGGACTGAGGGCTGAAGATTGAGGATTCAGTATTGAGGATTCAGAATTGAGGTTTCAGGACCGAGGATTGAGGATTGAGGATTGAGTATTGAAGATTGAGGATTGAGGATTGAGGATTGAAGATTGAGTATTGAGGATTGAAGATTGAGGATTGAGGACTGAGGATTGAGGATTGAGGATTGAGGATTGAGGATTGGGGATTGAAGATTGAGTATTGGTGATTGAAGATTGAGGATTGTGGAATGTGGATTGAGGATTGAGTATTGTAGATTGAGGATTGGGGATTGAGGATTGACGATTGAGGATTGAGTATTGAGGATTGAGAATTGAGGATCGAGGATTGAAGATTGAGTATTGAGGAATGAACATTGAGGATTTAGGATTGAGGATTGAGGATTGAGAATTGAGGATTGAGGATTGAGTATTGAAGATTGAGGATTGGGTATTGAGGATTGAAGAATGAGGATTGAGGATTGAGGATTGAGGACTGAGGACTGAGGATTGAGGATTGAGGATTGAAGATTGAGTAGTGAGCATTGAAGATTGAGGATTGAGGATTGAGGATTGAGGATTGAGGATTGAGGATTGAGGAATGAGGATTGAGGATTGAAGGTTGAGGATTGAGGATTGAGGATTAAAGGCTGAGCATTGAGGATTGAAGATTGAGTATTGTTGATTGAGGATTGAGGATTGAGGATTGAGGATTGAGTATTGAAGATTGAGGATTGATGATTGAGGATTGAGGATTGAGGATTGAGGATTGAGTATTGGGGATTGAGGATTGAAGATTGAGTATTGAGGATTGAGGATTAATGATTGAGTATTGAGGATTGAAGATTGAGAATTGAGGATTGAGGATTGAACATTGAGGACTCAGTGTTGAGGGCTGAGTGATGAGAATTGATGTTTGTGGATAGAGATTTGAAGATTGCAGATTGAGTATTGAGTATTGAAACCTGTGAATTGAGGATATTCTATTGAGGATTGAGGATTGAGAACTGATTGTTGAGGACTAAGGGCTGAAGATTGAGGATTCAGGATTGAGGATTCAGAATTGAGGTCTGAGGACTGAGGATAGAGGATTGAAGATTGAGGATTGAGGATTGAGGATTGAGGATTGAAGACTCAGTATTGAGGATTGAGGATTGAGGATTGAGTACTGAAGATTGACTATTGATGACTGAGGATTGAGGATTGAGGATTGAGGACTGAGGATTGAGGATTGAGGATTGAAGATTGAATATTGATGACTGAAGATTGAGGATTGAGGATTGAGTGTTGTGGATTGAGGACGAGGACTGAGAGTTGAGTATTGATGTTCGAGGTCTGAGGATTGAGGATTGAGGATTGAGAATAGAGGATTGAGGATGGAGGATTGAAGATTGTGGATTTGGTGATGAGGATTGAAGAATGAGGATTGAGGATTGAGGATTGAGGATTGAGGATTGAAGATTGAGTATTGAGGATTGAAGATTGAATATTGATGATTGAAGATTGAGGATTGAGGATTGAGGGTTGTGTATTGAGGACGAGGACTAAGGGTTGAGTATTGATGTTTCAGGTCTGGGGATTGAGGATTGAGGATTGAGAATAGAGGATTGAGGATTGAGGATTAAAGATTGAGGATTTGGTGTTGAGGATTGAAGAGTGAGGATTGAGGATTGAGGATTGAGGATTGAGGATTGAAGATTGAGTATTGAGGCTTGAAGATTGAGGATTGAGGATTGAGGATTGAGGATTGAGGATTGAGGATTGAGGATTGAAGATTGAGTATTGATGATTGAAGATTGAGGTTTGAGGATTGAGGACTGAGGATTGAGGATTGAGGATTGAGGATTGAGGATTGAAAATTGAGGACTGGGAACTGAGCCTTGAGGGTTGAGTGATGAGAATTGATGTTTGTGGATAGAGATATGAAGATTGCAGATTGAGTATTGCGTATGGAAAACTCTGAACTGAGGATATTCTATTGAGGATTGAGGGTTGACAACTGATTGTTGAGGACTGAGGTCTGAAGATTGAGGATTCAGGATTCAGGATCCAGGATTGAGGTTTGAGGACTGAGGATTGAGGATAGAGGATTGAGGATTGAGGATTGAGGATTGAGCATTGAGGATTGAGGATTGAAGATTGAGGATTGGGTATTGTGGATTGAACATTGAGGACTGAGGATTGAGGATTGAGGACTGAAGATTGAATATTGATGATTGAAGATTGATGATTGAGGATTGAGGGTTGTGGATTGAAGATTGAGTATTGAGGATTGAAGATTGAGGATTGAGGATTGAGGATTGAGGATTAAGGATTGTGGATTGAGGATTGAGGATTGACAACTGATTGTTGTGTACTGAGGGCTGAAGATTGAGCATGCAGTATTGAGGATTCAGAATTGAGGTTTGAGGACTGAGGATTGAGGATTGAGGATTGAAGATTGAATATTGATGATTGAAGATTGAGAATTGAGGATTGAGGGTTGTGTATTGAGGACGAGGACTAAGGGTTGAGTATTGATGTTTCAGGTCTGAGGATTGAGGATTGAGGATTGAGAATAGAGGATTGAGGATTGAGGATTGAAGATTGAGGATTTGGTGTTGAGGATTGAAGAATGAGGATTGAGGATTGAGGATTGAGGATTGAGGATTGAAGATTGAGTATTGAGGATTGAAGATTGAGGATTGAGGACTGAGGATTGAGGATTGAGGATTGAGGATTGAGGATTGAGGATTGAAGATTGAGTATTGAGGATTGAAGATTGAGGATTGTGGATTGAGGATTGAGGATTGAGTATCGAAAATTGAGGATTGGGCATTGAGGATTGACGATTGAGGATTGAGTATTGAGGATTGAGAATTGAGGATTGAGGATTGAATATTGAGTATTGAGGATTGAAGATTGAGAATTGAGGATTGAGGATTGAGGATTGAAGATGAGGGCTGAGGGTTGAGGATTGAGGTTTGAGGACTGAGGATTGAGTATTGGGGATTGCGGATTGAACATTGAGGATTGAGGATTGAAGATTGAGGACTGAATATTGAATATTGATGATTGAAGATTGATGATTGAGGATTGAGAGTTGTGGATTGAGGACGAGGCCTGAGGGTTGAGTATTGATGTCTGATGTCTGAGGATTGAGGATTGAGGATTGAGAATTGAGGATTGAGGATTGAGTATTGAAGATTGAGGATTGGGTATTGAGGATTGAAGAATGAGGATTGAGGATTGAGGATTGAGGATTGAGGATTGAAGATTGAGGATGGAGGGTTGAGTATTGGGGTTGAGGATTGAAGATTGAGGATTGAGGATTGAGGATTGAAGATTGTGGATTGAGGATTGAGTATTGAAGGTTGAGGATTGGGGATTGAGGATTGACGATTGAGGATTGAGTATTGAGGTTTGAGAATTGAGGATTGAGGATTGAAGGTTGAGTATTGAGGAATGAACATTGAGGATTGAGGATTGAGGATTGAGGATTGAGGATTGAGGATTGAAGATTGAATATTGATGATCGAAGGTTGAGGATTGAGGATTGAGGGTTGTGGATTCAGGACGAGGACTGAGGGTTGAGTATTGATGTTTGAGGTCTGAGGATTGAGGATAGAGGATTGAGAATTGAGGATTGAGGATTGAGGATTGAAGATTGAGGATTGGGTATTGAGGATTGAAGAATGAGGACTGAGGATTGAGGATTGAGGATTGAGTACTGAAGATTGAGTATTGATGACTGAGGATTGAGGATTGTGGATTGAGGATTGAGGATTGAGGATTGAAGATTGAGTATTGAGGATTGAAGATTGAGGATTGAGTATTGAGGATTAAGGATTGAGGATTGAAGATTGAGGATTGGGGACTGAGTGTTGAGGGTTGAGTGATGAGGATTGATGTTTGTGGATAGAGATTTGAAGATTGCAGATTGAGTATTGAGTATTGAAACCTGTGAATTGAGGATATTCTATTGAGGATTGAGGATTGACAACTGATTGTTGAGGACTGAGGGCTGAAGATTGAGGATTCAGGGTTGAGGATTCAGAATTGAGGTTTGAGGACTGAGGATTGAGGATTGAGGATTGAGGATTGAGGATTGAGGATTGAGGATTGAAGATTGAGTATTGAGGATTGAAGATTGAGGATTGAGGATTGAGGATTGAAGATTGAGTATTGAGGATTGAAGATTGAGGATCGAGGATTGAGGATTGAGCATTGAGGACTGAGGATTGAGGATTGAGTATTGAGCATTGAGGATTGAAGATTGAGGACTGTTGATTGAGGATTGAAGATTGAGGATTAAGGATTGAGGATTGAGGATTGAGGTTTGAGGAATGAGGATTGAGGATTGAAGATTGAGGATTGAGGACGAGGACTGACGGTTGAGGATTGTGGCTTGAGGATTGAGGATTGAGAATTGAGGATGAGGACTGAGGTTTGAGGATGAGGGCTTAGGGTTGAGGATTGAGGTTTGAGGACTGAGGACTGAGGACTGAGGATTGAGGATTGAGAATTGAGGATTGAGGATTGAGGATTGAAGATTGAGGATTGGGTATTGAGGATTGAAGAATGAGGATTGAGGATTGAGGATTGAAGTTTGAGGTACGAGGATTGAGGATTGAGGATTGAGGACTGAGGATTGACGATTGAGTATTGAGGACTGAGGATTGACCATTGAGTATTGAAGATTGAGGATTGATGACTGAGGATTGAGGATTGAGGTATGATGATTGCGGATTGAGTATTGAAAATTGTGTGTTGAGGATTGAATATTGAGGATTGAGGATTGTGGATAGAGGATTGAAGATTGAGTATTGAGGATTGAAGATTGAGGATCGAGGATTGAGGATTGAGGATTGGGGACTGAGGATTGAGGATTGAGGATTGACGATTGAGGATTGATGATTCAGTATTGAGGATTGAAGATTGAGAGTTGAGGATTGAGGATTGAACATTGAGGACTGAGTGTTGATGGTTGAGTGATGAGAATTGATGTTTGTGGATAGAGATTTGAAGATTGCAGGTTGAGATTGAGTATCGAAAACTGTGAATTGAGGATATTCTATAGAGGATTGAGTATTGACAACAGATTCTTGAGGTCTGAGGGCTGAAGATTGAGGATTCAGGATTGAGGATTCAGAATTGAAGTTTGAGGACTGAGGATTGAGCATTGAAGATCCTGTATTGAGGATTGAAGATTGAGGATTGAGGTTGAGGGTTGAGGATAGAGGATGAGGGCTGAGGGCTGAGGATTGAGGTTTGAGACTGAGGTCTGAGGATTGAGTATAGAGAATTGAGGATTGAGGATTGAGGATTGAAGATTGAGATTTGGGTATTAAGGATTGAAGAATGAGGATTGAGGATTGAGGATTCAGGATTGAGGATTGAAGATTGAGGATCGAGGATTGAGGACTGAAGATTGAGGATTGGGTATTGAGGATTGAAGAATGAGGATTGAGGATTGAGGATTCAGGATTGAGGATTGAGGATTGAGGGTTGAGGATTGAGGAGTGAGAATTGAGGATTGATGATTGAGTATTGAGGATTGAAGATTGAGGATTGAGTACTGAGGATTCAGGATTGAGAATGGAGGATTGAGGATTGAGGGTTGAAGATTGAGAATTGGGTATTGAGGATTGAAGAATGAGGATTGAGGATTGAGGATTGAGGACTGAGGACTGAGGATTGAGGATTGAGGATTGAAGATTGAGGATTGGGTATTGAGGATTGAAGAATGAGGATTGAGGATTGAGGATTGAGGTTTGAGGTACGAGGATTGAGGATTGAGGATTGAGGACTGAGGATTGACGATTGAGTATTGAGGACTGAGGATTGACCATTGAGTATTGAAGATTGAGGATTGATGACTGAGGATTGAGGATTGAGGTATGATGATTGCGGATTGAGTATTGAAAATCGTGTGTTGAGGATTGAATATTGAGGATTGAGGATTGTGGATAGAGGATTGAAGATTGAGTATTGAGGATTGAAGATTGAGGATTGAGGATTGACGATTGAGGATTGAGGATTGAGGTTTGAGGATTGACGATGAGGGCTGAGGGTTGAGGATTGAGGTTTGAGGTCTGAGGACTGAGGATTGAGGATTGAGAATTGAGGATTGAGGATTGAGGATTGAAGATTTAGGATTGGGTATTGAGGATTGAAGAATGAGGATTGAGGATTGAGGATTGAGGATTGGGGACTGAGGATTGAGGATTGAGGATTGAGGATTGAGGATTGAAGATTCAGTATTGAGGATTGAAGATTGAGAGTTGAGGATTGAGGATTGAACATTGAGGACTGAGTGTTGATGGTTGAGTGATGAGAATTGATGTTTGTGGATAGAGATTTGAAGATTGCAGGTTGAGTATTGAGTATTGAAAACTGTGAATTGAGGATATTCTATAGAGGATTGAGTATTGACAACAGATTGTTGAGGTCTGAGGGCTGAAGATTGAGGATTCAGGATTGAGGATTCAGAATTGAAGTTTGAGGACTGAGGATTGAGGATTGAAGATTGAGTGTTGAGGATTGAAGATTGAGTATTGAGGATTGAAGATTGAGGATTGAGTATTGAGGATCGAGGATTGAGAATGAGGGCTGAGGGATGAGGATTGAGGTTTGAGGATTGAGGACTGATGATTGAGGATTGATGACTGAGTATTGAGGAATGAAGATTGAGGATTGAGGATTGAGGATTGAGGATTGAGGATGGAGGATTGAAGATTGAGTATTTGGTGATGAGGATTGAAGAATGAGGATTGAGGAATGAGGATTGAGGATTGAGGATTGAAGATTGAGTATCGAGGATCGAAGATTGAGGATTGAGGATTGAGGATTGAGGATTGAGGATTGAGGATTGAGGATTGAGGATTGACAACTGATTGTTGAGGACTGAGGGCTGAAGATTGAGGATTCAGTATTGAGGATTCAGAATTGAGGTTTCAGGACTGAGGATTGAAGATTGAGGATTGAGTATTGAGGATCGAGGATTGAGAATGAGGGCTGAGGGATGAGGATTGAGGTTTGAGGATTGAGGACTGATGATTGAGGATTGATGACTGAGTATTGAGGAATGAAGATTGAGGATTGAGGATTGAGGATTGAGGATTGAGGATGGAGGATTGAAGATTGAGTATTTGGTGATGAGGATTGAAGAATGAGGATTGAGGATTGAGGATTCAGGATTGAGGATTGAGGATTGAGGGTTGAGGATTGAGGAGTGAGAATTGAGGATTGATGATTGAGTATTGAGGATTGAAGATTGAGGATTGAGTACTGAGGATTCAGGATTGAGAATGGAGGATTGAGGATTGAGGATTGAAGATTGAGGATTGGGTATTGAGGATTGAAGAATGAGGATTGAGGATTGAGGATTGAGGCCTCAGGATTGAGAATCGAGAACTGAGGATGAGGACTGAGGGCTGAGGATTGAGGTTTGAGGAATGAGGATTGGGGGTTGAGGATTGAGGATTGAGGATTGAGGATTGAGGATTGAGTACTGAAGATTGAGTATTGATGACTGAGGATCGAGGACTGAGGATTGTGGATTGAGGATTGAGGATTGAGGATTGAAGACTGAGTATTGAGGATTGAAGATTGAGGATTGAGTATTGAGGATCGAGGATTGAGAATGAGGGCTGAGGGATGAGGATTGAGGTTTGAGGATTGAGGACTGATGATTGAGGATTGATGACTGAGTATTGAGGAATGAAGATTGAGGATTGAGGATTGAGGATTGAGGATTGAGGATGGAGGATTGAAGATTGAGTATTTGGTGATGAGGATTGAAGAATGAGGATTGAGGAATGAGGATTGAGGATTGAGGATTGAAGATTGAGTATCGAGGATCGAAGATTGAGGATTGAGGATTGAGGATTGAGGATTGAGGATTGAGGATTGAGGATTGAGGATTGAGGATTGACAACTGATTGTTGAGGACTGAGGGCTGAAGATTGAGGATTCAGTATTGAGGATTCAGAATTGAGGTTTCAGGACCGAGGATTGAGGATTGAGGATTGAGTATTGAAGATTGAGGATTGAGGATTGAGGATTGAAGATTGAGTATTGAGGATTGAAGATTGAGGATTGAGGACTGAGGATTGAGGATTGAGGATTGAGGATTGAGGATTGGGGATTGAAGATTGAGTATTGGTGATTGAAGATTGAGGATTGTGGAATGTGGATTGAGGATTGAGTATTGTAGATTGAGGATTGGGGATTGAGGATTGACGATTGAGGATTGAGTATTGAGGATTGAGAATTGAGGATCGAGGATTGAAGATTGAGTATTGAGGAATGAACATTGAGGATTTAGGATTGAGGATTGAGGATTGAGAATTGAGGATTGAGGATTGAGTATTGAAGATTGAGGATTGGGTATTGAGGATTGAAGAATGAGGATTGAGGATTGAGGATTGAGGACTGAGGACTGAGGATTGAGGATTGAGGATTGAAGATTGAGTAGTGAGCATTGAAGATTGAGGATTGAGGATTGAGGATTGAGGATTGAGGATTGAGGATTGAGGATTGAGGAATGAGGATTGAGGATTGAAGGTTGAGGATTGAGGATTGAGGATTAAAGGCTGAGCATTGAGGATTGAAGATTGAGTATTGTTGATTGAGGATTGAGGATTGAGGATTGAGGATTGAGTATTGAAGATTGAGGATTGATGATTGAGGATTGAGGATTGAGGATTGAGGATTGAGTATTGGGGATTGAGGATTGAAGATTGAGTATTGAGGATTGAGGATTAATGATTGAGTATTGAGGATTGAAGATTGAGAATTGAGGATTGAGGATTGAACATTGAGGACTGAGTGTTGAGGGCTGAGTGATGAGAATTGATGTTTGTGGATAGAGATTTGAAGATTGCAGATTGAGTATTGAGTATTGAAACCTGTGAATTGAGGATATTCTATTGAGGATTGAGGATTGAGAACTGATTGTTGAGGACTAAGGGCTGAAGATTGAGGATTCAGGATTGAGGATTCAGAATTGAGGTCTGAGGACTGAGGATAGAGGATTGAAGATTGAGGATTGAGGATTGAGGATTGAGGATTGAAGACTCAGTATTGAGGATTGAGGATTGAGGATTGAGTACTGAAGATTGACTATTGATGACTGAGGATTGAGGATTGAGGATTGAGGACTGAGGATTGAGGATTGAGGATTGAAGATTGAATATTGATGACTGAAGATTGAGGATTGAGGATTGAGTGTTGTGGATTGAGGACGAGGACTGAGAGTTGAGTATTGATGTTCGAGGTCTGAGGATTGAGGATTGAGGATTGAGAATAGAGGATTGAGGATGGAGGATTGAAGATTGTGGATTTGGTGATGAGGATTGAAGAATGAGGATTGAGGATTGAGGATTGAGGATTGAGGATTGAAGATTGAGTATTGAGGATTGAAGATTGAATATTGATGATTGAAGATTGAGGATTGAGGATTGAGGGTTGTGTATTGAGGACGAGGACTAAGGGTTGAGTATTGATGTTTCAGGTCTGGGGATTGAGGATTGAGGATTGAGAATAGAGGATTGAGGATTGAGGATTAAAGATTGAGGATTTGGTGTTGAGGATTGAAGAGTGAGGATTGAGGATTGAGGATTGAGGATTGAGGATTGAAGATTGAGTATTGAGGCTTGAAGATTGAGGATTGAGGATTGAGGATTGAGGATTGAGGATTGAGGATTGAGGATTGAAGATTGAGTATTGATGATTGAAGATTGAGGTTTGAGGATTGAGGACTGAGGATTGAGGATTGAGGATTGAGGATTGAGGATTGAAAATTGAGGACTGGGAACTGAGCCTTGAGGGTTGAGTGATGAGAATTGATGTTTGTGGATAGAGATATGAAGATTGCAGATTGAGTATTGCGTATGGAAAACTCTGAACTGAGGATATTCTAGTGTGGATTGAGGATTGACATCTGATTGTTGAGGACTGAGGGCTGAAGATTGAGGATTCAGGATTGAGGATTCAGGACTGTGGTTTGAGGACTGAAGATTGAGGATTGAGGATTGAAGATTGAGTATTGAGGATTGAAGATTGAGGATTGAGGATTGAGGATTGAGGATTGAGCATTGAGGATTGAGGATTGAGGACTGAGGATTGAAGATTGAGGATTGAGGATTGAGGATTAAAGGTTGAGCATTGAGGATTGAAGATTGAGGATTGATGATTGAGGATTGAGGATTGAGGACTCAGGATTGAGGACTGAGTATTGAAGATTGAGGATTGATGATTGAGGATTGAGGATAGAGGATTGAGGATTGAGTATTGGGGATTGAGGATTGAAGATTGAGGTTTGAGGATTGAGGATTAATGATTGGGTATTGAGGATTGAACATTGAGGACTGAGTGTTGAGGGTTGAGTGATGAGAATTGATGTTTGTGGATAGAGATTTGAAGATTGCAGATTGAGTATTGAGTATTTAATACTGTGAACTGAGGATATTCTATTGGGGATTGAGGATTGACAACTGATTGTTGAGGACTGAGGGCTGAAGATTGAGGATTCAGGATTGAGGATTCAGAATTGTGGTTTGAGGACTGAGGATTGAAGATTGAAGATTGAGTATTGAGGATTGAAGATTGAGGGTTGAGGATTGAGGATTGAGGATTAAGGATTGAGGATGAGGGCTGAGGGTTGAAGATTGAGGTTTGAGGACTCAGGACTGAGGATTGAGGATTGAGAATTGAGGATTGAGGATTGAGGATTGAAGATTGAGTATTCAGGATTGGAGATTGACGATTGACGATTGAGGATTGAGGATCGAGGATTGAGGATTGAGGATTGAAGATTGAGCATTGAGGATTGAAGATTGAGGATTGAGGATTGAGGATTGAGGATTGAGTATTGAGGATTGAGAATTGATGATTGAGGATTGGGGACTGAGTGTTGAGGGTTGAGTGATGAGGATTGATGTTTGTGGATAGAGATTTGAAGATTGCAGATTGAGTATTGAGTATCGAAACCTGTGAATTGAGGATATTCTATTGAGGATTGAGGATTGACAACTGATTGCTGAGGACTGAGGGCTGAAGATTGAGGATTCAGGGTTGAGGGTTCAGAATTGAGGTTTGAGGACTGATGATTGAGGATTGAGGATTGAGGATTGAAGATTGAAGATTGAGTATTCTGGATTGGAGATTGACGATTGAGGATTGAGGATTGAGGATCGAGGATTGAGGATTGAGGATTGAAGATTGAGTATTGAGAATTGAAGATTGAGGATTGGGGACTGAGTGTTGAGGGTTGAGTGATGAGGATTGATGTTTGTGGATAGAGATTTCAAGATTGCAGATTGAGTATTGAGTATCGAAACCTGTGAATTGAGGATATTCTATTGAGGATTGAGGATTGACAACTGATTGCTGAGGACTGAGGGCTGAAGATTGAGGATTCAGGGTTGAGGGTTCAGAATTGAGGTTTGAGGACTGAGGATTGAGGATTGAGGATTGAGGATTGAGGATTGGGTATTGAGGATTGAACATTGAGGATTGAGGATTGAGGATCGAGGATTGAGGATGATGGCTGAGGGTTGAGGAATGAGGTTTGAGGATTGAGGGCTGAGGATTGAGGATTGATGATTGAGTATTGAGGATTGAAGATTGAGGATTGAGGATTGAGGATTGAGGATTGAGGATTAAGGATTGAGGATTGAAAATTGAGGACTGGGGACTGAGTGTTGAGGGTTGAGTGATAAGAATTGGTGTTTGTGGATAGAGATTTAAAGATTGCAGAGTGATTATTGAGTATTGAAAACTGTGAATTGATGATATTCTATTGAGGATTGAGAATTGACAACTGATTGTTGAGGACTGAGGGCTGAAGATTGAGGATTGAGGATTGGGGATTGAGGATTGAGGATCGAGGATTGAAGATTGAAGATTGGGTATTGAGGATTGAAAATTGAGTATTGAGGATTGAAGGTTGAGTGTTGAGGATTGAGGATTGAGGATTGAGGATTCAGGATTGTGGTTTGAGGACAGAGGATTGAGGCTTGAGGATTGAGGATTGAGGATTGAGGATTGAGGATTGAGGATTGAGGATTGAGGATTGAGGATTGAAGATTGAGGATTGGGTATTGAGGACTGAACATAGAGGATTGAGGATTGAGGATTGAGGATTGAGGACTGAAGATTGAATATTGATGATTGAAGATTGAGGATTGAGGATTGAGTGTTGTGGATTGGGTACCAGGACTGAGGGTTGAATATTGACGTTTGAGGTCTGAGGATTGAGGATTGAGGATTGAGGATTGAGGATTGATGATTGAGTACTGAAGATTGAGTATTGATGACTGAGGATTGAGGATTGAGGATTGAGGACTGAGGATTGAGGATTGAGTATTGAAGATTGAATATTGATGATTGAAGATTGAGGATTGAGGATTGAGTGTTGTGGATTGAGGACGAGGACTGAGGGTTGAGTATTGATGTTTGAGGTCTGAGGATTGAGGATTGAGGATTGAGAATAGAGGATTGAGGATGGAGGATTGAAGCTTGAGGATTTGGTGATGAGGATTGAAGAATGAGGATTGAGGATTGAGGATTGAGGATTGAGGATTGAAGATTGAGTATTGAGGATTGAAGATTGAGGATTGAGGATTGAGGATTGAGGATTGAGGATTGAGGATTGAGGATTGAGGATTGACAACTGATTGTTGAGGGCTGAGGGCTGAAGATTGAGGATACAGGATTGAAGATTCAGAATTGAGGTTTGAGGACTGAGGATTGAGAATTGAGGATTGAAGATTGAATATTGATGATTGAAGATTGAGGATTGAGGATTGAGGGTTGAAGATTGTGGATTGAGGATTGAGTATTGAAGGTTGAGGATTGGGGATTGAGGATTGACGATTGAGGATTGAGTATTGAGGTTTGAGAATTGAGGATTGAGGATTGAAGGTTGAGTATTGAGGAATGAACATTGAGGATTGAGGATTGAGGATTGAGGATTGAGGATTGAGGATTGAAGATTGAATATTGATGATCGAAGGTTGAGGATTGAGGATTGAGGGTTGTGGATTCAGGACGAGGACTGAGGGTTGAGTATTGATGTTTGAGGTCTGAGGATTGAGGATAGAGGATTGAGAATTGAGGATTGAGGATTGAGGATTGAAGATTGAGGATTGGGTATTGAGGATTGAAGAATGAGGACTGAGGATTGAGGATTGAGGATTGAGTACTGAAGATTGAGTATTGATGACTGAGGATTGAGGATTGTGGATTGAGGATTGAGGATTGAGGATTGAGGATTGAGTATTGGGGATTGAGGATTGAAGATTGAGTATTGAGGATTGAGGATTAATGATTGAGTATTGAGGATTGAAGATTGAGAATTGAGGATTGAGGATTGAACATTGAGGACTGAGTGTTGAGGGCTGAGTGATGAGAATTGATGTTTGTGGATAGAGATTTGAAGATTGCAGATTGAGTATTGAGTATTGAAACCTGTGACTTGAGGATATTCTATTGAGGATTGAGGATTGAGAACTGATTGTTGAGGACTAAGGGCTGAAGATTGAGGATTCAGGATTGAGGATTCAGAATTGAGGTCTGAGGACTGAGGATAGAGGATTGAAGATTGAGGATTGAGGATTGAGGATTGAGGATTGAAGACTCAGTATTGAGGATTGAGGATTGAGGATTGAGTACTGAAGATTGACTATTGATGACTGAGGATTGAGGATTGAGGATTGAGGACTGAGGATTGAGGATTGAGGATTGAAGATTGAATATTGATGACTGAAGATTGAGGATTGAGGATTGAGTGTTGTGGATTGAGGACGAGGACTGAGAGTTGAGTATTGATGTTCGAGGTCTGAGGATTGAGGATTGAGGATTGAGAATAGAGGATTGAGGATGGAGGATTGAAGATTGTGGATTTGGTGATGAGGATTGAAGAATGAGGATTGAGTATTGAGGATTGAGGATTGAGGATTGAAGATTGAGTATTGAGGATTGAAGATTGAATATTGATGATTGAAGATTGAGGATTGAGGATTGAGGGTTGTGTATTGAGGACGAGGACTAAGGGTTGAGTATTGATGTTTCAGGTCTGGGGATTGAGGATTGAGGATTGAGAATAGAGGATTGAGGATTGAGGATTAAAGATTGAGGATTTGGTGTTGAGGATTGAAGAGTGAGGATTGAGGATTGAGGATTGAGGATTGAGGATTGAAGATTGAGTATTGAGGCTTGAAGATTGAGGATTGAGGATTGAGGATTGAGGATTGAGGATTGAGGATTGAGGATTGAAGATTGAGTATTGATGATTGAAGATTGAGGTTTGAGGATTGAGGACTGAGGATTGAGGATTGAGGATTGAGGATTGAGGATTGAAAATTGAGGACTGGGAACTGAGCCTTGAGGGTTGAGTGATGAGAATTGATGTTTGTGGATAGAGATATGAAGATTGCAGATTGAGTATTGCGTATGGAAAACTCTGAACTGAGGATATTCTAGTGTGGATTGAGGATTGACATCTGATTGTTGAGGACTGAGGGCTGAAGATTGAGGATTCAGGATTGAGGATTCAGGACTGTGGTTTGAGGACTGAAGATTGAGGATTGAGGATTGAAGATTGAGTATTGAGGATTGAAGATTGAGGATTGAGGATTGAGGATTGAGGATTGAGCATTGAGGATTGAGGATTGAGGACTGAGGATTGAAGATTGAGGATTGAGGATTGAGGATTAAAGGTTGAGCATTGAGGATTGAAGATTGAGGATTGATGATTGAGGATTGAGGATTGAGGACTCAGGATTGAGGACTGAGTATTGAAGATTGAGGATTGATGATTGAGGATTGAGGATAGAGGATTGAGGATTGAGTATTGGGGATTGAGGATTGAAGATTGAGGTTTGAGGATTGAGGATTAATGATTGGGTATTGAGGATTGAACATTGAGGACTGAGTGTTGAGGGTTGAGTGATGAGAATTGATGTTTGTGGATAGAGATTTGAAGATTGCAGATTGAGTATTGAGTATTTAATACTGTGAACTGAGGATATTCTATTGGGGATTGAGGATTGACAACTGATTGTTGAGGACTGAGGGCTGAAGATTGAGGATTCAGGATTGAGGATTCAGAATTGTGGTTTGAGGACTGAGGATTGAAGATTGAAGATTGAGTATTGAGGATTGAAGATTGAGGGTTGAGGATTGAGGATTGAGAATAGAGGATTGAGGATTGAGGATTAAAGATTGAGGATTTGGTGTTGAGGATTGAAGAGTGAGGATTGAGGATTGAGGATTGAGGATTGAGGATTGAAGATTGAGTATTGAGGCTTGAAGATTGAGGATTGAGGATTGAGGATTGAGGATTGAGGATTGAGGATTGAGGATTGAAGATTGAGTATTGATGATTGAAGATTGAGGTTTGAGGATTGAGGACTGAGGATTGAGGATTGAGGATTGAGGATTGAGGATTGAAAATTGAGGACTGGGAACTGAGCCTTGAGGGTTGAGTGATGAGAATTGATGTTTGTGGATAGAGATATGAAGATTGCAGATTGAGTATTGCGTATGGAAAACTCTGAACTGAGGATATTCTATTGAGGATTGAGGGTTGACAACTGATTGTTGAGGACTGAGGTCTGAAGATTGAGGATTCAGGATTCAGGATCCAGGATTGAGGTTTGAGGACTGAGGATTGAGGATAGAGGATTGAGGATTGAGGATTGAGGATTGAGCATTGAGGATTGAGGATCGAAGATTGAGGATTGGGTATTGTGGATTGAACATTGAGGACTGAGGATTGAGGATTGAGGACTGAAGATTGAATATTGATGATTGAAGATTGATGATTGAGGATTGAGGGTTGTGGATTGAAGATTGAGTATTGAGGATTGAAGATTGAGGATTGAGGATTGAGGATTGAGGATTAAGGATTGTGGATTGAGGATTGAGGATTGACAACTGATTGTTGTGTACTGAGGGCTGAAGATTGAGCATGCAGTATTGAGGATTCAGAATTGAGGTTTGTGGACTGAGGATTGAGGATTGAGGATTGAAGATTGAATATTGATGATTGAAGATTGAGAATTGAGGATTGAGGGTTGTGTATTGAGGACGAGGACTAAGGGTTGAGTATTGATGTTTCAGGTCTGAGGATTGAGGATTGAGGATTGAGAATAGAGGATTGAGGATTGAGGATTGAAGATTGAGGATTTGGGGTTGAGGATTGAAGAATGAGGATTGAGGATTGAGGATTGAGGATTGAGGATTGAAGATTGAGTATTGAGGATTGAAGATTGAGGATTGAGGACTGAGGATTGAGGATTGAGGATTGAGGATTGAGGATTGAGGATTGAAGATTGAGTATTGAGGATTGAAGATTGAGGATTGTGGATTGAGGATTGAGGATTGAGTATCGAAAATTGAGGATTGGGCATTGAGGATTGACGATTGAGGATTGAGTATTGAGGATTGAGAATTGAGGATTGAGGATTGAATATTGAGTATTGAGGATTGAAGATTGAGAATTGAGGATTGAGGATTGAGGATTGAAGATGAGGGCTGAGGGTTGAGGATTGAGGTTTGAGGACTGAGGATTGAGTATTGGGGATTGCGGATTGAACATTGAGGATTGAGGATTGAGGATTGAGGACTGAATATTGAATATTGATGATTGAAGATTGATGATTGAGGATTGAGAGTTGTGGATTGAGGACGAGGCCTGAGGGTTGAGTATTGATGTCTGATGTCTGAGGATTGAGGATTGAGGATTGAGAATTGAGGATTGAGGATTGAGTATTGAAGATTGAGGATTGGGTATTGAGGATTGAAGAATGAGGATTGAGGATTGAGGATTGAGGATTGAGGATTGAAGATTGAGGATGGAGGGTTGAGTATTGGGGTTGAGGATTGAAGATTGAGGATTGAGGATTGAGGATTGAAGATTGTGGATTGAGGATTGAGTATTGAAGGTTGAGGATTGGGGATTGAGGATTGACGATTGAGGATTGAGTATTGAGGTTTGAGAATTGAGGATTGAGGATTGAAGGTTGAGTATTGAGGAATGAACATTGAGGATTGAGGATTGAGGATTGAGGATTGAGGATTGAGGATTGAAGATTGAATATTGATGATCGAAGGTTGAGGATTGAGGATTGAGGGTTGTGGATTCAGGACGAGGACTGAGGGTTGAGTATTGATGTTTGAGGTCTGAGGATTGAGGATAGAGGATTGAGAATTGAGGATTGAGGATTGAGGATTGAAGATTGAGGATTGGGTATTGAGGATTGAAGAATGAGGACTGAGGATTGAGGATTGAGGATTGAGTACTGAAGATTGAGTATTGATGACTGAGGATTGAGGATTGTGGATTGAGGATTGAGGATTGAGGATTGAAGATTGAGTATTGAGGATTGAAGATTGAGGATTGAGTATTGAGGATTGAGGATTGAGGATTGAAGATTGAGGATTGGGGACTGAGTGTTGAGGGTTGAGTGATGAGGATTGATGTTTGTGGATAGAGATTTGAAGATTGCAGATTGAGTATTGAGTATTGAAACCTGTGAATTGAGGATATTCTATTGAGGATTGAGGATTGACAACTGATTGTTGAGGACTGAGGGCTGAAGATTGAGGATTCAGGGTTGAGGATTCAGAATTGAGGTTTGAGGACTGAGGATTGAGGATTGAGGATTGAGGATTGAGGATTGAGGATTGAGGATTGAAGATTGAGTATTGAGGATTGAAGATTGAGGATTGAGGATTGAGGATTGAAGATTGAGTAATGAGGATTGAAGATTGAGGATCGAGGATTGAGGATTGAGCATTGAGGACTGAGGATTGAGGATTGAGTATTGAGCATTGAGGATTGAAGATTGAGGACTGTTGATTGAGGATTGAAGATTGAGGATTAAGGATTGAGGATTGAGGATTGAGGTTTGAGGAATGAGGATTGAGGATTGAGGATTGAGGATTGAGGACGAGGACTGACGGTTGAGGATTGTGGCTTGAGGATTGAGGATTGAGAATTGAGGATGAGGACTGAGGTTTGAGGATGAGGGCTTAGGGTTGAGGATTGAGGTTTGAGGACTGAGGACTGAGGATTGAGGATTGAGAATTGAGGATTGAGGATTGAGGATTGAAGATTGAGGATTGGGTATTGAGGATTGAAGAATGAGGATTGAGGATTGAGGATTGAAGTTTGAGGTACGAGGATTGAGGACTGAGGATTGACGATTGAGTATTGAGGACTGAGGATTGACCATTGAGTATTGAAGATTGAGGATTGATGACTGAGGATTGAGGATTGAGGTATGATGATTGCGGATTGAGTATTGAAAATTGTGTGTTGAGGATTGAATATTGAGGATTGAGGATTGTGGATAGAGGATTGAAGATTGAGTATTGAGGATTGAAGATTGAGGATTGAGGATTGACGATTGAGGATTGAGGATTGAGGTTTGAGGATTGACGATGAGGGCTGAGGGTTGAGGATTGAGGTTTGAGGTCTGAGGACTGAGGATTGAGGATTGAGAATTGAGGATTGAGGATTGAAGATTGAAGATTGAGGATTGGGTATTGAGGATTGAAGAATGAGGATTGAGGATTGAGGATTGAGGATTGGGGACTGAGGATTGAGGATTGAGGATTGACGATTGAGGATTGAAGATTCAGTATTGAGGATTGAAGATTGAGAGTTGAGGATTGAGGATTGAACATTGAGGACTGAGTGTTGATGGTTGAGTGATGAGAATTGATGTTTGTGGATAGAGATTTGAAGATTGCAGGTTGAGATTGAGTATCGAAAACTGTGAATTGAGGATATTCTATAGAGGATTGAGTATTGACAACAGATTCTTGAGGTCTGAGGGCTGAAGATTGAGGATTCAGGATTGAGGATTCAGAATTGAAGTTTGAGGACTGAGGATTGAGGATTGAAGATTGAGTATTGAGGATTGAAGATTGAGGATTGAGGTTGAGGGTTGAGGATAGAGGATGAGGGCTGAGGGCTGAGGATTGAGGTTTGAGACTGAGGTCTGAGGATTGAGTATAGAGAATTGAGGATTGAGGATTGAGGATTGAAGATTGAGATTTGGGTATTAAGGATTGAAGAATGAGGATTGAGGATTGAGGATTCAGGATTGAGGATTGAAGATTGAGGATCGAGGATTGAGGACTGAAGATTGAGGATTGGGTATTGAGGATTGAAGAATGAGGATTGAGGATTGAGGATTGAGGATTCAGGATTGAGGATTGAGGATTGAGGGTTGAGGATTGAGGAGTGAGAATTGAGGATTGATGATTGAGTATTGAGGATTGAAGATTGAGGATTGAGTACTGAGGATTCAGGATTGAGAATGGAGGATTGAGGATTGAGGGTTGAAGATTGAGAATTGGGTATTGAGGATTGAAGAATGAGGATTGAGGATTGAGGATTGAGGACTGAGGACTGAGGATTGAGGATTGAGGATTGAAGATTGAGGATTGGGTATTGAGGATTGAAGAATGAGGATTGAGGATTGAGGATTGAGGTTTGAGGTACGAGGATTGAGGATTGAGGATTGAGGACTGAGGATTGACGATTGAGTATTGAGGACTGAGGATTGACCATTGAGTATTGAAGATTGAGGATTGATGACTGAGGATTGAGGATTGAGGTATGATGATTGCGGATTGAGTATTGAAAATTGTGTGTTGAGGATTGAATATTGAGGATTGAGGATTGTGGATAGAGGATTGAAGATTGAGTATTGAGGATTGAAGATTGAGGATTGAGGATTGACGATTGAGGATTGAGGATTGAGGTTTGAGGATTGACGATGAGGGCTGAGGGTTGAGGATTGAGGTTTGAGGTCTGAGGACTGAGGATTGAGGATTGAGAATTGAGGATTGAGGATTGAGGATTGAAGATTTAGGATTGGGTATTGAGGATTGAAGAATGAGGATTGAGGATTGAGGATAGAGGATTGGGGACTGAGGATTGAGGATTGAGGATTGAGGATTGAGGATTGAAGATTCAGTATTGAGGATTGAAGATTGAGAGTTGAGGATTGAGGATTGAACATTGAGGACTGAGTGTTGATGGTTGAGTGATGAGAATTGATGTTTGTGGATAGAGATTTGAAGATTGCAGGTTGAGTATTGAGTATTGAAAACTGTGAATTGAGGATATTCTATAGAGGATTGAGTATTGACAACAGATTGTTGAGGTCTGAGGGCTGAAGATTGAGGATTCAGGATTGAGGATTCAGAATTGAAGTTTGAGGACTGAGGATTGAGGATTGAAGATTGAGTATTGAGGATTGAAGATTGAGTATTGAGGATTGAAGATTGAGGATTGAGTATTGAGGATCGAGGATTGAGAATGAGGGCTGAGGGATGAGGATTGAGGTTTGAGGATTGAGGACTGATGATTGAGGATTGATGACTGAGTATTGAGGAATGAAGATTGAGGATTGAGGATTGAGGATTGAGGATTGAGGATGGAGGATTGAAGATTGAGTATTTGGTGATGAGGATTGAAGAATGAGGATTGAGGAATGAGGATTGAGGATTGAGGATTGAAGATTGAGTATCGAGGATCGAAGATTGTGGATTGAGGATTGAGGATTGAGGATTGAGGATTGAGGATTGAGGATTGAGGATTGACAACTGATTGTTGAGGACTGAGGGCTGAAGATTGAGGATTCAGTATTGAGGATTCAGAATTGAGGTGTCAGGACTGAGGATTGAAGATTGAGGATTGAGTATTGAGGATCGAGGATTGAGAATGAGGGCTGAGGGATGAGGATTGAGGTTTGAGGATTGAGGACTGATGATTGAGGATTGATGACTGAGTATTGAGGAATGAAGATTGAGGATTGAGGATTGAGGATTGAGGATTGAGGATGGAGGATTGAAGATTGAGTATTTGGTGATGAGGATTGAAGAATGAGGATTGAGGATTGAGGATTCAGGATTGAGGATTGAGGATTGAGGGTTGAGGATTGAGGAGTGAGAATTGAGGATTGATGATTGAGTATTGAGGATTGAAGATTGAGGATTGAGTACTGAGGATTCAGGATTGAGAATGGAGGATTGAGGATTGAGGATTGAAGATTGAGGATTGGGTATTGAGGATTGAAGAATGAGGATTGAGGATTGAGGATTGAGGCCTCAGGATTGAGAATCGAGAACTGAGGATGAGGACTGAGGGCTGAGGATTGAGGTTTGAGGAATGAGGATTGGGGGTTGAGGATTGAGGATTGAGGATTGAGGATTGAGGATTGAGTACTGAAGATTGAGTATTGATGACTGAGGATCGAGGACTGAGGATTGTGGATTGAGGATTGAGGATTGAGGATTGAAGACTGAGTATTGAGGATTGAAGATTGAGGATTGAGTATTGAGGATCGAGGATTGAGAATGAGGGCTGAGGGATGAGGATTGAGGTTTGAGGATTGAGGACTGATGATTGAGGATTGATGACTGAGTATTGAGGAATGAAGATTGAGGATTGAGGATTGAGGATTGAGGATTGAGGATGGAGGATTGAAGATTGAGTATTTGGTGATGAGGATTGAAGAATGAGGATTGAGGAATGAGGATTGAGGATTGAGGATTGAAGATTGAGTATCGAGGATCGAAGATTGAGGATTGAGGATTGAGGATTGAGGATTGAGGATTGAGGATTGAGGATTGAGGATTGAGGATTGAGGATTGACAACTGATTGTTGAGGACTGAGGGCTGAAGATTGAGTATTCAGTATTGAGGATTCAGAATTGAGGTTTCAGGACCGAGGATTGAGGATTGAGGATTGAGTATTGAAGATTGAGGATTGAGGATTGAGGATTGAAGATTGAGTATTGAGGATTGAAGATTGAGGATTGAGGACTGAGGATTGAGGATTGAGGATTGAGGATTGAGGATTGGGGATTGAAGATTGAGTATTGGTGATTGAAGATTGAGGATTGTGGAATGTGGATTGAGGATTGAGTATTGTAGATTGAGGATTGGGGATTGAGGATTGACGATTGAGGATTGAGTATTGAGGATTGAGAATTGAGGATCGAGGATTGAAGATTGAGTATTGAGGAATGAACATTGAGGATTTAGGATTGAGGATTGAGGATTGAGAATTGAGGATTGAGGATTGAGTATTGAAGATTGAGGATTGGGTATTGAGGATTGAAGAATGAGGATTGAGGATTGAGGATTGAGGACTGAGGACTGAGGATTGAGGATTGAGGATTGAAGATTGAGTAGTGAGCATTGAAGATTGAGGATTGAGGATTGAGGATTGAGGATTGAGGATTGAGGATTGAGGATTGAGGAATGAGGATTGAGGATTGAAGGTTGAGGATTGAGGATTGAGGATTAAAGGCTGAGCATTGAGGATTGAAGATTGAGTATTGTTGATTGAGGATTGAGGATTGAGGATTGAGTATTGAAGATTGAGGATTGATGATTGAGGATTGAGGATTGAGGATTGAGGATTGAGTATTGGGGATTGAGGATTGAAGATTGAGTATTGAGGATTGAGGATTAATGATTGAGTATTGAGGATTGAAGATTGAGAATTGAGGATTGAGGATTGAACATTGAGGACTGAGTGTTGAGGGCTGAGTGATGAGAATTGATGTTTGTGGATAGAGATTTGAAGATTGCAGATTGAGTATTGAGTATTGAAACCTGTGAATTGAGGATATTCTATTGAGGATTGAGGATTGAGAACTGATTGTTGAGGACTAAGGGCTGAAGATTGAGGATTCAGGATTGAGGATTCAGAATTGAGGTCTGAGGACTGAGGATAGAGGATTGAAGATTGAGGATTGAGGATTGAGGATTGAGGATTGAAGACTCAGTATTGAGGATTGAGGATTGAGGATTGAGTACTGAAGATTGACTATTGATGACTGAGGATTGAGGATTGAGGATTGAGGACTGAGGATTGAGGATTGAGGATTGAAGATTGAATATTGATGACTGAAGATTGAGGATTGAGGATTGAGTGTTGTGGATTGAGGACGAGGACTGAGAGTTGAGTATTGATGTTCGAGGTCTGAGGATTGAGGATTGAGGATTGAGAATAGAGGATTGAGGATGGAGGATTGAAGATTGTGGATTTGGTGATGAGGATTGAAGAATGAGGATTGAGGATTGAGGATTGAGGATTGAGGATTGAAGATTGAGTATTGAGGATTGAAGATTGAATATTGATGATTGAAGATTGAGGATTGAGGATTGAGGGTTGTGTATTGAGGACGAGGACTAAGGGTTGAGTATTGATGTTTCAGGTCTGGGGATTGAGGATTGAGGATTGAGAATAGAGGATTGAGGATTGAGGATTAAAGATTGAGGATTTGGTGTTGAGGATTGAAGAGTGAGGATTGAGGATTGAGGATTGAGGATTGAGGATTGAAGATTGAGTATTGAGGCTTGAAGATTGAGGATTGAGGATTGAGGATTGAGGATTGAGGATTGAGGATTGAGGATTGAAGATTGAGTATTGATGATTGAAGATTGAGGTTTGAGGATTGAGGACTGAGGATTGAGGATTGAGGATTGAGGATTGAGGATTGAAAATTGAGGACTGGGAACTGAGCCTTGAGGGTTGAGTGATGAGAATTGATGTTTGTGGATAGAGATATGAAGATTGCAGATTGAGTATTGCGTATGGAAAACTCTGAACTGAGGATATTCTAGTGTGGATTGAGGATTGACATCTGATTGTTGAGGACTGAGGGCTGAAGATTGAGGATTCAGGATTGAGGATTCAGGACTGTGGTTTGAGGACTGAAGATTGAGGATTGAGGATTGAAGATTGAGTATTGAGGATTGAAGATTGAGGATTGAGGATTGAGGATTGAGGATTGAGCATTGAGGATTGAGGATTGAGGACTGAGGATTGAAGATTGAGGATTGAGGATTGAGGATTAAAGGTTGAGCATTGAGGATTGAAGATTGAGGATTGATGATTGAGGATTGAGGATTGAGGACTCAGGATTGAGGACTGAGTATTGAAGATTGAGGATTGATGATTGAGGATTGAGGATAGAGGATTGAGGATTGAGTATTGGGGATTGAGGATTGAAGATTGAGGTTTGAGGATTGAGGATTAATGATTGGGTATTGAGGATTGAACATTGAGGACTGAGTGTTGAGGGTTGAGTGATGAGAATTGATGTTTGTGGATAGAGATTTGAAGATTGCAGATTGAGTATTGAGTATTTAATACTGTGAACTGAGGATATTCTATTGGGGATTGAGGATTGACAACTGATTGTTGAGGACTGAGGGCTGAAGATTGAGGATTCAGGATTGAGGATTCAGAATTGTGGTTTGAGGACTGAGGATTGAAGATTGAAGATTGAGTATTGAGGATTGAAGATTGAGGGTTGAGGATTGAGGATTGAGGATTAAGGATTGAGGATGAGGGCTGAGGGTTGAAGATTGAGGTTTGAGGACTCAGGACTGAGGATTGAGGATTGAGAATTGAGGATTGAGGATTGAGGATTGAAGATTGAGTATTCAGGATTGGAGATTGACGATTGACGATTGAGGATTGAGGATCGAGGATTGAGGATTGAGGATTGAAGATTGAGCATTGAGGATTGAAGATTGAGGATTGAGGATTGAGGATTGAGGATTGAGTATTGAGGATTGAGAATTGATGATTGAGGATTGGGGACTGAGTGTTGAGGGTTGAGTGATGAGGATTGATGTTTGTGGATAGAGATTTGAAGATTGCAGATTGAGTATTGAGTATCGAAACCTGTGAATTGAGGATATTCTATTGAGGATTGAGGATTGACAACTGATTGCTGAGGACTGAGGGCTGAAGATTGAGGATTCAGGGTTGAGGGTTCAGAATTGAGGTTTGAGGACTGATGATTGAGGATTGAGGATTGAGGATTGAGGATTGAGGATTGAGGATTGAGGATTGACAACTGATTGTTGAGGGCCGAGGGCTGAAGATTGAGGATACAGGATTGAAGATTCAGAATTGAGGTTTGAGGACTGAGGATTGAGGATTGAGGATTGAAGATTGAATATTGATGATTGAAGATTGAGGATTGAGGATTGAGGGTTGTGTATTGAGGACGAGGACAAAGGGTTGAGTATTGATGTTTGAGGTCTGAGGATTGAGGATTGAGGATTGAGAATAGAGGATTGAGGATTGAGGATTGAAGATTGAGGATTTGGTGTTGAGGATTGAAGAATGAGGATTGAGGATTGAGGATTGAGGATTGAGGATTGAAGATTGAGTATTGAGGATTGAAGATTGAGGTTTGAGGATTGAGGAATGAGGATTGAGGATTGAGGATTGAGGATCGAAGATTGAGTATTGATGAATGAAGATTGAGGATTGAGGATTGAGGACTGAGTATTGAGGATTGAAGATTGAGGATTCAGGATTGAGGATTGAGGATTGAGGAATGAAGATTGAGGATTGTGGGTTGTGGATTGGGGACCAGGACTGAGGGTTGAATATTGATGTTTGAGGTCTGAGGATTGAGGATTGAGGATTGAGAATTGAGGATTGAGGATTGAGGATTGAAGATTGAGGATTGGGTATTGAGGATTGAAGAATGAGGACTGAGGATTGAGGATTGAGGATTGAGGATTGAAGATTGAGTATTGAGGATTGAAGGTTGAGGGTTGAGGATTGAGGATTGAGGATTGAGGATTCTGGATTGTGGTTTGAGGACAGAGGATTGAGGCTTGAGGATTGAGGATTGAGGATTGACGATTGACGATTGAGGATTGAGGATTGAAGATTGAGGATTGGGTATTGAGGACTGAACATTGAGGATTGAGGATTGAGTATTGAGGATTGAGGACTGAAGATTGAATATTGATGATTGAAGATTGAGGATTGAGGATTGAGTGTTGTGGATTGGGGACCAGGACTGAGGCTTGAATATTGACGTTTGAGGTCTGAGGATTGAGGATTGAGGATTGAGAATCGAGGATTGAGGATTGAGGATTGAAGATTGAGGATTGGGTATTGAGGATTGAAGAATGAGGACTGAGGATTGAAGATTGAAGGTTGAGGATTGTGGATTGAGGATTGAGGATTGAGTATCGAAAATTGAGGATTGGGCATTGAGGATTGACGATTGAGGATTGAGTATTGAGGATTGAGAATTGAGGATTGAGGATTGAATACTGAGTATTGAGGATTGAAGATTGAGAATTGAGGATAGAGGATTGAGGGTTGAAGATGAGGGCTGAGGGTTGAGGATTGAGGTTTGAGGACTGAGGATTGAGGATTGAGGATTGAGAGTTGAGGATTGAGGATTGACGATTGAGGATTGAGGATTGAGTATTGAAGATTGAGTATAGAGGGTTGAAGATTGAGGATTGAGGGTTGAGGATTGAGGATTGAGGATTGAGGATTGAGGATTGAAGATTGAGTATTGATGATTGAAGATTGAGGATTGAGGATTGAGGACTGAGTATTGAGGATTGAAGATTGAGGATTCAGGATTGAGAATTGAGGATTGAGGAATGAGGATTGAGGATTGGGGGTTGTGGATTGGGGACCAGGACTGAGGGTTGAATATTGATGTTTGAGGTCTGAGGATTGAGGATTGAGGATTGAGAATTGGGGATTGAGGATTGAGGAATGAAGATTGAATATTGATGATTGAAGATTGAGGATTGAGGATTGAGGATTAATGATTGAGTATTGAGGATTGAAGATTGAGAATTGAGGATTGAGGATTGAACATTGAGGACTGAGTGTTGAGGGCTGAGATATGAGAATTGATGTTTGTGGATAGAGATTTGAAGATTGCAGATTGAGTATTGAGTATTGAAACCTGTGAATTGAGGATATTCTATTGAGGATTGAGGATTGAAAACTGATTGTTGAGGACTGAGGGCTGAAGATTGAGGATTCAGGATTCAGGATTCAGAATTGAGGTTTGAGGACTGAGGATTGAGGATTGAGGATTGAGGATTGAGGATTGAGGATTGAGGATTGAAGACTCAGTATTGAGGATTGAAGATTGAGGATTGAGGATTGAGGATTGAGGATTGAGGATTGATGATTGAGGATTGAGTACTGATGATTGAGTATTGATGACTGAGGCTTGAGGCTTGAGGATTGAGGACTGAGGATTGAGGATTGAGGATTGATGATTGAATATTGATGATTGAAGATTGAGGATTGAGGATTGAGTGTTGTGGATTGAGGACGAGGACTGAGGGTTGAGTATTGATGTTTGAGGTCTGAGGATTGAGGATTGAGGATTGAGAATAGAGGATTGAGGATGGAGGATTGAAGATTGAGGATTTGGTGATGAGGATTGAAGAATGAGGATTGAGGATTGAGGATTGAGGATTGAGGATTGAAGATTGAGTATTGAGGATTGAAGATTGTGGATTGAGGATTGAGGATTGAGGATTGAGGATTGAGGATTGAGGATTGAGGATTGACAACAGATTGTTGAGGACTGAGGGCTGAAGATTGAGGATTCAGGATTGAGGATTCAGAATTGAGGTTTGAGGACTGAGGATTGAGGATTGAGGATTGAAGATTGAATATTGATAATTGAAGATTGAGGATTGAGGATTGAGGGTTGTGTATTGAGGACGAGGACTAAGGGTTGAGTATTGATGTTTGAGGTCTGAGGATTGAGGATTGAGGATTGAGAATAGAGGATTGAGAATTGAGGACTGAAGATTGAGGATTTGGTGTTGAGGATTGAAGAATGAGGATTGAGGATTGAGTATTGAAGGTTGAGGATTAATGATTGAGGATTGAGGATTGCGGATTGGCGATTGAGGATTGAGGATTGAGGGTTGAAGGTTGAGCGTTGAGGATTGAAGGTTGAGGATTGACGATTCAGGATTGAGGATTGAGGATGATGGCTGAGGTTTGAGGTTTGAGGTTTGAGTATTGAATCCTGAGATTTCAGGATGTACTATTGAGTATTGAGAATTGAGGATTGATGCTTTAGTATTGAGGATGCAGGATTGATGATTGAGGATTGAGTACTGAAGATTGAGGATTGATGATTGAGTATTTAGGATTGAGGATTGAGGATTGAGGATTGAGGATTGAGGATTGAAAATTGAGTATTGAGGATTGAAGGTTGAGGACTGAGGAATAAGGATTGAGGTTTGAGGATTGAGGATTGAGGATTGAGGATTGAAGCTTACGTGCTGAGGATTGAGGGTAGAAGATTGAGGACTGAGTATTGAGGATTGAGGATGAGGGCTGAGGTTTGATGTTTGAGGTTTGATTATTGAATCCTGAGAATTCAGGATATTCTATTGAGTATTGAGAATTGAGGATTGATGGTTGAGTATTGAGACTGAGGATTGAGGATTGAAGATTGTGTATTGATGATTGAAGATTGAGGATTGAGGATTGAGTGTTGAGGGTTGAGGACGAGGACTGACGGTTGAGGATTGATGTTTGAGGATTGTGGGTTGAGGACTGACGACTGAGGATAGAGGATTGAGGATGGAGCATTGAGGATTGAAGATTGAGGACTGGGGATTGAGGATTAAAGATTGAGGATTAAGGATTGAGGATTGGGGACTGAGGATATAGGATTGAATATTGATTATTGAGGATTGAAGATTGAGGATTGAGGATTGAGGATTGAGAATGGAGAATTGAGGATAAGGACTGAGGGTTGAGGGTTGAGGTTTGAGGAATGAGGATTGAGGATTGAGGATTGAGGATTGAAGATTGAGTATTGATGATTGAAGATTGAGGATTGAGGATTGAGGGTTGAGGATTGAGGACGATGACTGACGGTTGAGGATTGTGGTTTGAGGATTGAGGATTGAGGATTGAGAATTGAGGACGAGGACTGAGGTTTGAGGATTGAGGTTTGAGGAAAGAGGATTGAGGATTGAGGATTGCGGATTGAGGATTGAGGATTGAGTATTGAAGGTTGAGGATTGATGACTGAGGATTGAGGATTGCGGATTGACGATTGAGGATTGGGGATTGAGGGTTGAATGTTGAGTGTTGAGGATTGAATGTTGAGGACTGACGATTGAGGATTGAGGATTGAGGATGATGGCTGCGGTTTGAGGTTTGAGGTTTGAGTATTGAATCCTGAGAATTCAGGATGTTCTATTGAGTGTTGAGAATTGAGGATTGATGGTTTAGTATTGAGGATTCAGGATTGAGGATTGAGGATTGAGTATTGAAGATTGAGGATTGATGATTGAGGATTTAGGATTGAGGATTGGGGATTGAGGATTGAGGATTGAAAATTGAGTATTGAGGATTGAAGATTGAGGACTGAGGAATAAGGACTGAGGATTGAGGATGAGGACTGATGGTTGAGTATTGATGTCTGAGGTCTGAGGATTGAGGATTGAGGATTGAGAATTGAGGATTGAGGATTGAGTATTGAAAATTGAGGATTGGGTATTGAGGATTGAAGAATGAGGATTGAGTATTGAGGATTGAGGATTGAGGATTGAAGATTGAGTATTGAGGATTGAGGATTGAGGATTGAGGACTGAGTATTGAGGATTGAGGATTCAGGGTTGAGGATTGAGGATTGAAGATTGAGTATTGAGGATTGGAGATTGAGGATTGTGGATTGAGGATTGAGGATTGAGTATCGAAAATTGAGGATTGGGCATTGAGGATTGACGATTGAGGATTGAGTATTGAGGATTGAGAATTGAGGATTGAGGATTGAATATTGAGTATTGAGGATTGAAGATTGAGAATTGAGGATTGAGGATTGAGGACTGAAGATGAGGGCTGAGGGTTGAGGATTGATGTTTCAGGACTGACGATTGAGGATTGAAGATTGAGGATTGGGCATTGAGGACTAAACATTGAGGATTGAGGATTGAGGATTGAGGATTGAGGACTGAAGATTGAATATTGATGATTGAAGATTGAGGATTGAGGATTGAGTGTTGTGGATTGGGGACCAGGACTGAGGCTTGAATATTGAGGTTTGAGGTCTGAGGATTGAGGATTGAGGATTGAGAATTGAGGATTGAGGATTGAGGATTGAAGATTGAGGATTGGGTATTGAGGATTGAAGAATGAGGACTGAGGATTGAAGATTGAAGATTGAGGATTGTGGATAGAGGATTGAGGATTGAGTATCGAAAATTGAGGATTGGGCATTGAGGATTGACGATTGGGGATTGAGTATTGAGGATTGAGAATTGAGGATTGAGGATTGAATATTGAGTATTGAGGATTGAAGATTGAGAATTGAGGATAGAGGATTGAGGGTTGAAGATGAGGGCTGAGGGTTGAGGATTGAGGTTTGAGGACTGAGGATTGAGGATTGAGGATTGAGAGTTGAGGATTGAGGATTGAGGATTGAGGATTGAGGATTGAGGATTGAAGATTGAGTATTGAGGATTGAAGATTGAGGATTGAGGATTGAGGATTGAGGATTGAGGATTGAGGATTGAGGATTGAAGATTGAGTATTGATGATTGAAGATTGAGGATTGAGGATTGAGGACTGAGTATTGAGGATTGAAGATTGAGGATTCAGGATTGAGGATTGAGGATTGAGGAATGAGGAATGAGGATTGGGGGTTGTGGATTGGGGACCAGGACTGAGGGTTGAATATTGATGTTTGAGGTCTGAGGATTGAGGATTGCGGATTGAGAATTGAGGATTGAGGATTGAGGGTTGAAGATTGATGATTGGGTGTTGAGGATTGAAGAATGAGGATTGAGGATTGAGGATTGAGGCCTGAGGATTGAGAATTGAGAACTGTGGATGAGGACTGAGGGCTGAGGGTTGAGGTTTGAGGAATGAGGACTGACGATTGAGGATTGAGGATTGAAGTTTGAGTATTGAGGATTGAGTATTGAGGATTGAAGATTGAGGATTGAGGATTGAGGATTGAGGATTGAGGATTGATGATTGAGTACTGAAGATTGAGTATTGATGACTGAGGATTGAGGATTGAGGATTGAGGATTGAGGATTGAGGATTGAGGATTGAAGACTCAGTATTGAGGATTGAAGATTGAGGATTGAGGATTGAGGATTGAGGATTGAGGATTGATGATTGAGGATTGAGTACTGATGATTGAGTATTGATGACTGTGGCTTGAGGCTTGAGGATTGAGGACTGAGGATTGAGGATTGAGGATTGATGATTGAATATTGATGATTGAAGATTGAGGATTGAGGATTGAGTGTTGTGGATTGAGGACGAGGACTGAGGGTTGAGTATTGATGTTTGAGGTCTGAGGATTGAGGATTGAGGATTGAGAATAGAGGATTGAGGATGGAGGATTGAAGATTGAGGATTTGGTGATGAGGATTGAAGAATGAGGATTGAGGATTGAGGATTGAGGATTGAGGATTGAAGATTGAGTATTGAGGATTGAAGATTGTGGATTGAGGATTGAGGATTGAGGATTGAGGATTGAGGATTGAGAATTGGGGATTGACAACCGATTGTTGAGGACTGAGGGCTGAAGATTGAGGATTCAGGATTGAGGATTCAGAATTGAGGTTTGAGGACTGAGGATTGAGGATTGAGGATTGAAGATTGAATATTGATAATTGAAGATTGAGGATTGAGGATTGAGGGTTGTGTATTGAGGACGAGGACTAAGGGTTGAGTATTGATGTTTGAGGTCTGAGGATTGAGGATTGAGGATTGAGAATAGAGGATTGAGAATTGAGGATTGAAGATTGAGGATTTGGTGTTGAGGATTGAAGAATGAGGATTGAGGGTTGAGGATTGAGGATTGAGGATTGAAGATTGGGTATTGAGGATTGAAGTTTGAGGATTGAGGGTTGAGGATTGAGGATTGAGGATTGAGGATTGAGGATTGAAGATTGAGGATTGAGGATTGAGGATTAATGATTGGGTATTGAGGATTGAACATTGAGGACTGAGAGTTGAGGGTTGAGTGATGAGAATTGATGTTTGTGGATAGAGGTTTGAAGATTGCAGATTGAGTATTGAGTATTTAATACTGTGAACTGAGGATATTCTATTGAGGATTGAGGATTGACAACTGATTGTTGAGGACTGAGGGCTGAAGATTGAGGATTCAGGGTTGAGGGTTCAGAATTGAGGTTTGAGGACTGAGGATTGAGGATTGAGGATTGAGAATTGAGGATTGAGTATTGAGGATTGAAGATTGGGTATTGAGGATTGAAGATTGAGGATTGAGGATTGAGGATTGAAGATTGAGTATTGAGGATTGAAGATTGAGGATTGAGGATTGAGGATTGAGGATTGAGGACTGAGGATTGAGTATTGAGTATTGAGCATTGAGGATTGAAGATTGAGGACTGTTGATTGAGGATTGAAGATTGAGGATTAAGGATTGAGGATTGAGGATTGAGGTTTGAGGAATGAGGATTGAGGATTGGGGATTGAGGATTGAGGATTGAGGATTGAGTATTGAAGGTTGAGGATTCATGACTGAGGATTGAGGATTGCGGATTGACGATTGAGGATTGAGGATTGAGGGTTGAAGGTTGAGCGTTGAGGATTGAAGGTTGAGGATTGACGATTCAGGATTGAGGATTGAGGATGATGGCTGAGGTTTGAGGTTTGAGGTTTGAGTATTGAATCCTGAGAATTCAGGATGTTCCATTGAGTATTGAGAATTGAGGATTGATGCTTTAGTATTGAGGATTCAGGATTGATGATTGAGGATTGAGTACTGAAGATTGAGGATTGATGATTGAGTATTTAGGATTGAGGATTGAGGATTGAGGATTGAGGATTGAGGATTGAGAATTAAGTATTGAGGATTGAAGGTTGAGGACTGAGGAATAAGGATTGAGGATTGAGGATTGAGGATTGAGGATTGAGGATTGAGGATTGAAGTTTACGTGCTGAGGATTGAGGGTAGAAGATTGAGGATTGAGTATTGAGGATTGAGGATGAGGGCTGAGGTTTGATGCTTGAGGTTTGAGTATTGAATCCTGAGAATTCAGGATATTCTATTGAGTATTGAGAATTGAGGATTGATGGTTGAGTATTGAGACTGAGGATTGAGGATTGAAGATTGTGTATTGATGATTGAAGATTGAGGATTGAGGATTGAGTGTTGAGGGTTGAGGACGAGGACTGACGGTTGAGGATTGATGTTTGAGGATTGTGGGTTGAGGACTGACGACTGAGGATAGAGGATTGAGGATGGAGCATTGAGGATTGAAGATTGAGGACTGGGGATTGAGGATTAAAGATTGAGGATTAAGGATTGAGGATTGGGGACTGAGGATATAGGATTGAATATTGATTATTGAGGATTGAAGATTGAGGATTGAGGATTGAGGATTGAGAATGGAGAATTGAGGATAAGGACTGAGGGTTGAGGGTTGAGGGTTGAGGTTTGAGGAATGAGGATTGAGGATTGAGGATTGAGGATTGAAGATTGAGTATCGATGATTGAAGATTGAGGATTGAGGATTGAGTGTTGAGGATTGAGGACGATGACTGACGGTTGAGGATTGTGGTTTGAGGATTGAGGATTGAGGGTTGAGAATTGAGGACGAGGACCGAGGTTTGAGGATTGAGGTTTGAGGAAAGAGGATTGAGGATTGAGGATTGCGGATTGAGGATTGAGGATTGAGTATTGATGGTTGAGGATTGAGGATTGAGGACTGAGTATTGAGGATTGAGGATTCAGGGTTGAGGATTGAGGATTGAAGATTGAGTATTGAGGATTGGAGATTGAGGATTGTGGATTGAGGATTGAGTATTGATGATTGAAGATTGAGGATTGAGGATTGAGGACTGAGTATTGAGGATTGAAGATTGAGGATTCAGGATTGAGGATTGAGGATTGAGGAATGAGGAATGAGGATTGGGGGTTGTGGATTGGGGACCAGGACTGAGGGTTGAATATTGATGTTTGAGGTCTGACGATTGAGGATTGAGGATTGAGAATTGAGGATTGAGGATTGAGGGTTGAAGATTGATGATTGGGTGTTGAGGATTGAAGAATGAGGATTGAGGATTGAGGATTGAGGCCTGAGGATTGAGAATTGAGAACTGTGGATGAGGACTGAGGGCTGAGGGTTGAGGTTTGAGGAATGAGGACTGACGATTGAGGATTGAGGATTGAAGATTGAGTATTGAGGATTGAGTATTGAGGATTGAAGATTGAGGATTGACGATTGAGGATTGAGGATTGAGGATTGATGATTGAGTACTGAAGATTGAGTATTGATGACTGAGGATTGAGGATTGAGGATTGAGGATTGAGGATTGAGGATTGAGGATTGAAGACTCAGTATTGAGGATTGAAGATTGAGGATTGAGGATTGAGGATTGAGGATTGAGGATTGATGATTGAGGATTGAGTACTGATGATTGAGTATTGATGACTGTGGCTTGAGGCTTGAGGATTGAGGACTGAGGATTGAGGATTGAGGATTGATGATTGAATATTGATGATTGAAGATTGAGGATTGAGGATTGAGTGTTGTGGATTGAGGACGAGGACTGAGGGTTGAGTATTGATGTTTGAGGTCTGAGGATTGAGGATTGAGGATTGAGAATAGAGGATTGAGGATGGAGGATTGAAGATTGAGGATTTGGTGATGAGGATTGAAGAATGAGGATTGAGGATTGAGGATTGAGGATTGAGGATTGAAGATTGAGTATTGAGGATTGAAGATTGTGGATTGAGGATTGAGGATTGAGGATTGAGGATTGAGGATTGAGGATTGGGGATTGACAACCGATTGTTGAGGACTGAGGGCTGAAGATTGAGGATTCAGGATTGAGGATTCAGAATTGAGGTTTGAGGACTGAGGATTGAGGATTGAGGATTGAAGATTGAATATTGATAATTGAAGATTGAGGATTGAGGATTGAGGGTTGTGTATTGAGGACGAGGACTAAGGGTTGAGTATTGATGTTTGAGGTCTGAGGATTGAGGATTGAGGATTGAGAATAGAGGATTGAGAATTGAGGATTGAAGATTGAGGATTTGGTGTTGAGGATTGAAGAATGAGGATTGAGGGTTGAGGATTGAGGATTGAGGATTGAAGATTGGGTATTGAGGATTGAAGTTTGAGGATTGAGGGTTGAGGATTGAGGATTGAGGATTGAGGATTGAGGATTGAAGATTGAGGATTGAGGATTGAGGATTAATGATTGGGTATTGAGGATTGAACATTGAGGACTGAGAGTTGAGGGTTGAGTGATGAGAATTGATGTTTGTGGATAGAGGTTTGAAGATTGCAGATTGAGTATTGAGTATTTAATACTGTGAACTGAGGATATTCTATTGAGGATTGAGGATTGACAACTGATTGTTGAGGACTGAGGGCTGAAGATTGAGGATTCAGGGTTGAGGGTTCAGAATTGAGGTTTGAGGACTGAGGATTGAGGATTGAGGATTGAGAATTGAGGATTGAGTATTGAGGATTGAAGATTGGGTATTGAGGATTGAAGATTGAGGATTGAGGATTGAGGATTGAAGATTGAGTATTGAGGATTGAAGATTGAGGATTGAGGATTGAGGGTTGAAGGTTGAGCGTTGAGGATTGAGGATTGAGGATGATGGCTGAGGTTTGAGGTTTGAGGTTTGAGTATTGAATCCTGAGAATTCAGGATGTTCCATTGAGTATTGAGAATTGAGGATTGATGCTTTAGTATTGAGGATTCAGGATTGATGATTGAGGATTGAGTACTGAAGATTGAGGATTGATGATTGAGTATTTAGGATTGAGGATTGAGGATTGAGGATTGAGGATTGAGGATTGAGAATTGAGTATTGAGGATTGAAGGTTGAGGACTGAGGAATAAGGATTGAGGATTGAGGATTGAGGATTGAGGATTGAGGATTGAGGATTGAAGTTTACGTGCTGAGGATTGAGGGTAGAAGATTGAGGATTGAGTATTGAGGATTGAGGATGAGGGCTGAGGTTTGATGCTTGAGGTTTGAGTATTGAATCCTGAGAATTCAGGATATTCTATTGAGTATTGAGAATTGAGGATTGATGGTTGAGTATTGAGACTGAGGATTGAGGATTGAAGATTGTGTATTGATGATTGAAGATTGAGGATTGAGGATTGAGTGTTGAGGGTTGAGGACGAGGACTGACGGTTGAGGATTGATGTTTGAGGATTGTGGGTTGAGGACTGACGACTGAGGATAGAGGATTGAGGATGGAGCATTGAGGATTGAAGATTGAGGACTGGGGATTGAGGATTAAAGATTGAGGATTAAGGATTGAGGATTGGGGACTGAGGATATAGGATTGAATATTGATTATTGAGGATTGAAGATTGAGGATTGAGGATTGAGGATTGAGAATGGAGAATTGAGGATAAGGACTGAGGGTTGAGGGTTGAGGGTTGAGGTTTGAGGAATGAGGATTGAGGATTGAGGATTGAGGATTGAAGATTGAGTATCGATGATTGAAGATTGAGGATTGAGGATTGAGGATTGAGGATTGAGAACGATGACTGACGGTTGAGGATTGTGGTTTGAGGATTGAGGATTGAGGGTTGAGAATTGAGGACGAGGACCGAGGTTTGAGGATTGAGGTTTGAGGAAAGAGGATTGAGGATTGAGGATTGCGGATTGAGGATTGAGGATTGAGTATTGATGGTTGAGGATTGATGACTGAGGATTGAGGATTGCGGATTGACGATTGAGGATTGGGGATTGAGGGTTGAATGCTGAGTGTTGAGGATTGAAGGTTGAGGACTGACGATTGAGGATTGAGGATTGAGGATGATGGCTTAGGTTTGAGGTTTGAGGTTTGAGTATTGAATCCTGAGAATTCAGGATGTTCTATTGAGTGTTGAGAATTGAGGATTGATGGTTTAGTATTGAGGATTCAGGATTGAGGATTGAGGATTGAGTATTGAAGATTGAGGATTGATGATTGAGGATTTAGGATTGAGGATTGGGGATTGAGGATTGAGGATTGAAAATTGAGTATTGAGGATTGAAGATTGAGGACTGAGGAATAAGGATTGAGGATTGAGGATGAGGACTGAGGGTTGAATATTGATGTCTGAGGTCAGAGGATTGAGGATTGAGGATTGAGAATTGAGGATTGAGGATTGAGTATTGAAAATTGAGGATTGGGTATTGAGGATTGAAGAATGAGGATTGAGGATTGAGGATTGAGGATTGAGGATTGACGATTGAGTATTGAGGATTGAGGATTGAGGATTGAGGACTGAGGATTGAGGATTGAGGATTCAGGGTTGAGGATTGAGGATTGAAGATTGGGTATTGAGGATTGGAGATTGAGGACTGTGGATTGAGGATTGAGGATTGAGTATCGAAAATTGAGGATTGGGCATTGAGGATTGACGATTGAGGATTGAGGATTGAGGATTGAGGATTGACAACTGATTGTTGAGGGCTGAGGGCTGAAGATTGAGGATACAGGATTGAAGATTCAGAATTGAGGTTTGAGGACTGAGGATTGAGGATTGAGGATTGAAGATTGAATATTGATGATTGAAGATTGAGGATTGAGGATTGAGGGTTGTGTATTGAGGACGAGGACAAAGGGTTGAGTATTGATGTTTGAGGTCTGAGGATTGAGGATTGAGGATTGAGAACAGAGGATTGAGGATTGAGGGTTGAAGATTGAGGATTTGGTGTTGAGGATTGAAGAATGAGGATTGAGGATTGAGGATTGAGGATTGAGGATTGAAGGTTGAGTATTGAGGATTGAAGATTGAGGTTTGAGGATTGAGGAATGAGGATTGAGGATTGAGGGTTGAGGATTGAAGATTGAGTATTGATGATTGAAGATTGAGGATTGAGGATTGAGGACTGAGTATTGAGGATTGAAGATTGAGGATTCAGGATGAGGATTGAGGATTGAGGAATGAGGATTGAGGATTGTGGGTTGTGGATTGGGGACCAGTACTGAGGGTTGAATATTGATGTTTGAGGTCTGAGGATTGAGGATTGAGGATTGAGAATTGAGGATTGAGGATTGAGGATTGAAGATTGAGGATTGGGTATTGAGGATTGAAGAATGAGGACTGAGGATTGATGATTGAGGATTGAGGATTGAAGATTGAGTATTGAGGATTGAAGGTTGAGGGTTGAGGATTGAGGATTGAGGATTGAGGATTCAGGATTGTGGTTTGAGGACAGAGGATTGAGGTTTGAGGATTGAGGATTGAGGATTGACGATTGAGGATTGAGGATTGAGGATTGAAGATTGAGGATTGGGTATTGAGGACTGAACATTGAGGATTGAGGATTGAGGATTGAGGATTGAGGACTGAAGATTGAATATAGATGATTGAAGATTGAGGATTGAGGATTGAGTGTTGGGGATTGGGGACCAGGACTGAGGCTTGAATATTGACGTTTGAGGTCTGAGGATTGAGGATTGAGTATTGAGAATTGAGGATTGAGGATTGAGGATTGAAGATTGAGGATTGGGTATTGAGGATAGAAGAATGAGGACTGAGGATTGAAGATTGAAGATTGAGGATTGTGGTTTGAGGATTGAGGATTGAGTATCGAAAATTGAGGATTGGGCATTGAGGATTGACGATTGAGGATTGAGTATTGAGGATTGAATATTGAGTATTGAGGATTGAAGGTTGAGAATTGAGGGTAGAGGATTGAGGGTTGAAGATGAGGGCTGAGGGTTGAGGATTGAGGTTTGAGGACTGAGGATTGAGGATTGAGGATTGAGAGTTGAGGATTGAGGATTGAGGATTGAGGATTGAGGATTGAGGATTGAAGATTGAGTATTGAGGATTGAAGATTGAGGACTGAGGATTGAGGATTGAGGATTGAGGATTGAGGATTGAGGATTGAAGATTGAATATAGATGATTGAAGATTGAGGATTGAGGATTGAGTGTTGGGGATTGGGGACCAGGACTGAGGCTTGAATATTGACGTTTGAGGTCTGAGGATTGAGGATTGAGGATTGAGAATTGAGGATTGAGGATTGAGGGTTGAAGATTGATGATTGGGTATTGAGGATTGAAGAATGAGGATTGAGGATTGAGGATTGAGGCCTGAGGATTGAGAATTGAGAACTGAGGATGAGGACTGAGGGCTGAGGGTTGAGGTTTGAGGAATGAGGACTGACGATTGAGGATTGAGGATTGAAGATTGAGTATTGAGGATTGAAGATTGTGGATTGAGGATTGAGGATTGAGGATTGAGGATTGAAGATTGAGGATTGGGGACTGAGTGTTGAGGGCTGAGTGATGAGAATTGATGTTTGTGGATAGAGATTTGAAGATTGCAGATTGAGTATTGCGTATGGAAAACTCTGAACTGAGGATATTCTAGTGAGGATTGAGGATTGACAACTGATTGTTGAGGACTGAGGGCTGAAGATTGAGGATTCAGGATTGAGGATTCAGGATTGTGGTTTGAGGACAGAGGATTGAGGATTGAGGATTGAGGATTGAGGATTGAGGATTGAGTGCTGAAGATTGAGTATTGATGACTGAGGATTGAGGATTGAGGATTGTGGATTGAGGATTGAGGATTGAGGATTGAAGATTGAGTATTGAGGATTGAAGATTGAGGATTGAGTATTGAGGATCGAGGATTGAGAATGAGGGCTGAGGGTTGAGGGTTGAGGTTTGAGGATTGAGGACTGAGGATTGAGGATTGATGATTGAGTATTGAGGATTGAAGATTGAGGATTGAGGATTGAGGATTGAGGATTGAGGATTGAGGATTGAAAATTGAGGACTGGGGACTGAGGGTTGAGGGTTGAGTGATGAGAATTGGTGTTTGTGGATAGAGATTTAAAGATTGCAGATTGAGTATTGAGTATTGAAAACTGTGAATTGATGATATTCTATTGAGGATTGAGAATTGACAACTGATTGTTGAGGACTGAGGTCTAAAGATGGAGGATTCAGGATTGAGGATCCAGGATTGAGGTTTGAGGACTGAGGATTGAGGATAGAGGATTGAGGATTGAGGATTGAGGATTGAGCATTGAGTATTGAGGATTGAAGATTGAGGATTGGGTATTGCGGATTGAACATTGAGGATTGAGGATTGAGGATTGAGGACTGAAGATTGAATATTGATGATTGAAGATTGATGATTGAGTATTGAGGGTTGTGGATTGAGGACGAGGACTGAGGGTTGAGTATTGATGTCTGAGGTCTGAGGATTGAGGATTGAGGATTGAGAATTGAGGATTGAGGATTGAGGATTGAAGATTGAGGATTGGGTATTGAGGATTGAAGAATGAGCATTGAGGATTGAGGATTGAGGATTGAGGATTGAAGATTGAGGATTGAGGATTGAGGTTTGAGGGTTGAAGATTGAGTATTGAGGATCGAAGATTGAGGATTGAAGATTGTGGATTGAGGATTGAGGATTGAGGATTGAGGATTGAGGATTGAGGAATGAGGATTGACAACCGATTGTTGAGGACTGAGGGCTGAAGATTGAGGATTCAGGATTGAGGATTCAGAATTGAGGTTTGAGGACTGAGGATTGAGGATTGAGGATTGAAGATTGAATATTGATAATTGAAGATTGAGGATTGAGGATTGAGTGTTGTGTATTGAGGACGAGGACTAGGGGTTGAGTATTGATGTTTGAGGTCTGAGGGTTGAGGATTGAGGATTGAGAATAGAGGATTGAGGATTGAGGATTGAAGATTGAGGATTTGGTGTTGAGGATTGAAGAATGAGGATTGAAGATTGAAGATTGAGTATTGAGGATTGAAGATTGAGGGTTGAGGATTGAGGATTGAGGATTGAGGATTGAGGATTGAGGATTGAGGATTGAGGATTGAGGATTGAGGATTGAGGATTGAGGATCGAGGATTGATGATTGAGATTTGAGGATTGAGGATTAAAGGTTGAGCATTGAGGATTGAAGATTGAGGATTGTTGATTGAGGATTGAGGATTGAGGATTGAGGATTGAGTATTGAAGATTGAGGATTGAGGATTGAAGACTCAGTATTGAGGATTGAAGATTGACGATTGAGGATTGAGGATTGAGGATTGAGGATTGAGAATAGAGGATTGAGGATGGAGGATTGAAGATTGAGTATTTGGTGATGAGGATTGAAGAATGAGGATTGAGGATTGAGGATTGAGGATTGAGGATTGAAGATTGAGTATTGAGGATTGAAGATTGAGGATTGAGGATTGAGGATTGAGGACTGAGGATTGAGGATTGAGGATTGAGAGTTGAGGATTGAGGATTGAGGATTGAAGATTGAGGATTGGGTATAGAGGATTGAAGAATGAGCATTGAGGATTGAGGATTGAGGATTGAGGATTGAGGTTTGAGAATTGAGGATTGAGTATTGGGGATTGCGGATTGAGCATTGAGGATTGAGGATTGAGGATTGAGGATTGAAGATTGAATATTGATGATTGAAGATTGAGGATTGATGATTGAGTGTTGTGGATTGAGGACGAGGACTGGGGGTTGAGTATTGATGTTTGAGGTCTGAGGATTGAGGATAGAGGATTGAGAATTGAGGATTGAGGATTGAGGATTGAAGATTGAGGATTGGGTATTGAGGATTGAAGAATGAGGACTGAAGATTGAGGATTGAGGATTGAGGATTGAAGATTGAGTATTGAGGATTGAAGATTGAGGATTGAGGATTGAGGATTGAGGATTGAGCATTGAGGATTGAGGATTGAGGACTGAGGATTGAAGATTGATGATTGAGGATTGAGGATTAAAGATTGAGCATTGAGGATTGAAGATTGAGGATTGATGATTGAGGATTGAGGATTGAGGATTGAGGATTGAGGACTGAGTATTGAAGATTGAGGATTGATGATTGAGGATTGAGAATAGAGGATTGAGGATTGAGTATTGGGGATTGAGGATTGAAGATTGAGGATTGAGGATTGAGGATTAATGATTGGGTATTGAGGATTGAACATTGAGGACTGAGTGTTGAGGGTTGAGTGATGAGAATTGATGTTTGTGGATAGAGATTTGAAGATTGCAGATTGAGTATTGAGTATTTAATACTCTGAACAGAGGATATTCTATTGGGGATTGAGGATTGACAACTGATTGTTGAGGACTGAGGGCTGAAGATTGAGGATTCAGGATTGAGGATTCAGAATTGTGGTTTGAGGACTGAGGATTGAAGATTGAAAATTGAGTATTGAGGATTGAAGATTGAGGGTTGAGGATTGAGGATTGAGGATTGAGGATTGTGGATGAGGGCTGAGGGTTGAAGATTGAGGTTTGAGGACTCAGGACTGAGGATTGAGGATTGAGAATTGAGGATTGAGGATTGAGGATTGAAGATTCAGGATAGGGTATTGAGGATTGGAGAATGAGGATTGAGGATGGGCGATTGAGGATTGAGGATTGAAGATTGAGTATTCAGGATTGGAGATTGACGATTGAGGATTGAGGGTTGTGGATCGAGGATTGAGGTTTGAGGATTGAAGATTGAGTATTGAGGATTGAAGATTGACGATTGAGGATTGAGGATTGAGGATTGAGGATTGACGATTGAGTACTGAAGATTGAGTATTGATGACTGAGGATTGAGGATTGAGGATTGAGGACTGAGGATTGAGGATGGAGGATTGAAGATTGAGGATTTGGTGATGAGGATTGAAGAATGCGGATTGAGGATTGAGGATTGAGTATTGAGGATTGAAGATTGAGGATTGAGGATTGAGGATTGAGGATTGAGGATTGAGGATTGAGGATTGAGGATTGACAACTGATTGTTGAGGACTGAGGGCTGAAGATTGAGGTTTCCGGATTGAGGATTCAGAATTGAGGTTTGAGGACTGAGGATTGAGGATTGAGGATTGAAGGTTGAATATTGATGATTGAAGATTGAGGATTGAGGATTGAGGTTTGTGTATTGAGGACGAGGACTAAGGGTTGAGTATTGATGTTTGAGGTCTGACGATTGAGGATTGAGGATTGAGAATAGAGGATTGATAATTGAGGATTGAAGATTGAGGATTTGGTGTTGATGATTGAAGAATGAGGATTGAGGATTGAGGATTGAGGATTGAGGATTGAAGATTGAGTATTGAGGATTGAAGATTGAGGATTGAGGATTGAGGATTGAGGATTGAGGATTGAGGATTGAGGATTGTAGATTGAGTATTGATGATTGAAGGTTGAGGATTGAGGATTGAGGACTGAGTATTGCGGATTGAAGATTGAGGATTGAGGATTGAGGATTGAAGATTGAGGATTGAGGATTGAGGTTTGAGGGTTGAAGATTGAGTATTGAGGATCGAAGATTGAGGATTGAAGATTGTGGATTGAGGATTGAGGATTGAGGATTGAGGATTGAGGATTGAGGAATGAGGATTGACAACCGATTGTTGAGGACTGAGGGCTGAAGATTGAGGATTCAGGATTGAGGATTCAGAATTGAGGTTTGAGGACTGAGGATTGAGGATTGAGGATTGAAGATTGAATATTGATAATTGAAGATTGAGGATTGAGGATTGAGTGTTGTGTATTGAGGACGAGGACTAGGGGTTGAGTATTGATGTTTGAGGTCTGAGGGTTGAGGATTGAGGATTGAGAATAGAGGATTGAGGATTGAGGATTGAAGATTGAGGATTTGGTGTTGAGGATTGAAGAATGAGGATTGAAGATTGAAGATTGAGTATTGAGGATTGAAGATTGAGGGTTGAGGATTGAGGATTGAGGATTGTGGATGAGGGCTGAGGGTTGACGATTGAGGTTTGAGGAATCAGGACTGAGGATTGAGGATTGAGGATTGAGGATTGAGGATTGAATATTGAATATTGATGATTGAAGGTTGAGGATTGAGGATTGAGGGTTGTGGATTCAGGACGAGGACTGAGGGTTGAGTATTGATGTTTGAGGTCTGAGGATTGAGGATAGACGATTGAGAATTGAAGATTGAGGATTTAGGATTGAAGATTGAGGATTGGGTATTGAGCGTTGAAGAATGAGGACTGAGGATTGAGGATTGAGGATTGAGGATTGAAGATTGAGTATTGAGGATTGAAGATTGAGGATTGAGGATTGAGGATTGAGGATTGAGGATTGAGGATTGAGGATTGAGGATTGAGGATTGAGGATTGAGGATCGAGGATTGAAGATTGAGATTTGAGGATTGAGGATTAAAGGTTGAGCATTGAGGATTGAAGATTGAGGATTGTTGATTGAGGATTGAGGATTGAGGATTGAGGATTGAGTATTGAAGATTGAGGATTGAGGATTGAAGACTCAGTATTGAGGATTGAAGATTGACGATTGAGGATTGAGGATTGAGGATTGAGGATTGAGAATAGAGGATTGAGGATGGAGGATTGAAGATTGAGTATTTGGTGATGAGGATTGAAGAATGAGGATTGAGGATTGAGGATTGAGGATTGAGGATTGAAGATTGAGTATTGAGGATTGAAGATTGAGGATTGAGGATTGAGGATTGAGGACTGAGGATTGAGGATTGAGGATTGAGAGTTGAGGATTGAGGATTGAGGATTGAAGATTGAGGATTGGGTATAGAGGATTGAAGAATGAGCATTGAGGATTGAGGATTGAGGATTGAGGATTGAGGTTTGAGAATTGAGGATTGAGTATTGGGGATTGCGGATTGAGCATTGAGGATTGAGGATTGAGGATTGAGGATTGAAGATTGAATATTGATGATTGAAGATTGAGGATTGATGATTGAGTGTTGTGGATTGAGGACGAGGACTGGGGGTTGAGTATTGATGTTTGAGGTCTGAGGATTGAGGATAGAGGATTGAGAATTGAGGATTGAGGATTGAGGATTGAAGATTGAGGATTGGGTATTGAGGATTGAAGAATGAGGACTGAAGATTGAGGATTGAGGATTGAGGATTGAAGATTGAGTATTGAGGACTGAAGATTGAGGATTGAGGATTGAGGATTGAGGATTGAGCATTGAGGATTGAGGATTGAGGACTGAGGATTGAAGATTGATGATTGAGGATTGAGGATTAAAGATTGAGCATTGAGGATTGAAGATTGAGGATTGATGATTGAGGATTGAGGATTGAGGATTGAGGATTGAGGACTGAGTATTGAAGATTGAGGATTGATGATTGAGGATTGAGAATAGAGGATTGAGGATTGAGTATTGGGGATTGAGGATTGAAGATTGAGGATTGAGGATTGAGGATTAATGATTGGGTATTGAGGATTGAACATTGAGGACTGAGTGTTGAGGGTTGAGTGATGAGAATTGATGTTTGTGGATAGAGATTTGAAGATTGCTGATTGAGTATTGAGTATTTAATACTCTGAACAGAGGATATTCTATTGGGGATTGAGGATTGACAACCGATTGTTGAGGACTGAGGGCTGAAGATTGAGGATTCAGGATTGAGGATTCAGAATTGTGGTTTGAGGACTGAGGATTGAAGATTGAAAATTGAGTATTGAGGATTGAAGATTGAGGGTTGAGGATTGAGGATTGAGGATTGAGGATTGTGGATGAGGGCTGAGGGTTGAAGATTGAGGTTTGAGGACTCAGGACTGAGGATTGAGGATTGAGAATTGAGGATTGAGGATTGAGGATTGAAGATTCAGGATAGGGTATTGAGGATTGGAGAATGAGGATTGAGGATGGGCGATTGAGGATTGAGGATTGAAGATTGAGTATTCAGGATTGGAGATTGACGATTGAGGATTGAGGGTTGTGGATCGAGGATTGAGGTTTGAGGATTGAAGATTGAGTATTGAGGATTGAAGATTGACGATTGAGGATTGAGGATTGAGGATTGAGGATTGACGATTGAGTACTGAAGATTGAGTATTGATGACTGAGGATTGAGGATTGAGGATTGAGGACTGAGGATTGAGGATGGAGGATTGAAGATTGAGGATTTGGTGATGAGGATTGAAGAATGCGGATTGAGGATTGAGGATTGAGTATTGAGGATTGAAGATTGAGGATTGAGGATTGAGGATTGAGGATTGAGGATTGAGGATTGAGGATTGAGGATTGACAACTGATTGTTGAGGACTGAGGGCTGAAGATTGAGGTTTCCGGATTGAGGATTCAGAATTGAGGTTTGAGGACTGAGGATTGAGGATTGAGGATTGAAGGTTGAATATTGATGATTGAAGATTGAGGATTGAGGATTGAGGTTTGTGTATTGAGGACGAGGACTAAGGGTTGAGTATTGATGTTTGAGGTCTGACGATTGAGGATTGAGGATTGAGAATAGAGGATTGATAATTGAGGATTGAAGATTGAGGATTTGGTGTTGATGATTGAAGAATGAGGATTGAGGATTGAGGATTGAGGATTGAGGATTGAAGATTGAGTATTGAGGATTGAAGATTGAGGATTGAGGATTGAGGATTGAGGATTGAGGATTGAGGATTGAGGATTGTAGATTGAGTATTGATGATTGAAGGTTGAGGATTGAGGATTGAGGACTGAGTATTGCGGATTGAAGATTGAGGATTCAGGATTGAGGATTGAGGATTGAGGAATGAGGATTGAGGATTGAGGGTTGTGTATTGGGGACCAGGACTGAGGGTTGAATATTGATGTTTGAGGTCTGAGGATTAAGGATTGAGGATTGAGGATTGAAGATTGATGATTGGATATTGAGGATTGAAGAATGAGGATTGAGGATTGAGGATTGAGGCCTGAGGATTGAGAATTGAGAACTGAGGATGAGGACTGAGGGCTGAGGGTTGAGGTTCGAGGAATGAGGACTGACGATTGAGGATTGAGGATAGAGGATGGAGGATTGAGGATTGAATATTGAAGATTGGGGACTGAGTGTTGAGGGCTGAGTGATAAGAATTGATGTTTGTGGATAGAGATTTGAAGATTGCAGATTGAGTATTGCGTATGGAAAACTCTGAACTGAGGATATTCTATTGAGGATTGAGGATTGACAACTGATTGTTGAGGACTGAGGGCTGAAGATTGAGGATTCAGGATTGAGGATTCAGGATTGTGGTTTGAGGACAGAGGATTGAGGATTGAGGATTGAGGATTGAGGATTGAGGATTGAGGATTGAGTGCTGAAGATTGAGTATTGTTGACTGAGGATTGAGGATTGAGGATTGTGGATTGAGGATTGAGGATTGAGGATTGAAGATTGAGTATTGAGGATTGAAGTTTGAGGATTGAGTATTGAGGATCGAGGATTGAGAATGAGGGCTGAGGGTTGAGGATTGAGGTTTGAGGATTGAGGACTGAGGATTGAGGATTGATGATTGAGTATTGAGGATTGAAGATTGGGGATTGAGGATTGAGGATTGCGGATTGAGGATTGAGGATTGAAAATTGAGGACTGGGGACTGAGGGTTGCGGGTTGAGTGATGAGAATTGGTGTTTGTGGATAGAGATTTAAAGATTGCAGATTGAGTATTGAGTATTGAAAACTGTAAATTGATGATATTCTATTGAGGATTGAGAATTGACAACTGATTGTTGAGGACTGAGGTCTAAAGATGGAGGATTCAGGATTGAGGATCCAGGATTGAGGTTTGAGGACTGAGGATTGAGGATAGAGGATTGAGGATTGAGGATTGAGGATTGAGCATTGAGGAATGAGGTTTGAAGATTGAGGATTGGGCATTGCGGATTGAACATTGAGGATTGAGAATTGAGTATTGAGGTCTGAAGATTGAATATTGATGATTGAAGATTGATGATTGAGGATTGAGTGTTGTGGATTGAGGACGAGGACTGAGGGTTGAGTATTGATGTCTGAGGTCTGAGGATTGAGGATTGAGGATAGAGAATTGAGGATTGAGGATTGAGGATTGAAGATTGAGGATTGGGTATTGAGGATTGAAGAATGAGCATTGAGGATTGAGGATTGAGGATTGAGGATTGAAGATTGAGGATTGAGGATTGAGGTTTGAGGGTTGAAGATTGAGTATTGAGGATCGAAGATTGAGGATTGAAGATTGTGGATTGAGGATTGAGGATTGAGGATTGAGGATTGAGGATTGAGGAATGAGGATTGACAACCGATTGTTTAGGACTGAGGGCTGAAGATTGAGGATTTAGGATTGAGGATTCAGAATTGAGGTTTGAGGACTGAGGATTGAGGATTGAGGATTGAAGATTGAATATTGATAATTGAAGATTGAGGATTGAGGATTGAGTGTTGTGTATTGAGGACGAGGACTAAGGGTTGAGTATTGATGTTTGAGGTCTGAGGGTTGAGGATTCAGGATTGAGAATAGAGGATTGAGGATTGAGGATTGAAGATTGAGGATTTGGTGTTGAGGATTGAAGAATGAGGATTGAGTATTGAGGATTGAGGATTGAGGATTGAGGATTGAGGATTGAGGATTGAGGATTGAAGATTGAGTATTGAGGATTGAGGATTGAGGATTGAGGACTGAGGATTGAGGATTGAGGATTCAGGGTTGAGGATTGAGGATTGAAGATTGAGTATTGAGGATTGGAGATTGAGGATTGTGGATTGAGGATTGAGGATTGAGTATCGAAAATTGAGGATTGGGAATTGAGGATTGACGATTGAGGATTGAGTATTGAGGATTGAGAACTGAGGATTGAGGATTGAATATTGAGTATTGAGGATTGAAGATTGAGAATTGAGGATTGAGGATTGAGGACTGAAGATGAGGGCTGAGGGTTGAGGATTGAGGTTTGAGGACTGAGGATTGAGGATTGAGGATTGAGAGTTAAGGATTGAGGATTGAGGATTGATGATTGAGGATTGGGTATTGAGGATTGTAGAATGAGCATTGAGGATTGAGGATTGAGGATTGAGGATTGATGATTGAGGATTGAGGATAGAGGATTGAGGATTGAGTATTGGGGATTGAGGATTGAAGATTGAGGTTTGAGGATTGAGGATTAATGATTGGGTATTGAGGATTGAACATTGAGGACTGAGTGTTGAGGGCTGAGTGATGAGAATTGATGTTTGTGGATAGGGATTTGAAGGTTGCAGATTGAGTATTGCGTATGGAAAACTCTGAACTGAGGATATTCTATTGAGGATTGAGGATTGACAACTGATTGTTGAGGACTGAGGGCTGAAGATTGAGGATTCAGGGTTGAGGATTCAGGATTGTGGTTTGAGGACAGAGGATTGAGCATTGAGGATTGAGGATTGAGGATTGAGGATTGAGGATTGAGTACTGAAGATTGAGTATTGATGACTGAGGATTGAGGATTGATGATTGTGGATTGAGGATTGAGGATTGAGGATTGAGGATTGAAGATTGAGTATTGAGGATTGAAGATTGAGGATTGAGTATTGAGGACCGAGGATTGAGAATGAGGGCTGAGGGTTGAGGATTGAGGTTTGAGGATTGAGGACTGAGGATTGAGGATTGATGATTGAGTATTGAGGATTGAAGATTGAGGATTGAGGATTGAGGATTGAGGATTGAGGATTGAGGATTGAGGATTGAGGATTGAGGATTGAAAATTGAGGACTGGGGACTGAGTGTTGAGGGTTGAGTGATGAGAATTGATGTTTGTGGATAGAGATATGAAGATAGCAGATTGAGTATTGCGTATGGAAAACTCTGAACTGAGGATATTCTAGTGAGGATTGAGGATTGACAACTGATTGTTGAGGACTGAGGGCTGAAGATTGAGGATTCAGGATTGAGGATTCAGGACTGTGGTTTGAGGACTGAAGATTGAGGATTGAGGATTGAGGATTGAAGATTGAGTATTGAGGATTGAAGATTGAGGATTGAGGATTGAGGATTGAGGAGTGAGCATTGAGGATTGAGGATTGAGCACTGACGATTGAAGATTGAGTATTGAGGATTGAGGATTAAAGGTTGAGCATTGAGGATTGAAGATTGAGGATTGATGATTGAGGATTGAGGATTGAGGACTGAGGATTGAGGACTGAGTATTGAAGATTGAGGATTGATGATTGAGGATTGAGGATAGAGGATTGAGGATTGAGTATTGGGGATTGAGGATTGAAGATTGAGGTTTGAGGATTGAGGATTAATGATTGGGTATTGAGGATTGAACATTGAGGACTGAGTATTGAGGGTTGAGTGATGAGAATTGATGTTTGTGGATAGAGATTTGAAGATTGCAGATTGAGTATTGAGTATTTAATACTGTGAACTGAGGATATTCTATTGGGGATTGAGGATTGACAACTGATTGTTGAGGACTGAGGGCTGAAGATTGAGGATTCAGGATTGAGGATTCAGAATTGTGGTTTGAGGACTGAGGATTGAAGATTGAAGATTGAGTATTGAGGATTGAAGATTGAGGGTTGAGGATTGAGGATTGAGGATTAAGGATTGAGGATGAGGGCTGAGGGTTGAAGATTGAGGTTTGAGGACTCAGGACTGAGGATTCAGGATTGAGAATTGAGGATTGAGGATTGAGGATTGAAGATTGAGTATTCAGGATTGGAGATTGACGATTGAGGATTGAGGATTGAGGATCGAGGATTGAGGATTGAGGATTGAAGATTGAGTATTGAGGATTGAAGATTGAGGATTGAGGATTGAGGATTGAGGATTGAGTATTGAGGATTGAGAATTGAAGATTGAGGATTGGGGACTGAGTGTTGAGGGTTGAGTGATGAGGATTGATGTTTGTGGATAGAGATTTGAAGATTGCAGATTGAGTATTGAGTATCGAAACCTGTGAATTGAGGATATTCTATTGAGGATTGAGGACTGACAACTGATTGCTGAGGACTGAGGGCTGAAGATTGAGGATTCAGGGTTGAGGGTTCAGAATTGAGGTTTGAGGACTGAGGATTGAGTATTGAGGATTGAAGATTGAGGATTGAGGATTGAGGATTGAGGATTGAGGATTGAGGATTGAGGATTGAGAATTGAGGACTGGGGACTGAGTGCTGAGGGTTGAGTGATAAGAATTGGTGTTTGTGGATAGAGATTTAAAGATTGCAGATTGAGTATTGAGTATTGAAAACTGTGAATTGATGATATTCTATTGAGGATTGAGAATTGACAACTGATTGTTGAGGACTGAGGGCTGAAGACTGAGGATTCAGGATTGAGGATTCAGGACTGTGGTTTGAGGACTGAGGATTGAGGATTGAGGATTGGGGATTGAGGATTGAGGATCGAGGATTGAAGATTGAAGATTGGGTATTGAGGATTGAAAATTGAGTATTGAGGATTGAAGGTTGAGGGTTGAGGATTGAGGATTGAGGATTGAGGATTCAGAATTGTGGTTTGAGGACAGAGGATTGAGGCTTGAGGATTGAGGATTGAGGATTGAGGATTGAGGATTGAGGATTGAGGATTGAAGATTGAGGATTGGGTATTGAGGACTGAACATAGAGGATTGAGGATTGAGGATTGAGGATTGAGGACTGAAGATCGAATATTGATGATTGAAGATTGAGCATTGAGGATTGAGTGTTGTGGATTGGGTACCAGGACTGAGGGTTGAATATTGACGTTTGAGGTCTGAGGATTGAGGATTGAGAATTGAGGATTGAGGATTGAGGATTGAAGATTGAGGATTGGGTATTGAAGATTGAAGAATGAGGACTGAGGATTGAAGATTGAAGATTCAGGATTGTGGATTGAGGATTGAGGATTGAGTATCGAAAATTGAGGATTGGGCATTGAGGATTGACGATTGAGGATTGAGGTTTGAGGACTGAGGATTGAGGATTGAGGATTGAGAGTTGAGGATTGAGGATTGAGGATTGAGGATTAATGATTGGGTATTGAGTATTGAACATTGAGGACTGAGTGTTGAGGGTTGAGTGATGAGAATTGATGTTTGTGGATAGAGATTTGAAGAATGCAGATTGAGTATTGAGTATTTAATACTCTGAACAGAGGATATTCTATTGGGGATTGAGGATTGACTACTGATTGTTGAGGACTGAGGGCTGAAGATTGAGGATTCAGGATTGAGGATTCAGAATTGTGGTTTGAGGACTGAGGATTGAAGGTTGAAAATTGAGTATTGAGGATAGAAGATTGAGGGTTGAGGATTGAGGATTGAGGATTGAGGATTGTGGATGAGGGCTGAGGGTTGAAGATTGAGGTTTGAGGACTCAGGACTGAGGATTGAGGATTGAGAATTGAGGATTGAGGATTGAGGATTGAAGATTCAGGATAGGGTATTGAGGATTGGAGAATGAGGATTGAGGATGGGCGATTGAGGATTGAGGATTGAAGATTGAGTATTCAGGATTGGAGATTGACGATTGAGGATTGAGGGTTGTGGATCGAGGATTGAGGTTTGAGGATTGAAGATTGAGTATTGAGGATTGAAGATTGAGGATTGAGGATTGAGGATTGAGGATTGAGGATTCAGGATTGATGATTGAGTACTGAAGATTGAGTATTGATGACTGAGGATTGAGGATTGAGGATTGAGGACTGAGGATTGAGGATTGAGGATTGAAGATTGAATATTGATGATTGAAGATTGAGGATTGAGGATTGAGTGTTGTGGATTGAGGACGAGGACTGAGGGTTGAGTATTGATGTTTGAGGTCTGAGGATTGAGGATTGAGGATTGAGAATAGAGGATTGAGGATGGAGGATTGAAGATTGAGGATTTGGTGATGAGGATTGAAGAATGAGGATTAGAGGATTGAGGATTGAGGATTGAGGATTGAAGATTGAGTATTGAGGATTGAAGATTGAGGATTGAGGATTGAGAATAGAGGATTCATAATTGAGGATTGAAGATTGAGGATTTGGTGTTGATGATTGAAGAATGAGGATTGAGGATTGAGGATTGAGGATTGAGGATTGAAGATTGAGTATTGAGGATTGAAGATTGAGGATTGAGGATTGAGGATTGAGGATTGAGGATTGAGGATTGAGGATTGAAGATTAAGTATTGATGATTGAAGGTTGAGGATTGAGGATTGAGGACTGAGTATTGCGGATTGAAGATTGAGGATTCAGGATTGAGGATTGAGGATTGAGGAATGAGGATTGAGGATTGAGGGTTGTGGATTGGGGACCAGGACTGAGGGTTGAATATTGATGTTTGAGGTCTGAGGATTAAGGATTGAGGATTGAGGATTGAAGATTGATGATTGGATATTGAGGATTGAAGAATGAGGATTGAGGATTGAGGATTGAGGCCTGAGGATTTAGAATTGAGAACTGAGGATGAGGACTGAGGGCTGAGGGTTGAGGTTTGAGGAATGAGGACTGACGATTGAGGATTGAGGATTGAAGATTGAGTATTGAGAATGAAGATTGTGGATTGAGGATTGAGGATTGAGGATTGAGGATTGAGGATTGAGGATTGAGGATTGAGGATTGAGGATTGAGGATTGAAAATTGAGGACTGGGGACTGAGGGTTGAGGGTTGAGTGATGAGAATTGGTGTTTGTGGATAGAGATTTAAAGATTGCAGATTGAGTATTGAGTATTGAAAACTGTGAATTGATGATATTCTATTGAGGATTGAGAATTGACAACTGATTGTTGAGGACTGAGGTCTAAAGATGGAGGATTCAGGATTGAGGATCCAGGATTGAGGTTTGAGGACTGAGGATTGAGGATAGAGGATTGAGGATTGAGGATTGAGGATTGAGCATTGAGGATTGAGGATTGAATATTGAGGATTGGGTATTGCGGATTGAACATTGAGGATTGAGGATTGAGGATTGAGGACTGAAGATTGAATATTGATGATTGAAGATTGATGATTGAGGATTGAGGGTTGTGGATTGAGGACGAGGACTGAGGGTTGAGTATTGATATCTGAGGTCTGAGGATTGAGGATTGAGGATTGAGAATTGAGGATTGGGGACTGAGTGTTGAGGGTTGAGTGATGAGAATTGATGTTTGTGGATAGAGATTTGAAGATTGCAGATTGAGTATTGGGTATTGAATACTGTGAATTGAGGATATTCTACTGGGGATTGAGGATTGACAACTGATTGTTGAGGACTGAGGGCTGAAGATTGAGGATTCAGGATTGAGGATTCAGAATTGTGGTTTGAGGACTGAGGATTGAAGATTGAAGATAGAGTATTGAGGATTGAAGATTGAGGGTTGAGGATCGAGAATTGAGGATTGAGGATTGAGGATGAGGGCTGAGGGTTGAACATTGAGGTTTGAGGACTCAGGACTGAGGATTGAGGATTGGGAATTGAGGATTGAGGATTGAGGATTGAAGATTGAGAATAGGGTATTGAGGATTGAAGAATGGGGATTGAGGATTGAAGATTGAGGATTGTGGATTGAGGATTGACAACTGATTGTTGAGGACTGAGGGCTGAAGATTGAGGTTTCAGGATTGAGGATTCAGAATTGAGGTTTGAGGACTGAGGATTGAGGATTGAGGATTGAAGATTGAATATTGATGATTGAAGATTGAGGATTGAGGATTGAGGGTTGTGTATTGAGGACGAGGACTAAGGGTTGAGTATTGATGTTTGAGGTCTGACGATTAAGGATTGAGGATTGAGAATAGAGGATTGATAATTGAGGATTGAAGATTGAGGATTTGGTGTTGAGGATTGAAGAATGAGGATTGAGGATTGAGGATTGAGGATTGAGGATTGAAGATTGAGTATTGAGGATTGAAGATTGAGGGTTGAGGATTGAGGATTGAGGATTGAGGATTGAGGATTGAGGATTGAAGACTGAGTATTGATGATTGAAGATTGAGGATTGAGGATTGAGGGCTGAGTATTGCGGATTGAAGATTGTGGATTCAGGATTGAGGATTGAAGATTGTGGATTGAGGATTGAGGATTGAGGATTGAGGATTGAGGATTGAACATTGAGGATTGGGGACTGAGTGTTGAGGGCTGAGTGATGAGAACTGATGTTTGTGGATAGAGATTTGAAGATTGCAGATTGAGTATTGCGTATGGAAAACTCTGAACTGAGTATATTCTATTGAGGATTGAGGATTGACAACTGATTGTTGAGGACTGAGTGCTGAAGATTGAGGATTCAGGATTGAGGATTCAGGATTGTGGTTTGAGGACAGAGGATTCAGGATTGAGGATTGAGGATTGAGGATTGAGGATTGAGTGCTGATGATTGAGTATTGATGACTGAGGATTGAGGATTGAGGATTGTGGATTGAGGATTGAGGATTGAGGATTGAAGATTGAGTATTGAGGATTGAAGATTGAGGATTGAGGATTGAGTATTGAGGATCGAGGATTGAGAATGAGGGCTGAGGATTGAGGATTGAGGATTGAGGATTGTGGATTGAGGATTGACGATTGGGGATTGAGTACTGAAGATTGAGTATTGATGACTGAGGATTGAGGATTGAGGATTGTGGATTGAGGATTGAGGATTGAGGATTGAAGATTGAGTATTGAGGATTGAAGATTGAGGATTGAGTATTGAGGATCGAGGATTGAGAATGAGGGCTGAGGGTTGAGGATTGAGGTTTGAGGATTGAGGACTGAGGATTGAGGATTGATTATTGAGTATTGAGGATTGAAGATTGAGGATTGAGGATTGAGGATTGAGGATTGAGGATTGAGGATTGAAAATTGAGGACTGGGGACTGAGTGTTGAGTGTTGAGTGATGAGAATTGGTGTTTGTGGATAGAGATTTAAAGATTGCAGATTGAGTATTGAGTATTGAAAACTGTGAATTGATGATATTCTATTAAGGATTGAGAATTGACAACTGATTGTTGAGGACTGAGGTCTAAAGATGGAGGATTCAGGATTGAGGATCCAGGATTGAGGTTCGAGGACTGAGGATTGAGGATAGAGGATTGAGGATTGAGGATTGAGGATTGAGCATTGAGGACTGAGGATTGAAGATTGAGGATTGGGTATTGCGGATTGAACATTGAGGATTGAGGATTGAGGATTGAGGACTGAAGATTGAATATTGATGATTGAAGATTGATGATTGAGGATTGAGTGTTGTGGATTGAGGACGAGGACTGAGGGTTGAGTATTGATGTCTGAGGTCTGAGGATTGAGGATTGAGGATTGAGAATTGAGGATTGAGGATTGAGGATTGAAGATTGAGGATTGGGTATTGAGGATTGAAGAATGAGCATTGAGGATTGAGGTTTGAGGATTGAGGATTGAAGGTTGAGGATTGAGGATTGAGGTATGAGGATTGAAGATTGAGTATTGAGGATCGAAGATTGAGGATTGAGGAATGAGGATTGAGGATTGAGGATTGACGATTGAAGATTGAGGATTGGGGACTGAGAGTTGATGGTTGAGTGATGAGAATTGATGTTTGTGGATAGAGATATAAAGATTGCAGATTGAGTATTGCGTATGGAAAACTCTAAACTGAGGATATTCTAGTGAGGATTGAGGATTGACAACTGATTGTTGAGGACTGAGGGCTGAAGATTGAGGATTCAGTATTGAGGATTCAGGACTGTGGTTTGAGGACTGAGGATTGAGGATTGAGGATTGGGGATTGAGGATTGAGGATCGAGGATTGAAGATTGAAGATTGGGTATTGAGGATTGAACATTGAGGACTGAGGATAGAGGATTGAGGATTGAGGATTCAGGATTGAAGATTGAATATTGATGATTGAAGGTTGAGGATTGAGGATTGAGGGTTGTGGATTCAGGACGAGGACTGAGGGTTGTGGATTCAGGACGAGAACTGAGGGTTGAGTATTGATGTTTGAGGTCTGAGGATTGAGGATAGAGGATTGAGAGTTGAGGATTGAGGATTGACGATTGAAGATTGAGGATTGGGTACTGAGGATTGAAGAATGAGGACTGAAGATTGAGGAATGAGGATTGAAGATTGAACATTGAGTATTGAGAATTGAAGATTGAGGATTGAGGATTGAGGATTGAGGATTGAGCATTGAGGATTGAGGATTGAGGACTGACGATTGAAGATTGAGGATTGAGGATTGAGGATTGGGGACTGAGTGTTGAGGGCTGAGTGATGAGAATTGATGTTTGTGGATAGAGATTTGAAGATTGCAGATTGAGTATTGCGTATGGAAAACTCTGAACTGAGGATATTCTATTGAGGATTGAGGATTGACAACTGATTGTTGAGGACTGAGGGCTGAAGATTGAGGATTCAGGATTGAGGATTCAGGATTGTGGTTTGAGGACAGAGGATTGAGGATTGAGGATTGAAGATTGAGTATTGAGGATTGAAGATTGAGGATTGAGTATTGAGGATCGAGGATTGAGAATGAGGGCTGAGGGTTGAGGATTGAGGTTTGAGGATTGAGGATTGATTATTGAGTATTGAGGATTGAAGATTGAGGATTGAGGATTGAGGATTGAGGATTGAGGATTGAGGATTGAGGATTGAAAATTGAGGACTGGGGACTGAGTGTTGAGTGTTGAGTGATGAGAATTGGTGTTTGTGGATAGAGATTTAAAGATTGCAGATTGAGTATTGAGTATTGAAAACTGTGAATTGATGATATTCTATTGAGGATTGAGAATTGACAACTGATTGTTGAGGACTGAGGTCTAAAGATGGAGGATTCAGGATTGAGGATCCAGGATTGAGGTTTGAGGACTGAGGATTGAGGATAGAGGATTGAGGATTGAGGATTGAGGATTGAGCATTGAGGATTGAGGATTGAAGATTGAGGATTGGGTATTGAGGATTGAAGAATGAGCATTGAGGATTGAGGATTGAGGATTGAGGATTGAGGATTGAGGATTGAGGATTGAGGTTTGAGGATTGAAGATTGAGTATTGAGGATCGAAGATTGAGGATTGAGGATTGAGGATTGAGGATTGAGGATTGACGATTGAAGATTGAGGATTGGGGACTGAGAGTTGATGGTTGAGTGATGAGAATTGATGTTTGTGGATAGAGATATGAAGATTGCAGATTGAGTACTGCGTATGGAAAACTCTGAACTGAGGATATTCTAGTGAGGATTGAGGATTGACAACTGATTGTTGAGGACTGAGGGCTGAAGATTGAGGATTCAGGATTGAGGATTCAGGACTGTGGTTTGAGGACTGAGGATTGAGGATTGAGGGTTGGGGATTGAGGATTGAGGATCGAGGATTGAAGATTCAGGATTGGGTATTGAGGATTGAGGATTGAGGCCTGAGGATTGAGGATTGAGCATTGAGGATTGAGGATTGAGGACTGAGGATTGAAGATTGAGGATTGAGGATTGAGGATTAAAGGTTGAGCATTGAGGATTGAAGATTGAGGATTGAGGATTCAGGATTAATGATTGGGTATTGAGGATTGAACATTGAGGACTGAGTGTTGACGGTTGAGTGATGAGAATTGATGTTTGTGGATAGAGATTTGAAGATTGCAGATTGAGTATTGAGTATTTAATACTGTGAACTGAGTGTATTCTATTGGGGATTGAGGATTGACAACTGATTGTTGAGGACTGAGGTCTGAAGATTGAGGATTCAGGATTGAGGATTCAGAATTATGGTTTGAGGACTGAGGATTGAGGATTGAAGATTGAGGATTGGGCATAGAGGATTGAAGAATGAGTATTGAGGAATGAGGATTGAGGCCTGAGGATTGAGAATTGAGAACTGAGGATGAGGACTGAGGGCTGAGGGTTGAGGTTTGAGGAATGAGGATTGGGGGTTGAGGATTGAGGATTGAGGACTGAGGATTGAGGATTGAGTACTGAAGATTGAGTATTGAAGACTGAGGATTGAGGATTGAGGATTGTGGATTGAGGATTGAGGATTGAGGATTGAAGATTGAGTATTGAGGATTGAAGATTGAGGATTGAGTATTGAGGATCGAGGATTGAGAATGACGGCTGAGGGTTGAGGATTGAGGTTTGAGGATTGAGGACTGAGGATTGAGGATTGATGATTGTGTATTGAGGATTGAAGATTGAGGATTGAGGATTGAGGATTGAGGATTGAGGATTGAGGATTGAGGATTGAAAATTGAGGACTGGGGACTGAGTGTTGAGGGTTGAGTGATAAGAATTGGTGTTTGTGGGTAGAGATTTAAAGATTGCAGATTGAGTATTGAGTATTGAAAACCGTGAATTAGTGATATTCTATTGAGGATTGAGAATTGACAACTGATTGTTGAGGACTGAGGGCTGAAGATTGAGGATTCAGGATTGAGAATTCAGAATTGAGGATTGAGGACTGAGGACTGAGGATTGAAGGTTGAGTATTGAGGATTGAAGATAGAGGAGTAAGGATTGAGGATTGGGGATTGAGGATCTAGGATTGAAAATTGATTGTTGAGGATTGAAGATTGAGGATTGAGGATTGAGGATTGAGAATTGAGAATTGAGGATAAGGACTGAGGGTTGATGATTGAGGTTTGAGGAATGAGGATTGAGGTTTGAGGATCGAGGATTGAAGATTGAGTATTGATGATTGAAGATTGAGGGTGGAGGATTGAGGCTTGAGGATTGAGGACGAGGACTGACAGTTGAAGATTGTGGTTTGAGGATTGAGGGTTGTGGATTGAGAATTGAGGATGAGGACTGAGGTTTGCGGATTGATGACTGAGGATTGAGGATTGAGGATTGATGATTGCGGAATGAGGATTGAAGATTGAGTATTGAGGATTGAATATTGAGGACTGAGGATTGAGTATTGAGGATTGAAGATTGAGTATTGAGGATTGAAGATTGAGGATTGAGGATTGAGGATTGAGAATTGAGGATTGAGGATTGAGGATTGAGGATTGAGGATAGAGAATTGAAGATTGAGGATTGGGGACTGGGTGTTGAGGGTTGAGTGATGAGTATTGATGTTTGTGGATAGAGATTTGAAGATTGCAGATTGAGTATTGAGTATTGAATACTGTGAATTGAGGATATTCCATTGGGGATTGAGGATTGACAACTGATTGTTGAGGACTGAGGGCTGAAGATTGAGGATTCAGGATTGAGGATTCAGAATTGTGGTTTGAGGACTGAGGATTGAAGATTGAAGATTGAGTATTGAGGGTTGAAGATTGAGGGTTGAGGACCGAGGATTGAGGATTGAGGATTGAGGATGGGGGCTGAGGGTTGAAGATTGAGGTTTGAGGACTCAGGACTGAGGATTGAGGATTGAGAATTGAGGATTGAGGATTGAGGATTGAAGATTGAGGGTAGGGTATTGAGGATTGAAGAATGGCGATTGAGGATGGGCAATTGAGGATTGAGGATTGAAGATTGAGTATTCAGGATTGGAGATTGACGATTGAGGATTGAGGATTGAGGATCGGGGATTGAGGATTGAGGATTGAAGATTGAGTATTGAGGATTGAAGATTGAGGATTGAGGATTGAGGATTGAGGATTTAGGATCTAGGATTGAGAATTGAGGATTGAGGATTGGGGACTGAGTGTTGAGGGTTGAGTGATGAGGATTGATGTTTGTGGATAGAGATTTGAAGATTGCAGTTTGAGTATTGAGTATTGAAACCTGTGGATTGAGGAAATTCTATTGAGGATTGAGGTTTGACAACTGATTGTTGAGGTCTGAGGGCTGAAGATTGAGGATTCAGGGTTGAGGATTCAGAATTGAGGTTTGAGGACTGAGGATTGAGGATTGAGGATTGAGGATTGAGGATTGAGGATTGAGGATTGAAGATTGAGTATTGAGGATTGAAGATTGAGGATTGAGGATTGAGGATTGAAGATTGAATATTGAGGATTGAAGATTGAGGATTGAGGATTGAGGATTGAGGATTGAGGACTGTGGATTGAGGATTGAGGGCTGAGGATTGAGGATTGATGATTGAGTATTGAGAATTGAAGATTGAGGATTGAGGATTGAGGATTGAGGATTGAGGATTGAGGGTTGAGGATAGAAAATTGAGGACTGGGGACTGAGTGTTGAGGGTTGAGTGATAAGAATTGGTATTTGTGGATAGAGATTTAAAGATTGCAGATTGACTATTGAGTATTGAAAACTGTGAATTGATGATATTCTATTGAGGATTGAGAATTGACAACTGATTGTTGAGGACTGAGGGCTGAAGATTGAGAATTCAGGATTGAGGATTCAGGACGGTGGTTTGAGGACTGAGGATTGAGTATTGAGGATTGGGGATTGAGGATTGAAGATCGAGGATTGAAGATTGAAGATTGGGTATTGAGGGTTGAACATTGAGGACTGAGGATTGAGGATTGAGGATTGAGGATTGAGGATTGAAGATTGAATATTGATGATTGAAGGTTGAGGATTGAGGATTGAGGGTTGTGGATTCAGGACGAGGACTGAGGGTTGTGGATTCAGGACGAGAACTGAGGGTTGAGTATTGATGTTTGAGGTCTGAGGATTGAGGATAGAGGATTGAGAATTGATGATTGAGGATTGACGATTGAAGATTGAGGATTGGGTACTGAGGATTGAAGAATGAGGACTGAAGATTGAGGATTGAGGATTGAAGATTGAACACTGAGTATTGAGGATTGAAGATTGAGGATTGAGGATTGAGGATTGAGGATTGAGCATTGAGGATTGAGGATTGAGGACTGAGGATTGAAGATTGAGGATTGAGGATTGAGGATTGGGGACTGAGTGTTGAGGGCTGAGTGATGAGAGTTGATGTTTGTGGATAGAGATTTGAAGATTGCAGATTGAGTATTGCGTATGGAAAACTCTGAACTGAGGATATTCTATTGAGGATTGAGGATTGACAACTGATTGTTGAGGACTGAGGGCTGAAGATTGAGGATTCAGGATTGAGGATTCAGGATTGTGGTTTGAGGACAGAGGATTGAGGATTGAGGATTGAGGATTGAGGATTGAGGATTGACGATTGAGGATTGAGTACTGAAGATTGAGTATTGATGACTGAGGATTGAGGATTGAGGATTGTGGATTGAGGATTGAGGATTGAGGATTGAAGATTGAGTATTGAGGATTGAAGATTGAGGATTGAGTATTGAGGATCGAGGACTGAGAATGAGGGCTGAGGGTTGAGGATTGAGGTTTGAGGATTGAGGACTGAGGATTGAGGATTGATTATTGAGTATTGAGGATTGAAGATTGAGGATTGAGGATTGAGGATTGAGGATTGAGGATTGAGGATTGAGGATTGAAAATTGAGGACTGGGGACTGAGTGTTGAGTGTTGAGTGATGAGAATTGGTGTTTGCGGATAGAGATTTAAAGATTGCAGATTGAGTATTGAGTATTGAAAACTGTGAATTGATGATATTCTATTGAGGATTGAGAATTGACAACTGATTGTTGAGGACTGAGGTCTACAGATGGAGGATTCAGGATTGAGGATCCAGGATTGAGGTTTGAGGACTGAGGATTGAGGATAGAGGATTGAGGATTGAGGATTGAGGATTGAGCATTGAGGATTGAGGATTGAAGATTGAGGATTGGGTATTGAGGATTGAAGAATGAGCATTGAGGATTGAGGATTGAGGATTGAGGATTGAGGATTGAGGATTGAGGATTGAGGTTTGAGGATTGAAGATTGAGTATTGAGGATCGAAGATTGAGGATTGAAGATTGAGGATTGAGGATTGAGGATTGACGATTGAAGATTGAGGATTGGGGACTGAGAGTTGATGGTTGAGTGATGAGAATTGATGTTTGTGGATAGAGATATGAAGATTGCAGATTGAGTTTTGCGTATGGAAATCTCTGAACTGAGGATATTCTAGTGAGGATTGAGGATTGACAACTGATTGTTGAGGACTGAGGGCTGAAGATTGAGGATTCAGTATTGAGGATTCAGGACTGTGGTTTGAGGACTGAGGATTGAGGATTGAGGATTGGGTATTGAGGATTGAACATTGAGGACTGAGGATTGAGGATTGAGGATTGAGGATTCAGGATTGAAAGTTGAATATTGATGATTGAAGGTTGAGGATTGAGGATTGAGGGTTGTGGATGCAGGACGAGGACTGAGGGTTGTGGTTTCAGGACGAGAGCTGAGGGTTGAGTATTGATGTTTGAGGTCTGAGGATTGAGGATAGTGGATTGAGAATTGAGGATTGAGGATTGAGGATTGAAGATTGAGGATTGGGTATTGAGGATTGAAGAATGAGGACTGAAGATTGAGGATTGAGGGTTGAGGATTGAACATTGAGTATTGAGGATAGAAGATTGAGGATTGAGGATTGAGGATTGAGGATTGAGCATTGAGGATTGAGGATTGAGGACTGAGGACTGAAGATTGAGGATTGAGGATTGAGGATTAAAGGTTGAGCATTGAGGATTGAAGATTGAGGATTGATGAGTGAGGATTGAGGATTGAGGATTGAGGATTGAGGACTGAGTATTGAAGTTTGAGGATTTATGATTGAGGATTGAGGATAGAGGATTGAGGATTGATTATTGGGGATTGAGGATTGAGGATTGAGGATTGAGGACTGAGGATTGAGGATTGAGGATTGAGCATTGAGGATTGAGGACTGAGGATTGAGGTTTGAGGTCTGAGGACTGAGGATTGAGGATTGAGAATTGGGGATTGAGGATTGAGGATTGAAGATTGAGGATTGGGTATTGAGGATTGAAGAATGAGGATTGAGGATTGAGAATTGAGGATTGGGGACTGAGGATTGAATATTCAGGATTGAGGATTGAGGATTGAGGATTGAGGATTGAGGATTGATGATTGAATATTGAGGACTGAGTGTTGAGGGATGAGAGATGAGAATTGATGTTTGTGGATGGAGATTTGAAGATTGAAGATTGAGGATTGAGTATTGAAAACTGAGAATTCAGGATATTCTACTGAGTATTGAGAATTGAGGATTGATGGTTGAGTATTGAGGATTGATGGTTGAGGGTTGTGTGTTGAATATTGAGGATTGGCGGATTGAGTATTGAAGATTGAGGACTGAGGACTGGGGATTGAGTATTGAGGATTGAGGATTGAGTATTGAGGATTGAGGGTTGAAGATTGAGTATTGATTATTGAAGATTGCGGATTGATTATTGAGGGTTGAGGATTGATGACGAGGACTGAGGGTTGAGGATTGAGGACTGAGGATTGAGGATTGAAGAGTGAGCATTGAGGATTGAGGATTGACGATTGAGGATTGAAGAAAGAGGAATGAGGATTGAGGTTTGAGGATTGAAGATTGAGTATTGAGGATCGAAGATTGAGGATTGAGGATTGAGGATTGAAGATTGAGGATTGACGATTGACGGTTGAAGATTGAGGATTGGGGACTGAGAGTTGATGGTTGAGTGATGAGAATTGATGTCTGTGGATAGAGATATGAAGATTGCAGATTCAGTATTGCGTATGGAAAACTCTGAACTGAGGATATTCTAGTGAGGATTGAGGATTGACAACTGATTGTTGAGGACTGAGGGCTGAAGATTGAGGATTCAGGATTGAGGATTCAGGACTGTGGTTTGAGGACTGAGGATTGAGGATTGAGGGTTGGGGATTGAGGATTGAGGATCGAGGATTGAAGATTGAGGATTGGGTATTGAGGATTGAGGATTGAGGTCTGAGGATTGAGGATTGAGCATTGAGGATTGAGGATTGAGGACTGAGGATTGAAGACTGAGGATTGAGGATTGAGGATTAAAGGTTGAGCATTGAGGATTGAAGATTGAGGATTGAGGATTCAGGATTAATGATTGGGTATTGAGGATTGAACATTGAGGACTGAGTGTTGACGGCTGAGTGATGATAATTGATGTTTGTGGATAGAGATTTGAAGATTGCAGATTGAGTATTGAGTATTTAATACTGTGAACTGTGTGTATTCTATTGGGGATTGAGGATTGACAACTGATTGTTGAGGACTGAGGTCTGAAGATTAAGGATTCAGGATTGAGGATTCAGAATTATGGTTTGAGGACTGAGGATTGAGGATTGAAGATTGAGGATTGGGCATAGAGGATTGAAGAATGAGTATTGAGGATTGAGGATTGAGGCCTGAGGATTGAGAATTGAGAACTGAGGATGAGGACTGAGGGCTGAGGGTTGAGGTTTGAGGAATGAGGATTGGGGGTTGAGGATTGAGTTTTGAGGACTGAGGATTGAGGATTGAGTACTGAAGATTGAGTATTGAAGACTGAGGATTGAGGATTGAGGATTGTGGATTGAGGATTGAGGATTGAGGATTGAAGATTGAGTATTGAGGATTGAAGATTGAGGATTGAGTATTGAGGATCGAGGATTGAGAATGAGGGCTGAGGGTTGAGGATTGAGGTTTGAGGATTGAGGGCTGAGGATTGACGATTGATGATTGTGTATTGAGGATTGAAGATTGAGGATTGAGGATTGAGGATTGAGGATTGAGGATTGAGGATTCAGGATTGAAAATTGAGGACAGTGGACTGAGTGTTGAGGGTGGACTGATGAGAATTGGTGTTTGTGGATAGAGATTTAAAGATTGCAGATCGAGTATTGAGTATTGAAAGCTGTGAATTGATGATATTCTATTGAGGATTGAGAATTGACAACTGATTGTTGAGGACTGAGGTCTAAAGATTGAGGATTCAGCATTGAGGATCCGGGATTGAGGTTTGAGGACTGAGGATTGAGGATAGAGGATTGAGGATTGAGTATTGAGGATTGAGCATTGAGGATTGAGGATTGAAGATTGAGGATTGGGTATTGCGGATTGAACATTGAGGATTGAGGGTTGTGGATTGAGGACGAGGACTGAGGGTTGAGTATTGATGTCTGAGGTCTGAGGATTGAGGATTGAGGATTGAGAGTTGAGGATTGAGGATTGAGGATTGAACATTGAGGATTGGGTATTGAGGATTGAAGAATGAGCATTGAGGATTGAGGATTGACGATTGAGGATTGAAGATTGAGGATTGAGGATTGAGGTTTGAGGATTGACGATTGACGATTGAAGATTGAGGATTGGGGACTGAGAGTTGATGGTTGAGTGATGAGAATTGATGTTTGTGGATAGAGATATGAAGATTGCAGATTGAGTATTGCGTATGGAAAACTCTGAACTGAGGATATTCTAGTGAGGATTGAGGATTGACAATTGATTGTTGAGGACTGAGGGCTGAAAATTGAGGATTCAGGATTGAGGATTCAGGACTGTGGCTTGAGGACTGAGGATAGAGGATTGAGGATTGGGGATTGAGGATTGAGGATCGAGGATTGAAGATTCAAGATTGGGTATTGAGGATTGAGGATTGAGGCCTGAGGATTGAGGATTGAGGATTGAGGATTGAGTATCGACGATCGAAGATTGAATATTGATGATTGAAGGTTGAGGATTGAGGATTGAGGGTTGTGGATTCAGGACGAGGACTGAGGGTTGTGGATTCAGGACGATGACTGAGGGTTGAGTATTGATGTTTGAGGTCTGAGGATTGAGGATAGAGGATTGAGAATTGTGGATTGAGGATTGAGGATTGAAGATTGAGGATTGGATATTGAGGATTGAAGAATGAGGACTGAAGATTGAGGATTGAGTATTTATGATAGAAGATTGAGTATTGAGGATTGAAGATTGAGGATTGAGGATTGAGGATTGAGGATTGAGCGTTGAGGATTGAGGATTGAGGACTGAGGATTGAAGATTGAGGATTGAGGATTGAGGGTTAAAGGTTGAGCATTGAGGATTGAAGATTGAGGATTGATGATTGAGGATTGAGGATTGAGGATTGAGGATTGAGGACTGAGTATTGAAGATTGAGGATTGATGATTGAGGATTGAGGATTGAGGATTGAGGATTGAGGATTGAGTATTGGGGATTGAGGATTGAAGGTTGAGGATTGAGGATTGAGGATTAATGATTGGGTATTGAGGATTGAACATTGAGGACTGAGTGTTGACGGTTGAGTGATGAGAATTGATGTTTGTGGATAGAGATTTGAAGATTGCAGATTGAGTATTGAGTATTTAATACTGTGAACTGAGGATATTCTATTGGGGATTGAGGATTGACAACTGATTGTTGAGGACTGAGGGCTGAAGGTTGAGGATTCAGTGTTGAGGGTTCAGAATTGAGGTTTGAGGACTGAGGATTGAAGATTGAGGATTGAGGATTGAGGACTGAGTATTGAGGATTGAAGATTGAGGATTGAGGATTGAGGATCGAGGATTGAGGATGAGGGCTGAGGGTTGAGGATTGAGGTTTGAGGATTGAGGGCTGAGGATTGAGGATTGATGATTGAGTATTGAGGATTGAAGATTGAGGATTGAGGATTGAGGATTGAGGATTGAGGATTGAGGATTGAAAATTGAGGACTGGGGACTGAGTGTTGAGGGTTGAGTGATAAGAATTGGTGTTTGTGGGTAGAGATTTAAAGATTGCAGATTGAGTATTGAGTATTGAAAACCGTGAATTGATGATATTCTATTGAGGATTGAGAATTGACAACTGATTGTTGAGGACTGAGGGCTGAAGATTGAGGATTCAGGATTGAGAATTCAGAATTGAGGATTGAGGACTGAGGACTGAGGATTGAAGATTGAGTATTGAGGATTGAAGATAGAGGATTAAGGATTGAGGATTGGGGATTGAGGATCTAGGATTGAAAATTGATTATTGAGGATTGAAGATTGAGGATTGAGGATTGAGGATTGAGAATTGAGAATTGAGGATAAGGACTGAGGGTTGATGATTGAGGTTTGAGGAATGAGGATTGAGGTTTGAGGATTGAGGATTGAAGATTGAGTATTGATGATTGAAGATTGAGGGTGGAGGATTGAGGCTTGAGGATTGAGGACGAGGACTGACAGTTGAGGATTGTGGTTTGAGGATTGAGGGTTGTGGATTGAGAATTGAGGATGAGGACTGAGGTTTGCGGATTGATGACTGAGGATTGAGGATTGAGGATTGATGATTGCGGATTGAGGATTGAAGATTGAGTATTGAGGATTGAATATTGAGGACGGAGGATTGAGTATTGAGGATTGAAGATTGAGTATTGAGGATTGAAGATTGAGGATTGAGGATTGAGGATTGAGAATTGAGGATTGAGGATTGAGGATTGAGGATAGAGAATTGAAGATTGAGGATTGGGGACTGGGTGTTGAGTGTTGAGTGATGAGTATTGATGTTTGTGGATAGAGATTTGAAGATTGCACATTGAGTATTGAGTATTGAATACTGTGAATTGAGGATATTCCATTGGGGATTGAGGATTGACAACTGATTGTTGAGGACTGAGGGATGAAGATTGAGGATTCAGGATTGAGGATTCAGAATTGTGGTTTGAGGACTGAGGATTGAAGATTGAAGATTGAGTATTGAGGATTGAAGATTGAGGGTTGAGGACCGAGGATTGGGGATTGAGGATTGAGGATGAGGGCTGAGGGTTGAAGATTGAGGTTTGAGGACTCAGGACTGAGGATTGAGGATTGAGAATTGAGGATTGAGGATTGAGGATTGAAGATTGAGGATAGGGTATTGAGGATTGAAGAATGGCGATTGAGGATGGGAGATTGAGGATTGACGATTGAAGATTGAGTATTCAGGATTGGAGATTGACGATTGAGGATTGAGGATTGAGGATCGAGGATTGAGGATTGAGGATTGAAGATTGAGTATTGAGGATTGAAGATTGAGGATTGAGGATTGAGGATTGAGGATTTAGGATCTAGGATTGAGAATTGAGTATTGAGGATTGGGGACTGAGTGTTGAGGGTTGAGTGATGAGGATTGATGTTTGTGGATAGAGATTTGAAGATTGCAGTTTGAGTATTGAGTATTGAAACCTGTGGATTGAGGAAATTCTATTGTGGATTGAGGATTGACAACCGATTGTTGAGGTCTGAGGGCTGAAGATTGAGGATTCAGGGTTGAGGATTCAGAATTGAGGTTTGAGGACTGAGGATTGAAGGATGAGGATTGAGGATTGAGGATTGAGGATTGAGGATTGAAGATTGAGTATTGAGGTTTGAAGGCTGACGATTGAGGGTTGAGGATTGAGGATTGAGGATTGAAGGTTGAGGATTGAGGATTGAGGATTGAAGATTGAGGATTGGGTATTGCGGATTGAACATTGAGGATTGAGGATTGAGGATTGAGGATTGAGTATTGAGGATTGAGGACTGAAGAGTGAATATTGATGATTGAAGATTGAGGATTGAGGATTGAGGGTTGTGGATTGAGGACGAGGACTGAGGGTTGAGTATCCATGTTTGAGGTCCGAGGATTGGGAATTGAGGATTGAGGATTGAGGATTGAGGATTGGAGATTGAATATTGATGATTGAAGATTGAGGATTGAGGATTGAGGGTTGTGGATTGAGGACGAGGACAGAGGGTTGAGTATTGATGTTTGAGGTCTGAGGATTGAGGATTGAGGAATGAGAATTGAGGATTGAGGATTGTGGATTGAAGATTGAGGATTGGTTATTGAGGATTGAAGAATGAGGACCGAGGTTTGAGGATTGAGTATTGAGGATTGAAGATTGAGGATTGAGGATTGAGGATTGAGGATTGAGGATGAGGGCTGAGGGTTGAGGATTGAGGTTTAAGGACTGAGGACTGAGGATTGAGGATTGAGAATTGAGGATTGAGGATTGAGGATTGAAGACTGAGGATTGGGTATTGAGCATTGAGGATTGAAGATTGAGGATTGAGGATTGAGGATTGAGGATTGAGTATTGAGGATTGAAGATTGAGGATTTGGGATTGAGGATTGAGGATTGAGGATTGAGGATTGAGGATAGAGGATTGAAGATTGAGGATTGCGTATTGCTGGTTGAACATTGAGGTTTGAGAATTGAGTGTTGAGGATCGAGGATTGACGACTGAAGATTGAATATTGATGATTGAAGATTGAGTATTGAGGATTGAGGGTTGTGGATTGTGGACGAGGTCTGAGGGTCGAGTATTGATGTTTGAGGTCTGAGGATTGAGGATTGAGGATTGAGGGTTGAGAAATTGAGTATTGAGGATTGAGGATTGAGGATTGAAGATTGCGTATTGAGGATTGAGCATTTAAGATTGAGTATTGAGGATTGAAAATTGAGAATTGAGGATTGAGGATTGAGGATTGAGGATTGAGTATTGAGGATTGAGGACTGAGGATTGATGATTGAGGATTGAAGATTGAGGATTGAGGATTGAGGATTAAAGATTGAGTACTGAGGATTGAAGATCGAGGATTGGTGATTGAGGATTGAGGATTGAGGATTGAGGATTGAGGATTGAGGATTGAGTATTGAAGATTGAGGAATGAAGATTGAGGATTGAGGATTGAGGATTGAGGATTGAAGATTGAGTATTGAGGATTGAAGATTGAGGATTGAGGATTGAGTTTTGAGGATTGAGGATTGAAGACTGACGACTGAGGGTGGAGGATTGAGGCTTGTGGATTGAGGATTGAGGATTCATGATTGAGTATTGAGGATTAAAGATTGAGGATTGAGGATTGAGGATTGAGGATTGAGGATTGAAGATTGAGGATTGGGGACTGAGTGTTGAGGTTTGAGCGATGAGAATTGATGTTTGTGGATAGAGATTTAAAGGTTACAGATTCAGTATTGAGTATTGAAAACTGTGAATTGATGATATTCTAATGAGGATTGAGAATTGACAACTGATTGTTGAGGACTGAGGTCTGAAGGTTGAGGATTCAGGATTGAGGATTCAGGATTGAGGTTTGAGGACTGAGGATTGAGGATTGAGGATTGACGATTGAGGATTGAGGATTGTGGATTGAGGATTGAGGATTGAGGATTAAGGATTGAAGATTGAATATTGATCATTGAAGATTGAGGATCGAGGATTGAGGGTTGTGGATTGAGGACGAGGACTGAGGGTTGAGTATTGATGTTTGAGGTCTGAGGACTGAGGATTGAGGATTGAGAATTGAGGATTGAGGATTGAGGATTGATGATTGAAGATTGGTTATTGAGGATTGAAGAATGAGATCTGAGGGTTGAGGATTGAGGATTGAGGATTGAAGATTGAGTATTGAGGACTGAAGATTGAGGATTGAGGATTGAGGATTGAGGATTGAGGATTGAGGATTGCGGATTGAGGATTGAAGATTGAAGATTGAGGATTGAGGATTGAGGATTAAAGATTGAGTATTGAGGATTGAAGATTGAGGATTGATGATTGAGGATTGAGGATTGAGGATTGAGGATTGAGGATTGAGGATTGAGTATTGAAGATTGAGGATTGAGGATGGAGGATTGAGGATTGAGTACTGGGGATTGAGGACTGAAGATTGAGGATTGAGGATTGAGGATTAAAGATTGAGTATTGAGGATTGATGATTGAGAATTGAGGATTGAGTGTTGAGGACTGAATATTGAACATTGATGATTTAAGATTGAGGATTGAGGATTGAGGGTTGTGGACTGAGAACAAGGCCTGAGGGTTCAGGGTTGATGCTTGAGGTCTGATTATTGAGGATTGAGGATTGAGAATTGAGGACTGAAGATTGAGTATTGAGGATTGAAGATTGAGGATTGAGGATTGAGGATTGAGTATTGATGATTGAGGCTTGAGGATTGAGGATTGAGGATTGAGAATTGAGGATTGAGGTTTGAGGATTGCAGATTGAGGATTGGGTATTGAGGATTGAAGAATGAGGACTGAGGATTGAGGATTGAGGATTGAGGATTGAAGATTGAGTATTGAGGACTGAAGATATAGGTTTGAGAATTGAGGATTGAGGATTGAGGATTGAGGATTGAGGATTGAAGATTGAGGATTGAGGATTGAGGATTAAAGATTGAGGTATTGAGGATTGAAGATTGAGGATTGATGATTGAGGATTGAGGATTGAGGATTGAGGATTGAGGATTGAGTGTTGAAGATTGAGGATTGAGGATTGAGGATTGAGGATTAAAAATTGAGTATTGAGGATTGAAGATTGAGGATTGACGATTGAGGATTGGGTATTGATGATTGAAGAATGAGGATTGAGGATTGAGGATTGAGGATTGAGGAATGAATATTGAGGATTGAGGATTGAGGATTCAGGATTGAAGATTGAGTATTGAGGAATGAAGATTGAGGATTGAGGATTGAGTTTTGAGGATTGAGGATTGAAGATTGAGGATTGGGGACTCAGTGTTGAGGGTTGAGTGATGAGAATTGATGTTTGTGGATAGAGATTTGAAGATTGCAGATTGAGTATTGCGTATGGAAAACTCTGAACTGAGGATATTCTAGTGAGGATTGAGGATTGACAACTGATTGTTGAGGACTGAGGTCTGAAGGTTGAGGATTCAGGATTGAGGACTCAGGGTTGGGGTTTGAGGACTGAGGATTGAGGATTGAGGATTGAGGATTGAGGATTGAGGATTGAGGACAGAGGATTGAAGATTGAGGATTGCGTATTGCTGGTTGAACATTGAGGTTTGAGAATTGAGTGTTGAGGATCGAGGATTGACGACCGAAGATTGAATATTGATGATTGAAGATTGAGTATTGAGGATTGAGGGTTGTGGATTGTGGACGAGGACTGAGGGTCGAGTATTGATGTTTGAGGTCTGAGGATTGAGGATTGAGGATTGAGGGTTGAGAAATTGAGTATTGAGGATTGAGGATTCAGGATTGAACATTGCGTATTGAGGATTGAGCATTTAAGACTGAGTATTGAGGATTGAAAATTGAGAATTGAGGATTGAGGATTGAGGATTGAGGATTGAGGATTGAGGATTGAGGACTGAGGATTGATGATTGAGGATTGAAGATTGAGGATTGAGGATTGAGGATTAAAGATTGAGTACTGAGGATTGAAGATCGAGGATTGGTGATTGAGGATTGAGGATTGAGGATTGAGGATTGAGGATTGAGGATTGAGTATTGAAGATTGAGGATTGATGATTGAGGATTGAGGATTCAGGGTTGAGGCTTGAGTATTGAGGACTGAGGATTGAGGATCGAGGATTGAAGCTTGAGTATTGAGGATTGATAATTGAGAATTGAGGATTGAGGATTGAGGATTGAGGATTGAGGATTGAGGATTCAGGACTGAGGATTGATGATTGAGGATTGAAGATTGAGGATTGAGGATTGAGGATTAAAGATTGAGTACTGAGGATTGAAGATCGAGGATTGGTGATTGAGGATTGAGGATTGAGGATTGAGGATTGAGGATTGAGGATTGAGTATTGAAGATTGAGGATTGATGATTGAGGATTGAGGATTCAGGGTTGAGGCTTGAGTATTGAGGACTGAGGATTGAGGATCGAGGATTGAAGCTTGAGTATTGAGGATTGAAGATTGAGGATTGAGGATTGAAGATTGAGGATTGAGGATTGAGGATGAGGGCTGAGGGTTGAGGATTGAGGTTTAAGGACTCAGGACTGAGGATTGAGGATTGAGAATTGAGGATTGAGGATTGAGGATTGAAGACTGAGAATTGGGTATTGAGTATTGAGGATTGAAGACTGAGGATTGAGGATTGAGGATTGAGGATTGAGGATTGAGGATTGAAGATTGAGGATTGGGGATTGAGGATTGACGATTAAGGATTGAGAATTGAGGATTGAGTCCTGAGGATTGAGGATTGAAGATTGAGTATTGAGGATTGAAGGTTGAGGATTGAGGATTGAGGATTGAAGATTGAGGACTTAGTGTTGAGGGTTGAGTGATGGGAATTGATGTTTGTGGATTGAGATTTGAAGTTTGAAGAATGGGGATTGATTATTGAAAACTGTGAATTGAGGATATTCTATTGATGATTGAGAACTGACAATTGACTGTTGAGGACTGAGGGCTGAAGATTGAGGATTCAGGATTGAGGTTTCAGGATTGAGGTATGAGGACTAAGGATTGAGGATTGAGGATTGAGGACTGAGGATTGAGGATTGAGGATTGAAGATTGAGGATTGGGTATTTCGGATTGAACATTGAGGATTGAGGATTGAGGATTGAGGATTGAGTATTGAGGATTGAGGACTGAAGAGTGAATATTGATGATTGAAGATTGAGGATTGGGGATTGAGCGTTGTGGATTGAGGACGAGGACTGAGGGTTGAGTATCCATGTTTGAGGTCCGAGGATTGGGAATTGAGGATTGAGGATTGAGGATTGAGGTTTGAGGATTGGAGATTGAATATTGATGATTGAAGATTGAGGATTGAGGATTGAAGGTTGTGGATTGAGGACGAGGACAGAGGGTTGAGTATTGATGTTTGAGGTCTGAGGATTGAGGATTGAGGAATGAGAATTGAGGATTGAGGATTGACGATTGAAGATTGAGGATTGGTTATTGAGGATTGAAGAATGAGGACCGAGGATTGAGGATTGAGTATTGAGGATTGAAGATTGAGGATTGAGGATTGAGGATTGAGGATTGAGGATTGAGAATTGAGGATTGAGGATTGACGATTGAAGACTGAGGATTGGGTATTGAGCATTGAGGATTGAAGATTGAGGATTGAGGATTGAGGATTGAGGATTGAGTATTGAGGATTGAAGATTGAGGATTGGGGATTGAGGATTGAGGATTGAGGATTGAGGATTGAGGATTGAGGATAGAGGATTGACGATTGAGGATTGCGTATTGCTGGTTGAACATTGAGGTTTGAGAATTGAGTGTTGAGGATCGAGGATTGACGACTGAAGATTGAATATTAATGATTGAAGATTGAGTATTGAGGATTGAGGGTTGTGGATTGTGGACGAGGACTGAGGGTCGAGTATTGATGTTTGAGGTCTGAAGATTGAGGATTGAGGATTGAGGGTTGAGAAATTGAGTACTGAGGATTGAGGATTGAGGATTGAAGATTGCGTATTGAGGATTGAGCATTTAAGATTGAGTATTGAGGATTGAAAATTGAGAATTGAGGATTGAGGATTGAGGATTGAGGATTGAGGATTGAGGATTGAGTATTGAGGACTGAGGATTGATGATTGAGGATTGAAGATTGAGGATTGAGGATTGAGGATTAAAGATTGAGTACTGAGGATTGAAGATCGAGGATTGGTGATTGAGGATTGACGACTGAGGATTGAGGATTGAGGATTGAGGATTGAGGATTGAGTATTGAAGATTGAGGATTGATGATTGAGGATTGAGGATTCAGGGTTGAGGCTTGAGTATTGAGGACTGAGGATTGAGGATCGAGGATTGAAGCTTGAGTATTGAGGATTGAAGATTGAGGATTGAGGATTGAGGATTGAGGATTGAGGATTGAGGTTGAGGGCTGAGGGTTGAGGATTGAGGTTTAAGGACTCAGGACTGAGGATTGAGGATTGAGAATTGAGGATTGAGGATTGAGGATTGAAGACTGAGGATTGGGTATTGAGTATTGAGGATTGAAGACTGAGGATTGAGGATTGAGGATTGAGGATTGAGGATTGAGGATTGAAGATTGAGGATTGAGGATTGAGGATTGACGATTAAGGATTGAGAATTGAGGATTGAGTACTGAGGATTGAGGATTGAAGATTGAGTATTGAGGATTGAAGGTTGAGGATTGAGGATTGAGGATTGAAGATTGAGGACTTACTGTTGAGGGTTGAGTGATGGCAATTGATGTTTGTGGATTGAGATTTGAAGTTTGAAGAATGGGGATTGATTATTGAAAACTGTGAATTGAGGATATTCTATTGATGATTGAGAATTGACAATTGACTGTTGAGGACTGAGGGCTGAAGATTGAGGATTCAGGATTGAGGTTTCAGGATTGAGGTTTGAGGACTAAGGATTGAGGATTGAGGGTTGAAGATTGAGGATTGGGTATTGCAGATTGAACATTGAGGATTGAGGATTGAGGATTGAGGATTGAGTATTGAGGATTGAGGACTGAAGAGTGAATGTTGATGATTGAAGATTGAGGATTGAGGATTGAGGGTTGTGGATTGAGGACGAGGACTGAGGGTTGAGTATCCATGTTTGAGGTCCGAGGATTGTGAATTGAGGATTGAGGATTGAGGATTGAGGATTGAGGATTGAGGATTGGAGATTGAATATTGATGATTGAAGATTGAGGATTGAGGATTGAGGGTTGTGGATTGAGGACGAGGACAGAGGGTTGAGTATTGATGTTTGAGGTCTGAGGATTGAGGATTGAGGAATGAGAATTGAGGATTGAGGATTGAGGATTGAAGATTGAGGATTGGTTATTGAGGATTGAAGAATGAGGACCGAGGTTTGAGGATTGAGTATTGGGGATTGAAGATTGAGGATTGAGGATTGAGGATTGAGGATTGAGGATGAGGGCTGAGGGTTGAGGATTGAGGTTTAAGGACTGAGGACTGAGGATTGAGGATTGAGAATTGAGGATTGAGGATTGAGGATTGAAGACTGAGGATTGGGTATTGAGCATTGAGGATTGAAGATTGAGGATTGAGGATTGAGGATTGAGGATTGGAGATTGAATATTGATGATTGAAGATTGAGGATTGAGGATTGAGGGTTGTGGATTGAGGACGAGGACAGAGGGAAGAGTATTGATGTTTGAGGTCTGAGGATTGAGGATTGAGGAATGAGAATTGAGGATTGAGGATTGAGGATTGAAGATTGAGGATTGGTTATTGAGGATTGAAGAATGAGGACCGAGGTTTGAGGATTGAGTATTGAGGATTGAAGATTGAGGATTGAGGATTGAGGATTGAGGATTGAGGATGAGGGCTGAGGGTTGAGGATTGAGGTTTATGGACTGAGGACTGAGGATTGAGGATTGAGAATTGAGGATTGAGGATTGAGGATTGAAGACTGAGGATTGGGTATTGAGCATTGAGGATTGAAGATTGAGGATTGAGGATTGAGCGTTGTGGATTGAGGACGAGAACTGAGGGTTGAGTATTGATGTTCGAGGTCTGAGGATTGAGGATTGAGGGTTGAGAATTGTGGATTGAGGATTGAGGATTGAAGATTGAGGATTGGGTATTGACGATTTAAGAATGAGGATTGAGGATTGAGAATTGAGGATTGAGGATCGAAGATTGAGCTTTGAGGATTGAAGATTGAGTATTGAGGATTGAGGATTCAGGATTGAGGATTGAGGATTGAGGATTGAGGATTGAGCATTGAGGATTGACGATTGAGGATTGTGGATTGAGGATTAAAGATTGAGTATTGAGGATTGAGCATTGACGATTGAAGATTGTGGACTGTGGATTGAGGATTGAAAATTGACGATTGAGGATTGTGGATTAAGGATTGAGGATTGAACATTGAGGACTGAGTGTTGTGGGTCGAGTGATGAGAATTGATGTTTGTGGATAGAGGCTTCAAGGTTGCAGATTGTGTATTGAGTATTGAAAACTGTGAATTGAGGATATTCTATTGAGGATTCAGGATTGACAACTGATTGTTGAGGACTCAGGGCTGAAGATTGAGGATTCAGGATTGAGGATTCAGAATTGAGGTTTGAGGACTGAGGACTGAGGATTGAGGATTGAGAATTGAGGATTGATGATTGAGTATTGAAGATTGAGGATTTGGTATTGAGGATTGAAGGATGAGGATTGAGGATTGAGGATTGAGGATTGAGGATTGAAGATTGAGTATTGAGGTTTGAAGGCTGACGATTGAGGGTTGAGGATTGAGGATTGAGGATTGAGGATTGAGGATTGATGATTGAGTATTGAGGATTGAAGGTTGAGGATTGAGGATTGAGGATTGAGGATTGAGGATTGAAGATTGAATATTGGGGACTGATTGTTGAGGTTTGAGTGATGAGAATTGGTGCTTGTGGATAGAGATTTAAAGATTGCGGATTGAGTATTGAGTATTGAAAAATGTGAATTGATGATATTCTATTGAGGATTGAGAATTGACAACTGATTGTTGAGGACTGAGGTCTGAAGGTTGAGGATTCAGGATTGAGGTTTCAGGATTGAGGTTTGAGGACTGAGGATTGAGGATTGAGGATTGAGGACTGAGGATTGAGGATTGAGGATTGAAGATTGAGGATTGGGTATTGCGGATTGAGGATTGAGGATTGAGGACTGAGGATTGATGATTGAGGATTGAAGATTGAGGATTGAGGATTGAGGATTAAAGATTCAGTACTGAGGATTGAAGATCGAGGATTGGTGATTGAGGATTGAGGATTGAGGATTGAGGATTGAGGATTGAGGATTGAGGATTGAGGATTGAAGACTGAGGATTGGGTATTGAGTATTGAGGATTGAAGACTGAGGATTGAGGATTGAGGATTGAGGATTGGGGATTGAGGATTGAAGATTGAGGATTGGGGATTGAGGATTGACGATTAAGGATTGAGAATTGAGGATTGAGTACTGAGGATTGAGGATTGAAGATTGAGTATTGAGGATTGAAGGTTGAGGATTGAGGATTGAGGATTGAAGATTGAGGACTTAGTGTTGAGGGTTGAGTGATGGGAATTGATGTTTGTGGATTGAGATTTGAAGTTTGAAGAATGGGGATTGATTATTGAAAACTGTGAATTGAGGATATTCTATTGATGATTGAGAATGGACAATTGACTGTTGAGGACTGAGGGCTGAAGATTGAGGATTCAGGATTGAGGTTTCAGGATTGAGGTTTGAGGACTAAGGATTGAGGATTGAGGATTGAGGACTGAGGAGTGAGGATTGAGGATTGAAGATTGAGGATTGGGTATTACGGATTGAACATTGAGGATTGAGGATTGAGGATTGAGGATTGAGTATTGAGGATTGAGGACTGAAGAGTGAATATTGATGATTGAAGATTGAGGATTGAGGATTGAGGGTTGTGGATTGAGGACGAGGACTGAGGGTTGAGTATCCATGTTTGAGGTCCGAGGATTGGGAATTAAGGATTGAGGATTGAGGATTGAGGATTGAGGATTGGAGATTGAATATTGATGATTGAAGATTGAGGATTGAGGATTGAGGGTTGTGGATTGAGGACGAGGACAGAGGGTTGAGTATTGATGTTTGAGGTCTGAGGATTGAGGATTGAGGAATGAGAATTGAGGATTGAGGATTGAGGATTGAAGATTGAGGATTGGTTATTGAGGATTGAAGAATGAGGACCGAGGTTTGAGGATTGAGTATTGAGGATTGAAGATTGAGGACTGAGGATTGAGGATTGAGGATTGAGGATGAGGGCTGAGGGTTTAGGATTGAGGTTTAAGGACTGAGGACTGAGGATTGAGGATTGAGAATTAAGGATTGAGGATTGAGGATTGAAGACTGAGGATTGGGTATTGAGCATTGAGGATTGAAGATTGAGGATTGAGGATTGAGGATTGAGGATTGAGTATTGAGGATTGAAGATTGAGGATTTGGGATTGAGGATTGAGGATTGAGGATTGAGGATTGAGGATAGAGGATTGAAGGTTGAGGATTGCGTATTGCTGGTTGAACATTGAGGTTTGAGAATTGAGTGTTGAGGATCGAGGATTGACGACTGAAGATTGAATATTGATGATTGAAGATTGAGTATTGAGGATTGAGGGTTGTGGATTGTGGACGAGGACTGAGGGTCGAGTATTGATGTTTGAGGTCTGAGGATTGAGGATTGAGGATTGAGGGTTGAGAAATTGAGTATTGAGGATTGAGGATTGAGGATTGAAGATTGCGTATTGAGGATTGAGCATTTAAGATTGAGTATTGAGGATTGAAAATTGAGAATTGAGGATTGAGGATTGAGGATTGAGGATTGAGGACTGAGGATTGATGATTGAGGATTGAAGATTGAGGATTGAGGATTGAGGATTAAAGATTGAGTACTGAGGATTGAAGATCGAGGATTGGTGATTGAGGATTGAGGATTGAGGATTGAGGATTGAGGATTGAGGATTGAGTATTGAAGATTGAGGAATGAAGATTGAGGATTGAGGATTGAGTATTGAGGATCGAAGATTGAGGATTGAAGATTGTGGATTGAGGATTGAGGATTGAGGATTGAGGATTGAGGATTGAGGAATGAGGATTGACAACCGATTGTTGAGGACTGAGGGCTGAAGATTGAGGATTCAGGATTGAGGATTCAGAATTGAGGTTTGAGGACTGAGGATTGAGGATTGAGGATTGAAGATTGAATATTGATAATTGAAGATTGAGGATTGAGGATTGAGTGTTGTGTATTGAGGACGAGGACTAGGGGTTGAGTATTGATGTTTGAGGTCTGAGGGTTGAGGATTGAGGATTGAGAATAGAGGATTGAGGATTGAGGATTGAAGATTGAGGATTTGGTGTTGAGGATTGAAGAATGAGGATTGAAGATTGAAGATTGAGTATTGAGGATTGAAGATTGAGGGTTGAGGATTGAGGATTGAGGATTGTGGATGAGGGCTGAGGGTTGACGATTGAGGTTTGAGGAATCAGGACTGAGGATTGAGGATTGAGGATTGAGGATTGAGGATTGAATATTGAATATTGATGATTGAAGGTTGAGGATTGAGGATTGAGGGTTGTGGATTCAGGACGAGGACTGAGGGTTGAGTATTGATGTTTGAGGTCTGAGGATTGAGGATAGACGATTGAGAATTGAAGATTGAGGATTTAGGATTGATGATTGAGAATTGAGGATTGAGTGTTGAGGACTGAATATTGAACATTGATGATTTAAGATTGAGGATTGAGGATTGAGTGTTGTGGACTGAGAACAAGGCCTGAGGGTTCAGTATTGATGCTTGAGGTCTGATTATTGAGGATTGAGGATTGAGAATTGAGGACTGAAGATTGAGTATTGAGGATTGAAGATTGAGGATTGAGGATTGAGGATTGAGTATTGATGATTGAGGCTTGAGGATTGAGGATTGAGGATTGAGAATTGAGGATTGAGGTTTGAGGATTGAAGATTGAGGATTGGGTATTGAGGATTGAAGAATGAGGACTGAGGATTGAGGATTGAGGATTGAGGATTGAAGATTGAGTATTGAGGACTGAAGATTTAGGATTGAGGATTGAGGATTGAGGATTGAGGATTGAGGATTGAGGATTGAGGATTGAGGATAGAGGATTGAAGATTGAGGATTGCGTATTGCTGGTTGAACATTGAGGTTTGAGAATTGAGTGTTGAGGATCGAGGATGGACGATTGAAGATTGAATATTGATGATTGAAGATTGAGTATTGAGGATTGAGTGTTGTGGATTGTGGACGAGGACTGAGGGTCGAGTATTGATGTTTGAGGTCTGAGGATTGAGGATTGAGGATTGAGGGTTGAGAAATTGAGTATTGAGGATTGAGGATTGAGGATTGAAGATTGCGTATTGAGGATTGAGCATTTAAGATTGAGTATTGAGGGTTGAAGATTGAGAATTGAGGGTTGAGGATTGAGGATTGAGGATTGAGGATTGAGGATTGAGGACTGAGGATTGATGATTGAGGATTGAAGATTGAGGATTGAGGATTGAGGATTAAAGATTGAGTACTGAGGATTGAAGATCGAGGATTGGTGATTGAGTATTGAGGATTGAGGATTGAGGATTGAGGATTGAGGATTGAGTATTGAAGATTGAGTATTGATGATTGAGAATTGAGGATTCAGTGTTGAGGCTTGAGTATTGAGGACTGAGGATTGAGGATCGAGGATTGAAGCTTGAGTATTGAAGATTGAAGATTGAGGATTGAGGATTGAGGATTGAGGATTGAGGATTGAGGATGAGGGCTGAGGGTTGAGGATTGAGGTTTAAGGACTCAGGACTGAGGATTGAGGATTGAGAATTGAGGATTGAGGATTGAGGATTGAAGACTGAGGATTGGGTATTGAGTATTGAGGATTGAAGACTGAGGATTGAGGATTGAGGATTGAGGATTGAGGATTGAGGATTGAGGATTGAAGATTGAGGATTGGGGATTGAGGATTGACGATTAAGGATTGAGAATTGAGGATTGAGTACTGAGGATTGAGGATTGAAGATTGAGTATTGAGGATTGAAGGTTGAGGATTGAGGATTGAGGATTGAAGATTGAGGACTTAGTGTTGAGGGTTGAGTGATGGGAATTGATGTTTGTGGATTGAGATTTGAAGTTTGAAGAATGGGGATTGATTATTGAAAACTGTGAATTGAGGATATTCTATTGATGATTGAGAATTGACAATGGACTGTTGAGGACTGAGGGCTGAAGATTGAGGATTCAGGATTGAGGTTTCAGGATTGAGGTTTGAGGACTAAGGATTGAGGATTGAGGATTGAGGACTGAGGATTGAGGATTGAGGATTGAAGATTGAGGATTGGGTATTTCGGATTGAGCATTGAGGATTGAGGATTGAGGATTGAGGATTGAGTATTGAGGATTGAGGACTGAAGAGTGAATATTGATGATTGAAGATTGAGGATTGAGGATTGAGGGTTGTGGATTGAGGACGAGGACTGAGGGTTGAGTATCCATGTTTGAGGTCCGAGGATTGGGAATTGAGGATTGAGGATTGAGGATTGAGGATTGAGGATTGGAGATTGAATATTGATGATTGAAGATTGAGGATTGAGGATTGAAGGTTGTGGATTGAGGACGAGGACAGAGGGTTGAGTATTGATGTTTGAGGTCTGAGGATTGAGGATTGAGGAATGAGAATTGAGGATTGAGGATTGAGGATTGAAGATTGAGGATTGGTTATTGAGGATTGAAGAATGAGTACCGAGGTTTGAGGATTGAGTATTGAGGATTGAAGATTGAGGATTGAGGATTGAGGATTGAGGATTGAGGATGAGGGCTGAGGGTTGAGGATTGAGGTTTAAGGACTGAGGACTGAGGATTGAGGATTGAGAATTGAGGATTGAGGATTGAGGATTGAAGACTGAGGATTGGGTATTGAGCATTGAGGATTGAAGATTGAGGATTGAGGATTGAGGATTGAGGATTGAGTATTGAGGATTGAAGATTGAGGATTGGGGATTGAGGATTGAGGATTGAGGATTGAGGATTGAGGATTGAGGATAGAGGATTGAAGATTGAGGATTGCGTATTGCTGGTTGAACATTGAGGTTTGAGAATTGAGTGTTGAGGATCGAGGATTGACGACTGAAGATTGAATATTGATGATTGAAGATTGAGTATTGAGGATTGAGTGTTGTGGATTGTGGACGAGGACTGAGGGTCGAGTATTGATGTTTGAGGTCTGAGGATTGAGGATTGAGGATTGAGGGTTGAGGGTTGAGAAATTGAGTATTGAGGATTGAGGATTGAGGATTGAAGATTGCGTATTGAGGATTGAGCATTTAAGATTGAGTATTGAGGATTGAAAATTGAGAATTGAGGATTGAGGATTGGGGATTGAGGATTGAGGATTGAGGATTGAGGACTGAGGATTGATGATTGAGGATTGAAGATTGAGGATTGAGGATTGAGGATTAAAGATTGAGTACTGAGGATTGAAGATCGAGGATTGGTGATTGAGGATTGAGGATTGAGGATTGAGGATTGAGGATTGAGGATTGAGTATTGAAGATTGAGGATTGATGATTGAGGATTGAGGATTCAGGGTTGAGGCTTGAGTATTGAGGACTGAGGATTGAGGATCGAGGATTGAAGCTTGAGTATTGAGGATTGAAGATTGAGGATTGAGGATTGAGTATTGAGGATGATGGCTGAGGGTTGAGGATTGAGGCTTAAGGACTCAGGACTGAGGATTGAGGATTGAGAATTGAGGATTGAGGATTGAGGATTGAAGACTGAGGATTGGGTATTGAGTATTGAGGATTGAAGACTGAGGATTGAGGATTGAGGATTGAGGATTGAGGATTGAGGATTGAAGATTGAGGATTGGGGATTGAGGATTGACGATTAAGGATTGAGAATTGAGGATTGAGTACTGAGGATTGAGGATTGAAGATTGAGTATTGAGGATTGAAGGTTGAGGATTGAGGATTGGGGATTGAAGATTGAGGACTTAGTGTTGAGGGTTGAGTGATGGGAATTGATGTTTGTGGATTGAGATTTGAAGTTTGAAGAATGGGGATTGATTATTGAAAACTGTGAATTGAGGATATTCTATTGATGATTGAGAATTGACAATTGACTGTTGAGGACTGAGGGCTGAAGATTGAGGATTCAGTATTGAGGTTTCAGGATTGAGGTTTGAGGACTAAGGATTGAGGATTGAGGATTGAGGACTGAGGATTGAGGATTGAGGATTGAAGATTGAGGATTGGGTGTTGCGGATTGAACATTGAGGATTGAGGATTGAGGATTGAGGATTGAGTATTGAGGATTGTGGACTGAAGAGTGAATATTGATGATTGAAGATTGAGGATTGAGGATTGAGGGTTGTGGATTGAGGACGAGGACTGAGGGTTGAGTATCCATGTTTGAGGTCCGAGGATTGGGAATTGAGGATTGAGGATTGAGGATTGAGGATTGAGGATTGGAGATTGAATATTGATGATTGAAGATTGAGGATTGAGGATTGAGGGTTGTGGATTGAGGACGTTGACAGAGGGTTGAGTATTGATGCTTGAGGTCTGAGGATTGAGGACTGAGGAATGAGAATTGAGGATTGAGGATTGAGGATTGAAGATTGAGGATTGGTTATTGAGGATTGAAGAATGAGGACCGAGGTTTGAGGATTGAGTATTGAGGATTGAAGATTGAGGATTGAGGATGGAGGATTGAGGATTGAGGATTGAGGATGAGGGCTGAGGGTTGAGGATTGAGGTTTAAGGACTGAGGTCTGAGGATTGAGGATTGAGAATTGAGGATTGAGGATTGAGGATTGAAGACTGAGGATTGGGTATTGAGCATTGAGGATTGAAGATTGAGGATTGAGGATTGAGGATTGAGGATTGAGGATTGAGGATTGAAGATTGAGGATTGGGGATTGAGGATTGACGGTTGAGGATTGAGAATTGAGGATTGAGAATTGAGGATTGAGGATTGAAGATTGAGTATTGAGGATTGAATGTTGAGGATTGAGGATTGAGGATTGAAGATTGAGGACTTAGTGTTGAGGGTTGAGTGATGGGAATTGATGTTTGTGGATTGAGATTTGAAGATTGGAGAATGGGGATTGATTATTGAAAACTGTGAATTGAGGATATTCTATTGATGATTGAGGATTGACAATTGATTGTTGAGGACTGAGGGCTGAAGGTGGAGGATTCAGGATTGAGGATTCGGGATTGAGGTTTGAGGACTGAGGATTGAGGGTTGAGGATTGAGGATTGAGGATTGACGCTTGAGGATTGAGGGTTGAGGATGGAGGATTGAAGAGAGAGGACTAACTGTTGAGGATTCAGTGTTGAGAATTGATGTTTGAGGATTGAGATTTGATTATTGAAAATTGTGGATTGAGTATTGGACCATGAGAATTCAGGATACTATATTGAGTATTGAGAATTGAGGATTGATGGTTGAGTGTTGAGGATTGGTTGTTGAGGGTTGTGTTTTGTATATTGAGGTTTGAGGATTGAGGACTGAGGATTGAGGACTGAAGGTTGAATATTGATGATTGAAGATTGAGGATTGAGGATTGAGCGTTGTGGATTGAGGACGAGAACTGAGGGTTGAGTATTGATGTTCGAGGTCTGAGGATTGAGGATTGAGGGTTGAGAATTGAGGATTGAGGATTGAGGATTGAAGATTGAGGATTGGGTATTGACGATTTAAGAATGAGGATTGAGGATTGAGGATTGAGGATTGAGGATCGAAGATTGAGCTTTGAGGATTGAAGATTGAGTATTGAGGATTGAGGATTCAGGATTGAGGATTGAGGATTGAGGATTGAGGATTGAGCATTGAGGATTGACGATTGAGGATTGTGGATTGAGGATTAAAGATTGAGTATTGAGGATTGAGCATTGACGATTGAAGATTGAGGACTGTGGATTGAGGATTGAAAATTGGCGATTGAGGATTGGGTATTTATGATTGAAGAATGAGGATTGAGGATTGAGGATTGAGGATTGAGGAATGAAGATTGAGGATTGAGGATTGAGGATTGAGGATTGAAGATTGAGTATTGAGGATTGAAGATTGAGGATTGAGGATTGAGTTTTGAGGATTGAGGACTGAAGATTGAGGATTGGGGACTGAGTGTTGAGGGTTGAGTGATGAGAACTGATGTTTGTGGATAGAGATTTGAAGATTGCAGGTTGAGTATTGCGTATGGAAAACCCTGAACTGAGGATATTCTGGTGAGGATTGAGGATTGACAACTGATTGTTGAGGACGGAGGTCTGAAGGTTGAGGATTCAGGATTGAGGTTTGAGGACTGAGGATTGAGGATTGAGGATTGAGGTTTGAGGTCTGAGGATTGAGGATTGAGGATTGAGAATTGAGGATTGAGGATCGAGGATTGAAGATTGAGGATTGGTTATTGAGGATTGAAGAATGAGGACTGAGGGTTGAGGATTGAGGAATGAGGATTGAAGATTGAGTATTGAGGATTGAAGATTGAGGATTGAGGATTGAGGATTGAGGATTGAGGATTGACGATTGCGGATTGAGGATTGAAGATTGAAGATTGAGGATTGAGGATTGAGGATTAAAGATTGAGTATTGAGGATTGAAGATTGAGGATTGATGATTGAGGATTGAGAATTGAGGATCGAGGATGGAGGATCGAGGATTGAGGATTGAGTATTGAGGATTGTGGATTCAGGATTGAGGATTGAAGATTCAGTATTGAGGATTGAAGATTGAGAATTGAGGATTGAGGATTGAAGATTGAGGATTGGGTATTGAGGATTGAAGAATGAGGATTGAGGATTGAGGATTGGGGATTGAGGATTGAAGACTGAGGATTGAGAATTGAGGATTGAGAATTGAAGATTGGGTATTGAGGATTGGGTATTGAGGATTGAGGATTGGGGATTGAGGATCTGGTATTGGAGATTGATTATTTAGGATTGAAGATAGAGTGTTGAGGATTGAGGATTGAGGATTGAGAATTGAGAATTGAGGATGAGGACTGAGGTTTGAGGATTGAGGTTTGAGGAGTGAGGATTGCGGATTGAGAATTGAGGATTGAATATTGAGGACTGAGTGTTGAGGGATGAGAGATGAGAATTGATGTTTGTGGATGGAGATTTGAATATTGAAGATTGAGGATTGAGTATTGAAAACTGAGAATTCAGGATATTCTACTGAGTATTGAGAATTGAGGATTGATGGTTGAGTATTGAGGATTGATGGTTGAGGGTTGTGTGTTGAATATTGAGGATTGGCGGATTGAGTATTGAAGATTGAGGACTGAGGACTGTGGATTGAGTATTGAGGATTGAGGATTGAGTATTGAGGATTGAGGGTTGAAGATTGAGTATTGATGATTGAAGATTGCGGATTGATTATTGAGGGTTGAGGATTGATGACGAGGACTGAGGGTTGAGGATTGAGGACTGAGGATTGAGGATTGAGGACTGGGCATTGAGGATTGAAGATTGAGGACTGGGGATTGAGGATTGAAGGTTGAGGATTAAGGATTGAGGATTGGGGCTTGGGGATCTAGGATTGGATGTTGATTATTGAGGATTGAAGCTTGAGGGTTGAGGATTGCGGATTGAGAATTGAGAATTGAGGATGACGTCTGAGGGTTGAGGATTGAGGTTTGAGTTACGAGGATTGAGGATTCAGGATTGAGGACTGGGGATTGACGATTGAGTATTGAAGATTGAGGATTGATGACTGAGGATTCAGGCTTGAGGATTGTTGATTGCGGATTGAGTATTGAAAATTGAGTATTGAGGATTGAATATTGAGGATTGTGGATTGAGGATTGAGGATTGAAGGTTGAGTATTGTGGATTGAAGATTGAGGATTGAGGATTGACGATTGAGGACTGAGGATTGAGGTTTGAGGATTGACGATGAGGGCTGCGGGTTGAGCATTGAGATTTGAGGTCTGAGGACTGAGGATTGAGGATTGAGAATTGAGGATTGAGGATTGAGGATTGGAGATTGAGGATGGGCTGTTGAGGATTGATGAATGAGGATTGAGGATTGAGGATTGAGGATTGGTGACTGAGGATTGAATATACAGGATTGAGGATGGAGGATTGATTATTGAGGATTGAGGATTGAAGATTCAGTATAGAGGATCGAAGATTGAGAATTGAGGATTGAGGATTGAACGTTGAGGACTGAGTGTTGAGGGTTGTGTGATGAGAATTGATGTCTGTGGATAGAGAGTTGAAGATTGCAGATTGAGTATTGAGTATTGAAAACTGTGAATTGAGGATATTATACTCAGGATTGAAGATTGACAACTGATTGTTGAGGGCTGAGGGCTGAAGATTGAGGAATCAGGGTTGAGGATTCAGAATTGAGGTTTGAGGACTGAGGATTGAGGATTGAAGACTGAGTATTGAGGATTGAAGATTGAGGATTGAGGTTGAGGATTGAGGATTGAGGATGAGGGCTGAGGGTTGAGGATTGAGGTTTGAGGACTGAGGTCTGAGGACTGTGGATTGAGGATTGAGAATTGAGGATTGAGGATAGAGGATTGAAGATTGAGGATTGGGTATTTAGGATTGAAGAATGAGGATTGAGGATTGAGGATTCAGAATTGAGGATTGAATATTGAGAATTGAGGATTGAAGGTTGAGGATTGAGGAATGAGGATTGAGGATTGAGGATGAGGGCTGATGGTTGAGGGTTGAGGTTTTAGGACTGAGGACTGAGGACTGAGGATTGAGAATTGAGGATTGAGGATTAAGGATTGAAGATTGAGGATTGGGTATTGAGGATTGAAGAATGAGGATTGAGGATTGAGGATTGATGATTGGGTATTGAAGATTGAGTATTGAGGATTGAGTATTGAGTCTTGAGGATTGAGGATTGAGAATTGAGGATTGATGATTGAGTATTGATGACTGAAGATTGAGGATTGAGGATTGAGGATTGAGGATTGAGGATTGAAGATTGAGTATTGGGGACTGAGTGTTGAGGGTTGTGTGATGAGAATTGATGTTTGTGGGTAGATATTTGAAGATTGCATATTGAGCATTGAGTATTGAAAACTGTGAATTGATGATATTCTATTGAGGATTGAGAATTGACAACTGATTGTTGAGGACTGAGGGCTGAAGATTGAGGATTCGGGGTTGAGAATTCAGAATTGAGGATTGAGTATTGAGGATTGAGAATTGAGAATTGAGGATAAGGACTGAGGGTTGAGGATTGAGGTTTGAGGAATGAGGATTGAGGATTGAGGATTGAGGATTGAAGATTGAGTATTGATGATTGAAGATTGAGGATTGAGGATTGAGGGTTGAGGATTGAGGACGAGGACTGACAGTTGAGGATTGTGGTTTGCGGATTGAGGGTTGACGATTGAGAATTTTGGATGAGGACTGAGGTTTGAGGATTGATGACTGAGGATTGAGGATTGAGGATTGAAGACTGAGGATTGAGGATTGAGGATTGAGGATTGAGGATTGAGGATTGAAGATTGAGGATTGGGGATTGAGGATTGACGATTAAGGATTGAGAATTGAGGATTGAAGATTGAGTATTGAGGATTGAAAGTTGAGGATTGAGGATTGAGGATTGAAGATTGAGGACTTAGTGTTGAGGGTTGAGTGATGGGAATTGGTGTTTGTGGATTGAGATTTGAAGTTTGAAGAATGGGGATTGATTATTGAAAACTGTGAATTGAGGATATTCTATTGATGATTGAGAATTGACAATTGACTGTTGAGGACTGAGGGCTGAAGATTGAGGATTCAGGATTGAGGTTTCAGGATTGAGGTTTGAGGACTAAGGATTGAGGATTGAGGATTGAGGACTGAGGAGTGAGGATTGAGGATTGAAGATTGAGGATTGGGTATTGCGGATTGAACATTGAGGATTGAGGATTGAGGATTGAGGATTGAGTATTGAGGATTAAGGACTGAAGAGTGAATATTGATGATTGAAGATTGAGGATTGAGGATTGAGGGTTGTGGATTGAGGACGAGGACTGAGGGTTGAGTATCCATGTTTGAGGTCCGAGGATTGGGAATTGAGGATTGAGGATTGAGGATTGAGGGTTGAGGATTGGAGATTGAATATTGATGGTTGAAGATTGAGGATTGAGGATTGAGTGTTGTGGATTGAGGACGAGGACAGAGGGTTGAGTATTGATGTTTGAGGTCTGAGGATTGAGGATTGAGGAATGAGAATTGAGGATTGAGGATTGAGGATTGAAGATTGAGGATTGGTTATTGAGGATTGAAGAATGAGGACCGAGGTTTGAGGATTGAGTATTGAGGATTGAAGATTGAGGATTGAGGATTGAGGATTGAGGATTGAGGATGAGGGCTGAGGGTTGAGGATTGAGGTTTAAGGACTGAGGACTGAGGATTGAGGATTGAGAATTGAGGATTGAGGATTGAGGATTGAAGACTGAGGATTGGGTATTGAGCATTGAGGATTGAAGATTGAGGATTGAGGACTGAGGATTGAGGATTGAGTATTGAGGATTGAAGATTGAGGATTTGGGATTGAGGATTGAGGATTGAGGATTGAGGATTGAGGATAGAGGATTGAAGATTGAGGATTGCGTATTGCTGGTTGAACATTGAGGTTTGAGAATTGAGTGTTGAGGATCGAGGATTGACGACTGAAGATTGAATATTGATGATTGAAGATTGAGTATTGAGGATTGAGGGTTGTGGATTGTGGACGAGGACTGAGGGTCGAGTATTGATGTTTGAGGTCTGAGGATTGAGGATTGAGGATTGAGGGTTGAGAAATTGAGTATTGAGGATTGAGGATTGAGGATTGAAAATTGCGTATTGAGGATTGAGCATTTAAGATTGAGTATTGAGGATTGAAAATTGAGAATTGAGGATTGAGGATTGAGGATTGAGGATTGAGGATTGAGGATTGAGGACTGAGGATTGATGATTGAGGATTGAAGATTGAGGATTGAGGATTGAGGATTGAGGATTGAGGATTGAGGATTGAGTATTGAAGATTGAGGAATGAAGATTGAGGATTGAGGATTGAGGATTGAGGATTGAGGATTGAGGATTGAGGATTGAAGACTGACGACTGAGGGTGGAGGACTGAGGCTTGTGGATTGAGGATTGAGGATTCATGATTGAGTATTGTGGATTAAAGATGGAGGATTGAGGATTGAGGATTGAGGATTGAAGATTGAGGATTGGGGACTGAGTGTTGAGGTTTGAGCGATGAGAATTGATGTTTGTGGATAGAGATTTAAAGGTTACAGATTCAGTATTGAGTATTGAAAACTGTGAATTGATGATATTCTAATGAGGATTGAGAATTTACAACTGATTGTTGAGGACTGAGGACTGAAGGTTGAGGATTCAGGATTGAGGATTCAGGATTGAGGTTTGAGGACTGAGGATTGAGGATTGAGGATTGACGATTGAGGATTGAGGATTGTGGATTGAGGATTGAGGATTGAGGATTAAGGATTGAAGATTGAATATTGATGATTGAAGATTGAGGATCGAGGATTGAGGGTTGTGGATTGAGGACGAGGACTGAGGGTTGAGTATTGATATTTGAGGTCTGAGGATTGAGGATTGAGGATTGAGAATTGAGGATTGAGGATTGAGGATTGATGATTGAAGATTGGTTATTGAGGATTGAAGTATGAGATCTGAGGGTTGAGGATTGAGGATTGAGGATTGAAGATTGAGTATTGAGGACTGAAGATTGAGGATTGAGGATTGAGGATTGAGGATTGAGGATTGAGGATTGCGGATTGAGGATTGAAGATTGAAGATTGAGGATTGAGGATTGAGGATTAAAGATTGAGTATTGAGGATTGAAGATTGAGGATTGATGATTGAGGATTGAGGATTGAGGATTGAGGATTGAGGATTGAGGATTGAGTATTGAAGATTGAGGATTGAGGATTGAGGATTGGGGATTGAGGATTGAGTACTGGGGATTGAGGATTGAAGATTGAGGATTGAGGATTGAGGATTAAAGATTGAGTATTGAGGATTGATGATTGAGAATTGAGGATTGAGTGTTGAGGACTGAATATTGAACATTGATGATTTAAGATTGAGGATTGAGGATTGAGGGTTGTGGACTGAGAACAAGGCCTGAGGGTTCAGTATTGATGCTTGTGGTCTGATTATTGAGGATTGAGGATTGAGAATTGAGGACTGAAGATTGAGTATTGAGGATTGAAGATTGAGGATTGAGGATTGAGGATTGAGTATTGATGATTGAGGCTTGAGGATTGAGGATTGAGGATTGAGAATTGAGGATTGAGGTTTGAGGATTGAAGATTGAGGATTGGGTATTGAGGATTGAAGAATGAGGACTGAGGATTGAGGATTGAGGATTGAGGATTGAAGATTGAGTATTGAGGACTGAAGATTTAGGATTGAGGATTGAGGATTGAGGATTGAGGATTGAGGATTGAGGATTGAGGATTGAGGATAGAGGATTGAAGATTAAGGATTGCGTATTGCTGGTTGAACATTGAGGTTTGAGAATTGAGTGTTGAGGATCGAGGATGGACGACTGAAGATTGAATATTGATGATTGAAGATTGAGTATTGAGGATTGAGGGTTGTGGATTGTGGACGAGGACTGAGGGTCGAGTATTGATGTTTGAGGTCTGAGGATTGAGGATTGAGGATTGAGGGTTGAGAAATTGAGTATTGAGGATTGAGGATTGAGGATTGAAGATTGCGTATTGAGGATTGAGCATTTAAGATTGAGTATTGAGGATTGAAGATTGCGAATTGAGGGTTGAGGATTGAGGATTGAGGATTGAGGATTGAGGATTGAGGACTGAGGATTGATGATTGAGGATTGAGGATTGAAGATTGAGGATTGAGGATTGAGGATTAAAGATTGAGTACTGAGGATTGAAGATCGAGGATTGGTGATTGAGGATTGAGGATTGAGGATTGAGGATTGAGGATTGAGGATTGAGTATTGTAGATTGAGGATTGATGATTGAGAATTGAGGATTCAGTGTTGAGGCTTGAGTATTGAGGACTGAGGATTGAGGATCGAGGATTGAAGCTTGAGTATTGAGGATTGAAGATTGAGGATTGAGGATTGAGGATTGAGGATTGAGGATTGAGGATGAGGGCTGAGGGTTGAGGATTGAGGTTTAAGGACTCAGGACTGAGGATTGAGGATTGAGAATTGAGGATTGAGGATTGAGGATTGAAGACTGAGGATTGGGTATTGAGTACTGAGGATTGAAGACTGAGGATTGAGGATTGAGGATTGAGGATTGAGGATTGAGGATTGAGGATTGAAGATTGAGGATTGGGGATTGAGGATTGACGATTAAGGATTGAGAATTGAGGATTGAGTACTGAGGATTGAGGATTGAAGATTGAGTATTGAGGATTGAAGGTTGAGGATTGAGGATTGAGGATTGAAGATTGAGGACTTAGTGTTGAGGGTTGAGTGATGGGAATTGATGTTTGTGGATTGAGATTTGAAGTTTGAAGAATGGGGATTGATTATTGAAGACTGTGAATTGAGGATATTCTATTGATGATTGAGAATTGACAATGGACTGTTGAGGACTGAGGGCTGAAGATTGAGGATTCAGGATTGAGGTTTCAGGATTGAGGTTTGAGGACTAAGGATTGAGGATTGAGGATTGAGGACTGAGGATTGAGGATTGAGGATTGAAGATTGAGGATTGGGTATTTCGGATTGAACATTGAGGATTGAGGATTGAGGATTGAGGATTGAGTATTGAGGATTGAGCACTGAAGAGTGAATATTGATGATTGAAGATTGAGGATTGAGGATTGAGGGTTGTGGATTGAGGACGAGGACTGAGGGTTGAGTATCCATGTTTGAGGTCCGAGGATTGGGAATTGAGGATTGAGGATTGAGGATTGAGGGTTGAGGATTGGAGATTGAATATTGATGATTGAAGATTGAGGATTGAGGATTGAAGGTTGTGGATTGAGGACGAGGACAGAGGGTTGAGTATTGACGTTTGAGGTCTGAGGATTGAGGATTGAGGAATGAGAATTGAGAATTGAGGATTGAGGATTGAAGATTGAGGATTGGTTATTGAGGATTGAAGAATGAGGACCGAGGTTTGAGGATTGAGTATTGAGGATTGAAGATTGAGGATTGAGGATTGAGGATTGAGGATTGAGGATGAGGGCTGAGGGTTGAGGATTGAGGTTTAAGGACTGAGGACTGAGGATTGAGGATTGAGAATTGAGGATTGAGGATTGAGGATTGAAGACTGAGGATTGGGTATTGAGCATTGAGGATTGAAGATTGAGGATTGAGGATTGAGGATTGAGGATTGAGTATTGAGGATTGAAGATTGAGGATTGGGGATTGAGGATTGAGGATTGAGGATTGAGGATTGAGGATAGAGGATTGAAGATTGAGGATTGCGTATTGCTGGTTGAACATTGAGGTTTGAGAATTGAGTGTTGAGGATCGTGGATTGACGACTGAAGATTGAATATTGATGATTGAAGATTGAGTATTGAGGATTGAGTGTTGTGGATTGTGGACGATGACTGAGGGTCGAGTATTGATGTTTGAGGTCTGAGGATTGAGGATTGAGGATTGAGGGTTGAGAAATTGAGTATTGAAAATTGAGGATTGAGGATTGAAGATTGCGTATTGAGGATTGAGCATTTAAGATTGAGTATTGAGGATTGAAAATTGAGAATTGAGGATTGAGGATTGAGGATTGAGGATTGAGGATTGAGGATTGAGGACTGAGGATTGATGATTGAGGATTGAAGATTGAGGATTGAGGATTGAGGATTAAAGATTGAGTACTGAGGATTGAAGATCGAGGATTGGTGATTGAGGATTGAGGATTGAGGATTGAGGATTGAGGATTGAGGATTGAGTATTGAAGATTGAGGATTGATGATTGATGATTGAGGATTGAGGATTCAGGGTTGAGGCTTGAGTATTGAGGACTGAGGATTGAGGATCGAGGATTGAAGCTTGAGTATTGAGGATTGAAGATTGAGGATTGAGGATTGAGGATTGAGGATGAGGGCTGAGGGTTGAGGATTGAGGTTTAAGGACTCAGGACTGAGGATTGAGGAATGAGAATTGAGGATTGAGGATTGAGGAGTGAAGACTGAGGATTGGGTATTGAGTATTGAGGATTGAAGACTGAGGATTGAGGATTGAGGATTGAGGATTGAGGATTGAGGATTGAAGATTGAGGATTGGGGATTGAGGATTGACGACTAAGGATTGAGAATTGAGGATTGGGTACTGAGGATTGAGGATTGAAGATTGAGTATTAAGGATTGAAGGTTGAGGATTGAGGATTGAGGATTGAAGATTGAGGACTTAGTGTTGAGGGTTGAGTGATGGGAATTGATGTTTGTGGATTGAGATTTGAAGTTTGAAGAATGGCGATTGATTATTGAAAACTGTGAATTGAGGATATTCTATTGATGATTGAGAATTGACAATTGACTGTTGAGGACTGACGGCTGAAGATTGAGGATTCAGTATTGAGGTTTCAGGATTGAGGTTTGAGGACTAAGGATTGAGGATTGAGGATTGAGGACTGAGGATTGAGGATTGAGGATTGAAGATTGAGGATTGGGTGTTGCGGATTGAACATTGAGGATTGAGGATTGAGGATTGAGGATTGAGTACTGAGGATTGAGGACTGAAGAGTGAATATTGATGATTGAAGATTGAGGATTGAGGATTGAGGGTTGTGGATTGAGGACGAGGACTGAGGGTTGAGTATCCATGTTTGAGGTCCGAGGATTGGGAATTGAGGATTGAGGATTGAGGATTGAGGATTGAGGATTGGAGATTGTATATTGATGATTGAAGATTGAGGATTGAGGATTGAGGGTTGTGGATTGAGGACGTTGACAGAGGGTTGAGTATTGATGTTTGAGGTCTGAGGATTGAGGATTGAGGAATGAGAATTGAGGATTGAGGATTGAGGATTGAAGATTGAGGATTGGTTATTGAGGATTGAAGAATGAGGACCGAGGTTTGAGGACTGAGTATTGAGGATTGAAGATTGAGGATTGAGGATTGAGGATTGAGGATTGAGGATGAGGGCTGAGGGTTGAGGATTGAGGTTTAAGGACTGAGGTCTGAGGATTGAGGATTGAGAATTGAGGATTGAGGATTGAGGATTGAAGACTGAGGATTGGGTATTGAGCATTGAGGATTGGAGATTGAGGATTGAGGATTGAGGATTGAGGACTGAGGATTGAGGATTGAAGATTGAGGATTGGGGATTGAGGATTGACGGTTGAGGATTGAGAATTGAGGATTGAGAATTGAGGATTGAGGATTGAAGATTGAGTATTGAGGATTGAAGGTTGAGGATTGAGGATTGAGGATTGAAGATTGAGGACTTAGTGTTGAGGGTTGAGTGATGGGAATTGATGTTTGTGGATTGACATTGGAAGATTGGAGAATGGGGATTGATTATTGAAAACTGTGAATTGAGGATATTCTATTGATGATTGAGAATTGACAATTGATTGTTGAGGACTGAGGGCTGAAGATTGAGGATTCAGGATTGAGGATTCGGGATTGAGGTTTGAGGACTGAGGATTGAGGGTTGAGGATTGAGGATTGAGGATTGACGCTTGAGGATTGAGGGTTGAGGATGGAGGATTGAAGAGAGAGGACTAAGTGTTGAGGATTCAGTGTTGAGAATTGATGTTTGGGGATTGAGATTTGATTATTGAAAATTGTGGATTGAGTATTGGACCATGAGAATTCAGGATACTATATTGAGTTTTGAGAATTGAGGATTGATGGTTGAGTGTTGAGGATTGGTTGTTGAGGGTTGTGTTTTGTATATTGAGGTTTGGGGATTGAGGACTGAGGATTGAGGACTGAAGGTTGAATATTGATGATTGAAGATTGAGGATTGAGGATTGAGCGTTGTGGATTGAGGACGAGAACTGAGGGTTGAGTATTGATGTTCGAGGTCTGAGGATTGAGGATTGAGGGTTGAGAATTGAGGATTGAGGATTGAGGATTGAAGATTGAGGATTGGGTATTGACGATTTAAGAATGAGGATTGAGGATTGAGGATTGAGGATTGAGGATCGAAGATTGAGCTTTGAGGATTGAAGATTCAGTATTGAGGATTGAGGATTCAGGATTGAGGATTGAGGATTGAGGATTGAGGATTGAGGATTGAGCATTGAGGATTGACGATTGAGGATTGTGGATTGAGGATTAAAGATTGATTATTGAGGATTGAGCATTGACGATTGAAGATTGAGGACTGTGGATTGAGGATTGAAAATTGACGATTGAGGATTGGGTATTTATGATTGAAGAATGAGGATTGAGGATTGAGGATTGAGGATTGAGGAATGAAGATTGAGGATTGAGGATTGAGGATTGAGGATTGAAGATTGAGTATTGAGGATTGAAGATTGAGGATTGAGGATTGAGTTTTGAGGATTGAGGACTGAAGATTGAGGATTGGGGACTGAGTGTTGAGGTTTGAGTGATGAGAATTGATGTTTGTGGATAGAGATTTGAAGATTGCAGGTTGAGTATTGCGTATGGAAAACTCTGAACTGAGGATATTCTGGTGAGGATTGAGGATTGACGACTGATTGTTGAAGACTGAGGGCTGAAGATTGAGGACTCAGGATTGAGGATTCAGGAATGTGGTTTGAGGACTGAGGATTGAGGGTTGAGGAGTGAGGATTGAGGATTGAGTATTGAGGATTGAGTATTGAAGATTGAAGATTGATGATTGAGGATTGAGGATTGAGGATTGAGTATTGGGGATTGAGGATTGAAGATTGAGGATTGAGGATTGAGGATTAAAGATTGAGTATTGACGATTGAAGATTGAGAATTGAGGATTGAGGATTGAGGACTGAATATTGAATATTGATGATTTAAGATTGAGGATTGAGGATTGAGGGTTGTGGATTGAGGACAAGGACTGAGGGTTCAGTATTGATGTTTGAGGTCTGATTATTGAGAATTCAGGATTGAGAATAGAGGACTGAAAATTGAGTATTGTGGATTGAAGATTGAGGATTGATGATTGAGGATTGAGTATTGAGGATTGAGGATTGAGGAATGAAGATTGAGGATTGAGGATTGAGGATTGAGGATTAAAAATTGAGTATTGAGGATTGAAGATTGAGGATTGACGATTGAGAATTGGGTATTTATGATTGAAGAATGAGGATTGAGGATTGAGGATTGAGGATTGAGGATTGAGGAATGAAGATTGAGGATTGAGGATTGAGGATTGAGGATTGTGGATTGAAGATTGAGTATTGAGGATTGAAGACTGACGATTGAGGGTGGAGCATTGAGGATTGAGGATTGAGGATTGAGGATTCATGATTGAGTATTGAGGATTGAAATTTGAGTATTGAGGATTGAGGATTGAGGATTGAGAATTGAAGATTGAGGATTGGGGACTGAGTGTTGTGGTTTGAGTGATGAGTATTGATGTTTGTGGATAGAGATTTAAAGATTACAGATTCAGTATTGAGTATTGAAAACTGTGAACTGATGATATTCTATTGAGGATTGAGAATTGACTACTGATTGTTGAGGACGGAGGTCTGAAGGTTGAGGATTCAGGATTGAGGTTTGAGGACTGAGGATTGAGGATTGAGAATTGAGGTTTGAGGTCTGAGGATTGAGGATTGAGGATTGAGAATTGAGGATTGAGGATCGAGGATTGAAGATTGAGGATTGGTTATTGGGGATTGAAGAATGAGGACTGAGGGTTGAGGATTGAGGAATGAGGATTGAAGATTGAGTATTGAGGATTGAAGATTGAGGATTGAGGATTGAGGATTGAGGATTGAGGATTGACGATTGCGGATTGAGGATTGAAGATTGAAGATTGAGGATTGAGGATTGAGGATTAAAGATTGAGTATTGAGGATTGAAGATTGAGGATTGATGATTGAGGATTGAGAATTGAGGATCGAGGATTGAGGATCGAGGATTGAGGATTGAGTAAGTGAAGATTGAAGATTGATGATTGAGGATTGAGTATTGAGGATTGAGTATTGGGGATTGAGGATTGAATATGGAGAATTGAGGATTGAGGATTAAAGATTGAGTATTGAGGATTGAAGATTGAGAATTGAGGATTGAGGATTGAGGACTGAATATTGAATGTTGACGATTTAAGATTGAGGATTGGGGATTGAGGGTTGTGGATTGAGGACAAGGACTGAGGGTTCAGTATTGATGTTTGAGGTGTGTTTATTGAGAATTGAGGATTGAGAATTGAGGACTGAAGATTGAGTATTGAGGATTGAAGATTGAGGATTGATGATTGAGGATTGAGTATTGAGGATTGAGGATTGAGGATTGAAGATTGAGGATTGAGGATTGAGGATTGAGGATTAAAAATTGAGTATTGAGGATTGAAGATTGAGGATTGACGATTGAGAATTGGGTATTTATGATTGAAGAATGAGGATTGAGGATTGAGGGTTGAGGATTGAGGGTTGAGAAGTGAGGATTGATGATTGAGGATTGAAGATTGAGGATTGGGTATTGAGGGTTGAGGATTGAGGATTTAAGATTGAGTATTGAGGATTGAAGATTGAGAATTGAGGATTGAGGGTTGAACATTGAGGACTGAGTGTTGAGGGTTGAGTGATGAGAGTTGATGTTTGTGGATAGAGATTTGAAGATTGCAGATTGAGTATTGCGTATGGAAAGCTCTCGACTGAGGATATTCTAGTGAGGATTGAGGATTGACAACTGATTGTTGAGGACTGAGGGTTGAAGATTGACGATTCAGGATTGAGGATTCAGGATTGTGGTTTCAGGACTGAGGATTGAGGATTGAGGATTGAGGATTGAGGTTTGAGGATTGAATATTGAGGATTGGGTATTGAGGATTGAACATTGAGGATTGAGGATTGAGGATTGAGCATTGAGGATTGAGGATTGAAGATTGAATATTGATGATTGAAGATTGAGGATTGAGGATTGAGTGTTGTGGATTGAGGACGAGGACTGAGGGTTGAGTATTCATGTTTGAGGTCTGAGGATTGAGGATTGAGGATTGAGAATTAAGGATTGAGGATTGAGGATTGAAGATTGAGGATTGGTTATTGAGGATTGAAGAATGAGGACTGAGGGTTGAGGATTGAGGATTCAGGATTGAAGATTGAGGATTGGGTATTGAGGATTGAAGGATGAGGATTGAGGGTTGAGGATTGAGGATCGAAGATTGAGCATTGAGGATTGACGATTGAGTATTGAGGATTGAAGATTGAGGATTGATGATTGAGGATTGAGGATTGAGGATTGAGGATTGAGGATTGAGTATTGAAGGTTGAGGATTGGGTATTGAGGATTGAAGAATGAGGACTGAGGGCTGAGGATTGAGGATTGAGGATTGAAGATTGGGTATTGAGGATTGATGATTGAGGATTGAGGATTGAGGATTGAAGATTGAGGATTGAGGATTGAGGGTTGCGGATTGAGGACGAGGACTGACAGTTGATGATTGTGGTTTGTGGATTGAGGGTTGACGATTGAGAGTTGTGGATGAGGACTGAGGTTTGAGGATTGATGACTGAGGATTGAGGATTGAGGATTGATGATTGCGGATTGAGGATTGAAGATTGAGAATTGAGGATTGAGTATTGAGGATTGGATATTGAGTATTGAGGATTGAAGATTGAGGATTGAGAATTGAGGATTGAGGATTGAGGATTGAGGATTGAGGATTGAGGATAGAGGATTGAAGATTGAGGATTGGGGACTGAGGGTTGAGGGTTGAGTAATGAGGATTGATGTTTGTGGATAGAGATTCGAAGATTGCAGATTGAGAATTTAGTATGGAAAACTGTGAATTGATGATATTCTATTGAGGATTGAGGATTGACAACTGATTGTTGAGGTCTGAAGTCTGAAGGTTGAGGTCTGAAGATTGAGGATTCAGGATTGAGGATCCAGGATTGAGGTTTGAGGACTGAGGATTGAGGATAGAGCATTGAGGATTGAGGCTTGAGGATTGAGGATTGAAGATTGAGTATTGAGGATTGAAGGTTGATTGTTGAGCATTTAGAATTGAGGATTGAGGATTGAAGATCGAGGATTGGGGATTGGGGATTGAGGATTGACGATTGAGGATTGAGTATTGACGATTTAGAATTGAGGATTGAGGATTGAAGATTGAGTATTGAGGATTGAAGATTGAGGATTGAGGATTGAGGATTGAGGATTGAGGACTGAGGATTGAGGATTGAGAATTGAGCATTGAGGATTGAGGACTGAGGATTGAGGTTTGAGGATTGACGATGAGGGCTGAGGGTTGAGGATTGAGGTTTGAGGTCTGAGGACTGAGGATTGAGGATTGAGAATTGAGGATTGAGGATTGAGGATTGAAGATTGAGGATTGGGTATTGAGGATTGAAGAATGAGCATTGAGGATTGAGGATTGAGGATTGGGGACTGAGGATTGAATATTCAGGATTGAGGACTGAGGATTGAGGATTGAGGATTGTGGATTCAGGATTGAGGATTGAAGATTCAGTATTGAGGATTGAAGATTGAGAATTGAGGATTGAGGATTGAAGATTGAGGATTGGGTATTGAGGATTGAAGAATGAGGATTGAGGATTGAGGATTGGGGATTGAGGATTGAAGATTGAGGATTGAGAATTGAGGATTGAGAATTGAAGATTGGGTATTGAGGATTGGGTATTGAGGATTGAGGATTGGGGATTGAGGATCTAGTATTGGAGATTGATTATTTAGGATTGAAGATAGAGTGTTGAGGATTGAGGATTGAGGATTGAGAATTGAGAATTGGGGATGAGGACTGAGGTTTGAGGATTGAGGTTTGAGGAATGAGGATTGAGGATTGAGGATTGAGGATTGAATATTGAGGACTGAGTGTTGGGGGATGAGAGATGAGAATTGATGTTTGTGGATGGAGATTTGAAGATTGAAGATTGAGGATTGAGTATTGAAAACTGAGAATTCAGGATATTCTACTGAGTATTGAGAATTGAGGATTAATGGTTGAGTATTGAGGATTGATGGTTGAGGGTTGTGTGTTGAATATTGAGGATTGGCGGATTGAGTATTGAAGATTGAGGACTGTGGACTGGGGATTGAGTATTGAGGATTGAGGATTGAGTATTGAGGATTGAGCGTTGAAGATTGAGTATTGATGATTGAAGATTGCGGATTGATTATTGAGGGTTGAGGATTGATGACGAGGACTGAGGGTTGAGGATTGAGGACTGAGGATTGAGGATTGAGGACTGGGCATTGAGGATTGAAGATTGAGGACTGGGGATTGAGGATTGAAGGTTGAGGATTAAGGATTGTGGATTGGGGATTGGGGATTGGGGATCTAGAATTGGATGTTGATTATTGAGGATTGAAGCTTGAGGGTTGAGGATTGCGGATTGAGAATTGAGAATTGAGGATGAGGTCTGAGGGTTGAGGATTGAGGTTTGAGGTACGAGGATTGAGGATTCAGGATTGAGGACTGGGGATTGACGATTGAGTATTGAAGATTGAGGATTGATGACTGAGGATTCAGGATTGAGGATTGATGATTGCGGATTGAGTATCGAAAATTGAGTATTGAGGATTGAATATTGAGGATTGTGGATTGAGGATTGAGGATTGAAGGTTGAGTATTGTGGATTGAAGATTGAGGATTGAGGATTGACGATTGAGGACTGAGGATTGAGGTTTGAGGATTGACGATGAGGGCTGATGGTTGAGCATTGAGATTTGAGGTCTGAGGACTGAGGATTGAGGATTGAGAATTGAGGATTGAGGATTGAGGATTGGAGATTGAGGATTGGGTGTTGAGGATTGATGAATGAGGATTGAGGATTGAGGATTGAGGATTGGGGACTGAGGATTGAATATACAGGATTGAGGATTGAGGATTGAGGATTGAGGATTGAGGATTAAAGATTCAGTATAGAGGATCGAAAAATGAGAATTGAGGATTGAGGATTGAACGTTGAGGACTGAGTGTTGAGGGTTGAGTGATGAGAATTGATGTCTGTGGATAGAGATTTGAAGATTGCAGATTGAGTATTGAGTATTGAAAACTGTGAATTGAGGATATTATACTCAGGATTGAAGATTGACAACTGATTGTTGAGGGCTGAGGGCTGAAGATTGAGGAATCAGGGTTGAGGATTCAGAATTGAGGTTTGAGGACTGAGGATTGAGGATTGAAGACTGAGTATTGAGGATTGAATATTGAGGATTGAGGTTGAGGATTGAGGATTGAGGATGAGGGCTGAGGGTTGAGGATTGGGGTTTGAGGACTGAGGTCTGAGGACTGTGGATTGAGGATCGAGAATTGAGGATTGAGGATAGAGGATTGAAGATTGAGGATTGGGTATTGAGGATTGAAGAATGAGGATTGAGGATTGAGGATTCAGAATTGAGGATTGAATATTGAGAATTGAGGATTGAAGGTTGAGGATTGAGGAATGAGGATTGAGGATTGAGGATGAGGGCTGATGGTTGAGGGTTGAGGTTTTAGGACTGAGGACTGAGGACTGAGGATTGAGAATTGAGGATTGAGGATTAAGGATTGAAGATTGAGGATTGGGTATTGAGGATTGAAGAATGAGGATTGAGGATTGAGGATTGATGATTGGGTATTGAAGATTGAGTATTGAGGATTGAGTATTGAGGATTGAGGATTGAGGATTGAGAATTGAGGATTGATGATTGAGTATTGATGATTGAAGATTGAGGATTGAGGATTGAGGATTGAGGATTGAGGATTGAGGATTGAAGATTGAGGATTGGGGACTGAGTGTTGAGGGTTGTGTGATGAGAATTGATGTTTGTGGGTAGATATTTGAAGATTGCATATTGAGCATTGAGTATTGAAAACTGTGAATTGATGATATTCTATTGAGGATTGATAATTGACAACTGATTGTTGAGGACTGAGGGCTGAAGATTGAGGATACGGGGTTGAGAATTCAGAATTGAGGATTGAGTATTGAGGATTGAGAATTGAGAATTGAGGATAAGGACTGAGGGTTGAGGATTGAGGTTTGAGAAATGAGGATTGAGGATTGAGGATTGAGGATTGAAGATTGAGTATTGATGATTGATGATTGAGGATTGAGGATTGAGGGTTGAGGATTGAGGACGAGGACTGACAGTTGAGGATTGTGGTTTGTGGATTGAGGGTTGACGATTGAGAATTGTGGATGAGGACTGAGGTTTGAGGATTGATGACTGAGGATTGAGGATTGAGGATTGATGATTGCGGATTGAGGATTGAAGATTGAGAATTGAGGATTGAGTATTGAGGATTGAATATTGAGTATTGAGGATTGAAGATTGAGGATTGAGGATTGAGGATTGAGGATTGAGGATTGAGGATTGAGGATTGAGGATAGAGTATTGAAGATTGAGGATTGGGGACTGAGAGTTGAGTGTTGAGTGATGAGGATTGATGTTTGTGGATAGAGTTTCGAAGGTTGCAGATTGAGAATTTAGTATGGAAAACTGTGAATTGATGATATTCTATTTAGGATTGAGGATTGACAACTGATTGTTGAGGTCTGAAGTCTGAAGGTTGAGGTCTGAAGATTGAGGATTCAGGATTGTGGTTCCAGGATTGAGGTTTGAGGACTGAGGATTGAGGATAGAGCATTGAGGATTGAGGCTTGAGGATTGAGGATTGAAGATTGAGTATTGAGGATTGAAGGTTGATTATTGAGGATTTAGAATTGAGGATTGAGGATTGAAGATCGAGGATTGGGGATTGGGGATTGAGGATTGACGATTGAGGATTGAGTATTGACGATTTAGAATTGAGTATTGAGGATTGAAGATTGAGTATTGAGGATTGAAGTTTGAGGATTGAGGATTGAGGATTGAGGATTGAGGACTGAGGATTGAGGATTGAGAATTGATCATTGAGGATTGAGGACTGAGGATTGAGGTTTGAGGATTTACGATGAGGGCGGAGGGTTGAGGATTGAGGTTTGAGGTCTGAGGACTGAGGATTGAGGATTGAGAATTGAGGATTGAGGATTGAGGATTGAAGATTGAGGATTGGGTATTGAGGATTGAAGAATGAGGATTGAGGATTGAGGATTGAGGATTGGGGACTGAGGATTGAATATTCAGGATTGAGGGTTGAGGATTGAGGATTGAGGATTGTGGATTCTGGATTGAGGATTGAAGATTCAGTATTGAGGATTGAAGATTGAGAATTGAGGATTGAGTATTGAAGATTGAGGATTGGGTATTGAGGATTGAAGAATGAGGATTGAGGATTGAGGATTGGGGATTGTGGATTGAAGATTGAGGATTGAGAATTGAGGATTGAGAATTGAAGATTGGGTATTGAGGATTGGGTATTGAGGATTGAGGATTGGGGATTGAGGATCTAGTATTGGAGATTGATTATTTAGGATTGAAGATAGAGTGTTGAGGATTGAGGATTGAGGATTGAGAATTGAGAATTGAGGATGAGGACTGATGTTTGAGGATTGAGGTTTGAGGAATGAGGATTGAGGATTGAGGATTGAGGATTGAATATTGAGGACTGAGTGTTGAGGGATGAGAGATGAGAATTGATGTTTGTGGATGGAGATTTGAAGATTGAAGATTGAGGATTGAGTATTGAAAGCTGAGAATTCAGGATATTCTACTGAGTATTGAGAATTGAGGGTTGATGGTTGAGTATTGAGGATTGATGGTTGAGGGTTGTGTGTTGAATATTGAGGATTGGCGGATTGAGTATTGAAGATTGAGGACTGAGGACTGGGGATTGAGTAATGAGGATTGAGGATTGAGTATTGAGGATTGAGTGTTGAAGATTGAGTATTGATGATTGAAGATTGCGGATTGACTATTGAGGGTTGAGGATTGATGACGAGGACTGAGGGTTGAGGATTGAGGACTTAGGATTGAGGATTGAGGACTGGGCATTGAGGATTGAAGATTGAGGACTGGGGATTGAGGATTGAAGGTTGAGGATTAAGGATTGATGATTGGGGATTGGGGATCTAGGATTGGATGTTGATTATTGAGGATTGAAGCTTGAGTGTTGAGGATTGCGGATTGAGAATTGAGAATTGAGGATGAGGTCTGAGGGTTGAGGATTGAGGTTTGAGGTACGAGGATTGAGGATTCAGGATTGAGGACTGGGGATTGACGATTGAGTATTGAAGATTGAGGATTGAGGATTGAAGGTTGAGTATTGTGGATTGAAGATTGAGGATTGAGGATTGACGATTGAGGACTGAGGATTGAGGTTTGAGGATTGACGATAAGGGCTGAGGGTTGAGCATTGAGATTTGAGGTCTGAGGACTGAGGATTGAGGATTGAGAATTGAGGATTGAGGATTGAGGATTGGAGATTGAGGATTGGGTGTTGAGGATTGATGATTGAGGATTGAGGATTGAGGATTGAGGATTGGGGACTGAGCATTGAATATACAGGATCGAGGATTGAGGACTGAGGATTGAGGATTGAGGATTCAAGATTCAGTATAGAGGATCGAAGATTGAGAATTGAGGATTGAGGATTGAACGTTGAGGACTGAGTGTTGAGGGTTGAGTGATGAGAATTGATGTCTGTGGATAGAGATTTGAAGATTGCAGATTGAGTATTGAGTATTGAAAACTGTGAATTGAGGATATTATACTCAGGACTGAGGATTGACAACTGATTGTTGAGGACTGAGGGCTGAAGATTGAGGAATCAGGGTTGAGGATTCAGAATTGAGGTTTGAGGACTGAGGATTGAGGATTGAAGACTGAGTATTGAGTATTGAAGATTGAGGATTGAGGTCGAGGATTGAGGATTGAGGATGAGGGCTGAGGGTTGAGGATTGACGTTTGTGGACTGAGGTCTGAGGACTGAGGATTGAGGATTGAGAATTGAGGATTGAGGATAGAGGATTGAAGATTGAGGATTGGGTATTGAGGATTGAAGAATGAGGATTGAGGATTGAGGATTCAGAATTGAGGATTGAATATTGAGAATTGAGGATTGAAGGTTGAGGATTGAGGAATGAGGATTGAGGATTGAGGATGAGGGCTGATGGTTGAGGGTTGAGGTTTTAGGACTGAGGACTGAGGACTGAGGATTGAGAATTGAGGATTGAGCGTTAAGGATTGAAGATTGAGGATTGGGTATTGAGGATTGAAGAATGAGGATTGAGGATTGAGGATTGATGATTGGGTATTGAAGATTGAGTATTGAGGATTGAGTATTGAGGATTGAGGATTGAGGATTGAGAATTGAGGATTGATGATTGAGTATTGCTGATTGAAGATTGAGGATTGAGGATTGAGGATTGAGGATTGAGGATTGAGGATTGAAGATTGAGGATTGGCGACTGAGTGTTGAGGGTTGTGTGACGAGAATTGATGTTTGTGGGTAGATATTTGAAGATTGCATATTGAGCATTGAGTATTGAAAACTGTGAATTGATGATATTCTATTGAGGATTGAGAATTGACAACTGATTGTTGAGGACTGAGGGCTGAAGATTGAGGATTCGGGGTTGAGAATTCAGAATTGAGGATTGAGTATTGAGGATTGAGAATTGAGAATTGAGGATAAGGACTGAGGGTTGAGGATTGAGGTTTGAGGAATGAGGATTGAGGATTGAGGATTGAGGATTGAAGATTGAGTATTGATGATTGATGATTGAGGATTGAGGATTGAGGGTTGAGGATTGAGGTCGAGGACTGACAGTTGAGGATTGTGGTTTGTGGATTGAGGGTTGACGATTGAGAATTGTGGATGAGGACTGAGGTTTGAGGATTGATGACTGAGGATTGAGGATTGAGGATTGACGATTGCGGATTGAGGATTTAGGATTGAGAATTGAGGATTGAGTATTGAGGATTGAATATTGAGTATTGAGGATAGAAGATTGAGGATTGAGGATTGAGGATTGAGGATTGAGGATTGAGGATTGAGGATTGAGGATAGAGGATTGAAGATTGAGGATTGGGGACTGAGAGTTGAGGGTTGAGTGATGAGCATTGAAGTTTGTGGATAGAGATTCGAAGATTGCAGATTGAGAATTTAGTATGGAAAACTGTGAATTGATGATATTCTATTGCGGATTGAGGATTGACAACTGATTGTTGAGGTCTGAAGTCTGAAGGTTGAGGTCTGAAGATTGAGGATTCAGGATTGAGGATCCAGGATTGAGGTTTGAGGACTGAGGATTGAGGATAGAGCATTGAGGATTGAGGCTTGAGGATTGAGGATTGAAGATTGAGTATTGAGGATTGAAGGTTGATTATTGAGGATTTAGAATTGAGGATTGAGGATTGAAGATCGAGGATTGGGTATTGGGGATTGAGGATTGACGATTGAGGATTGAGTATTGACGATTTAGAATTGACGATTGAGGATTGAAGATTGAGTATTGAGGATTGAAGATTGAGGATTGAGGATTGAGGATTGAGGATTGAGGACTGAGGATTGAGGATTGAGAATTGAGCATTGAGGATTGAGGACTGAGGATTGAGGTTTGAGGATTGACGATGAGGGCTGAGGGTTGAGGATAGAGGTTTGAGGTCTGAGGACTGAGGATTGAGGATTGAGAATTGAGGATTGAGGATTGAGGATTGAAGATTGAGGATTGGGTATTGAGGATTGAAGAATGAGGATTGAGGATTGAGGATTGAGGATTGGGGACTGAGGATTGAATATTCAGTATTGAGGATTGAGGATTGAGGATTGAGGATTGTGGATTCAGGATTGAGGATTGAAGATTCAGTATTGAGGATTGAAGATTGAGAACTGAGGATTGGGGATTGAAGATTGTGGATTGGGTATTGAGGATTGAAGAATGAGGATTGAGGATTGAGGATTGGGGATTGAGGATTGATGATTGAGGATTGAGAATTGAGGATTGAGAATTGAAGATTGGGTATTGAGGATTGGGTATTGAGGATTGAGGATTGGGGATTGAGGATGTAGTATTGGAGATTGATTATTTAGGATTGAAGATAGAGTGTTGAGGATTGAGGATTGAGGATTGAGAATTGAGAATTGAGGATGAGGACTGAGGTTTGAGGATTGAGGTTTGAGGAATGAGGGTTGAGGATTGAGGATTGAGGATTGAATATTGAGGACTGAGTGTTGAGGGATGAGAGATGAGAATTGATGTTTGTGGATGGAGATTTGAAGATTGAAGATTGAGGATTGAGTATTGAAAACTGAGAATTCAGGATATTCTACTGAGTATTGAGAATTGAGGATTGGCGGATTGAGTATTGAAGATTGAGGACTGAGGACTGGGGATTGAGTATTGAGGATTGAGGATTGAGTATTGCGGATTGAGGGTTGAAGATTGAGTATTGATGATTGAAGATTGCGGATTGATTATTGAGGGTTGAGGATTGATGACGAGGACTGAGGGTTGAGGATTGAGGACTGAGGATTGAGGATTGAGGACTGGGCATTGAGGATTGAAGATTGAGGACTGGGGATTGAGGATTGAAGGTTGAGGATTAAGGATTGAGGATTGGGGCTTGGGGATCTAGGATTGGATGTTGATTATTGAGGATTGAAGCTTGAGGGTTGAGGATTGCGGATTGAGAATTGAGAATTGAGGATGAGGTCTGAGGGTTGAGGATTGAGGTTTGAGGTACGAGGATTGAGGATTCAGGATTGAGGACTGGGGATTGACGATTGAGTATTGAAGATTGAGGATTGATGACTGAGGATTCAGGATTGAGGATTGATGATTGCGGATTGAGTATTGAAAATTGAGTATTGAGGATTGAATATTGAGGATTGTGGATTGAGGATTGAGGATTGAAGGTTGAGTATTGTGGATTGAAGATTGAGGATTGAGGATTGACGATTGAGGACTGAGGATTGAGGTTTGAGGATTGACGATGAGGGCTGATGGTTGAGCATTGAGATTTGAGGTCTGAGGACTGAGGATTGAGGATTGAGAATTGAGGATTGAGGATTGAGGATTGGAGATTGAGGATTGGGTGTTGAGGATTGATGAATGAGGATTGAGGATTGAGGATTGAGGATTGGGGACTGAGGATTGAATATACAGGATTGAGGATTGAGGATTGAGGATTGAGGATTGAGGATTAAAGATTCAGTATAGAGGATCGAAAAATGAGAATTGAGGATTGAGGATTGAACGTTGAGGACTGAGTGTTGAGGGTTGAGTGATGAGAATTGATGTCTGTGGATAGAGATTTGAAGATTGCAGATTGAGTATTGAGTATTGAAAACTGTGAATTGAGGATATTATACTCAGGATTGAAGATTGACAACTGATTGTTGAGGGCTGAGGGCTGAAGATTGAGGAATCAGGGTTGAGGATTCAGAATTGAGGTTTGAGGACTGAGGATTGAGGATTGAAGACTGAGTATTGAGGATTGAATATTGAGGATTGAGGTTGAGGATTGAGGATTGAGGATGAGGGCTGAGGGTTGAGGATTGGGGTTTGAGGACTGAGGTCTGAGGACTGTGGATTGAGGATCGAGAATTGAGGATTGAGGATAGAGGATTGAAGATTGAGGATTGGGTATTGAGGATTGAAGAATGAGGATTGAGGATTGAGGATTCAGAATTGAGGATTGAATATTGAGAATTGAGGATTGAAGGTTGAGGATTGAGGAATGAGGATTGAGGATTGAGGATGAGGGCTGATGGTTGAGGGTTGAGGTTTTAGGACTGAGGACTGAGGACTGAGGATTGAGAATTGAGGATTGAGGATTAAGGATTGAAGATTGAGGATTGGGTATTGAGGATTGAAGAATGAGGATTGAGGATTGAGGATTGATGATTGGGTATTGAAGATTGAGTATTGAGGATTGAGTATTGAGGATTGAGGATTGAGGATTGAGAATTGAGGATTGATGATTGAGTATTGATGATTGAAGATTGAGGATTGAGGATTGAGGATTGAGGATTGAGGATTGAGGATTGAAGATTGAGGATTGGGGACTGAGTGTTGAGGGTTGTGTGATGAGAATTGATGTTTGTGGGTAGATATTTGAAGATTGCATATTGAGCATTGAGTATTGAAAACTGTGAATTGATGATATTCTATTGAGGATTGATAATTGACAACTGATTGTTGAGGACTGAGGGCTGAAGATTGAGGATACGGGGTTGAGAATTCAGAATTGAGGATTGAGTATTGAGGATTGAGAATTGAGAATTGAGGGTAAGGACTGAGGGTTGAGGATTGAGGTTTGAGGAATGAGGATTGAGGATTGAGGATTGAGGATTGAAGATTGAGTATTGATGATTGATGATTGAGGATTGAGGATTGAGGGTTGAGGATTGAGGACGAGGACTGACAGTTGAGGATTGTGGTTTGTGGATTGAGGGTTGACGATTGAGAATTGTGGATGAGGACTGAGGTTTGAGGATTGATGACTGAGGATTGAGGATTGAGGATTGATGATTGCGGATTGAGGATTGAAGATTGAGAATTGAGGATTGAGTATTGAGGATTGAATATTGAGTATTGAGGATGAGAAGATTGAGGATTGAGGATTGAGGATTGAGGATTGAGGATTGAGGATTGAGAATTGAGGATTGAGGATTGAGGATTGAAGATTGAGGATTGGGTATTGAGGATTGAAGAATGAGCATTGAGGATTGAGGATTGAGGATTGGGGACTGAGGATTGAATATTCAGGATTGAGGATTGAGGATTGAGGATTGAGGATTGTGGATTCAGGATTGAGGATTGAAGATTCAGTATTGAGGATTGAAGATTGAGAATTGAGGATTGAGGATTGAGGATTGAAGATTGAGGATTGGGTATTGAGGATTGAAGAATGAGCATTGAGGATTGAGGATTGAGGATTGGGGACTGAGGATTGAATATTCAGGATTGAGGATTGAGGATTGAGGATTGAGGATTGTGGATTCAGGATTGAGGATTGAAGATTCAGTATTGAGGATTGAAGATTGAGAATTGAGGATTGAGGATTGAAGATTGAGGATTGGGTATTGAGGATTGAAGAATGAGGATTGAGGATTGAGGATTGGGGATTGAGGATTGAAGATTGAGGATTGAGAATTGAGGATTGAGAATTGAAGATTGGGTATTGAGGATTGGGTATTGAGGATTGAGGATTGGGGATTGAGGATCTAGTATTGGAGATTGATTATTTAGGATTGAAGATAGAGTGTTGAGGATTGAGGATTGAGGATTGAGAATTGAGAATTGGGGATGAGGACTGAGGTTTGAGGATTGAGGTTTGAGGAATGAGGATTGAGGATTGAGGATTGAGGATTGAATATTGAGGACTGAGTGTTGGGGGATGAGAGATGAGAATTGATGTTTGTGGATGGAGATTTGAAGATTGAAGATTGAGGATTGAGTATTGAAAACTGAGAATTCAGGATATTCTACTGAGTATTGAGAATTGAGGATTAATGGTTGAGTATTGAGGATTGATGGTTGAGGGTTGTGTGTTGAATATTGAGGATTGGCGGATTGAGTATTGAAGATTGAGGACTGTGGACTGGGGATTGAGTATTGAGGATTGAGGATTGAGTATTGAGGATTGAGCGTTGAAGATTGAGTATTGATGATTGAAGATTGCGGATTGATTATTGAGGGTTGAGGATTGATGACGAGGACTGAGGGTTGAGGATTGAGGACTGAGGATTGAGGATTGAGGACTGGGCATTGAGGATTGAAGATTGAGGACTGGGGATTGAGGATTGAAGGTTGAGGATTAAGGATTGTGGATTGGGGATTGGGGATTGGGGATCTAGAATTGGATGTTGATTATTGAGGATTGAAGCTTGAGGGTTGAGGATTGCGGATTGAGAATTGAGAATTGAGGATGAGGTCTGAGGGTTGAGGATTGAGGTTTGAGGTACGAGGATTGAGGATTCAGGATTGAGGACTGGGGATTGACGATTGAGTATTGAAGATTGAGGATTGATGATTGCGGATTGAGTATTGAAAATTGAGTATTGAGGATTGAATATTGAGGATTGTGGATTGAGGATTGAGGATTGAAGGTTGAGTATTGTGGATTGAAGATTGAGGATTGAGGATTGACGATTGAGGACTGAGGATTGAGGTTTGAGGATTGACGATGAGGGCTGATGGTTGAGCATTGAGATTTGAGGTCTGAGGACTGAGGATTGAGGATTGAGAATTGAGGATTGAGGATTGAGGATTGGAGATTGAGGATTGGGTGTTGAGGATTGATGAATGAGGATTGAGGATTGAGGATTGAGGATTGGGGACTGAGGATTGAATATACAGGATTGAGGATTGAGGATTGAGGATTGAGGATTGAGGATTAAAGATTCAGTATAGAGGATCGAAAAGTGAGAATTGAGGATTGAGGATTGAACGTTGAGGACTGAGTGTTGAGGGTTGAGTGATGAGAATTGATGTCTGTGGATAGAGATTTGAAGATTGCAGATTGAGTATTGAGTATTGAAAACTGTGAATTGAGGATATTATACTCAGGATTGAAGATTGACAACTGATTGTTGAGGGCTGAGGGCTGAAGATTGAGGAATCAGGGTTGAGGATTCAGAATTGAGGTTTGAGGACTGAGGATTGAGGATTGAAGACTGAGTATTGAGGATTGAATATTGAGGATTGAGGTTGAGGATTGAGGATTGAGGATGAGGGCTGAGGGTTGAGGATTGGGGTTTGAGGACTGAGGTCTGAGGACTGTGGATTGAGGATCGAGAATTGAGGATTGAGGATAGAGGATTGAAGATTGAGGATTGGGTATTGAGGATTGAAGAATGAGGATTGAGGATTGAGGATTCAGAATTGAGGATTGAATATTGAGAATTGAGGATTGAAGGTTGAGGATTGAGGAATGAGGATTGAGGATTGAGGATGAGGGCTGATGGTTGAGGGTTGAGGTTTTAGGACTGAGGACTGAGGACTGAGGATTGAGAATTGAGGATTGAGGATTAAGGATTGAAGATTGAGGATTGGGTATTGAGGATTGAAGAATGAGGATTGAGGATTGAGGATTGATGATTGGGTATTGAAGATTGAGTATTGAGGATTGAGTATTGAGGATTGAGGATTGAGGATTGAGAATTGAGGATTGATGATTGAGTATTGATGATTGAAGATTGAGGATTGAGGATTGAGGATTGAGGATTGAGGATTGAGGATTGAAGATTGAGGATTGGGGACTGAGTGTTGAGGGTTGTGTGATGAGAATTGATGTTTGTGGGTAGATATTTGAAGATTGCATATTGAGCATTGAGTATTGAAAACTGTGAATTGATGATATTCTATTGAGGATTGATAATTGACAACTGATTGTTGAGGACTGAGGGCTGAAGATTGAGGATACGGGGTTGAGAATTCAGAATTGAGGATTGAGTATTGAGGATTGAGAATTGAGAATTGAGGATAAGGACTGAGGGTTGAGGATTGAGGTTTGAGAAATGAGGATTGAGGATTGAGGATTGAGGATTGAAGATTGAGTATTGATGATTGATGATTGAGGATTGAGGATTGAGGGTTGAGGATTGAGGACGAGGACTGACAGTTGAGGATTGTGGTTTGTGGATTGAGGGTTGACGATTGAGAATTGTGGATGAGGACTGAGGTTTGAGGATTGATGACTGAGGATTGAGGATTGAGGATTGATGATTGCGGATTGAGGATTGAAGATTGAGAATTGAGGATTGAGTATTGAGGATTGAATATTGAGTATTGAGGATTGAAGATTGAGGATTGAGGATTGAGGATTGAGGATTGAGGATTGAGGATTGAGGATTGAGGATAGAGTATTGAAGATTGAGGATTGGGGACTGAGAGTTGAGTGTTGAGTGATGAGGATTGATGTTTGTGGATAGAGTTTCGAAGGTTGCAGATTGAGAATTTAGTATGGAAAACTGTGAATTGATGATATTCTATTTAGGATTGAGGATTGACAACTGATTGTTGAGGTCTGAAGTCTGAAGGTTGAGGTCTGAAGATTGAGGATTCAGGATTGTGGTTCCAGGATTGAGGTTTGAGGACTGAGGATTGAGGATAGAGCATTGAGGATTGAGGCTTGAGGATTGAGGATTGAAGATTGAGTATTGAGGATTGAAGGTTGATTATTGAGGATTTAGAATTGAGGATTGAGGATTGAAGATCGAGGATTGGGGATTGGGGATTGAGGATTGACGATTGAGGATTGAGTATTGACGATTTAGAATTGAGTATTGAGGATTGAAGATTGAGTATTGAGGATTGAAGTTTGAGGATTGAGGATTGAGGATTGAGGATTGAGGACTGAGGATTGAGGATTGAGAATTGATCATTGAGGATTGAGGACTGAGGATTGAGGTTTGAGGATTTACGATGAGGGCGGAGGGTTGAGGATTGAGGTTTGAGGTCTGAGGACTGAGGATTGAGGATTGAGAATTGAGGATTGAGGATTGAGGATTGAAGATTGAGGATTGGGTATTGAGGATTGAAGAATGAGGATTGAGGATTGAGGATTGAGGATTGGGGACTGAGGATTGAATATTCAGGATTGAGGGTTGAGGATTGAGGATTGAGGATTGTGGATTCTGGATTGAGGATTGAAGATTCAGTATTGAGGATTGAAGATTGAGAATTGAGGATTGAGTATTGAAGATTGAGGATTGGGTATTGAGGATTGAAGAATGAGGATTGAGGATTGAGGATTGGGGATTGTGGATTGAAGATTGAGGATTGAGAATTGAGGATTGAGAATTGAAGATTGGGTATTGAGGATTGGGTATTGAGGATTGAGGATTGGGGATTGAGGATCTAGTATTGGAGATTGATTATTTAGGATTGAAGATAGAGTGTTGAGGATTGAGGATTGAGGATTGAGAATTGAGAATTGAGGATGAGGACTGATGTTTGAGGATTGAGGTTTGAGGAATGAGGATTGAGGATTGAGGATTGAGGATTGAATATTGAGGACTGAGTGTTGAGGGATGAGAGATGAGAATTGATGTTTGTGGATGGAGATTTGAAGATTGAAGATTGAGGATTGAGTATTGAAAGCTGAGAATTCAGGATATTCTACTGAGTATTGAGAATTGAGGGTTGATGGTTGAGTATTGAGGATTGATGGTTGAGGGTTGTGTGTTGAATATTGAGGATTGGCGGATTGAGTATTGAAGATTGAGGACTGAGGACTGGGGATTGAGTAATGAGGATTGAGGATTGAGTATTGAGGATTGAGTGTTGAAGATTGAGTATTGATGATTGAAGATTGCGGATTGACTATTGAGGGTTGAGGATTGATGACGAGGACTGAGGGTTGAGGATTGAGGACTTAGGATTGAGGATTGAGGACTGGGCATTGAGGATTGAAGATTGAGGACTGGGGATTGAGGATTGAAGGTTGAGGATTAAGGATTGATGATTGGGGATTGGGGATCTAGGATTGGATGTTGATTATTGAGGATTGAAGCTTGAGTGTTGAGGATTGCGGATTGAGAATTGAGAATTGAGGATGAGGTCTGAGGGTTGAGGATTGAGGTTTGAGGTACGAGGATTGAGGATTCAGGATTGAGGACTGGGGATTGACGATTGAGTATTGAAGATTGAGGATTGAGGATTGAAGGTTGAGTATTGTGGATTGAAGATTGAGGATTGAGGATTGACGATTGAGGACTGAGGATTGAGGTTTGAGGATTGACGATAAGGGCTGAGGGTTGAGCATTGAGATTTGAGGTCTGAGGACTGAGGATTGAGGATTGAGAATTGAGGATTGAGGATTGAGGATTGGAGATTGAGGATTGGGTGTTGAGGATTGATGATTGAGGATTGAGGATTGAGGATTGAGGATTGGGGACTGAGCATTGAATATACAGGATTGAGGATTGAGGACTGAGGATTGAGGATTGAGGATTCAAGATTCAGTATAGAGGATCGAAGATTGAGAATTGAGGATTGAGGATTGAACGTTGAGGACTGAGTGTTGAGGGTTGAGTGATGAGAATTGATGTCTGTGGATAGAGATTTGAAGATTGCAGATTGAGTATTGAGTATTGAAAACTGTGAATTGAGGATATTATACTCAGGACTGAGGATTGACAACTGATTGTTGAGGACTGAGGGCTGAAGATTGAGGAATCAGGGTTGAGGATTCAGAATTGAGGTTTGAGGACTGAGGATTGAGGATTGAAGACTGAGTATTGAGTATTGAAGATTGAGGATTGAGGTCGAGGATTGAGGATTGAGGATGAGGGCTGAGGGTTGAGGATTGACGTTTGTGGACTGAGGTCTGAGGACTGAGGATTGAGGATTGAGTATTGAGGATTGAAGATTGAGGATTGAGGATTGAGGATTGAGGATTGAGGACTGAGGATTGAGGATTGAGAATTGAGCATTGAGGATTGAGGACTGAGGATTGAGGTTTGAGGATTGACGATGAGGGCTGAGGGTTGAGGATAGAGGTTTGAGGTCTGAGGACTGAGGATTGAGGATTGAGAATTGAGGATTGAGGATTGAGGATTGAAGATTGAGGATTGGGTATTGAGGATTGAAGAATGAGGATTGAGGATTGAGGATTGAGGATTGGGGACTGAGGATTGAATATTCAGTATTGAGGATTGAGGATTGAGGATTGAGGATTGTGGATTCAGGATTGAGGATTGAAGATTCAGTATTGAGGATTGAAGATTGAGAACTGAGGATTGGGGATTGAAGATTGTGGATTGGGTATTGAGGATTGAAGAATGAGGATTGAGGATTGAGGATTGGGGATTGAGGATTGATGATTGAGGATTGAGAATTGAGGATTGAGAATTGAAGATTGGGTATTGAGGATTGGGTATTGAGGATTGAGGATTGGGGATTGAGGATGTAGTATTGGAGATTGATTATTTAGGATTGAAGATAGAGTGTTGAGGATTGAGGATTGAGGATTGAGAATTGAGAATTGAGGATGAGGACTGAGGTTTGAGGATTGAGGTTTGAGGAATGAGGGTTGAGGATTGAGGATTGAGGATTGAATATTGAGGACTGAGTGTTGAGGGATGAGAGATGAGAATTGATGTTTGTGGATGGAGATTTGAAGATTGAAGATTGAGGATTGAGTATTGAAAACTGAGAATTCAGGATATTCTACTGAGTATTGAGAATTGAGGATTGGCGGATTGAGTATTGAAGATTGAGGACTGAGGACTGGGGATTGAGTATTGAGGATTGAGGATTGAGTATTGCGGATTGAGGGTTGAAGATTGAGTATTGATGATTGAAGATTGCGGATTGATTATTGAGGGTTGAGGATTGATGACGAGGACTGAGGGTTGAGGATTGAGGACTGAGGATTGCGGATTGAGGACTGGGCATTGAGGATTGAAGATTGAGGACTGGGGATTGAGGATTGAAGGTTGAGGATTAAGGATTGAGGATTGGGGCTTGGGGATCTAGGATTGGATGTTGATTATTGAGGATTGAAGCTTGAGGGTTGAGGATTGCGGATTGAGAATTGAGAATTGAGGATGAGGTCTGAGGGTTGAGGATTGAGGTTTGAGGTACGAGGATTGAGGATTCAGGATTGAGGACTGGGGATTGACGATTGAGTATTGAAGATTGAGGATTGATGACTGAGGATTCAGGATTGAGGATTGATGATTGCGGATTGAGTATTGAAAATTGAGTATTGAGGATTGAATATTGAGGATTGTGGATTGAGGATTGAGGATTGAAGGTTGAGTATTGTGGATTGAAGATTGAGGATTGAGGATTGACGATTGAGGACTGAGGATTGAGGTTTGAGGATTGACGATGAGGGCTGATGGTTGAGCATTGAGATTTGAGGTCTGAGGACTGAGGATTGAGGATTGAGAATTGAGGATTGAGGATTGAGGATTGGAGATTGAGGATTGGGTGTTGAGGATTGATGAATGAGGATTGAGGATTGAGGATTGAGGATTGGGGACTGAGGATTGAATATACAGGATTGAGGATTGAGGATTGAGGATTGAGGATTGAGGATTAAAGATTCAGTATAGAGGATCGAAAAATGAGAATTGAGGATTGAGGATTGAACGTTGAGGACTGAGTGTTGAGGGTTGAGTGATGAGAATTGATGTCTGTGGATAGAGATTTGAAGATTGCAGATTGAGTATTGAGTATTGAAAACTGTGAATTGAGGATATTATACTCAGGATTGAAGATTGACAACTGATTGTTGAGGGCTGAGGGCTGAAGATTGAGGAATCAGGGTTGAGGATTCAGAATTGAGGTTTGAGGACTGAGGATTGAGGATTGAAGACTGAGTATTGAGGATTGAATATTGAGGATTGAGGTTGAGGATTGAGGATTGAGGATGAGGGCTGAGGGTTGAGGATTGGGGTTTGAGGACTGAGGTCTGAGGACTGTGGATTGAGGATCGAGAATTGAGGATTGAGGATAGAGGATTGAAGATTGAGGATTGGGTATTGAGGATTGAAGAATGAGGATTGAGGATTGAGGATTCAGAATTGAGGATTGAATATTGAGAATTGAGGATTGAAGGTTGAGGATTGAGGAATGAGGATTGAGGATTGAGGATGAGGGCTGATGGTTGAGGGTTGAGGTTTTAGGACTGAGGACTGAGGACTGAGGATTGAGAATTGAGGATTGAGGATTAAGGATTGAAGATTGAGGATTGGGTATTGAGGATTGAAGAATGAGGATTGAGGATTGAGGATTGATGATTGGGTATTGAAGATTGAGTATTGAGGATTGAGTATTGAGGATTGAGGATTGAGGATTGAGAATTGAGGATTGATGATTGAGTATTGATGATTGAAGATTGAGGATTGAGGATTGAGGATTGAGGATTGAGGATTGAGGATTGAAGATTGAGGATTGGGGACTGAGTGTTGAGGGTTGTGTGATGAGAATTGATGTTTGTGGGTAGATATTTGAAGATTGCATATTGAGCATTGAGTATTGAAAACTGTGAATTGATGATATTCTATTGAGGATTGATAATTGACAACTGATTGTTGAGGACTGAGGGCTGAAGATTGAGGATACGGGGTTGAGAATTCAGAATTGAGGATTGAGTATTGAGGATTGAGAATTGAGAATTGAGGATAAGGACTGAGGGTTGAGGATTGAGGTTTGAGGAATGAGGATTGAGGATTGAGGATTGAGGATTGAAGATTGAGTATTGATGATTGATGATTGAGGATTGAGGATTGAGGGTTGAGGATTGAGGACGAGGACTGACAGTTGAGGATTGTGGTTTGTGGATTGAGGGTTGACGATTGAGAATTGTGGATGAGGACTGAGGTTTGAGGATTGATGACTGAGGATTGAGGATTGAGGATTGATGATTGCGGATTGAGGATTGAAGATTGAGAATTGAGGATTGAGTATTGAGGATTGAATATTGAGTATTGAGGATGAGAAGATTGAGGATTGAGGATTGAGGATTGAGGATTGAGGATTGAGGATTGAGGATTGAGGATAGAGTATTGAAGATTGAGGATTGGGGACTGAGAGTTGAGTGTTGAGTGATGAGGATTGATGTTTGTGGATAGAGTTTCGAAGGTTGCAGATTGAGAATTTAGTATGGAAAACTGTGAATTGATGATATTCTATTTAGGATTGAGGATTGACAACTGATTGTTGAGGTCTGAAGTCTGAAGGTTGAGGTCTGAAGATTGAGGATTCAGGATTGAGGATCCAGGATTGAGGTTTGAGGACTGAGGATTGAGGATAGAGCATTGAGGATTGAGGCTTGAGGATTGAGGATTGAAGATTGAGTATTGAGGATTGAAGGTTGATTGTTGAGCATTTAGAATTGAGGATTGAGGATTGAAGATCGAGGATTGGGGATTGGGGATTGAGGATTGACGATTGAGGATTGAGTATTGACGATTTAGAATTGAGGATTGAGGATTGAAGATTGAGTATTGAGGATTGAAGATTGAGGATTGAGGATTGAGGATTGAGGATTGAGGACTGAGGATTGAGGATTGAGAATTGAGCATTGAGGATTGAGGACTGAGGATTGAGGTTTGAGGATTGACGATGAGGGCTGAGGGTTGAGGATTGAGGTTTGAGGTCTGAGGACTGAGGATTGAGGATTGAGAATTGAGGATTGAGGATTGAGGATTGAAGATTGAGGATTGGGTATTGAGGATTGAAGAATGAGCATTGAGGATTGAGGATTGAGGATTGGGGACTGAGGATTGAATATTCAGGATTGAGTATTGAGGATTGAGGATTGAGGATTGTGGATTCAGGATTGAGGATTGAAGATTCAGTATTGAGGATTGAAGATTGAGAATTGAGGATTGAGGATTGAAGATTGAGGATTGGGTATTGAGGATTGAAGAATGAGGATTGAGGATTGAGGATTGGGGATTGAGGATTGAAGATTGAGGATTGAGAATTGAGGATTGAGAATTGAAGATTGGGTATTGAGGATTGGGTATTGAGGATTGAGGATTGGGGATTGAGGATCTAGTATTGGAGATTGATTATTTAGGATTGAAGATAGAGTGTTGAGGATTGAGGATTGAGGATTGAGAATTGAGAATTGGGGATGAGGACTGAGGTTTGAGGATTGAGGTTTGAGGATTGAGGATTGAGGATTGAGGATTGAGGATTGAATATTGAGGACTGAGTGTTGGGGGATGAGAGATGAGAATTGATGTTTGTGGATGGAGATTTGAAGATTGAAGATTGAGGATTGAGTATTGAAAACTGAGAATTCAGGATATTCTACTGAGTATTGAGAATTGAGGATTAATGGTTGAGTATTGAGGATTGATGGTTGAGGGTTGTGTGTTGAATATTGAGGATTGGCGGATTGAGTATTGAAGATTGAGGACTGTGGACTGGGGATTGAGTATTGAGGATTGAGGATTGAGTATTGAGGATTGAGCGTTGAAGATTGAGTATTGATGATTGAAGATTGCGGATTGATTATTGAGGGTTGAGGATTGATGACGAGGACTGAGGGTTGAGGATTGAGGACTGAGGATTGAGGATTGAGGACTGGGCATTGAGGATTGAAGATTGAGGACTGGGGATTGAGGATTGAAGGTTGAGGATTAAGGATTGTGGATTGGGGATTGGGGATTGGGGATCTAGAATTGGATGTTGATTATTGAGGATTGAAGCTTGAGGGTTGAGGATTGCGGATTGAGAATTGAGAATTGAGGATGAGGTCTGAGGGTTGAGGATTGAGGTTTGAGGTACGAGGATTGAGGATTCAGGATTGAGGACTGGGGATTGACGATTGAGTATTGAAGATTGAGGATTGATGACTGAGGATTCAGGATTGAGGATTGATGATTGCGGATTGAGTATTGAAAATTGAGTATTGAGGATTGAATATTGAGGATTGTGGATTGAGGATTGAGGATTGAAGGTTGAGTATTGTGGATTGAAGATTGAGGATTGAGGATTGACGATTGAGGACTGAGGATTGAGGTTTGAGGATTGACGATGAGGGCTGATGGTTGAGCATTGAGATTTGAGGTCTGAGGACTGAGGATTGAGGATTGAGAATTGAGGATTGAGGATTGAGGATTGGAGATTGAGGATTGGGTGTTGAGGATTGATGAATGAGGATTGAGGATTGAGGATTGAGGATTGGGGACTGAGGATTGAATATACAGGATTGAGGATTGAGGATTGAGGATTGAGGATTGAGGATTAAAGATTCAGTATAGAGGATCGAAAAATGAGAATTGAGGATTGAGGATTGAACGTTGAGGACTGAGTGTTGAGGGTTGAGTGATGAGAATTGATGTCCGTGGATAGAGATTTGAAGATTGCAGATTGAGTATTGAGTATTGAAAACTGTGAATTGAGGATATTATACTCAGGATTGAAGATTGACAACTGATTGTTGAGGGCTGAGGGCTGAAGATTGAGGAATCAGGGTTGAGGATTCAGAATTGAGGTTTGAGGACTGAGGATTGAGGATTGAAGACTGAGTATTGAGGATTGAATATTGAGGATTGAGGTTGAGGATTGAGGATTGAGGATGAGGGCTGAGGGTTGAGGATTGGGGTTTGAGGACTGAGGTCTGAGGACTGTGGATTGAGGATCGAGAATTGAGGATTGAGGATAGAGGATTGAAGATTGAGGATTGGGTATTGAGGATTGAAGAATGAGGATTGAGGATTGAGGATTCAGAATTGAGGATTGAATATTGAGAATTGAGGATTGAAGGTTGAGGATTGAGGAATGAGGATTGAGGATTGAGGATGAGGGCTGATGGTTGAGGGTTGAGGTTTTAGGACTGAGGACTGAGGACTGAGGATTGAGAATTGAGGATTGAGGATTAAGGATTGAAGATTGAGGATTGGGTATTGAGGATTGAAGAATGAGGATTGAGGATTGAGGATTGATGATTGGGTATTGAAGATTGAGTATTGAGGATTGAGTATTGAGGATTGAGGATTGAGGATTGAGAATTGAGGATTGATGATTGAGTATTGATGATTGAAGATTGAGGATTGAGGATTGAGGATTGAGGATTGAGGATTGAGGATTGAAGATTGAGGATTGGGGACTGAGTGTTGAGGGTTGTGTGATGAGAATTGATGTTTGTGGGTAGATATTTGAAGATTGCATATTGAGCATTGAGTATTGAATACTGTGAATTGATGATATTCTATTGAGGATTGATAATTGACAACTGATTGTTGAGGACTGAGGGCTGAAGATTGAGGATACGGGGTTGAGAATTCAGAATTGAGGATTGAGTATTGAGGATTGAGAATTGAGAATTGAGGATAAGGACTGAGGGTTGAGGATTGAGGTTTGAGAAATGAGGATTGAGGATTGAGGATTGAGGATTGAAGATTGAGTATTGATGATTGATGATTGAGGATTGAGGATTGAGGGTTGAGGATTGAGGACGAGGACTGACAGTTGAGGATTGTGGTTTGTGGATTGAGGGTTGACGATTGAGAATTGTGGATGAGGACTGAGGTTTGAGGATTGATGACTGAGGATTGAGGATTGAGGATTGATGATTGCGGATTGAGGATTGAAGATTGAGAATTGAGGATTGAGTATTGAGGATTGAATATTGAGTATTGAGGATTGAAGATTGAGGATTGAGGATTGAGGATTGAGGATTGAGGATTGAGGATTGAGGATTGAGGATAGAGTATTGAAGATTGAGGATTGGGGACTGAGAGTTGAGTGTTGAGTGATGAGGATTGATGTTTGTGGATAGAGTTTCGAAGGTTGCAGATTGAGAATTTAGTATGGAAAACTGTGAATTGATGATATTCTATTTAGGATTGAGGATTGACAACTGATTGTTGAGGTCTGAAGTCTGAAGGTTGAGGTCTGAAGATTGAGGATTCAGGATTGTGGTTCCAGGATTGAGGTTTGAGGACTGAGGATTGAGGATAGAGCATTGAGGATTGAGGCTTGAGGATTGAGGATTGAAGATTGAGTATTGAGGATTGAAGGTTGATTATTGAGGATTTAGAATTGAGGATTGAGGATTGAAGATCGAGGATTGGGGATTGGGGATTGAGGATTGACGATTGAGGATTGAGTATTGACGATTTAGAATTGAGTATTGAGGATTGAAGATTGAGTATTGAGGATTGAAGTTTGAGGATTGAGGATTGAGGATTGAGGATTGAGGACTGAGGATTGAGGATTGAGAATTGATCATTGAGGATTGAGGACTGAGGATTGAGGTTTGAGGATTTACGATGAGGGCGGAGGGTTGAGGATTGAGGTTTGAGGTCTGAGGAATGAGGATTGAGGATTGAGAATTGAGGATTGAGGATTGAGGATTGAAGATTGAGGATTGGGTATTGAGGATTGAAGAATGAGGATTGAGGATTGAGGATTGAGGATTGGGGACTGAGGATTGAATATTCAGGATTGAGGGTTGAGGATTGAGGATTGAGGATTGTGGATTCTGGATTGAGGATTGAAGATTCAGTATTGAGGATTGAAGATTGAGAATTGAGGATTGAGTATTGAAGATTGAGGATTGGGTATTGAGGATTGAAGAATGAGGATTGAGGATTGAGGATTGGGGATTGTGGATTGAAGATTGAGGATTGAGAATTGAGGATTGAGAATTGAAGATTGGGTATTGAGGATTGGGTATTGAGGATTGAGGATTGGGGATTGAGGATCTAGTATTGGAGATTGATTATTTAGGATTGAAGATAGAGTGTTGAGGATTGAGGATTGAGGATTGAGAATTGAGAATTGAGGATGAGGACTGATGTTTGAGGATTGAGGTTTGAGCAATGAGGATTGAGGATTGAGGATTGAGGATTGAATATTGAGGACTGAGTGTTGAGGGATGAGAGATGAGAATTGATGTTTGTGGATGGAGATTTGAAGATTGAAGATTGAGGATTGAGTATTGAAAGCTGAGAATTCAGGATATTCTACTGAGTATTGAGAATTGAGGGTTGATGGTTGAGTATTGAGGATTGATGGTTGAGGGTTGTGTGTTGAATATTGAGGATTGGCGGATTGAGTATTGAAGATTGAGGACTGAGGACTGGGGATTGAGTAATGAGGATTGAGGATTGAGTATTGAGGATTGAGTGTTGAAGATTGAGTATTGATGATTGAAGATTGCGGATTGACTATTGAGGGTTGAGGATTGATGACGAGGACTGAGGGTTGAGGATTGAGGACTTAGGATTGAGGATTGAGGACTGGGCATTGAGGATTGAAGATTGAGGACTGGGGATTGAGGATTGAAGGTTGAGGATTAAGGATTGATGATTGGGGATTGGGGATCTAGGATTGGATGTTGATTATTGAGGATTGAAGCTTGAGTGTTGAGGATTGCGGATTGAGAATTGAGAATTGAGGATGAGGTCTGAGGGTTGAGGATTGAGGTTTGAGGTACGAGGATTGAGGATTCAGGATTGAGGACTGGGGATTGACGATTGAGTATTGAAGATTGAGGATTGAGGATTGAAGGTTGAGTATTGTGGATTGAAGATTGAGGATTGAGGATTGACGATTGAGGACTGAGGATTGAGGTTTGAGGATTGACGATAAGGGCTGAGGGTTGAGCATTGAGATTTGAGGTCTGAGGACTGAGGATTGAGGATTGAGAATTGAGGATTGAGGATTGAGGATTGGAGATTGAGGATTGGGTGTTGAGGATTGATGATTGAGGATTGAGGATTGAGGATTGAGGATTGGGGACTGAGCATTGAATATACAGGATTGAGGATTGAGGACTGAGGATTGAGGATTGAGGATTCAAGATTCAGTATAGAGGATCGAAGATTGAGAATTGAGGATTGAGGATTGAACGTTGAGGACTGAGTGTTGAGGGTTGAGTGATGAGAATTGATGTCTGTGGATAGAGATTTGAAGATTGCAGATTGAGTATTGAGTATTGAAAACTGTGAATTGAGGATATTATACTCAGGACTGAGGATTGACAACTGATTGTTGAGGACTGAGGGCTGAAGATTGAGGAATCAGGGTTGAGGATTCAGAATTGAGGTTTGAGGACTGAGGATTGAGGATTGAAGACTGAGTATTGAGTATTGAAGATTGAGGATTGAGGTCGAGGATTGAGGATTGAGGATGAGGGCTGAGGGTTGAGGATTGACGTTTGTGGACTGAGGTCTGAGGACTGAGGATTGAGGATTGAGAATTGAGGATTGAGGATAGAGGATTGAAGATTGAGGATTGGGTATTGAGGATTGAAGAATGAGGATTGAGTATTGAGGATTCAGAATTGAGGATTGAATATTGAGAATTGAGGATTGAAGGTTGAGGATTGAGGAATGAGGATTGAGGATTGAGGATGAGGGCTGATGGTTGAGGGTTGAGGTTTTAGGACTGAGGACTGAGGACTGAGGATTGAGAATTGAGGATTGAGCGTTAAGGATTGAAGATTGAGGATTGGGTATTGAGGATTGAAGAATGAGGATTGAGGATTGAGGATTGATGATTGGGTATTGAAGATTGAGTATTGAGGATTGAGTATTGAGGATTGAGGATTGAGGATTGAGAATTGAGGATTGATGATTGAGTATTGCTGATTGAAGATTGAGGATTGAGGATTGAGGATTGAGGATTGAGGATTGAGGATTGAAGATTGAGGATTGGCGACTGAGTGTTGAGGGTTGTGTGACGAGAATTGATGTTTGTGGGTAGATATTTGAAGATTGCATATTGAGCATTGAGTATTGAAAACTGTGAATTGATGATATTCTATTGAGGATTGAGAATTGACAACTGATTGTTGAGGACTGAGGGCTGAAGATTGAGGATTCGGGGTTGAGAATTCAGAATTGAGGATTGAGTATTGAGGATTGAGAATTGAGAATTGAGGATAAGGACTGAGGGTTGAGGATTGAGGTTTGAGGAATGAGGATTGAGGATTGAGGATTGAGGATTGAAGATTGAGTATTGATGATTGATGATTGAGGATTGAGGATTGAGGGTTGAGGATTGAGGTCGAGGACTGACAGTTGAGGATTGTGGTTTGTGGATTGAGGGTTGACGATTGAGAATTGTGGATGAGGACTGAGGATTGAGTATTGAGGATTGAATATTGAGTATTCAGGATTGAAGATTGAGGATTGAGGATTGAGGATTGAGGATTGAGGATTGGGGATTGAGGATTGAGGATTGAGGACAGAGGATTGAAGGTTGAGTATTGAGGATTGAAGATTGAGGATTGAGGATTGAGGATTGAGGATTGAGGACTGAGGATTGAGGATTGAGAAATGAGCATTGAGGATTGAGGACTGAGGATTGAGGTTTGAGGATTGACGATGAGGGCTGAGGGTTGAGGATTGAGGTTTGAGGACTGAGGACTGAGGATTGAGGATTGAGAATTGAGGATTGAGGATTGAGGATTGAGGATTGAGGATTGTGGATTCAGGATTGAGGATTGAAGATTCAGTATTGAGGATTGAAGATTGAGAATTGAGGATTGTGGATTCAGGATAGAGGATTGAAGATTCAGTATTGAGGATTGAAGATTGAGAATTGAGGATTGAGGATTGAAGATTGAGGATTGGGTATTGAGGATTGAAGAATGAGGATTGAGGATTGAGGATTGGGGATTGAGGATTGAAGACTGAGGATTGAGAATTGAGGATTGAGAATTGAAGGTTGGGTATTGAGGATTGGGTATTGAGGATTGAGGATTGGGGATTGAGGATCTAGTATTGGAGATTGATTGTTTAGGATTGAAGATAGAGTGTTGAGGATTGAGGATTGAGGATTGAGAATTGAGAATTGAGGATGAGGACTGAGGTTTGAGGATTGAGGTTTGAGGAGTGAGGATTGCGGATTGAGGATTGAGGATTGAATATTGAGGACTGAGTGTTGAGGGATGAGAGATGAGAATTGATGTTTGTGGATGGAGATTTGAATATTGAAGATTGAGGATTGAGTATTGAAAACTGAGAATTCAGGATATTCTACTGAGTATTGAGAATTGAGGATTGATGGTTGAGTATTGAGGATTGATGGTTGAGGGTTGTGTGTTGAATATTGAGGATTGGCGGATTGAGTATTGAAGATTGAGGACTGAGGACTGGGGATTGAGTATTGAGGATTGAGGATTGAGTATTGAGGATTGAGGGTTGAAGATTGAGTATTGACGATTGAAGATTGCGGATTGATTATTGAGGGTTGAGGATTGATGACGAGGACTGAGGGTTGAGGATTGAGGACTGAGGATTGAGGATTGAGGACTGGGCATTGAGGATTGAAGATTGAGGACTGGGGATTGAGGATTGAAGGTTGAGGATTAAGGATTGAGGATTGGGGCTTGGGGATCTAGGATTGGATGTTGATTATTGAGGATTGAAGCTTGAGGGTTGAGGATTGCGGATTGAGAATTGAGAATTGAGGATGAGGTCTGAGGGTTGAGGATTGAGGTTTGAGGTACGAGGATTGAGGATTCAGGATTGAGGACTGGGGATTGACGATTGAGTATTGAAGATTGAGGATTGATGACTGAGGATTCATGATTGAGGATTGTTGATTGCGGATTGAGTATTGAAAATTGAGTATTGAGGATTGAATATTGAGGATTGTGGATTGAGGATTGAGGATTGAAGGTTGAGTATTGTGGATTGAAGATTGAGGATTGAGGATTGACGATTGAGGACTGAGGATTGAGGTTTGAGGATTGACGATGAGGGCTGCGGGTTGAGCATTGAGATTTGAGGTCTGAGGACTGAGGATTGAGGATTGAGAATTGAGGATTGAGGATTGAGGATTGGAGATTGAGGATGGGGTGTTGAGGATTGATGAATGAGGATTGAGGATTGAGGATTGAGGATTGGGGACTGAGGATTGAATATACAGGATTGAGGATTGAGGATTGAGGATTGAGGATTGAGGATTGAAGATTCAGTATAGAGGATCGAAGATTGAGAATTGAGGATTGAGGATTGAACGTTGAGGACTGAGTGTTGAGGGTTGAGTGATGAGAATTGATGTCTGTGGATAGAGATTTGAAGATTGCAGATTGAGTATTGAGTATTGAAAACTGTGAATTGAGGATATTATACTCAGGATTGAAGATTGACAACTGATTGTTGAGGGCTGAGGGCTGAAGATTGAGGAATCAGGGTTGAGGATTCAGAATTGAGGTTTGAGGACTGAGGATTGAGGATTGAAGACTGAGTATTGAGGATTGAAGATTGAGGATTGAGGTTGAGGATTGAGGATTGAGGATGAGGGCTGAGGGTTGAGGATTGAGGTTTGAGGACTGAGGTCTGAGGACTGAGGATTGAGGATTGAGAATTGAGCATTGAGGATTGAGGACTGAGGATTGAGGTTTGAGGATTGACGATGAGGGCTGAGGGTTGAGGATAGAGGTTTGAGGTCTGAGGACTGAGGATTGAGGATTGAGAATTGAGGATTGAGGATTGAGGATTGAAGATTGAGGATTGGGTATTGAGGATTGAAGAATGAGGATTGAGGATTGAGGATTGAGGATTGGGGACTGAGGATTGAATATTCAGTATTGAGGATTGAGGATTGAGGATTGAGGATTGTGGATTCAGGATTGAGGATTGAAGATTCAGTATTGAGGATTGAAGATTGAGAACTGAGGATTGGGGATTGAAGATTGTGGATTGGGTATTGAGGATTGAAGAATGAGGATTGAGGATTGAGGATTGGGGATTGAGGATTGATGATTGAGGATTGAGAACTGAGGATTGAGAATTGAAGATTGGGTATTGAGGATTGGGTATTGAGGATTGAGGATTGGGGATTGAGGATGTAGTATTGGAGATTGATTATTTAGGATTGAAGATAGAGTGTTGAGGATTGAGGATTGAGGATTGAGAATTGAGAATTGAGGATGAGGACTGAGGTTTGAGGATTGAGGTTTGAGGAATGAGGGTTGAGGATTGAGGATTGAGGATTGAATATTGAGGACTGAGTGTTGAGGGATGAGAGATGAGAATTGATGTTTGTGGATGGAGATTTGAAGATTGAAGATTGAGGATTGAGTATTGAAAACTGAGAATTCAGGATATTCTACTGAGTATTGAGAATTGAGGATTGATGGTTGAGTATTGAGGACTGATGGTTGAGGGTTGTGTGTTGAATATTGAGGATTGGCGGATTGAGTATTGAAGATTGAGGACTGAGGACTGGGGATTGAGTATTGAGGATTGAGGATTGAGTATTGCGGATTGAGGGTTGAAGATTGAGTATTGATGATTGAAGATTGCGGATTGATTATTGAGGGTTGAGGATTGATGACGAGGACTGAGGGTTGAGGATTGAGGACTGAGGATTGAGGATTGAGGACTGGGCATTGAGGATTGAAGATTGAGGACTGGGGATTGAGGATTGAAGGTTGAGGATTAAGGATTGAGGATTGGGGCTTGGGGATCTAGGATTGGATGTTGATTATTGAGGATTGAAGCTTGAGGGTTGAGGATTGCGGATTGAGAATTGAGAATTGAGGATGAGGTCTGAGGGTTGAGGATTGAGGTTTGAGGTACGAGGATTGAGGATTCAGGATTGAGGACTGGGGATTGACGATTGAGTATTGAAGATTGAGGATTGATGACTGAGGATTCAGGATTGAGGATTGTTGATTGCGGATTGAGTATTGAAAATTGAGTATTGAGGATTGAATATTGAGGATTGTGGATTGAGGATTGAGGATTGAAGGTTGAGTATTGTGGATTGAAGATTGAGGATTGAGGATTGACGATTGAGGACTGAGGATTGAGGTTTGAGGATTGACGATGAGGGCTGCGGGTTGAGCATTGAGATTTGAGGTCTGAGGACTGAGGATTGAGGATTGAGAATTGAGGATTGAGGATTGAGGATTGGAGATTGAGGATGGGGTGTTGAGGATTGATGAATGAGGATTGAGGATTGAGGATTGAGGATTGGGGACTGAGGATTGAATATACAGGATTGAGGATTGAGGATTGAGGATTGAGGATTGAGGATTGAAGATTCAGTATAGAGGATCGAAGATTGAGAATTGAGGATTGAGGATTGAACGTTGAGGACTGAGTGTTGAGGGTTGAGTGATGAGAATTGATGTCTGTGGATAGAGATTTGAAGATTGCAGATTGAGTATTGAGTATTGAAAACTGTGAATTGAGGATATTATACTCAGGATTGAAGATTGACAACTGATTGTTGAGGGCTGAGGGCTGAAGACTGAGGAATCAGGGTTGAGGATTCAGAATTGAGGTTTGAGGACTGAGGATTGAGGATTGAAGACTGAGTATTGAGGATTGAAGATTGAGGATTGAGGTTGAGGATTGAGGATTGAGGATGAGGGCTGAGGGTTGAGGATTGAGGTTTGAGGACTGAGGTCTGAGGACTGTGGATTGAGGATTGAGAATTGAGGACTGAGGATAGAGGATTGAAGATTGAGGATTGGGTATTGAGGATTGAAGAATGAGGATTGAGGATTGAGGATTCAGAATTGAGCATTGAATGTTGAGAATTGAGGATTGAAGGTTGAGGATTGAGGAATGAGGATTGAGGATTGAGTATGAGGGCTGATGGTTGAGGGTTGAGGTTTTAGGACTGAGGACTGAGGACTGAGGATTGAGAATTGAGGATTGAGGATTAAGGATTGAAGATTGAGGATTGGGTATTGAGGATTGAAGAATGAGGATTGAGGATTGAGGATTGATGATTGGGTATTGAAGATTGAGGATTGAGGATTGGGGATTGAGAATTGAGGATTGAGGATTGAGGATTGAAGATTGAGGATTGGGTATTGAGGATTGAAGAATGAGGATTGAGGATTGAGGATTGAGGATTGGGGACTGAGGATTGAATATTCAGTATTGAGGATTGAGGATTGAGGATTGAGGATTGTGGATTCAGGATTGAGGATTGAAGATTCAGTATTGAGGATTGAAGATTGAGAACTGAGGATTGGGGATTGAAGATTGTGGATTGGGTATTGAGGATTGAAGAATGAGGATTGAGGATTGAGGATTGGGGATTGAGGATTGATGATTGAGGATTGAGAACTGAGGATTGAGAATTGAAGATTGGGTATTGAGGATTGGGTATTGAGGATTGAGGATTGGGGATTGAGGATGTAGTATTGGAGATTGATTATTTAGGATTGAAGATAGAGTGTTGAGGATTGAGGATTGAGGATTGAGAATTGAGAATTGAGGATGAGGACTGAGGTTTGAGGATTGAGGTTTGAGGAATGAGGGTTGAGGATTGAGGATTGAGGATTGAATATTGAGGACTGAGTGTTGAGGGATGAGAGATGAGAATTGATGTTTGTGGATGGAGATTTGAAGATTGAAGATTGAGGATTGAGTATTGAAAACTGAGAATTCAGGATATTCTACTGAGTATTGAGAATTGAGGATTGATGGTTGAGTATTGAGGACTGATGGTTGAGGGTTGTGTGTTGAATATTGAGGATTGGCGGATTGAGTATTGAAGATTGAGGACTGAGGACTGGGGATTGAGTATTGAGGATTGAGGATTGAGTATTGCGGATTGAGGGTTGAAGATTGAGTATTGATGATTGAAGATTGCGGATTGATTATTGAGGGTTGAGGATTGATGACGAGGACTGAGGGTTGAGGATTGAGGACTGAGGATTGAGGATTGAGGACTGGGCATTGAGGATTGAAGATTGAGGACTGGGGATTGAGGATTGAAGGTTGAGGATTAAGGATTGAGGATTGGGGCTTGGGGATCTAGGATTGGATGTTGATTATTGAGGATTGAAGCTTGAGGGTTGAGGATTGCGGATTGAGAATTGAGAATTGAGGATGAGGTCTGAGGGTTGAGGATTGAGGTTTGAGGTACGAGGATTGAGGATTCAGGATTGAGGACTGGGGATTGACGATTGAGTATTGAAGATTGAGGATTGATGACTGAGGATTCAGGATTGAGGATTGTTGATTGCGGATTGAGTATTGAAAATTGAGTATTGAGGATTGAATATTGAGGATTGTGGATTGAGGATTGAGGATTGAAGGTTGAGTATTGTGGATTGAAGATTGAGGATTGAGGATTGACGATTGAGGACTGAGGATTGAGGTTTGAGGATTGACGATGAGGGCTGCGGGTTGAGCATTGAGATTTGAGGTCTGAGGACTGAGGATTGAGGATTGAGAATTGAGGATTGAGGATTGAGGATTGGAGATTGAGGATGGGGTGTTGAGGATTGATGAATGAGGATTGAGGATTGAGGATTGAGGATTGGGGACTGAGGATTGAATATACAGGATTGAGGATTGAGGATTGAGGATTGAGGATTGAGGATTGAAGATTCAGTATAGAGGATCGAAGATTGAGAATTGAGGATTGAGGATTGAACGTTGAGGACTGAGTGTTGAGGGTTGAGTGATGAGAATTGATGTCTGTGGATAGAGATTTGAAGATTGCAGATTGAGTATTGAGTATTGAAAACTGTGAATTGAGGATATTATACTCAGGATTGAAGATTGACAACTGATTGTTGAGGGCTGAGGGCTGAAGACTGAGGAATCAGGGTTGAGGATTCAGAATTGAGGTTTGAGGACTGAGGATTGAGGATTGAAGACTGAGTATTGAGGATTGAAGATTGAGGATTGAGGTTGAGGATTGAGGATTGAGGATGAGGGCTGAGGGTTGAGGATTGAGGTTTGAGGACTGAGGTCTGAGGACTGTGGATTGAGGATTGAGAATTGAGGACTGAGGATAGAGGATTGAAGATTGAGGATTGGGTATTGAGGATTGAAGAATGAGGATTGAGGATTGAGGATTCAGAATTGAGCATTGAATGTTGAGAATTGAGGATTGAAGGTTGAGGATTGAGGAATGAGGATTGAGGATTGAGTATGAGGGCTGATGGTTGAGGGTTGAGGTTTTAGGACTGAGGACTGAGGACTGAGGATTGAGAATTGAGGATTGAGGATTAAGGATTGAAGATTGAGGATTGGGTATTGAGGATTGAAGAATGAGGATTGAGGATTGAGGATTGATGATTGGGTATTGAAGATTGAGGATTGAGGATTGGGGATTGAGTACTGAAGATTGAGTATTGATGACTGAGGATTGAGGATTGAGGATTGAGTATTGAGGATTGAGGATTGAGGATTGAAGATTGAGGATTGGGTATTGAGGATTGAAGAATGAGGATTGAGGATTGAGGATTGAGGCCTGAGGATTGAGAATTGAGATCTGAGGATGAGGACTGAGGGCTGAGGGTTGAGGTTTGAGGAATGAGGATTGGGGGTTGAGGATTGAGGATTGAGGTTTGAGGATTGAGGATTGAGTACTGAAGATTGAGTATTGATGACTGAGGATTGAGGATTGAGGATTGAGTATTGAGGATTGAGGATTGAGGATTGAAGATTGAGTATTGAGGATTGAAGGTTGAGGACTGAGGATTGAGGGTCGAGGATTGACAATGAGGGCTGAGGGTTGAGGATTGAGGTTTGAGGATTGAGGACTGAGGATTGACGGTTGATGATTGAGTATTGAGGATTGAAGATTGAGGATTGAGGATTGAGGATTGAGGATTGAGTATTGAGGATTGAGGATTGAAGATAGAGGACTGGGGACTGAGTGTTGAGGGTTGAGTGATGAGAATTGGTGTTTGTGGATAGAGATTTAAAGGTTGCAGATTGAGTATTGAGTATTGAAAACTGTGAATTGATGATATTCTATTGAGAATTAAGAATTGACAACTGATTGTTGAGGACTGAGGTCTGAAGATTGAGGATTCAGGATTGAGGATCCAGGGTTGAGGTTTGAGGACTGAGGACTGAGGATTGAGGGTTGAGAATTAAGGATTGTGGATTGAGGATTGAAGATTGAGGATTGGGTATTGAGGATTGCAGAATGAGGATTGAGGATTGAGTATTGAGAATTGAGGATTGAAGATTGAGTATTGAGGATTGAAGACTTACGATTCAGGATTGAGGATTGAGGGTTGAGGATTTAGGATTGAGAATTGAGGATTGAGGATTGAGGATTGAAGATTGAGGATTGGGTATTGAGGATTGAAGAATGAGGATTGAGGATTGAGGATTGGGGATTGAGGATTGAAGATTGAGGATTGAGAATTGAGGATTGAGGATTGAAGATTGAGTATTGAAAACTGAGAATTCAGGATATTCTACTGAGTATTGAGAATTGAGGATTGTTGGTTGAGTATTGAGGATTGATGGTTGAGGGTTGTGTGTTGAATATTGAGGATTGGCGGATTGAGTATCGAAGATTGAGGACTGAGGACTGGGGATTGAGTATTGACGATTGAGGATTGAGTATTGAGGATTGAGTGTTGAAGATTGAGTATTGATGATTGGAGATTGCGGATTGATTATTGAGGGTTGAGGATTGATGACGAGGACTGAGGGTTGAGGATTGAGGACCGAGGATTGAGGATTGAGGACTGGGCATTGAGGATTGAAGATTGAGGACTGAGGATTGAGGATTGAAGGTTGAGGATTAAGGATTGAGGATTGGGGCTTGGGGATCTAGGATTGGATGTTGATTATTGAGGATTGAAGCTTGAGGGTTGAGGATTGCGGATTGAGAATTGAGAATTGAGGATGAGGTCTGAGGGTTGAGGATTGACGATGAGGGCTGAGGGTTGAGCATTGAGATTTGAGGTCTGAGGACTGAGGATTGAGGATTGAGAATTGAGAATTGAGGATTGAGGATTGAGGATTGGAGATTGAGGATTGGGTGTTGAGGATTGATGAATGAGGATTGAGGATTGAGGATTGAGGATTGGGGACTGAGGATTGAATATACAGGATTGAGGATTGAGGATTGAGGATTGAGGATTGAAGATTGAAGATTCAGTATAGAGGTTCGAAGATTGAGAATTGAGGATTGAGGATTGAACGTTGACGACTGAGTGTTGAGGGTTGAGTGATGAGAATTGATGTCTGTGGATAGAGATTTGAAGTTTGCAGATTGAGTATTGAGTATTGAAAACTGTGAATTGAGGATATTATACGCAGGATTGAAGATTGACAACTGATTGTTGAGGGCTGAGGGCTGAAGATTGAGGAATCAGGGTTGAGGATTCAGGATTGTGGTTTGAGGACAGAGGATTGAGGATTGAGGATTGAGGATTGAGGATTGAGGATTGAGGATTGAAGATTGAGGATTGGATATTGAGCATTGAATATTGAGGATTGAGGATTGAGGATTGAGGATTCAGGATTGAGGATTCAGGATTGAGGATTCAGGATTGTGGTTTGAGGACAGAGGATTGAGGATTGTGGATCGAGGATTGAGGATTGAGGATTGAGGATTGAGGACTGAGGATTGAAGATTGAGGATTGGGTATTGAGGATTGAACATTGAGGATTGAGGATTGAGGATTGAGGATTGAGGACTGAGGATTGAATATTGATGATTGAAGGTTGAGGATTGAGGATTGAGGGTTGTGGATTGGGGACCAGGACTGAGGGTTGAATATTGACGTTTGAGATCTGAGGATTCAGGTTTGAGGATTGAGAATTGAGGATTGAGGATTGAGGATTGAAGATTGAGGATTGGGTATTGAGGATTGAAGAATGAGGATTGAGGATTGAGGATTGACGCCTGAGGATTGAGAATTGAGAACTGAGGATGAGGACTGAGGGCTGAGGGTTGAGGTTTGAGGAATGAGGATTGGGGGTTGAGGATTGAGGATTGAGGATTGAGGATTGGGGATTGAGTACTGAAGATTGAGTATTGATGACAGAGGATTGAGGATTGAGGATTGAGTATTGAGGATTGAGGATTGAGGATTGAAGATTGAGGATTGGGTATTGAGGATTGAAGAATGAGGATTGAGGATTGAGGATTGAGGCCTGAGGATTGAGAATTGAGATCTGAGGATGAGGACTGAGGGCTGAGAGTTGAGGTTTGAGGAATGAGGATTGGGGGTTGAGGATTGAGGATTGAGGATTGAGGATTGAGGATTGAGTACTGAAGATTGAGTATTGATGACTAAGGATTGAGGATTGAGGATTGAGTATTGAGGATTGAGGATTGAGGACTGAAGATTGAGTATTGAGGATTGAAGATTGAGGATTGAGGATTGAGGATCGAGGATTGACAATGAGGGCTGAGGGTTGAGGATTGAGGTTTGAGGATTGAGGACTGAGGATTGAGGGTTGATGATTGAGTATTGAGGATTGAAGATTGAGGATTGAGGATTGAGGATTGAGGATTGAGGATTGAGGATTGAGGATTGAAGATAGAGGTCTGGGGACTGAGTGTTGAGTGTTGAGTGATGAGAATTGGTGTTTGTGGATAGAGATTTAAACATTGCAGATTGAGTATTGAGTATTGAAAGCTGTGAATTGATGATATTCTATTGAGAATTGAGAATTGACAACTGATTGTTGAGGAATGAGTTGTGAAGATTGAGGATTCAGGATTGAGGATCCAGGATTGAGGTTTGAGGACTGAGGATTGAGGATAGAGGATTGAGGATTGAGGATTGAGGATTGAGGATTGAGGGTTGAGGATCGAAGATTGAGGATTGGGTATTGCGGATTGAACATTGAGGATTGAGGATTGAGGATTGAGGACTGAAGATTGAATATTCATGATTGAAGATTGATGATTAAGGATTGAGAGTTGTGGATTGAGGACGAGGACTGAGGGATGAGTATTGATGTCTGAGGTCTGAGGATTGAGGATTGAGGATTGAGAATTGAGGATTGAGGATTGAGGATTGAAGATTGAGGATTGGGTATTGAGCATTGAATATTGAGGATTGAGGATTGAGGATTGAGGATTCAGGATTGAGGATTCAGGATTGAGGATTCAGGATTGTGGTTTGAGGACAGATGATTGAGGATTGTGGATCGAGGATTGAGGATTGAGGATTGAGGATTGAGGATTGAGGATTGAAGATTGAGGATTGGGTATTGAGGATTGAACATTGAGGATTGAGGATTGAGGATTGAGGATTGAGGACTGAGGATTGAATATTGATGATTGAAGATTGAGGATTGAGGATTGAGGGTTGTGGATTTGGGACCAGGACTGAGGGTTGAATATTGACGTTTGAGATCTGAGGATTCAGGATTGAGGATTGAGGATTGAAGATTGAGGATTGGGTATTGAGGATTGAAGAATGAGGATTGAGGATTGAGGATTGAGGCCTGAGGATTGAGAATTGAGAACTGAGGATGAGGACTGAGGGCTGAGGGTTGAGGTTTGAGGAATGAGGATTGGGGGTTGAGGATTGAGGATTGAGGATTGAGTATTGGGGATTGAGTACTGAAGATTGAGTATTGATGACTGAGGATTGAGGATTGAGGATTGAGTATTGAGGATTGAGGGTTGAGGATTGAAGATTGAGGATTGGGTATTGAGGATTGAAGAATGAGGATTGAGGATTGAGGATTGAGACCTGAGGATTGAGAATTGAGATCTGAGGAAGAGGACTGAGGGCTGAGGGTTGAGGTTTGAGGAATGAGGATTGGGGGTTGAGGATTGAGGATTGAGGATTGAGGATTGAGGATTGAGTACTGAAGATTGAGTATTGATGACTGAGGATTGAGGATTGAGGATTGAGTATTGAGGATTGAGGATTGAGGATTGAAGATTGAGTATTGAGGATTGAAGATTGAGGATTGAGGATTGAGGATCGAGGATTGACAATGAGGGCTGAGGGTTGAGGATTGAGGTTTGAGGATTGAGGACTGAGGATTGAGGGTTGATGATTGAGTATTGAGGATTGAAGATTGAGGATTGAGAATTGAGGATTGAGGATTGAGGATTGAAAATAGAGGACTGGGGACTGAGTGTTGAGGGTTGAGTGATGAGAATTGGTGTTTGTGGATAGAGATTTAAAGATTGCAGATTGAGTATTGAGTATTGAAAACTGTGAATTGATGATATTCTATTGAGAATTGAGAATTGACAACTGATTGTTGAGGACCGAGGTCTGAAGATTGAGGATTCAGGATTGAGGATCCAGGATTGAGGTTTGAGGACTGAGGATTGAGGATAGAGGATTGAGGATTGAGGATTGAGTATTGAGGATTGAGGATTGAGGATCGAAGACTGAGGATTGGGTATTGCGGATTGAACATTGAGGATTGAGGATTGAGGATTGAGGACTGAAGATTGAATATTGATGATTGAAGATTGATGATTGAGGATTGAGAGTTGTGGATTGAGGACGAGGACTGAGGGTTGAGTATTGATGTCTGAGGTCTGAGGATTGAGGATTGAGGATTGAGAATTGAGGATTGAGGATTGAGGATTGAAGATTGAGGATTGGGTATTGAGGATTGAAGAATGAGGATTGAGGATTGAGGATTGAGGGTTGAGGATTGAAGATCGAGTATTTAGGATTGAAGATTGAGGATTGAGGACTGAGGATTGAGGATTGAGGATTGAGGATTGAGGATTGAGGATTGAAGGTTGAGTATTGAGGATTGAAGATTGAGGATTGTGGATTGAGGATTGAGGATTGAGGATTGAGTATTGAAGATTGAGGATTGGGGATTGAGGATTGACGATTAAGGATTGAGTATTGAAGATTGAGGATTGGGTATTGAGGATTGAAGAATGAGGATTGAGGATTGAGGATTGATGATTGGGTATTGAAGATTGAGTATTGAGGATTGAGGATTGAGGATTGAGGATTGAGGATTGAGAATTGAGGATTGATGATTGAGTATTGATGATTGAAGATTGAGGATTGAGTATTGAGGATTGAGGATTGAGGATTGAAGATTGAGTATTGATGATTGAAGATTGAGGATTGAGGATTGAGGGTTGAGGATTGAGGACGAGGACTGACAGTTGAGGATTGTGGTTTGAGGATTGAGGGTTGACGATTGAGAATTGTGGATGAGGACTGAGGTTTGAGGATTCACGTCTGAGGATTGAGGATTGAGGATTGATGATTGCGGATTGAGGATTGAAGATTGAGAATTGAGGATTGAGTATTGAGGATTGATTATTTAGTATTAAGGATTGAAGATTGAGGATTGAGGACTGAGGATTGAGGATTGAGGATTGAGGATCGAGGGTTGAGGATAGAGGATTGAAGACTGAGGATTGGGGACTGTGAGTAGAGGGTTGAGTGATGAGGATTGATGTTTGTGGATAGAGATTCGAAGATTGCAGATTGAGAATTTAGTATTGAAAACTGTGAATTGATGATATTCTATTGAGGATCGAGGATTGACAACTGATTGTTGAGGTCTGAAGTCTGAAGGTTGAGGACTGAGGATTGAGGATTGAGGATTGTGGTTTGAGGACTGAGGATTGAGGATTGAGGATTGAGGCTTGAGGATTGAGGATTGAGGATTGAAGATTGAGGATTGAGGATCCAGGATGAGGGCTGAAGGTTGAGGGTTGAGGTTTGAGGACTGAGGACTGAGGATTGAAGGTTGAGAATTAAGGATTGAGGATTGAGGATTGAAGATTGAGGATTGGGTATTGAGGATTGCAGAATGAGGATTGAGGATTGAGTATTGAGGATTGAGGATTGAAGATTGAGTATAGAGGATTGAAGACTGACGATTGAGGATTGTGGATTGAGGGTTGAGGATTTAGGATTGAGGATTGAGGATTGAGGATTGAAGATTGAGTATTGATGATTGAGGATTGAGGATTGAGGATTGAGGATTGAGGATTGAGTATTGAAGATTGAGGATTGATGATTGAGGATTGAGGATTGAGGATTGAGGATTGAGTATTGAGTATTGAAGATTGAGAATTGAGGATTGAGGATTGAACATTGAGGACCGAGTGTTGAGGGCTGAGTGATGAGAATTGATGTTTGTGGATAGAGATTTGAATATTGCAGATTGGGTATTGAGTATTGAAAACTGTGAATTGAGGATATTCTATTGGGGATTGAGGATTGACAACTGATTGTTGAGGACTGAGGGCTGAAGATTGAGGTTTCAGGATTGAGGATTCAGAATTGTGGTTCGAGGACTGAGGATTGAAGATTTATGATTGAGTATTGAGGAGTGAAGATTGAGGATTGAGGATTGAGGATTGAGGATTGAGGATTGAAGATTGAGGATTGGGTATTGAGGATTGAAGAATGAGGATTGAGGATTGAGGATTGAGGCCTGAGGATTGAGGATTGAGATCTGAGGATGAGGACTGAGGGCTGAGGGTTGAGGTTTGAGGAATGAGGATTTGGGGTTGAGGATTGAGGATTGAGGATTGAGGATTGAGGATTGAGTACTGAAGATTGAGTATTGGTGACTGAGGATTGAGGATTGAGGATTGAGTATTGAGGATTGAGGATTGAGGATTGAAGATTGAGTATTGAGTATTGAAACCTGTGAATTGAGGATATTCTATTGAGGATTGAGTATTGACAACTGATAGTTGAGGACTGAGGGCTGAAGATTGTGGATTCAGGATTGAGGATTCAGAACTGAGGTTTGAGTACTGAGGATTGAGGATTGAGGATTGAGGATTGAGGATTGAGGATTGAGGATTGAAGATTGTGGATTGAGGGTTGAGGATTGAGGATTGAGGATTGAAGATTGAGAATTGGGGACTGAGTGCTGAGGGCTGAGTGATGAGAATTGATGTTTGTGGATAGAGATTTGAAGATTGCAGATTGAGTATTGCGTATGGAAAACTCTGAACTGAGGATATTCTATTGACGATTGAGGATTGACAACTGATTGTTGAGGGCTGAGGGCTGAAGATTGAGGATTCAGGATTGAGGACCCAGGATTGAGGTTTGAGGACTGAGGATTGAGGATAGAGGATTGAGGATTGAGGATTGAGGATAGAGGATTGAGGATTGAGGATCGAAGATTGAGGATTGGGTATTGCGGATTGAACATTGAGGATTGAGGATTGAGGATTGAGGACTGAAGATTGAATATTGATGATTGAAGATTGATGATTGAGGATTGAGTGTTGTGGATTGAGGACGAGGACTGAGGGATGAGTATTGATGTCTGAGGTCTGAGGATTGAGGATTGAGGATTGAGAATTGAGGATTGAAGATTGAGGATTGGGTATTGAGGATTGAACATTGAGGATTGAGGATTGAGGATTGAGGATTGAGGACTGAGGATTGAATATTGATGATTGAAGATTGAGGATTGAGGATGGAGGGTTGTGGATTGGGGACCAGGACTGAGGGTCGAATATTGACGCTTGAGATCTGAGGATTCAGGATTGAGGATTGAGAATTGAGGATTGAGGATTGAGGATTGAAGATTGAGGATTGGGTATTGAGGATTGAAGAATTAGGATTGAGGATTGAGGATTGAGGCCTGAGGATTGAGAATTGAGAACTGAGGATGAGGACTGAGGGCTGAGGGTTGAGGTTTGAGGAATGAGGATTGGGGGTTGAGGATTGAGGATTGAGGATTGAGGATTGAGGATTGGGGATTGAGTACTGAAGATTGAGTATTGATGACTGAGGATTGAGGATTGAGGATTGAGTATTGAGGATTGAGGTTTGAGGATTGAAGATTGAGGATTGGGTATTGAGGCTTGAAGAATGAGGATTGAGGATTGAGGATTGAGGCCTGAGGATTGAGGATTGAGATCTGAGGATGAGGACTGAGGGCTGAGGGTTGAGGTTTGAGAAATGAGGATTGGGGGTTGAGGATTGAGGATTGAGGATTGTGGATTGAGGATTGAGTACTGAAGATTGAGTATTGATGACTGAGGATTGAGGATTGAGGATTGAGTATTGAGGATTGAGGATTGAGGATTGAAGATTGAGTATTGAGTATTGAGGATTGAATATTGAGGATTGAGGATTGAGGATCGAGGATTGACAATGAGGGCTGAGGGTTGAGGATTGAGGTTTGAGGATTGAGGACTGAGGATTGAGGGTTGATGATTGAGTATTGAGGATTGAAGATTGAGGATTGAGGATTGAGGATTGAGGATTGAGGATTGAGGATTGAGGATTGAAGATAGAGGACTGGGGACTGAGTGTTGAGGATTGAGTGATGAGAATTGGTGTTTGTGGATAGAGATTTAAAGATTGCAGATTGAGTATTGAGTATTGAAAACTGTGAATTGATGATATTCTATTGAGAATTGAGAATTGACAACTGATTGTTGAGGACTGAGGTCTGAAGATTGAGGATTCAGGGTTGAGGATCCAGGATTGAGGTTTGAGGACTGAGGATTGAGGATAGAGGATTGAGGATTGAGGATTGAGGATTGAGGATTGAGGATTGAGGATCGAAGATTGAGGATTGGGTATTGCGGATTGAACATTGAGGATTGAGGATTGAGGATTGAGGACTGAAGATTGAATATTGATGATTGAAGATTGATGATTGAGGATTGAGAGTTGTGGATTGAGGACGAGGACTGAGGGTTGAGTATTGATGTCTGAGGTCTGAGGATTGAGGATTGAGGATTGAGAATTGAGGATTGAGGATTGAGGATTGAAGATTGAGGATTGGGTATTGAGGATTGAATAATGAGGATTGAGGATTGATGATTGAGGGTTGAGGATTGAAGATCGAGTATTTAGGATTGAAGATTGAGGATTGAGGACTGAGGATTGAGGATTGAGGATTGAGGATTGAGGATTGAGGATTGAAGGTTGATTATTGAGGATTGAAGATTGAGGATTGTGGATTGAGGATTGAGGATTGAGTATTGAAGATTGAGGATTGGGGATTGAGGGTTGAGAATTGAGGACTGATGATTGAGTATTGATGATTGAAGATTGAGGATTGAGTGTTGAGGATTGAGGATTAAGGATTGAAGATTGAGGATTGGGGACTGAGTGTTGAGGGTTGTGTGATGAGAATTGATGTTTGTGGGTAGATATTTGAAGATTGCAGATTGAGCATTGAGTATTGAAAACTGTGAATTGATGATATTCTATTGAGGATTGAGAATTGACAACAGATTGTTGAGGACTGAGGGCTGAAGACTGAGGATTCGGGGTTGAGAGTTCAGAATTGAGGATTGAGGATTGAGGATTGAGAATTGAGATTTGAGGATAAGGACTGAGGGTTGAGGGTTGAGGTTTGAGGAATGAGGATTGTGGATTCAGGATTGAGGATTGAAGATTCAGTATTGAGGATTGAAGATTGAGAATTGAGGATTGAGGATTGAAGATTGAGGATTGGGTATTGTGGATTGAAGAATGAGGATTGAGGATTGAAGATTGAGGATTCGGGACTGAGTGTTGAGGGTTGTGTGATGAGAATTGATGTTTGTGGGTAGATATTTGAAGAATGCATATTGAGCGTTGAGTATTGAAAACTGTGAATTGATGATATTCTATTGAGGATTGAGGATTGACAACTGATTGCTGAGGTCTGAAGTCTGAAGGTTGAGGACTGAGGATTGAGGATTCAGGATTAAGGTTTGAGGACTGAGGATTGAGGATTGAGGATTGAGGCTTGAGGATTGAGGATTGAGGATTGAAGATTGAGGATTGAGGATCCAGGATGAGGGCTGAAGGTTGAGGGTTGAGGTTTGAGGACTGAGGACTGAGGATTGAGGGTTGAGAGATAAGGATTGTGGATTGAGGATTGAAGATTGAGGATTGGGTATTGAGGATTGCAGAATGAGGATTGAGGATTGAGTATTGAGGATTGAGGATTGAAGATTGCGTATTGAGGATTGAAGACTTACGATTGAGGATTGAGGATTGAGGGTTGAGGATTTAGGATTGAGAATTGAGGATTGAGGATTGAGGATTGAAGATTGAGGATTGGGTATTGAGGATTGAAGAATGAGGATTGAGGATTGAGGATTGGGGATTGAGGATTGAAGATTGAGGATTGAGAATTGAGGATTGAGGATTGAATATTGAGTATTGAGGATTGGGTATTGAGGATTGAGGATTGGGGATTGAGGATTGAAGATAGAGGATTGAGGATTGATGATTGAGGATTGTGTATTGAGGATTGAGGATTGAAGATTGAGGACTGGGGACTGAGTGTTGAGGGTTGAGTGATGAGAATTGGTGCTTGTGGATAGAGATTTAAAGATTGCAGATTGAGTATTGAGTATTGAAAACTGTGAATTGATGATATTCTATTGAGAATTGAGACTTGACAACTGATTGTTGAGGACTGGGGTCTGAAGATTGAGGATTCAGGGTTGAGGATCCAGGACTGAGGTTTGAGGACTGAGGATTGGGGTTGAGGATTGAGGATTGAGGGTTGAGTATTGAGGATTGAGTACTGAAGATTGAGTATTGATGACTGAGGATTGAGGATTGAGGATTGAGAATTGAGGACTGAGGATTGAGGATTGAAGATTGAGTATTGAGGATTGAAGGTTGAGGATTGAGGATTGAGGTTTGAGGATTGAAGATTGAGGATTGAGGATCGAGGATTGAAGATTGAGGATTGGGGACTGAGTGTTGAGGGTTGAGTGGTGAGGATTGACGTTTGTGGATAGAGATTTGAAGATTGCAGATTGAGTATTGAGTATTGAAACCTGTGTATTCAGGATATTCTATTGAGGATTGAGTATTGACAACTGATAGTTGAGGACTGAGGGCTGAAGATTGTGGATTCAGGATTCAGGATTCAGAATTGAGGTTTGAGGACTGAGGATTGAGGATTGAGGAATGAGGATTGAGGATTGAGGATTGAGGATTGAAGATTGTGGATTGAGGGTTGAGGATTGAGGATTGAGGATTGAAGATTGAGAATTGGGGACTGAGTGCTGAGGGCTGAGTGATGAGAATTGATGTTTGCGGATAGAGATTTGAAGATTGCAGATTGAGTATTGCGTATGGAAAACTCTGAACTGAGGATATTCTATTGAGGATTGAGGATTGACAACTGATTGTTGAGGACTGAGGGCTGAAGATTGAGGACTCAGGATTGAGGATTCAGGATTGTGGTTTGAGGACAGAGGATTGAGGATTGAGGATTGAGGATTGAGGATTGAGGATTGAGGATTGAGGATTGAAGATTGAGGATTGGGTATTGAGCATTGAATATTGAGGATTGAGGATTCAGGATTGAGGATTCAGGATTGAGGATTCAGGATTGAGGATTCAGGATTGTGGTTTGAGGACAGAGGATTGTGGATTGTGGATCGAGGATTGAGGATTGAGGATTGAGGATTGAGGATTGAGGATTGAAGATTGAGGATTGGGTATTGAGGATTGAACATTGAGGATTGAGGATTGAGGATTGAGGATTGAGGACTGAGGATTGAATATTGATGATTGAAGATTGAGGATTGAGGATTGAGGGTTGTGGATTGGGGACCAGGACTGAGGGTTGAATATTGACGTTTGAGATCTGAGGATTCAGGATTGAGGATTGAGAATTGAGGATTGAGGATTGAGGATTGAAGATTGAGGATTGGGTATTGTGGATTGAAGAACGAGGATTGAGGATTGAGGATTGAGGCCTGAGGATTGAGAATTGAGAACTGAGGATGAGGACTGAGGGCTGAGGGTTGAGGTTTGAGGAATGAGGTTTGGGGGTTGAGGATTGAGGATTGAGGATTGAGGATTGTGGATTGAGTACTGAAGATTGAGTATTGATGACTGAGGGTTGAGGATTGAGGATTGAGGATTGAGGATTGAGGAATGAGGATTGAAGATTGACGATTGGGTATTGAGGATTGAAGAATGAGGATTGAGGATTGAGGATTGAGGCCTGAGGATTGAGAATTGAGATCTGAGGATGAGGACTGAGGATTGAGTATTGAGGATTGAGGATTGAGGATTGAATATTGAGGATTGAGGATTGAGGATCGAGGATTGACAATGAGGGCTGAGGGTTGAGGATTCAGGTTTGAGGATTGAGGACTGAGGATTGAGGGTTGATGATTGAGTATTGAGGATTGAAGATTGAGGATTGAGGATTGAGGATTGAGGATTGAGGATTGAGGATTGAGGATTGAAGATAGAGGACTGGGGACTGAGTGTTGAGGGTTGAGTGATGAGAATTGGTGTTTGTGGATAGAGATTTAAAGATTGCAGAGTGAGTATTGAGTATTGAATGCTGTGAATTGATGATACTCTATTGAGAATTGAGAATTGACAACTGATTGTTGAGGACTGAGGTCTGAAGAGTGAGGCTTCAGGATTGAGGATCCAGGATTGAGGTTTGAGGACTGAGGATTGAGGATAGAGGATTGAGGATTGAGGATTGAGGATTGAGGATTGAGGATTTAGGATCGAAGATTGAGGATTGGGTATTGCGGATTGAAAATTGAGGATTGAGGATTAAGGATTGAGGACTGAAGATTGAATACTGATGATTGAAGATTGATGATTGAGGATTGAGAGTTGTGGATTGAGGACGAGGACTGAGGGATGAGTATTGATGTCTGAGGTCTGAGGATTGAGGATTGAGGATTGAGAATTGAGGATTGAGGATTGAGGATTGAAGATTGGGGATTGGGTATTGAGCATTGAATATTGAGGATTGAGGATTGAGGATTGAGGATTGAGGATTCAGAATTGAGGATTCAGGATTGAGGATTCAGGATTGTGGTTTGAGGACAGAGGATTGAGGATTGTGGATCGAGGATTGAGGATTGAGGATTGAGGATTGAGGATTGAGGATTGAAGATTGAGGATTGGGTATTGAGGATTGAACATTGAGGATTGAGGATTGAGGATTGAGGATTGAGGACTGAGGATTGAATATTGATGATTGAAGATTGAGGATTGAGGATTGAGGGTTGTGGATTGGGGACCAGGACTGAGGGTTGAATATTGACGTTTGAGATCTGAGGATTCAGGATTGAGGATTGAGAATTGAGGATTGAGGATTGAGGATTGAAGATTGAGGATTGGGTATTGAGGATTGAAGAATGAGGATTGAGGATTGAGGATTGAGGCCTGAGGATTGAGAATTGAGAACTGAGGATGAGGACTGAGGGCTGAGGGTTGAGGTTTGAGGAATGAGGATTGGGTGTTGAGGATTGAGGATTGAGGATTGAGGATTGGGGATTGAGTACTGAAGATTGAGTATTGATGACTGAGGATTGAGGATTGAGGATTGAGTATTGAGGATTGAGGATTGAGGATTGAAGATTGAAGATTGGGTATTGAGGATTGAAGAATGAGGATTGAGGATTAAGGATTGAGGCCTGAGGATTGAGAATTGAGATCTGAGGATGAGGACTGAGGGCTGAGGGTTGAGGTTTGAGGAATGAGGATTGGGGGTTGAGGATTGAGGATTGAGGATTGAGGATTGAGGATTGAGTACTGAAGATTCCGTATTGATGACTGAGGATTGAGGATTGAGGATTGAGTATTGAGGATTGAGGATTGAGGATTGAAGATTGAGTATTGAGGATTGAAGATTGAGGATTGAGGATTGAGGATTGAGGATTGAGGATTCAGAATTGAGGATTCAGGATTGAGGATTCAGGATTGTGGTTTGAGGACAGAGGATTGAGGATTGTGGATCGAGGATTGAGGATTGAGGATTGAGGATTGAGGATTGAGGATTGAAGATTGAGGATTGGGTATTGAGGATTGAACATTGAGGATTGAGGATTGAGGATTGAGGATTGAGGACTGAGGATTGAATATTGATGATTGAAGATTGAGGATTGAGGATTGAGGGTTGTGGATTGGGGACCAGGACTGAGGGTTGAATATTGACGTTTGAGATCTGAGGATTCAGGATTGAGGATTGAGAATTGAGGATTGAGGATTGAGGATTGAAGATTGAGGATTGGGTATTGAGGATTGAAGAATGAGGATTGAGGATTGAGGATTGAGGCCTGAGGATTGAGAATTGAGAACTGAGGATGAGGACTGAGGGCTGAGGGTTGAGGTTTGAGGAATGAGGATTGGGTGTTGAGGATTGAGGATTGAGGATTGAGGATTGGGGATTGAGTACTGAAGATTGAGTATTGATGACTGAGGATTGAGGATTGAGGATTGAGTATTGAGGATTGAGGTTTGAGGATTGAAGATTGAGGATTGGGTATTGAGGCTTGAAGAATGAGGATTGAGGATTGAGGATTGAGGCCTGAGGATTGAGGATTGAGATCTGAGGATGAGGACTGAGGGCTGAGGGTTGAGGTTTGAGAAATGAGGATTGGGGGTTGAGGATTGAGGATTGAGGATTGTGGATTGAGGATTGAGTACTGAAGATTGAGTATTGATGACTGAGGATTGAGGATTGAGGATTGAGTATTGAGGATTGAGGATTGAGGATTGAAGATTGAGTATTGAGTATTGAGGATTGAATATTGAGGATTGAGGATTGAGGATCGAGGATTGACAATGAGGGCTGAGGGTTGAGGATTGAGGTTTGAGGATTGAGGACTGAGGATTGAGGGTTGATGATTGAGTATTGAGGATTGAAGATTGAGGATTGAGGATTGAGGATTGAGGATTGAGGATTGAGGATTGAGGATTGAAGATAGAGGACTGGGGACTGAGTGTTGAGGATTGAGTGATGAGAATTGGTGTTTGTGGATAGAGATTTAAAGATTGCAGATTGAGTATTGAGTATTGAAAACTGTGAATTGATGATATTCTATTGAGAATTGAGAATTGACAACTGATTGTTGAGGACTGAGGTCTGAAGATTGAGGATTCAGGGTTGAGGATCCAGGATTGAGGTTTGAGGACTGAGGATTGAGGATAGAGGATTGAGGATTGAGGATTGAGGATTGAGGATTGAGGATTGAGGATCGAAGATTGAGGATTGGGTATTGCGGATTGAACATTGAGGATTGAGGATTGAGGATTGAGGACTGAAGATTGAATATTGATGATTGAAGATTGATGATTGAGGATTGAGAGTTGTGGATTGAGGACGAGGACTGAGGGTTGAGTATTGATGTCTGAGGTCTGAGGATTGAGGATTGAGGATTGAGAATTGAGGATTGAGGATTGAGGATTGAAGATTGAGGATTGGGTATTGAGGATTGAATAATGAGGATTGAGGATTGATGATTGAGGGTTGAGGATTGAAGATCGAGTATTTAGGATTGAAGATTGAGGATTGAGGACTGAGGATTGAGGATTGAGGATTGAGGATTGAGGATTGAGGATTGAAGGTTGATTATTGAGGATTGAAGATTGAGGATTGTGGATTGAGGATTGAGGATTGAGTATTGAAGATTGAGGATTGGGGATTGAGGGTTGAGAATTGAGGACTGATGATTGAGTATTGATGATTGAAGATTGAGGATTGAGTGTTGAGGATTGAGGATTAAGGATTGAAGATTGAGGATTGGGGACTGAGTGTTGAGGGTTGTGTGATGAGAATTGATGTTTGTGGGTAGATATTTGAAGATTGCAGATTGAGCATTGAGTATTGAAAACTGTGAATTGATGATATTCTATTGAGGATTGAGAATTGACAACAGATTGTTGAGGACTGAGGGCTGAAGACTGAGGATTCGGGGTTGAGAGTTCAGAATTGAGGATTGAGGATTGAGGATTGAGAATTGAGATTTGAGGATAAGGACTGAGGGTTGAGGGTTGAGGTTTGAGGAATGAGGATTGTGGATTCAGGATTGAGGATTGAAGATTCAGTATTGAGGATTGAAGATTGAGAATTGAGGATTGAGGATTGAAGATTGAGGATTGGGTATTGTGGATTGAAGAATGAGGATTGAGGATTGAAGATTGAGGATTCGGGACTGAGTGTTGAGGGTTGTGTGATGAGAATTGATGTTTGTGGGTAGATATTTGAAGAATGCATATTGAGCGTTGAGTATTGAAAACTGTGAATTGATGATATTCTATTGAGGATTGAGGATTGACAACTGATTGCTGAGGTCTGAAGTCTGAAGGTTGAGGACTGAGGATTGAGGATTCAGGATTAAGGTTTGAGGACTGAGGATTGAGGATTGAGGATTGAGGCTTGAGGATTGAGGATTGAGGATTGAAGATTGAGGATTGAGGATCCAGGATGAGGGCTGAAGGTTGAGGGTTGAGGTTTGAGGACTGAGGACTGAGGATTGAGGGTTGAGAGATAAGGATTGTGGATTGAGGATTGAAGATTGAGGATTGGGTATTGAGGATTGCAGAATGAGGATTGAGGATTGAGTATTGAGGATTGAGGATTGAAGATTGCGTATTGAGGATTGAAGACTTACGATTGAGGATTGAGGATTGAGGGTTGAGGATTTAGGATTGAGAATTGAGGATTGAGGATTGAGGATTGAAGATTGAGGATTGGGTATTGAGGATTGAAGAATGAGGATTGAGGATTGAGGATTGGGGATTGAGGATTGAAGATTGAGGATTGAGAATTGAGGATTGAGGATTGAATATTGAGTATTGAGGATTGGGTATTGAGGATTGAGGATTGGGGATTGAGGATTGAAGATAGAGGATTGAGGATTGATGATTGAGGATTGTGTATTGAGGATTGAGGATTGAAGATTGAGGACTGGGGACTGAGTGTTGAGGGTTGAGTGATGAGAATTGGTGCTTGTGGATAGAGATTTAAAGATTGCAGATTGAGTATTGAGTATTGAAAACTGTGAATTGATGATATTCTATTGAGAATTGAGACTTGACAACTGATTGTTGAGGACTGGGGTCTGAAGATTGAGGATTCAGGGTTGAGGATCCAGGACTGAGGTTTGAGGACTGAGGATTGGGGTTGAGGATTGAGGATTGAGGGTTGAGTATTGAGGATTGAGTACTGAAGATTGAGTATTGATGACTGAGGATTGAGGATTGAGGATTGAGAATTGAGGACTGAGGATTGAGGATTGAAGATTGAGTATTGAGGATTGAAGGTTGAGGATTGAGGATTGAGGTTTGAGGATTGAAGATTGAGGATTGAGGATCGAGGATTGAAGATTGAGGATTGGGGACTGAGTGTTGAGGGTTGAGTGGTGAGGATTGACGTTTGTGGATAGAGATTTGAAGATTGCAGATTGAGTATTGAGTATTGAAACCTGTGTATTCAGGATATTCTATTGAGGATTGAGTATTGACAACTGATAGTTGAGGACTGAGGGCTGAAGATTGTGGATTCAGGATTCAGGATTCAGAATTGAGGTTTGAGGACTGAGGATTGAGGATTGAGGAATGAGGATTGAGGATTGAGGATTGAGGATTGAAGATTGTGGATTGAGGGTTGAGGATTGAGGATTGAGGATTGAAGATTGAGAATTGGGGACTGAGTGCTGAGGGCTGAGTGATGAGAATTGATGTTTGCGGATAGAGATTTGAAGATTGCAGATTGAGTATTGCGTATGGAAAACTCTGAACTGAGGATATTCTATTGAGGATTGAGGATTGACAACTGATTGTTGAGGACTGAGGGCTGAAGATTGAGGACTCAGGATTGAGGATTCAGGATTGTGGTTTGAGGACAGAGGATTGAGGATTGAGGATTGAGGATTGAGGATTGAGGATTGAGGATTGAGGATTGAAGATTGAGGATTGGGTATTGAGCATTGAATATTGAGGATTGAGGATTCAGGATTGAGGATTCAGGATTGAGGATTCAGGATTGAGGATTCAGGATTGTGGTTTGAGGACAGAGGATTGTGGATTGTGGATCGAGGATTGAGGATTGAGGATTGAGGATTGAGGATTGAGGATTGAAGATTGAGGATTGGGTATTGAGGATTGAACATTGAGGATTGAGGATTGAGGATTGAGGATTGAGGACTGAGGATTGAATATTGATGATTGAAGATTGAGGATTGAGGATTGAGGGTTGTGGATTGGGGACCAGGACTGAGGGTTGAATATTGACGTTTGAGATCTGAGGATTCAGGATTGAGGATTGAGAATTGAGGATTGAGGATTGAGGATTGAAGATTGAGGATTGGGTATTGTGGATTGAAGAACGAGGATTGAGGATTGAGGATTGAGGCCTGAGGATTGAGAATTGAGAACTGAGGATGAGGACTGAGGGCTGAGGGTTGAGGTTTGAGGAATGAGGTTTGGGGGTTGAGGATTGAGGATTGAGGATTGAGGATTGTGGATTGAGTACTGAAGATTGAGTATTGATGACTGAGGGTTGAGGATTGAGGATTGAGGATTGAGGATTGAGGAATGAGGATTGAAGATTGACGATTGGGTATTGAGGATTGAAGAATGAGGATTGAGGATTGAGGATTGAGGCCTGAGGATTGAGAATTGAGATCTGAGGATGAGGACTGAGGATTGAGTATTGAGGATTGAGGATTGAGGATTGAATATTGAGGATTGAGGATTGAGGATCGAGGATTGACAATGAGGGCTGAGGGTTGAGGATTCAGGTTTGAGGATTGAGGACTGAGGATTGAGGGTTGATGATTGAGTATTGAGGATTGAAGATTGAGGATTGAGGATTGAGGATTGAGGATTGAGGATTGAGGATTGAGGATTGAAGATAGAGGACTGGGGACTGAGTGTTGAGGGTTGAGTGATGAGAATTGGTGTTTGTGGATAGAGATTTAAAGATTGCAGAGTGAGTATTGAGTATTGAATGCTGTGAATTGATGATACTCTATTGAGAATTGAGAATTGACAACTGATTGTTGAGGACTGAGGTCTGAAGAGTGAGGCTTCAGGATTGAGGATCCAGGATTGAGGTTTGAGGACTGAGGATTGAGGATAGAGGATTGAGGATTGAGGATTGAGGATTGAGGATTGAGGATTTAGGATCGAAGATTGAGGATTGGGTATTGCGGATTGAAAATTGAGGATTGAGGATTAAGGATTGAGGACTGAAGATTGAATACTGATGATTGAAGATTGATGATTGAGGATTGAGAGTTGTGGATTGAGGACGAGGACTGAGGGATGAGTATTGATGTCTGAGGTCTGAGGATTGAGGATTGAGGATTGAGAATTGAGGATTGAGGATTGAGGATTGAAGATTGGGGATTGGGTATTGAGCATTGAATATTGAGGATTGAGGATTGAGGATTGAGGATTGAGGATTCAGAATTGAGGATTCAGGATTGAGGATTCAGGATTGTGGTTTGAGGACAGAGGATTGAGGATTGTGGATCGAGGATTGAGGATTGAGGATTGAGGATTGAGGATTGAGGATTGAAGATTGAGGATTGGGTATTGAGGATTGAACATTGAGGATTGAGGATTGAGGATTGAGGATTGAGGACTGAGGATTGAATATTGATGATTGAAGATTGAGGATTGAGGATTGAGGGTTGTGGATTGGGGACCAGGACTGAGGGTTGAATATTGACGTTTGAGATCTGAGGATTCAGGATTGAGGATTGAGAATTGAGGATTGAGGATTGAGGATTGAAGATTGAGGATTGGGTATTGAGGATTGAAGAATGAGGATTGAGGATTGAGGATTGAGGCCTGAGGATTGAGAATTGAGAACTGAGGATGAGGACTGAGGGCTGAGGGTTGAGGTTTGAGGAATGAGGATTGGGTGTTGAGGATTGAGGATTGAGGATTGAGGATTGGGGATTGAGTACTGAAGATTGAGTATTGATGACTGAGGATTGAGGATTGAGGATTGAGTATTGAGGATTGAGGATTGAGGATTGAAGATTGAAGATTGGGTATTGAGGATTGAAGAATGAGGATTGAGGATTAAGGATTGAGGCCTGAGGATTGAGAATTGAGATCTGAGGATGAGGACTGAGGGCTGAGGGTTGAGGTTTGAGGAATGAGGATTGGGGGTTGAGGATTGAGGATTGAGGATTGAGGATTGAGGATTGAGTACTGAAGATTCCGTATTGATGACTGAGGATTGAGGATTGAGGATTGAGTATTGAGGATTGAGGATTGAGGATTGAAGATTGAGTATTGAGGATTGAAGATTGAGGATTGAGGATTGAGGATCGAGGATTGACAATGAGGGCTGAGGGTTGAGGATTGAGGTTTGAGGATTGAGGACTGAGGATTGAGGGTTGATGATTGAGTATTGAGGATTGAAGATTGAGGATTGAGGATTGAGGATTGAGGATTGGGGATTGAGGATTGAGGATTGAAGATAGAGGACTGGGGACTGAGTGTTGAGGGTTGAGTGATGAGAATTGGTGCTTGTGGATAGAGATTTAAAGATTGCAGATTGAGTATTGAGTATTGAAAACTGTGAATTGATGATATTCTATTGAGAATTGAGTATTGACAACTGATTGTTGAGGACTGAGGTCTGAAGATTGAGGATTCAGGATTGAGGATCCAGGATTGAGGTTTGAGGACTGAGGATTGAGGATAGAGGATTGAGGATTGAGGATTGAGGACTGAGGATTGAGGATTGAGGATCGAAGATTGAGGATTGGGTATTGCGGATTGAACATTGAGGATTGAGGATTGAGGATTGAGGACCGAAGATTGAATATTGATGATTGGAGATTGATGATTGAGGATTGAGTGTTGTGGATTGAGGACGAGGACTGAGGGTTGAGTATTGATGTCTGAGGTCTGTGGATTGAGGATTGAGGATTGAGAATTGAGGATTGAGGATTGAGGATTGAAGATTGAGGATTGGGTATTGAGGATTGAAGAATGAGGATTGAGGATTGAGGATTGAGGGTTGAGGATTGAAGATCGAGTATTTAGGATTGAAGATTGAGGATTGAGGACTGAGGATTGAGGATTGAGGATCGAGGATTGAGGATTGATGATTGAAGATTGAGTATTGAGGATTGAAGATTGAGGATTGAGGATTGAGGATTGAGGATTGAGGATTGAGGATTGAGGATCGAGAATTGAAGGTTGAGGATTGGGGACTGAGTGTTGAGGGTTGAGTGATGAGGATTGATGTTTGTGGATAGAGACTTGAAGATTGCAGATTGAGAATTGAGTATTGAAACCTGTGAATTGAGTATATTCTATTGAGGATTGAGGATTCACAACTGATTGTTGAGGTCTGAGGGCTGAAGATTGAGGATTCAGGGTTGAGGATTCAGAATTGAGGTTTGAGGACTGAGAATTGAGGATTGGGGATTTAGGATTGAGGATTGAGTATTGAGGATTGAAGATTGAGGGTTGAGGATTGACGATTGAGGTTTGAGGGTTGAGGTTTGAGGATTGACGATGAGGGCTGAGGGTTGAGGATTGAGGTTTGAGGTCTGAGGACTGAGGATTGAGGATTGAGGGTTGAAGGTTGAGTGTTGAGGATTGAAGGTTGAGGATTGGCGATTGAGGGTTGAGGATTGAGGATGATGGCTGAGGTTTGAGGTTTGAGGTTTGAGTATTGAAACCTGAGAATTCAGGATGTTCTATTGAGTATTGAGAATTGACGATTGATGCTTTAGTATTGAGGATTCAGGATTGAGGATTGAGGATTGAGTACTGAAGATTGAGGATTGATGATTGAGGATTTAGGATTGAGGATTGAGGATTGAGGATTGAGGATTGAGTATTGAAAATTGAGTATTGAGGATTGAAGTTTGAGGACTGAGGAATAAGGATTGATGGTTGAGTATTGAGGACTGAGGATTGAGGATTGAAGATTGAGGATTGAGGATTGAGTGTTCAGGGTTGAGGACGAGGACTGACGGTTGAGGATTGATGTTTGATGATTGAGGGTTGAGGACTGACGACTGAGGATAGAGGATTGAGGATGGAGCATTGAGGATTGAAGATTGAGGACTGGGGATTGAGGATTGAAGATTGAAGATTAAGGATTGAGGATTGGGGACTGAGGATCTAGGATTGAATATTGATTATTGAGGATTGAAGATTGAGGATTGAGGATTGAGGATTGAGAATTGGGAATTGAGGATAAGGTCTGAGGGTTGAGGATTGAGGTTTGAGGAATGAGGATTGAGGATTGAGGATTGAGGATTGAAGTTTGAGTATTGATGATTGAAGATTGAGGATTGAGGATTGAGGGTTGAGTATTGAGGACGAGGACTGACGGTTGAGGATTGTGGTTTGAGGATTGAGGATTGAGGATTGAGAATTGAGGATGAGGACTGAGGTTTGAGGATTGAGGTTTGAGGAATGAGGATTGAGGATTGAGGATTGAGGATTGAGGATTGAGTATTCAGGAATGGAGATTGACGATTGACGATTGAGGATTGAGGATCGAGGATTGAGGATTGAGGATTGAAGATTGAGTATTGAGGATTGAAGATTGAGGATTGAGGATTGAGGATTGAGGATTGAGGATTGAGGATTGAGGATTGAGTATTGAAGATTGAGGATAGGGTATTGAGGATTGAAGAATGGGGATTGACGATGGGCGATTGAGGATTGAGGATTGAAGATTGAGTATTCAGGAATGGAGATTGACGATTGACGATTGAGGATTGAGGATCGAGGATTGAGGATTGAGGATTGAAGATTGAGTATTGAGGATTGAAGATTGAGGATTGAGGATTGAGGATTGAGGATTGAGGGTTGAGGATTGAGGATCGAGAATTGAAGGTTGAGGATTGGGGACTGAGTGTTGAGGGTTGAGTATTGAGGTTTGAAGACTGACGATTGAGGGTCGAGGATTGAGCATTGAGGATTGAGGATTGAGGATTGATGATTGAGTATTGAGGATTGAAGATTGAGGATTGAGGATTGAGGATTGTGGATTGAGGATTGAAGATTGAGGATTGGCGACTGAGCGTTGAGGGTTGAGTGATGAGAATTGGTGTTTGTGAATAGAGATTTAAAGATTTCAGATTGAGTATTGTGTATTGAAAACTGTGAATTGAGGATATTCTATTGAGGATTGAGGATTGTCACCTGATTGTTGAGGACTGAGGGCCGAAGATTGAGGATTCAGGATTGAGGATTCAGAATTGAGGTTTGAGGACTGAGGATTGAGGATTGAAGATTGAGTATTGAGGATTGAAGATTGAGGATTGAGGATTGAGGATGGAGGATTGAAGAGAGAGGACTGCGTGTTGAGTATTCAGTGTTGAGAATTGATGTTTGAGTGTTGAGATTTGATTATTGATTTTTGTGGATTGAGTATTGAACGAAGACAATTCAGGGTATTCTATTGAGCATTGAGAATTGAGGATTGATTGTTGAGTATTGAGGATTGATGGTTGAGGGTTTTGTGTTGAATATTGAGGATTGAGGATTGAGGATTGAGGATTGAGGATTGAGGATTGAAGGTTGAGTATTGAGGATTGAAGGTTGAGGATTGAGGATAGAGGATTGAGGATTGAGGATTGAAGATTGAGGATTGGGGATCGAGGATTGACGATTGAGGATTGAGTATTGACGATTGAGAATTGAGGATTGAGGATTGAAGATTGAGTATTGAGGATTGAAGATTGAGGATTGAGGATTGAGGATTGAGGATTGAGGACTGAAGATTGAGGATTGAGTATTGAGCATTGAGGATTGAAGATTGGGGACTGGGGATTGAGGATTGAAGGTTGAGGATTAAGGATTGAGGATTGGGGATTGGGGATCTTGGATTGGAGATTGATTATTGACGATTGAAGATTGAGGGTTGAGGATTGATGATTGAGAATTGAGTATTGAGGATGAGGACTGAGGGTTGAGGATTGAGGTTTGAGGATTGAGGACTGAGGATTGACAATTGAGTATTGAAGATTGAGGATTGATGACAGAGGATTGAGGATTGAGGATTGATGATTGCGGATTGAGTATTGAAAATTGAGTATTGAGGATTGAATATTGAGGATTGAGGATTGAGGATTGTGGATAGAAGATTGAGTATTGAGGATTGAAGATTGAGGATCGAGGATTGAGGGTGGAGGATTGAAGATTGAATATTGATGATTGAAGATTGAGGATTGAGGATTGAGGATTGAGGATTGAGGATTGAATATTGAGTATTGAGGATTGAAGATTGAGGATTGAGGATTGACGATTGAGGATTGAGGATTGAGGTTTGAGGATTGACGATGAGGGCTGAGGGTTGAGGATTGAGGTTTGAGGTCTCAGGACTGAGGATTGAGGATTGAGAATTGAGGATTGAAGATTGAGGATTGGGTATTGAGGATTGAACATTGAGGATTGAGGATTGAGGATCGAGGATTGAGGGTTGAGGATTGAAGGTTGAATATTGATGATTGAAGATTGAGGATTGAGGATTGAGGGTTGTGGATTGAGGACGAGGACTGAGGGTTGGGTATTGATGTTTGAGGTCTGAAAATTGAGAATTGAGGATTGAGGATTGAGGATTGAGGATTGAAGATTGAGGATTGGGTATTGAGGATTGTACATTGAGGATTGAGGATTGAGTGTCGAGGATTGAGGGTTGAGGATTGAAGATTGAATATTGATGATTGAAGATTGAGGATTGAGGATTGAGGGTTGGGGATTGAGGACGAGGACTGAGGGTTTAGTATTGATGTTTGAGGTCTGAAGATTGAGGATTGAGGATTGAGAATTGAGGATTGAGGATTGAAGACTGAGGATTGAGGATTGAGGATGGAGGATTGAAGAGAGAGGACTGAGCGTTGAGTATTGAGTGTTGAGAATTGATGTTTGAGGGTTGAGATTTGGTTATTGATTTTTGTGGATTGAGTATTGAACGATGAGAATTCAGGGTATTCTATTGAGCATTGAGAATTGAGGATTGATTGTTGAGTATTGAGCATTGATGGTTGAGGGTTTTGTGTTGAATATTGAGGATTGAGGATTGAGGATTGAGGATTGATGATTGAGGGTTGAGGATTGAAGGTCGAGTATTTAGGATTGAAGATTGAGGATTGAGGACTGAGGATTGAGGATTGAGGATTGAGGATTGAGGATTGAGGATTGAAGGTTGATTATTGAGGATTGAAGATTGAGGATTGTGGATTGAGGATTGAGGATTGAGTATTGAAGATTGAGGATTGGGGATTGAGGGTTGAGAATTGAGGACTGATGATTGAGTATTGATGATTGAAGATTGAGGATTGAGTGTTGAGGATTGAGGATTAAGGATTGAAGATTGAGGATTGGGGACTGAGTGTTGAGGGTTGTGTGATGAGAATTGATGTTTGTGGGTAGATATTTGAAGATTGCAGATTGAGCATTGAGTATTGAAAACTGTGAATTGATGATATTCTATTGAGGATTGAGAATTGACAACAGATTGTTGAGGACTGAGGGCTGAAGACTGAGGATTCGGGGTTGAGAGTTCAGAATTGAGGATTGAGGATTGAGGATTGAGAATTGAGATTTGAGGATAAGGACTGAGGGTTGAGGGTTGAGGTTTGAGGAATGAGGATTGTGGATTCAGGATTGAGGATTGAAGATTCAGTATTGAGGATTGAAGATTGAGAATTGAGGATTGAGGATTGAAGATTGAGGATTGGGTATTGTGGATTGAAGAATGAGGATTGAGGATTGAAGATTGAGGATTCGGGACTGAGTGTTGAGGGTTGTGTGATGAGAATTGATGTTTGTGGGTAGATATTTGAAGAATGCATATTGAGCGTTGAGTATTGAAAACTGTGAATTGATGATATTCTATTGAGGATTGAGGATTGACAACTGATTGCTGAGGTCTGAAGTCTGAAGGTTGAGGACTGAGGATTGAGGATTCAGGATTAAGGTTTGAGGACTGAGGATTGAGGATTGAGGATTGAGGCTTGAGGATTGAGGATTGAGGATTGAAGATTGAGGATTGAGGATCCAGGATGAGGGCTGAAGGTTGAGGGTTGAGGTTTGAGTACTGAGGACTGAGGATTGAGGGTTGAGAGTTAAGGATTGTGGATTGAGGATTGAAGATTGAGGATTGGGTATTGAGGATTGCAGAATGAGGATTGAGTATTGAGGATTGAGGATTGAAGATTGCGTATTGAGGATTGAAGACTTACGATTGAGGATTGAGGATTGAGGGTTGAGGATTTAGGATTGAGAATTGAGGATTGAGGATTGAGGATTGAAGATTGAGGATTGGGTATTGAGGATTGAAGAATGAGGATTGAGGATTGAGGATTGGGGATTGAGGATTGAAGATTGAGGATTGAGAATTGAGGATTGAGGATTGAAGATTGAGTATTGAGGATTGGGTATTGAGGATTGAGGATTGGGGATTGAGGATTGAAGATAGAGGATTGAGGATTGATGATTGAGGATTGTGTATTGAGGATTGAGGATTGAAGATTGAGGACTGGGGACTGAGTGTTGAGGGTTGAGTGATGAGAATTGGTGCTTGTGGATCGAGATTTAAAGATTGCAGATTGAGTATTGAGTATTGAAAACTGTGAATTGATGATATTCTATTGAGAATTGAGACTTGACAACTGATTGTTGAGGACTGAGGTCTGAAGATTGAGGATTCAGGGTTGAGGATCCAGGATTGAGGTTTGAGGACTGAGGATTGGGGTTGAGGATTGAGGATTGAGGGTTGAGTATTGAGGATTGAGTACTGAAGATTGAGTATTGATGACTGAGGATTGAGGATTGAAGATTGAGTATTGAGGATTGAATGTTGAGGATTGAGGATTGAGGTTTGAGGATTGAAGATTGAGGATTGAGGATCGAGGATTGAAGATTGAGGATTGGGGACTGAGTGTTCAGGGTTGAGTGGTGAGGATTGACGTTTGTGGATAGAGATTTGAAGATTGCAGATTGAGTATTGAGTATTGAAACCTGTGAATTCAGGATATTCTATTGAGGATTGAGTATTGACAACTGATAGTTGAGGACTGAGGGCTGAAGATTGTGGATTCAGGATTCAGGATTCAGAATTGAGGTTTGAGGACTGAGGATTGAGGATTGAGGAATGAGGATTGAGTATTGAGGATTGAGTACTGAAGATTGAGTATTGATGACTGAGGATTGAGGATTGAGGATTGAGTATTGAGGACTGAGGATTGAGGAATGAAGATTGAGTATTGAGGATTGAAGGTTGAGGATTGAGGATTGAGGTTTGAGGATTGAAGATTGAGGATTGAGGATCGAGGATTGAAGATTGAGGATTGGGGACTGAGTGTTGAGGGTTGAGTGGTGAGGATTGACGTTTGTGGATAGAGATTTGAAGATTGCAGATTGAGTATTGAGTATTGAAACCTGTGAATTCAGGATATTCTATTGAGGATTGAGTATTGACAACTGATAGTTGAGGACTGAGGGCTGAAGATTGTGGATTCAGGATTCAGGATTCAGAATTGAGGTTTGAGGACTGAGGATTGAGGATTGAGGAATGAGGATTGAGGATTGAGGATTGAGGATTGAAGATTGTGGATTGGGTATTGAGGATTGAAGAATGAGGATTGAGGATTGAAGATTGAGGATTGGGGACTGAGTGTTGAGGGTTGTGTGATGAGAATTGATGTTTGTGGGTAGATATTTGAAGAATGCATGTTGAGCATTGAGTATTGAAAACTGTGAATTGATGATATTCTATTGAGGATTGAGGATTGACAACTGATTGTTGAGGTCTGAAGTCTGAAGGTTGAGGACTGAGGATTGAGGATTCAGGATTAAGGTTTGAGGACTGAGGATTGAGGATTGAGGATTGAGGCTTGAGGATTGAGGATTGAGGATTGAAGATTGAGGATTGAGGATCCAGGATGAGGGCTGAAGGTTGAGGGTTGAGGTTTGAGGACTGAGGACTGAGGATTGAGGGTTGAGAGATAAGGATTGTGGATTGAGGATTGAAGATTGAGGATTGGGTATTGAGGATTGCAGAATGAGGATTGAGGATTGAGTATTGAGGATTGAGGATTGAAGATTGCGTATTGAGGATTGAAGACTTACGATTGAGGATTGAGGATTGAGGGTTGAGGATTTAGGATTGAGAATTGAGGATTGAGGATTGAGGATTGAAGATTGAGGATTGGGTATTGAGGATTGAAGAATGAGGATTGAGGATTGAGGATTGGGGATTGAGGATTGAAGATTGAGGATTGAGAATTGAGGATTGAGGATTGAATATTGAGTATTGAGGATTGGGTATTGAGGATTGAGGATTGGGGATTGAGGATTGAAGATAGAGGATTGAGGATTGATGATTGAGGATTGTGTATTGAGGATTGAGGATTGAAGATTGAGGACTGGGGACTGAGTGTTGAGGGTTGAGTGATGAGAATTGGTGCTTGTGGATAGAGATTTAAAGATTGCAGATTGAGTATTGAGTATTGAAAACTGTGAATTGATGATATTCTATTGAGAATTGAGACTTGACAACTGATTGTTGAGGACTGGGGTCTGAAGATTGAGGATTCAGGGTTGAGGATCCAGGACTGAGGTTTGAGGACTGAGGATTGGGGTTGAGGATTGAGGATTGAGGGTTGAGTATTGAGGATTGAGTACTGAAGATTGAGTATTGATGACTGAGGATTGAGGATTGAGGATTGAGAATTGAGGACTGAGGATTGAGGATTGAAGATTGAGTATTGAGGATTGAAGGTTGAGGATTGAGGATTGAGGTTTGAGGATTGAAGATTGAGGATTGAGGATCGAGGATTGAAGATTGAGGATTGGGGACTGAGTGTTGAGGGTTGAGTGGTGAGGATTGACGTTTGTGGATAGAGATTTGAAGATTGCAGATTGAGTATTGAGTATTGAAACCTGTGTATTCAGGATATTCTATTGAGGATTGAGTATTGACAACTGATAGTTGAGGACTGAGGGCTGAAGATTGTGGATTCAGGATTCAGGATTCAGAATTGAGGTTTGAGGACTGAGGATTGAGGATTGAGGAATGAGGATTGAGGATTGAGGATTGAGGATTGAAGATTGTGGATTGAGGGTTGAGGATTGAGGATTGAGGATTGAAGATTGAGAATTGGGGACTGAGTGCTGAGGGCTGAGTGATGAGAATTGATGTTTGCGGATAGAGATTTGAAGATTGCAGATTGAGTATTGCGTATGGAAAACTCTGAACTGAGGATATTCTATTGAGGATTGAGGATTGACAACTGATTGTTGAGGACTGAGGGCTGAAGATTGAGGACTCAGGATTGAGGATTCAGGATTGTGGTTTGAGGACAGAGGATTGAGGATTGAGGATTGAGGATTGAGGATTGAGGATTGAGGATTGAGGATTGAAGATTGAGGATTGGGTATTGAGCATTGAATATTGAGGATTGAGGATTCAGGATTGAGGATTCAGGATTGAGGATTCAGGATTGAGGATTCAGGATTGTGGTTTGAGGACAGAGGATTGAGGATTGTGGATCGAGGATTGAGGATTGAGGATTGAGGATTGAGGATTGAGGATTGAAGATTGAGGATTGGGTATTGAGGATTGAACATTGAGGATTGAGGATTGAGGATTGAGGATTGAGGACTGAGGATTGAATATTGATGATTGAAGATTGAGGATTGAGGATTGAGGGTTGTGGATTGGGGACCAGGACTGAGGGTTGAATATTGACGTTTGAGATCTGAGGATTCAGGATTGAGGATTGAGAATTGAGGATTGAGGATTGAGGATTGAAGATTGAGGATTGGGTATTGTGGATTGAAGAACGAGGATTGAGGATTGAGGATTGAGGCCTGAGGATTGAGAATTGAGAACTGAGGATGAGGACTGAGGGCTGAGGGTTGAGGTTTGAGGAATGAGGTTTGGGGGTTGAGGATTGAGGATTGAGGATTGAGGATTGTGGATTGAGTACTGAAGATTGAGTATTGATGACTGAGGGTTGAGGATTGAGGATTGAGGATTGAGGATTGAGGAATGAGGATTGAAGATTGACGATTGGGTATTGAGGATTGAAGAATGAGGATTGAGGATTGAGGATTGAGGCCTGAGGATTGAGAATTGAGATCTGAGGATGAGGACTGAGGATTGAGTATTGAGGATTGAGGATTGAGGATTGAATATTGAGGATTGAGGATTGAGGATCGAGGATTGACAATGAGGGCTGAGGGTTGAGGATTCAGGTTTGAGGATTGAGGACTGAGGATTGAGGGTTGATGATTGAGTATTGAGGATTGAAGATTGAGGATTGAGGATTGAGGATTGAGGATTGAGGATTGAGGATTGAGGATTGAAGATAGAGGACTGGGGACTGAGTGTTGAGGGTTGAGTGATGAGAATTGGTGTTTGTGGATAGAGATTTAAAGATTGCAGAGTGAGTATTGAGTATTGAATGCTGTGAATTGATGATACTCTATTGAGAATTGAGAATTGACAACTGATTGTTGAGGACTGAGGTCTGAAGAGTGAGGCTTCAGGATTGAGGATCCAGGATTGAGGTTTGAGGACTGAGGATTGAGGATAGAGGATTGAGGATTGAGGATTGAGGATTGAGGATTGAGGATTTAGGATCGAAGATTGAGGATTGGGTATTGCGGATTGAAAATTGAGGATTGAGGATTAAGGATTGAGGACTGAAGATTGAATACTGATGATTGAAGATTGATGATTGAGGATTGAGAGTTGTGGATTGAGGACGAGGACTGAGGGATGAGTATTGATGTCTGAGGTCTGAGGATTGAGGATTGAGGATTGAGAATTGAGGATTGAGGATTGAGGATTGAAGATTGGGGATTGGGTATTGAGCATTGAATATTGAGGATTGAGGATTGAGGATTGAGGATTGAGGATTCAGAATTGAGGATTCAGGATTGAGGATTCAGGATTGTGGTTTGAGGACAGAGGATTGAGGATTGTGGATCGAGGATTGAGGATTGAGGATTGAGGATTGAGGATTGAGGATTGAAGATTGAGGATTGGGTATTGAGGATTGAACATTGAGGATTGAGGATTGAGGATTGAGGATTGAGGACTGAGGATTGAATATTGATGATTGAAGATTGAGGATTGAGGATTGAGGGTTGTGGATTGGGGACCAGGACTGAGGGTTGAATATTGACGTTTGAGATCTGAGGATTCAGGATTGAGGATTGAGAATTGAGGATTGAGGATTGAGGATTGAAGATTGAGGATTGGGTATTGAGGATTGAAGAATGAGGATTGAGGATTGAGGATTGAGGCCTGAGGATTGAGAATTGAGAACTGAGGATGAGGACTGAGGGCTGAGGGTTGAGGTTTGAGGAATGAGGATTGGGTGTTGAGGATTGAGGATTGAGGATTGAGGATTGGGGATTGAGTACTGAAGATTGAGTATTGATGACTGAGGATTGAGGATTGAGGATTGAGTATTGAGGATTGAGGATTGAGGATTGAAGATTGAAGATTGGGTATTGAGGATTGAAGAATGAGGATTGAGGATTAAGGATTGAGGCCTGAGGATTGAGAATTGAGATCTGAGGATGAGGACTGAGGGCTGAGGGTTGAGGTTTGAGGAATGAGGATTGGGGGTTGAGGATTGAGGATTGAGGATTGAGGATTGAGGATTGAGTACTGAAGATTCCGTATTGATGACTGAGGATTGAGGATTGAGGATTGAGTATTGAGGATTGAGGATTGAGGATTGAAGATTGAGTATTGAGGATTGAAGATTGAGGATTGAGGATTGAGGATCGAGGATTGACAATGAGGGCTGAGGGTTGAGGATTGAGGTTTGAGGATTGAGGACTGAGGATTGAGGGTTGATGATTGAGTATTGAGGATTGAAGATTGAGGATTGAGGATTGAGGATTGAGGATTGGGGATTGAGGATTGAGGATTGAAGATAGAGGACTGGGGACTGAGTGTTGAGGGTTGAGTGATGAGAATTGGTGCTTGTGGATAGAGATTTAAAGATTGCAGATTGAGTATTGAGTATTGAAAACTGTGAATTGATGATATTCTATTGAGAATTGAGTATTGACAACTGATTGTTGAGGACTGAGGTCTGAAGATTGAGGATTCAGGATTGAGGATCCAGGATTGAGGTTTGAGGACTGAGGATTGAGGATAGAGGATTGAGGATTGAGGATTGAGGACTGAGGATTGAGGATTGAGGATCGAAGATTGAGGATTGGGTATTGCGGATTGAACATTGAGGATTGAGGATTGAGGATTGAGGACCGAAGATTGAATATTGATGATTGGAGATTGATGATTGAGGATTGAGTGTTGTGGATTGAGGACGAGGACTGAGGGTTGAGTATTGATGTCTGAGGTCTGTGGATTGAGGATTGAGGATTGAGAATTGAGGATTGAGGATTGAGGATTGAAGATTGAGGATTGGGTATTGAGGATTGAAGAATGAGGATTGAGGATTGAGGATTGAGGGTTGAGGATTGAAGATCGAGTATTTAGGATTGAAGATTGAGGATTGAGGACTGAGGATTGAGGATTGAGGATTGAGGATTGAGGATTGAGGATTGAGGATTGAAGGTTGAGTATTGAGGATTGAAGATTGAGGATTGTGGATTGAGGATTGAGGATTGAGGATTGAGGATTGAGGATTGAGGATCGAAGATTGAGGATTGGGTATTGCGGATTGAACATTGAGGATTGAGGATTGAGGATTGAGGACCGAAGATTGAATATTGATGATTGAAGATTGATGATTGAGGATTGAGAGTTGTGGATTGAGGACGAGGACTGAGGGTTGAGTATTGATGTCTGAGGTCTGAGGATTGAGGATTGAGGATTGAGAATTGAGGATTGAGGATTGAGGATTGAAGATTGAGGATTGGGTATTGAGGATTGAAGAATGAGGATTGAGGATTGAGGATTGAGGGTTGAGGATTGAAGATCGAGTATTTAGGATTGAAGATTGAGGATTGAGGACTGAGGATTGAGGGTTGAGTATTGAGGATTGAGTACTGAAGATTGAGTATTGATGACTGAGGATTGAGGATTGAGGATTGAGAATTGAGGACTGAGGATTGAGGATTGAAGATTGAGTATTGAGGATTGAAGGTTGAGGATTGAGGATTGAGGTTTGAGGATTGAAGATTGAGGATTGAGGATCGAGGATTGAAGATTGAGGATTGGGGACTGAGTGTTGAGGGTTGAGTGGTGAGGATTGACGTTTGTGGATAGAGATTTGAAGATTGCAGATTGAGTATTGAGTATTGAAACCTGTGTATTCAGGATATTCTATTGAGGATTGAGTATTGACAACTGATAGTTGAGGACTGAGGGCTGAAGATTGTGGATTCAGGATTCAGGATTCAGAATTGAGGTTTGAGGACTGAGGATTGAGGATTGAGGAATGAGGATTGAGGATTGAGGATTGAGGATTGAAGATTGTGGATTGAGGGTTGAGGATTGAGGATTGAGGATTGAAGATTGAGAATTGGGGACTGAGTGCTGAGGGCTGAGTGATGAGAATTGATGTTTGCGGATAGAGATTTGAAGATTGCAGATTGAGTATTGCGTATGGAAAACTCTGAACTGAGGATATTCTATTGAGGATTGAGGATTGACAACTGATTGTTGAGGACTGAGGGCTGAAGATTGAGGACTCAGGATTGAGGATTCAGGATTGTGGTTTGAGGACAGAGGATTGAGGATTGAGGATTGAGGATTGAGGATTGAGGATTGAGGATTGAGGATTGAAGATTGAGGATTGGGTATTGAGCATTGAATATTGAGGATTGAGGATTCAGGATTGAGGATTCAGGATTGAGGATTCAGGATTGAGGATTCAGGATTGTGGTTTGAGGACAGAGGATTGAGGATTGTGGATCGAGGATTGAGGATTGAGGATTGAGGATTGAGGATTGAGGATTGAAGATTGAGGATTGGGTATTGAGGATTGAACATTGAGGATTGAGGATTGAGGATTGAGGATTGAGGACTGAGGATTGAATATTGATGATTGAAGATTGAGGATTGAGGATTGAGGGTTGTGGATTGGGGACCAGGACTGAGGGTTGAATATTGACGTTTGAGATCTGAGGATTCAGGATTGAGGATTGAGAATTGAGGATTGAGGATTGAGGATTGAAGATTGAGGATTGGGTATTGTGGATTGAAGAACGAGGATTGAGGATTGAGGATTGAGGCCTGAGGATTGAGAATTGAGAACTGAGGATGAGGACTGAGGGCTGAGGGTTGAGGTTTGAGGAATGAGGTTTGGGGGTTGAGGATTGAGGATTGAGGATTGAGGATTGTGGATTGAGTACTGAAGATTGAGTATTGATGACTGAGGGTTGAGGATTGAGGATTGAGGATTGAGGATTGAGGAATGAGGATTGAAGATTGACGATTGGGTATTGAGGATTGAAGAATGAGGATTGAGGATTGAGGATTGAGGCCTGAGGATTGAGAATTGAGATCTGAGGATGAGGACTGAGGATTGAGTATTGAGGATTGAGGATTGAGGATTGAATATTGAGGATTGAGGATTGAGGATCGAGGATTGACAATGAGGGCTGAGGGTTGAGGATTCAGGTTTGAGGATTGAGGACTGAGGATTGAGGGTTGATGATTGAGTATTGAGGATTGAAGATTGAGGATTGAGGATTGAGGATTGAGGATTGAGGATTGAGGATTGAGGATTGAAGATAGAGGACTGGGGACTGAGTGTTGAGGGTTGAGTGATGAGAATTGGTGTTTGTGGATAGAGATTTAAAGATTGCAGAGTGAGTATTGAGTATTGAATGCTGTGAATTGATGATACTCTATTGAGAATTGAGAATTGACAACTGATTGTTGAGGACTGAGGTCTGAAGAGTGAGGCTTCAGGATTGAGGATCCAGGATTGAGGTTTGAGGACTGAGGATTGAGGATAGAGGATTGAGGATTGAGGATTGAGGATTGAGGATTGAGGATTTAGGATCGAAGATTGAGGATTGGGTATTGCGGATTGAAAATTGAGGATTGAGGATTAAGGATTGAGGACTGAAGATTGAATACTGATGATTGAAGATTGATGATTGAGGATTGAGAGTTGTGGATTGAGGACGAGGACTGAGGGATGAGTATTGATGTCTGAGGTCTGAGGATTGAGGATTGAGGATTGAGAATTGAGGATTGAGGATTGAGGATTGAAGATTGGGGATTGGGTATTGAGCATTGAATATTGAGGATTGAGGATTGAGGATTGAGGATTGAGGATTCAGAATTGAGGATTCAGGATTGAGGATTCAGGATTGTGGTTTGAGGACAGAGGATTGAGGATTGTGGATCGAGGATTGAGGATTGAGGATTGAGGATTGAGGATTGAGGATTGAAGATTGAGGATTGGGTATTGAGGATTGAACATTGAGGATTGAGGATTGAGGATTGAGGATTGAGGACTGAGGATTGAATATTGATGATTGAAGATTGAGGATTGAGGATTGAGGGTTGTGGATTGGGGACCAGGACTGAGGGTTGAATATTGACGTTTGAGATCTGAGGATTCAGGATTGAGGATTGAGAATTGAGGATTGAGGATTGAGGATTGAAGATTGAGGATTGGGTATTGAGGATTGAAGAATGAGGATTGAGGATTGAGGATTGAGGCCTGAGGATTGAGAATTGAGAACTGAGGATGAGGACTGAGGGCTGAGGGTTGAGGTTTGAGGAATGAGGATTGGGTGTTGAGGATTGAGGATTGAGGATTGAGGATTGGGGATTGAGTACTGAAGATTGAGTATTGATGACTGAGGATTGAGGATTGAGGATTGAGTATTGAGGATTGAGGATTGAGGATTGAAGATTGAAGATTGGGTATTGAGGATTGAAGAATGAGGATTGAGGATTAAGGATTGAGGCCTGAGGATTGAGAATTGAGATCTGAGGATGAGGACTGAGGGCTGAGGGTTGAGGTTTGAGGAATGAGGATTGGGGGTTGAGGATTGAGGATTGAGGATTGAGGATTGAGGATTGAGTACTGAAGATTCCGTATTGATGACTGAGGATTGAGGATTGAGGATTGAGTATTGAGGATTGAGGATTGAGGATTGAAGATTGAGTATTGAGGATTGAAGATTGAGGATTGAGGATTGAGGATCGAGGATTGACAATGAGGGCTGAGGGTTGAGGATTGAGGTTTGAGGATTGAGGACTGAGGATTGAGGGTTGATGATTGAGTATTGAGGATTGAAGATTGAGGATTGAGGATTGAGGATTGAGGATTGGGGATTGAGGATTGAGGATTGAAGATAGAGGACTGGGGACTGAGTGTTGAGGGTTGAGTGATGAGAATTGGTGCTTGTGGATAGAGATTTAAAGATTGCAGATTGAGTATTGAGTATTGAAAACTGTGAATTGATGATATTCTATTGAGAATTGAGTATTGACAACTGATTGTTGAGGACTGAGGTCTGAAGATTGAGGATTCAGGATTGAGGATCCAGGATTGAGGTTTGAGGACTGAGGATTGAGGATAGAGGATTGAGGATTGAGGATTGAGGACTGAGGATTGAGGATTGAGGATCGAAGATTGAGGATTGGGTATTGCGGATTGAACATTGAGGATTGAGGATTGAGGATTGAGGACCGAAGATTGAATATTGATGATTGGAGATTGATGATTGAGGATTGAGTGTTGTGGATTGAGGACGAGGACTGAGGGTTGAGTATTGATGTCTGAGGTCTGTGGATTGAGGATTGAGGATTGAGAATTGAGGATTGAGGATTGAGGATTGAAGATTGAGGATTGGGTATTGAGGATTGAAGAATGAGGATTGAGGATTGAGGATTGAGGGTTGAGGATTGAAGATCGAGTATTTAGGATTGAAGATTGAGGATTGAGGACTGAGGATTGAGGATTGAGGATTGAGGATTGAGGATTGAGGATTGAGGATTGAAGGTTGAGTATTGAGGATTGAAGATTGAGGATTGTGGATTGAGGATTGAGGATTGAGGATTGAGGATTGAGGATTGAGGATCGAAGATTGAGGATTGGGTATTGCGGATTGAACATTGAGGATTGAGGATTGAGGATTGAGGACCGAAGATTGAATATTGATGATTGAAGATTGATGATTGAGGATTGAGAGTTGTGGATTGAGGACGAGGACTGAGGGTTGAGTATTGATGTCTGAGGTCTGAGGATTGAGGATTGAGGATTGAGAATTGAGGATTGAGGATTGAGGATTGAAGATTGAGGATTGGGTATTGAGGATTGAAGAATGAGGATTGAGGATTGAGGATTGAGGGTTGAGGATTGAAGATCGAGTATTTAGGATTGAAGATTGAGGATTGAGGACTGAGGATTGAGGATTGAGGATTGAGGATTGAGGATTGATGATTGAAGGTTGAGTATTGAGGATTGAAGATTGAGGATTGTGGATTGAGGATTGAGGATTGAGTATTGAAGGTTGAGGATTGGGGATTGAGGATTGAGGATTGAAGATTGAGGGTTGAGGATCCAGGATGCGGGCTGAAGGTTGAGGGTTGAGGTTTGAGGACTGAGGACTGAGGATTGAGGGTTGAGAATTAAGGATTGAGGATTGAGGATTGAAGATTGAGGATTGGGTATTGAGGATTGATGAATGAGGATTGAGGACTGAGGATTGAGGATTGAGGATTGAGGATTGAGGATTGATGATTGAAGGTTGAGTATTGAGGATTGAAGATTGAGGATTGTGGATTGAGGATTGAGGATTGAGTATTGAAGGTTGAGGATTGGGGATTGAGGATTGAGGATTGAAGATTGAGGGTTGAGGATCCAGGATGCGGGCTGAGGTTTGAGGATTGAGGTTTGAGGAATGAGGATTGAGGATTGAGGATTGAGGATTGAGGATTGAGTATTCAGGAATGGAGATTGACGATTGACGATTGAGGATTGAGGATCGAGGATTGAGGATTGAGGATTGAAGATTGAGTATTGAGGATTGAAGATTGAGGATTGAGGATTGAGGATTGAGGGTTGAGGATTGAGGATTGAGGATTGAGGATTGAGGATGAGGGCTGAGGGTTGAAGATTGAGGTTTGAGGACTCAGGACTGAGGATTGAGGATTGAGAATTGAGGATTGAGGATTGAGGATTGAAGATTGAGGATAGGGTATTGGGGATTGAAGAATGAGGATTGACGATGGGCGATTGAGGATTGAGGATTGAAGATTGAGTATTCAGGAATGGAGATTGACGATTGACGATTGAGGATTGAGGATCGAGGATTGAGGATTGATGATTGAAGATTGAGTATTGAGGATTGAAGATTGAGGATTGAGGATTGAGGATTGAGGATTGAGGATTGAGGATTGAGGATCGAGAATTGAAGGTTGAGGATTGGGGACTGAGTGTTGAGGGTTGAGTGATGAGGATTGATGTTTGTGGATAGAGACTTGAAGATTGCAGATTGAGAATTGAGTATTGAAACCTGTGAATTGAGTATATTCTATTGAGGATTGAGGATTCACAACTGATTGTTGAGGTCTGAGGGCTGAAGATTGAGGATTCAGGGTTGAGGATTCAGAATTGAGGTTTGAGGACTGAGAATTGAGGATTGGGGATTTAGGATTGAGGATTGAGTATTGAGGATTGAAGATTGAGGGTTGAGGATTGACGATTGAGGTTTGAGGGTTGAGGTTTGAGGATTGACGATGAGGGCTGAGGGTTGAGGATTGAGGTTTGAGGTCTGAGGACTGAGGATTGAGGATTGAGGGTTGAAGGTTGAGTGTTGAGGATTGAAGGTTGAGGATTGGCGATTGAGGGTTGAGGATTGAGGATGATGGCTGAGGTTTGAGGTTTGAGGTTTGAGTATTGAAGCCTGAGAATTCAGGATGTTCTATTGAGTATTGAGAATTGACGATTGATGCTTTAGTATTGAGGATTCAGGATTGAGGATTGAGGATTGAGTACTGAAGATTGAGGATTGATGATTGAGGATTTAGGATTGAGGATTGAGGATTGAGGATTGAGGATTGAGTATTGAAAATTGAGTATTGAGGATTGAAGTTTGAGGACTGAGGAATAAGGATTGATGGTTGAGTATTGAGGACTGAGGATTGAGGATTGAAGATTGAGGATTGAGGATTGAGTGTTCAGGGTTGAGGACGAGGACTGACGGTTGAGGATTGATGTTTGATGATTGAGGGTTGAGGACTGACGACTGAGGATAGAGGATTGAGGATGGAGCATTGAGGATTGAAGATTGAGGACTGGGGATTGAGGATTGAAGATTGAAGATTAAGGATTGAGGATTGGGGACTGAGGATCTAGGATTGAATATTGATTATTGAGGATTGAAGATTGAGGATTGAGGATTGAGGATTGAGAATTGGGAATTGAGGATAAGGTCTGAGGGTTGAGGATTGAGGTTTGAGGAATGAGGATTGAGGATTGAGGATTGAGGATTGAAGTTTGAGTATTGATGATTGAAGATTGAGGATTGAGGATTGAGGGTTGAGTATTGAGGACGAGGACTGACGGTTGAGGATTGTGGTTTGAGGATTGAGGATTGAGGATTGAGAATTGAGGATGAGGACTGAGGTTTGAGGATTGAGGTTTGAGGAATGAGGATTGAGGATTGAGGATTGAGGATTGAGGATTGAGTATTCAGGAATGGAGATTGACGATTGACGATTGAGGATTGAGGATCGAGGATTGAGGATTGAGGATTGAAGATTGAGTATTGAGGATTGAAGATTGAGGATTGAGGATTGAGGATTGAGGATTGAGGATTGAGGATTGAGGATTGAGTATTGAAGATTGAGGATAGGGTATTGAGGATTGAAGAATGGGGATTGACGATGGGCGATTGAGGATTGAGGATTGAAGATTGAGTATTCAGGAATGGAGATTGACGATTGACGATTGAGGATTGAGGATCGAGGATTGAGGATTGAGGATTGAAGATTGAGTATTGAGGATTGAAGATTGAGGATTGAGGATTGAGGATTGAGGATTGAGGGTTGAGGATTGAGGATCGAGAATTGAAGGTTGAGGATTGGGGACTGAGTGTTGAGGGTTGAGTATTGAGGTTTGAAGACTGACGATTGAGGGTCGAGGATTGAGCATTGAGGATTGAGGATTGAGGATTGATGATTGAGTATTGAGGATTGAAGATTGAGGATTGAGGATTGAGGATTGTGGATTGAGGATTGAAGATTGAGGATTGGCGACTGAGCGTTGAGGGTTGAGTGATGAGAATTGGTGTTTGTGAATAGAGATTTAAAGATTTCAGATTGAGTATTGTGTATTGAAAACTGTGAATTGAGGATATTCTATTGAGGATTGAGGATTGTCACCTGATTGTTGAGGACTGAGGGCCGAAGATTGAGGATTCAGGATTGAGGATTCAGAATTGAGGTTTGAGGACTGAGGATTTAGGATTGAAGATTGAGTATTGAGGATTGAAGATTGAGGATTGAGGATTGAGGATGGAGGATTGAAGAGAGAGGACTGCGTGTTGAGTATTCAGTGTTGAGAATTGATGTTTGAGTGTTGAGATTTGATTATTGATTTTTGTGGATTGAGTATTGAACGAAGACAATTCAGGGTATTCTATTGAGCATTGAGAATTGAGGATTGATTGTTGAGTATTGAGGATTGATGGTTGAGGGTTTTGTGTTGAATATTGAGGATTGAGGATTGAGGATTGAGGATTGAGGATTGAGGATTGAAGGTTGAGTATTGAGGATTGAAGGTTGAGGATTGAGGATAGAGGATTGAGGATTGAGGATTGAAGATTGAGGATTGGGGATCGAGGATTGACGATTGAGGATTGAGTATTGACGATTGAGAATTGAGGATTGAGGATTGAAGATTGAGTATTGAGGATTGAAGATTGAGGATTGAGGATTGAGGATTGAGGATTGAGGACTGAAGATTGAGGATTGAGTATTGAGCATTGAGGATTGAAGATTGGGGACTGGGGATTGAGGATTGAAGGTTGAGGATTAAGGATTGAGGATTGGGGATTGGGGATCTTGGATTGGAGATTGATTATTGACGATTGAAGATTGAGGGTTGAGGATTGATGATTGAGAATTGAGTATTGAGGATGAGGACTGAGGGTTGAGGATTGAGGTTTGAGGATTGAGGACTGAGGATTGACAATTGAGTATTGAAGATTGAGGATTGATGACAGAGGATTGAGGATTGAGGATTGATGATTGCGGATTGAGTATTGAAAATTGAGTATTGAGGATTGAATATTGAGGATTGAGGATTGAGGATTGTGGATAGAAGATTGAGTATTGAGGATTGAAGATTGAGGATCGAGGATTGAGGGTGGAGGATTGAAGATTGAATATTGATGATTGAAGATTGAGGATTGAGGATTGAGGATTGAGGATTGAGGATTGAATATTGAGTATTGAGGATTGAAGATTGAGGATTGAGGATTGACGATTGAGGATTGAGGATTGAGGTTTGAGGATTGACGATGAGGGCTGAGGGTTGAGGATTGAGGTTTGAGGTCTCAGGACTGAGGATTGAGGATTGAGAATTGAGGATTGAAGATTGAGGATTGGGTATTGAGGATTGAACATTGAGGATTGAGGATTGAGGATCGAGGATTGAGGGTTGAGGATTGAAGGTTGAATATTGATGATTGAAGATTGAGGATTGAGGATTGAGGGTTGTGGATTGAGGACGAGGACTGAGGGTTGAGTATTGATGTTTGAGGTCTGAAAATTGAGAATTGAGGATTGAGGATTGAGGATTGAGGATTGAAGATTGAGGATTGGGTATTGAGGATTGTACATTGAGGATTGAGGATTGAGTGTCGAGGATTGAGGGTTGAGGATTGAAGATTGAATATTGATGATTGAAGATTGAGGATTGAGGATTGAGGGTTGGGGATTGAGGACGAGGACTGAGGGTTTAGTATTGATGTTTGAGGTCTGAAGATTGAGGATTGAGGATTGAGAATTGAGGATTGAGGATTGAAGACTGAGGATTGAGGATTGAGGATGGAGGATTGAAGAGAGAGGACTGAGCGTTGAGTATTGAGTGTTGAGAATTGATGTTTGAGGGTTGAGATTTGGTTATTGATTTTTGTGGATTGAGTATTGAACGATGAGAATTCAGGGTATTCTATTGAGCATTGAGAATTGAGGATTGATTGTTGAGTATTGAGCATTGATGGTTGAGGGTTTTGTGTTGAATATTGAGGATTGAGGATTGAGGATTGAGGATTGCAGGTTGAGTATTGAGGACTGAAGGTTGAGGATTGAGGATAGAGGATTGAGGATTGAGGATTGAAGATTGAGGATTGGGGATTGAGGATTGACGATTGAGGATTGAGTATTGACGATTGAGAATTGAGGATTGAGGATTGAAGATTGAGTATTGAGGATTGAAGGTCGAGGATTGAGGACTGAGGATTGAGGATTGAGGACTGAGGATTGAGGATTGAGGATTGAGCATTGAGAATTGAAGATTGGGGACTGGGGATTGAGGATTGAAGATTGAGGCTTAAGGATTGAGGATTGGGGATTGGGGATCTTGGATTGGAGATTGATTATTGAGGATTGAAGATTGAGGGTTGAGGATTGATGATTGAGACTTGAGAATTGAGGATGAGGACTGAGGGTTGAGGATTGAGGTTTGAGGATTGAGGACAGAGGATTGACGATTGAGTATTGAAGACTGAGGATTGGTGACAGAGGATTGAGGACTGAGAATTGATGATTGCGTATTGAGTATTGAAAATTGAGTATTGAGGATTGAATATTGTGGATTGAGGATTGAGGATTGTGGATTGACGATTGAGTATTGAGGATTGAAGATTGAGGATCGAGGATTGATGGTTGAGGATTGAAGATTGAATATTGATGATTGAAATTGTGGATTGAGGATTGAAGATTGAGGATTGAGGATTGAGGATTGAAGATTGAGTATTGAGGATTGAAGATTGAGGATTGAGGATTGACGATTGAGGATTGAGGACTGAGGTTTGAGGATTGACGATTAGGGCTGAGGGTTGAGGATTGAGGTTTGAGGTCTGAGGACTGAGGATTGAGGATTGAGAATTGAGGATTGAAGATTGTGGATTGGGTATTGAGGATTGAACATTGAGGATTGAGGATTGAGGATCGAGGATTGAGGGTTGAGGATTGAAGATTGAATATTGATGATTGAAGATTGAGGATTGAGGATTGAGGGTTGTGGATTGAGGATTGAGGATTGAGGATTGAAGATTGAGGATTGAGGATTGAGGATTAAAGATGGAGTATTGAGGATTGAAGATTGAGAGTTGAGGATTGAGGATTGAACATTGAGGACTGAGTGTTGAGGGTTGAGTGATGAGAATTGATGTTTGTGGATAGAGATATGAAGATTGCAGATTGAGTATTGTGTATTGAAAACTGTGAATTGAGGATATTCTATTGAGGATTGAGGATTGACACCAGATTGTTGAGGACTGAGGGCGGAAGATTGAGGATTCAGGATTGAGGATTCAGAATTGAGGTTTGAAGACTGAGGATTGAGGATTGAGGATTGAACGTAGAGTATTGAGGATTGAAGATTGAGGAATGAGAATTGAGGATTGAGGATTGAGGATGAGGGCTGAGGGTTGAGGATTGAGGTTTAAGGACTGAGGACTGAGGATTGAGGATTGAGAATTGAGGATTGAGGATTGAGGATTGAAGATTGAGGATTGGGTATTGAGCATTGAAGAATGAGGATTGAGGATTGAGGATTGAGGATAGAGGATTGAAGATTGAGTATTGAACATTGAGGACTGAGTGTTGTGGGTCCAGTGATGAGAATTGATGTTTGTGGATAGTGGTTTGAAGATTGCAGATTGAGTATTGAGTATTGAAAACTGTGAATTGAGGATATTCTATTGAGGATTGAGGATTGTCAACTGATTGTTGAGGACTGAGGGCTGAAGATTGAGGATTCAGGATTGAGGATTCAGAATTGAGGTTTGAGGACTGAGGATAGAGGATTGAAGAATGATTATTGGGGATTGAGGATTGTGAATTGAGGATTGACGATTGAGGATTCAAGATTGAGGATTGGGTATTGAGGATTGAAGAATGAGGACTGAGGATTGAGGATTGAGGATTGAGGATTGAAGATTGAGTATTGAGGATTGAAGATTGATAATTGTGGATTGAAGATTGAGTATCGAGAATTGAAGATTGAAGATTGAGTATTCAGGATTGAGAATTGACGATGAGGTCTGTGGGTTAAGGATTGAGGTTTCAGGACTCAGGACTGAGGATTGAGGATTGAGAATTGAGGACTGAGGATTGAGGATTGAGGATTGAAGATTGAGGATTGGGTATTGAGGATTGAACATTGAGGTTTGAGGGTTGAGTATCGAGGATTGAGGATTGAGGATTGAAGATTGAAGATTGAATATTGATGATTGAAGATTGAGGATTGAAGATTGAGGGTTGTGGATTGAGGACGATGTCTGAGGGTTGAGTATTGATGTTTGAGGTCTGAGGATTGAGGATTGAGGATTGAGAATTGAGGATTGAAGATTGAGTATTGAGGATTGAAGGTTGAGAATTGAGGGTTGAGGATTGAAGATTGAGGACTTAGTGTTGAGGGTTGGGTGATGGGAGTTGATGTTTGTGGATTGAGGTTTGGAGATTGAAGAATGGGGATTGAGTATTGAAAACTGTGAATTGAGGATATTCTATTGAGGATTGAGGATCGACAATTGATTGTTGAGGACTGAGTGCTAAAGATTGAGGATTCAGGATTGAGGATTCGGGATTGAGGTTTAAGGACTGAGGATTGAGGGTTGAGGATTGAGGATTGAGGATTGACGCTTGAGGATTGAGGGTTGAGGATGGAGGATTGAGGATGAGGGCTGAGGGTTGAGGATTGAGGTTTAAGGACTGAGGACTGAGGATTGAGGATTGAGAATTGAGGATTGAGTATTGAGGATTGAAGATTGAGGATTGGGTATTGAGCATTGAAGAATGAGGATTGAGGATTGAGGATTGAGGATAGAGGATTGAAGATTGAGTATTGAACATTGAGGACTGAGTGTTGTGGGTCCAGTGATGAGAATTGATGTTTGTGGATAGAGGTTTGAAGATTGCAGATTGAGTATTGAGTATTGAAAACTGTGAATTGAGGATATTCTATTGAGGATTGAGGATTGTCAACTGATTGTTGAGGACTGAGGGCTGAAGATTGAGGATTCAGGATTGAGGATTCAGAATTGAGGTTTGAGGACTGAGGATAGAGGATTGAAGAATGATTATTGGGGATTGAGGATTGAGAATTGAGGATTGACGATTGAGGATTCAGGATTGAGGATTGGGTATTGAGGATTGAATAATGACGACTGAGGATTGAGGATTGAGGATTGAGGATTGAAGATTGGGTATTGAGGATTGAAGATTGATAATTGTGGATTGAAGATTGAGTATCGAGAATTGAAGATTGAAGATTGGGGATTGAGGATTGAGAATTGACGATGAGGGCTGTGGGTTGAGGATTGAGGTTTGAGGACTGAGGACTGAGGATTGAGGATTGAGAATCGAGGACTGAGGATTGAGGATTGAGGATTGAAGATTGAGGATTGGGTATTGAGGATTGAACATTGAGGATTGAGGATTGAGTATCGAGGATTGAGGATTGAGTATTGAAGATAGAATATTGATGATTGAAGATTGAGGATTGAGGATTGAGGGTTGTGGATTGAGGACGATGTCTGAGGGTTGAGTGTTGATGTTTGAGGTCTGAGGATTGAGGATTGAGGATTGAGAATTGAGGATTGAAGATTGAGTATTGAGGATTGATGGTTGAGAATTGAGGGTTGAGGATTGAAGATTGAGGACTTAGTGTTGAGGGTTGGGTGATCGGAGTTGATGTTTGTGGATTGAGATTTGAAGATTGAAGAATGGTGATTGAGTATTGAAAACTGTGAATTGAGGATATTCTATTGAGGATTGAGGATTGACAATTGATTGTTGAGGACTGAGGGCTAAAGATTGAGGATTCAGGATTGAGGATTCGGGATTGAGGTTTAAGGACTGAGGATTGAGGGTTGAGGATTGAGGATTGAGGATTGACGCTTGAGGATTGAGGGTTGAGGATGGAGGATTGAAAAGAGTGGACTGAGTGATGAGGATTAAGTGTTGAGAATTGATGTTTGAGGATTGAGATTTGATTATTGAATATTGTGGATTGAGTATTGAAACATGAGAATTAAGGATACTCTATTGAGTATTAGGAATTGAGGATTGATGGTTGAGTATTGAGGATCGGTGGTTGAGGGTCGTGTGTTGAATATTGAGGATTGAGGATTGAGGATTCAGGATTGAAGATTGAGGATTGAATAATGAGTATTGATGGTTGAAGATTGAGGATTGAGAATTGAGTGTTGAGGATTGACGACGAGGACTGACGGTTGAGTATTGATGTTTGAGGTCTCAGGATTGAGGATTGAGGATTGAGAATTGGGGATTGAGGATTGAGGATTGAGGATTGATGATTGAGGATTGAGGATTCAGGATTGAGTATTGAATGTTGAGGATTGATGATTGAGGATTGAGGATTGAGAATTGAGGATTGAGTATTGAGGACTGAGGATTGAAGATTGAGGATTGAGGATTGAGGATTGAGAATTGAAGATTGAGTATTGAGGTTTGAAGACTGACGATTGAGGGTTGAGGATTGAGGATTGAGGATTGAGGATTGAGTATTGAAGGTTGAGGATTGATGATTGAGAATTGAGGATTGAAGATTGAGGATTGGGTATTGAGGATTGAACATTGAGGATTGAGGATTGAGGGTCGAGGATTGAGGGTTGAGGATTGAAGATTGAATATTGATGATTGAAGATTGAGGATTGAGGATTGAGGGTTGTGGATTGAGGACGAGGACTGGGGGTTTAGTATTGATGTTTGAGGTCTGAAGATTGAGGATTGAAGATTGAGAATTGAGGATTGAGGATTGAGGATTGAAGATTGAGGATTGGGTATTGAGGATTGAAGAATGAGGACTGAGGATTTAGGATTGAGGATCGAGGATTGAAGATTGAGTACTGAGGATTGAAGATTGAGGACTGAGGGTTGAGTATTGATGTTTGAGGTCTGAAAATTGAGGATTGGGGATTGAGAATTGAGAATTGAGGATTGAGGATTGAAGATTGAGGATTGGGTATTGAGGATTGAAGAATGAGGACTGAGGATTGAGGATTGATGATTAAAGATTGAGTGTTGAGGATTGAAGATTGAGGATTGGTGATTGAGGATTGAGGATTGAGGATTGAGGATTGAGTATTGAAGGTTGAGGATTGATGATTGAGGATTGAGGATTGAGGATTGAGGATTGAAGATTGAGTATTGAGGACTGAGGATTGAAGATTGAGGATTGAGGATTGAGGATTAAAGATGGAGTATTGAGGATTGAAGATTGAGAATTGAGGATTGAGGATTGAACATTGAGGACTGAGTGTTGAGGGTTGAGTGATGAGAATTGATGTTCGTGGATAGAGATATGAAGGTTGCAGATTGAGTATTGTGTATTGAAAACTGTGAATTGAGGGTATTCTATTGAGGATTGAGGATTGACACCTGATTGTTGAGGGCTGAGGGCGGAAGATTGAGGATTCAGGATTGAGGATTCAGAATTGAGGTTTGAGGACTGAGGATTGGGGATTGAGGATTGAAGATTGAGTATTGAGGATTGAAGATTGAGGATTGAGGATAGACGATTGAGGATTGAGGATGAGGTCTGAGGGTTGAGGATTGAGGTTTAAGGACTGAGGACTGAGGATTGAGGATTGAGAAATGAGGATTGAGGATTGAGGATTGAAGATTGAGGATTGGGTATTGAGCATTGAAGAATGAGGATTGAGGATTGAGGATTGAGGATAGAGGATTGAAGATTGAGTAATGAGGATTGAAGATTGACGATTGAGGATTGTGGATTGAAGATTGAGTATTGAACATTGAGGACTGAGTGTTGTGGGTCCAGTGATGAGAATTGATGTTTGTGGATAGAGGTTTTAAGATTGCAGATTGAGTATTGAGTATTGAAAACTGTGAATTGAGGATATTCTATTGAGGATTGAGGATTGTCAACTGATTGTTGAGGACTGAGGGCTGAAGATTGAGGATTCATGATTGAGGATTCAGAATTGAGGTTTGAGGACTGAGGATAGAGGATTGAAGAATGATTATTGGGGATTGAGGATTGAGAATTGAGGATTGACGATTGAGGATTCAGGATTGAGGATTGGGTATTGAGGATTGAATAATGATGACTGAGGATTGAGGATTGAGGATTGAGGATTGAAGATTGAGTATTGAGGATTGAAGATTGATAATTGTGGATTGAAGATTGAGTATCGAGAATTGAAGATTGAAGATTGAGGATTGAGGATTGAGAATTGACGATGAGGGCTGTGGGTTGAGGATTGAGGTTTGAGGACTGAGGACTGAGGATTGAGGATTGAGAATCGAGGACTGAGGATTGAGGATTGAGGATTGAAGATTGAGGATTGGGTATTGAGGATTGAACATTGAGGATTGAGGATTGAGTATCGAGGATTGAGGATTGAGGATTGAAGATAGAATATTGATGATTGAAGATTGAGGATTGAGGATTGAGGGTTGTGGATTGAGGACGATGTCTGAGGGTTGAGTATTGATGTTTGTGGTCTGAGGATTGAGGATTGAGGATTGAGAATTGAGGATTGAAGATTGAGTATTGAGGATTGATGGTTGAGTATTGAGGACTGAGGATTGAAGATTGAGGATTGAGGATTGAGGATTAAAGATGGAGTATTGAGGATTGAAGATTTAGAATTGAGGATTGAGGATTGAACATTGAGGACTGAGTGTTGAGGGTTGAGTGATGAGAATTGATTTTCGTGGATAGAGATATGAAGATTGCAGATTGAGTATTGTGTATTGAAAACTGTGAATTGAGGGTATTCTATTGAGGATTGAGGATTGACACCTGATTGTTGAGGGCTGAGGGCGGAAGATTGAGGATTCAGGATTGAGGATTCAGAATTGAGGTTTGAGGACTGAGGATTGGGGATTGAGGATTGAAGATTGAGTATTGAGGATTGAAGATTGAGGATTGAAGATAGACGATTGAGGATTGAGGATGAGGTCTGAAGGTTGAGGATTGAGGTTTAAGGACTGAGGACTGAGGATTGAGGATTGAGAAATGAGGATTGAGGATTGAGGATTGAAGATTGAGGATTGGGTATTGAGCATTGAAGAATGAGGATTGAGGATTGAGGATTGAGGATAGAGGATTGAAGATTGAGTAATGAGGATTGAAGATTGACGATTGAGGATTGTGGATTGAAGATTGAGTATTGAACATTGAGGACTGAGTGTTGTGGGTCCAGTGATGAGAATTGATGTTTGTGGATAGAGGTTTTAAGATTGCAGATTGAGTATTGAGTATTGAAAACTGTGAATTGAGGATATTCTATTGAGGATTGAGGATTGTCAACTGATTGTTGAGGACTGAGGGCTGAAGATTGAGGATTCAGGATTGAGGATACAGAATTGAGGTTTGAGGACTGAGGATAGAGGATTGAAGAATGGTTATTGGGGATTGAGGATTGAGAATTGAGGATTGACGATTGAGGATTCAAGATTGAGGATTGGGTATTGAGGATTGAAGAATGAGGACTGAGGATTGAGGGTTGAGGATTGAGGATTGAAGATTGAGTATTGAGGATTGAAGATTGATAATTGTGAATTGAAGATTGAGTATCGAGAATTGAAGATTGAAGATTGAGTATTGAGGATTGAGAATTGACGATGAGGGCTGTGGGTTAAGGATTGAGGTTTCAGGACTCAGGACTGAGGATTGAGGATTGAGAATTGAGGACTGAGGATTGAGGATTGAGGATTGAAGATTGAGGATTGGGTATTGAGGATTGAACATTGAGGTTTGAGGGTTGAGTATCGAGGATTGAGGATTGAGGATTGAAGATTGAATATTGATGATTGAAGATTGAGGATTGAAGATTGAGTGTTGTGGATTGAGGACGATGTCTGAGGGTTGAGTATTGATGTTTGAGGTCTGAGGATTGAGGATTGAGGATTGAGAATTGAGGATTGAAGATTGAGTATTGAGGATTGAAGGTTGAGAATTGAGGGTTGAGGATTGAAGATTGAGGACTTAGTGTTGAGGGTTGGTTGATGGGAGTTGATGTTTGTGGATTGAGATTTGAAGATTGAAGAATGGGGATTGAGTATTGAAAACTGTGAATTGAGGATATTCTATTGAGGATTGAGGATTGACAATTGATTGTTGAGGACTGAGTGCTAAAGATTGAGGATTCAGGATTGAGGATTCGGGATTGAGGTTTAAGGACTGAGGATTGAGTGTTGAGGATTGAGGATTGAGGATTGACGCTTGAGGATTGAGGGTTGAAGATGGAGGATTGAGGATGAGGGCTGAGGGTTGAGGATTGAGGTTTAAGGACTGAGGACTGAGGATTGAGGTTTGAGAATTGAGGATTGAGGATTGAGGATTGAAGATTGAGGATTGGGTATTGAGCATTGAAGAATGAGGATTGAGGATTGAGGATTGAGGATAGAGGATTGAAGATTGAGTATTGAACATTGAGGACTGAGTGTTGTGGGTCCAGTGATGAGAATTGATGTTTGTGGATAGAGGTTTGAAGATTGCAGATTGAGTATTGAGTATTGAAAACTGTGAATTGAGGATATTCTATTGAGGATTGAGGATTGTCAACTGATTGTTGAGGACTGAGGGCTGAAGATTGAGGATTCAGGATTGAGGATTCAGAATTGAGGTTTGAGGACTGAGGATAGAGGATTGAAGAATGATTATTGGGGATTGAGGATTGAGAATTGAGGATTGACGATTGAGGATTCAAGATTGAGGATTGGGTATTGAGGATTGAAGAATGACGACTGAGGATTGAGGATTGAGGATTGAGGATTGAAGATTGAGTATTGAGGATTGAAGATTGATAATTGTGGATTGAAGATTGAGTATCGAGAATTGAAGATTGAAGATTGAGGATTGAGGATTGAGAATTGACGATGAGGGCTGTGGGTTGAGGATTGAGGTTTGAGGACTGAGGACTGAGGATTGAGGATTGAGAATCGAGGACTGAGGATTGAGGATTGAGGACTGAAGATTGAGGATTGGGTATTGAGGATTGAACATTGAGGTTTGAGGGTTGAGTATCGAGGATTGAGGATTGAGGATTGAAGATTGAAGATTGAATATTGATGATTGAAGATTGAGGATTGAAGATTGAGGGTTGTGGATTGAGGACGATGTCTGAGGGTTGAGTATTGATGTTTGAGGTCTGAGGATTGAGGATTGAGGATTGAGAATTGAGGATTGAAGATTGAGTATTGAGGATTGAAGGTTGAGGATTGAGGGTTGAGGATTGAAGATTGAGGACTTAGTGTTGAGGGTTGGGTGATGGGAGTTGATGTTTGTGGATTGAGGTTTGAAGATTGAAGAATGGGGATTGAGTATTGAAAACTGTGAATTGAGGATATTCTATTGAGGATTGAGGATCGACAATTGATTGTTGAGGACTGAGTGCTAAAGATTGAGGATTCAGGATTGAGGATTCGGGATTGAGGTTTAAGGACTGAGGATTGAGGGTTGAGGATTGAGGATTGAGGATTGACGCTTGAGGATTGAGGGTTGAGGATGGAGGATTGAGGATGAGGACTGAGGGTTGAGGATTGAGGCTTAAGGACTGAGGACTGAGGATTGAGGATTGAGAATTGAGGATTGAGGATTGAGGATTGAAGATTGAGGATTGGGTATTGAGCATTGAAGAATGAGGATTGAGGATTGAGGATTGAGGATAGAGGATTGAAGATTGAGTATTGAACATTGAGGACTGAGTGTTGTGGGTCCAGTGATGAGAATTGATGTTTGTGGATAGAGGTTTGAAGATTGCAGATTGAGTATTGAGTATTGAAAACTGTGAATTGAGGATATTCTATTGAGGATTGAGGATTGTCAACTGATTGTTGAGGACTGAGGGCTGAAGATTGAGGATTCAGGATTGAGGATTCAGAATTGAGGTTTGAGGACTGAGGATAGAGGATTGAAGAATGATTATTGGGGATTGAGGATTGAGAATTGAGGATTGACGATTGAGGATTCAGGATTGAGGATTGGGTATTGAGGATTGAATAATGACGACTGAGGATTGAGGATTGAGGATTGAGGATTGAAGATTGAGTATTGAGGATTGAAGATTGATAATTGTGGATTGAAGATTGAGTATCGAGAATTGAAGATTGAAGATAGAGGATTGAGGATTGAGAATTGACGATGAGGGCTGTGGGTTGAGGATTGAGGTTTGAGGACTGAGGACTGAGGATTGAGGATTGAGAATCGAGGACTGAGGATTGAGGATTGAGGATTGAAGATTGAGGATTGGGTATTGAGGATTGAACATTGAGGATTGAGGATTGAGTATCGAGGATTGAGGATTGAGGATTGAAGATAGAATATTGATGATTGAAGATTGAGTATTGAGGATTGAGGGTTGTGGATTGAGGACGATGTCTGAGGGTTGAGTATTGATGTTTGTGGTCTGAGGATTGAGCATTGAGGATTGAGAATTGAGGATTGAAGATTGAGTATTGAGGATTGATGGTTGAGAATTGAGGGTTGAGGATTGAAGATTGAGGACTTAGTGTTGAGGGTTGGGTGACGGGAGTTGATGTTTGTGGATTGAGATTTGAAGATTGAAGAATGGGGATTGAGTATTGAAAACTGTGAATTGAGGATATTCTATTGAGGATTGAGGATTGACAATTGATTGTTGAGGACTGAGGGCTAAAGATTGAGGATTCAGGATTGAGGATTCGGGATTGAGGTTTAAGGACTGAGGATTGAGGATTGAGAATTGAGGATTGAGGATTGAAGACTGAGGATTGAGGATTGAGGATGGAGGATTGAAGAGAGAGGACTGAGCGTTGAGTATTGAGTGTTGAGAATTGATGTTTGAGGGTTGAGATTTGGTTATTGACTTTTGTGGATTGAGTATTGAACGATGAGAATTCAGGGTATTCTATTGAGCATTGAGAATTGAGGATTGATTGTTGAGTATTGAGCATTGATGGTTGAGGGTTTTGTGTTGAATATTGAGGATTGAGGATTGAGGATTGAGGATTGCAGGTTGAGTATTGAGGACTGAAGGTTGAGGATTGAGGATAGAGGATTGAGGATTGAGGATTGAAGATTGAGGATTGGGGATTGAGGATTGACGATTGAGGATTGAGTATTGACGATTGAGAATTGAGGATTGAGGATTGAAGATTGAGTATTGAGGATTGAAGGTCGAGGATTGAGGACTGAGGATTGAGGATTGAGGACTGAGGATTGAGGATTGAGGATTGAGCATTGAGAATTGAAGATTGGGGACTGGGGATTGAGGATTGAAGATTGAGGATTAAGGATTGAGGATTGGGGATTGGGGATCTTGGATTGGAGATTGATTATTGAGGATTGAAGATTGAGGGTTGAGGATTGATGATTGAGACTTGAGAATTGAGGATGAGGACTGAGGGTTGAGGATTGAGGTTTGAGGATTGAGGACAGAGGATTGACGATTGAGTATTGAAGACTGAGGATTGGTGACAGAGGATTGAGGACTGAGAATTGATGATTGCGTATTGAGTATTGAAAATTGAGTATTGAGGATTGAATATTGTGGATTGAGGATTGAGGATTGTGGATTGACGATTGAGTATTGAGGATTGAAGATTGAGGATCGAGGATTGATGGTTGAGGATTGAAGATTGAATATTGATGATTGAAATTGTGGATTGAGGATTGAAGATTGAGGATTGAGGATTGAGGATTGAAGATTGAGTATTGAGGATTGAAGATTGAGGATTGAGGATTGACGATTGAGGATTGAGGACTGAGGTTTGAGGATTGACGATTAGGGCTGAGGGTTGAGGATTGAGGTTTGAGGTCTGAGGACTGAGGATTGAGGATTGAGAATTGAGGATTGAAGATTGTGGATTGGGTATTGAGGATTGAACATTGAGGATTGAGGATTGAGGATCGAGGATTGAGGGTTGAGGATTGAAGATTGAATATTGATGATTGAAGATTGAGGATTGAGGATTGAGGGTTGTGGATTGAGGACGAGGACTGAGGGTTGAGTATTGATGTTTGAGGTCTGAAAATTGAGGATTGAGGATTGAGAATTGAGGATTGAGGATTGAGGATTGAGGATTGAAGATTGAGGATTGAGGATTGAGGATTAAAGATGGAGTATTGAGGATTGAAGATTGAGAGTTGAGGATTGAGGATTGAACATTGAGGACTGAGTGTTGAGGGTTGAGTGATGAGAATTGATGTTTGTGGATAGAGATATGAAGATTGCAGATTGAGTATTGTGTATTGAAAACTGTGAATTGAGGATATTCTATTGAGGATTGAGGATTGACACCAGATTGTTGAGGACTGAGGGCGGAAGATTGAGGATTCAGGATTGAGGATTCAGAATTGAGGTTTGAAGACTGAGGATTGAGGATTGAGGATTGAACGTAGAGTATTGAGGATTGAAGATTGAGGAATGAGAATTGAGGATTGAGGATTGAGGATGAGGGCTGAGGGTTGAGGATTGAGGTTTAAGGACTGAGGACTGAGGATTGAGGATTGAGAATTGAGGATTGAGGATTGAGGATTGAAGATTGAGGATTGGGTATTGAGCATTGAAGAATGAGGATTGAGGATTGAGGATTGAGGATAGAGGATTGAAGATTGAGTATTGAACATTGAGGACTGAGTGTTGTGGGTCCAGTGATGAGAATTGATGTTTGTGGATAGTGGTTTGAAGATTGCAGATTGAGTATTGAGTATTGAAAACTGTGAATTGAGGATATTCTATTGAGGATTGAGGATTGTCAACTGATTGTTGAGGACTGAGGGCTGAAGATTGAGGATTCAGGATTGAGGATTCAGAATTGAGGTTTGAGGACTGAGGATAGAGGATTGAAGAATGATTATTGGGGATTGAGGATTGTGAATTGAGGATTGACGATTGAGGATTCAAGATTGAGGATTGGGTATTGAGGATTGAAGAATGAGGACTGAGGATTGAGGATTGAGGATTGAGGATTGAAGATTGAGTATTGAGGATTGAAGATTGATAATTGTGGATTGAAGATTGAGTATCGAGAATTGAAGATTGAAGATTGAGTATTGAGGATTGAGAATTGACGATGAGGGCTGTGGGTTAAGGATTGAGGTTTCAGGACTCAGGACTGAGGATTGAGGATTGAGAATTGAGGACTGAGGATTGAGGATTGAGGATTGAAGATTGAGGATTGGGTATTGAGGATTGAACATTGAGGTTTGAGGGTTGAGTATCGAGGATTGAGGATTGAGGATTGAAGATTGAAGATTGAATATTGATGATTGAAGATTGAGGATTGAAGATTGAGGGTTGTGGATTGAGGACGATGTCTGAGGGTTGAGTATTGATGTTTGAGGTCTGAGGATTGAGGATTGAGGATTGAGAATTGAGGATTGAAGATTGAGTATTGAGGATTGAAGGTTGAGAATTGAGGGTTGAGGATTGAAGATTGAGGACTTAGTGTTGAGGGTTGGGTGATGGGAGTTGATGTTTGTGGATTGAGGTTTGGAGATTGAAGAATGGGGATTGAGTATTGAAAACTGTGAATTGAGGATATTCTATTGAGGATTGAGGATCGACAATTGATTGTTGAGGACTGAGTGCTAAAGATTGAGGATTCAGGATTGAGGATTCGGGATTGAGGTTTAAGGACTGAGGATTGAGGGTTGAGGATTGAGGATTGAGGATTGACGCTTGAGGATTGAGGGTTGAGGATGGAGGATTGAGGATGAGGGCTGAGGGTTGAGGATTGAGGTTTAAGGACTGAGGACTGAGGATTGAGGATTGAGAATTGAGGATTGAGTATTGAGGATTGAAGATTGAGGATTGGGTATTGAGCATTGAAGAATGAGGATTGAGGATTGAGGATTGAGGATAGAGGATTGAAGATTGAGTATTGAACATTGAGGACTGAGTGTTGTGGGTCCAGTGATGAGAATTGATGTTTGTGGATAGAGGTTTGAAGATTGCAGATTGAGTATTGAGTATTGAAAACTGTGAATTGAGGATATTCTATTGAGGATTGAGGATTGTCAACTGATTGTTGAGGACTGAGGGCTGAAGATTGAGGATTCAGGATTGAGGATTCAGAATTGAGGTTTGAGGACTGAGGATAGAGGATTGAAGAATGATTATTGGGGATTGAGGATTGAGAATTGAGGATTGACGATTGAGGATTCAGGATTGAGGATTGGGTATTGAGGATTGAATAATGACGACTGAGGATTGAGGATTGAGGATTGAGGATTGAAGATTGAGTATTGAGGATTGAAGATTGATAATTGTGGATTGAAGATTGAGTATCGAGAATTGAAGATTGAAGATTGGGGATTGAGGATTGAGAATTGACGATGAGGGCTGTGGGTTGAGGATTGAGGTTTGAGGACTGAGGACTGAGGATTGAGGATTGAGAATCGAGGACTGAGGATTGAGGATTGAGGATTGAAGATTGAGGATTGGGTATTGAGGATTGAACATTGAGGATTGAGGATTGAGTATCGAGGATTGAGGATTGAGTATTGAAGATAGAATATTGATGATTGAAGATTGAGGATTGAGGATTGAGGGTTGTGGATTGAGGACGATGTCTGAGGGTTGAGTGTTGATGTTTGAGGTCTGAGGATTGAGGATTGAGGATTGAGAATTGAGGATTGAAGATTGAGTATTGAGGATTGATGGTTGAGAATTGAGGGTTGAGGATTGAAGATTGAGGACTTAGTGTTGAGGGTTGGGTGATGGGAGTTGATGTTTGTGGATTGAGATTTGAAGATTGAAGAATGGTGATTGAGTATTGAAAACTGTGAATTGAGGATATTCTATTGAGGATTGAGGATTGACAATTGATTGTTGAGGACTGAGGGCTAAAGATTGAGGATTCAGGATTGAGGATTCGGGATTGAGGTTTAAGGACTGAGGATTGAGGGTTGAGGATTGAGGATTGAGGATTGACGCTTGAGGATTGAGGGTTGAGGATGGAGGATTGAAAAGAGTGGACTGAGTGTTGAGGATTAAGTGTTGAGAATTGATGTTTGAGGATTGAGATTTGATTATAGAATATTGTGGATTGAGTATTGAAACATGAGAATTAAGGATACTCTATTGAGTATTAGGAATTGAGGATTGATGGTTGAGTATTGAGGATCGGTGGTTGAGGGTCGTGTGTTGAATATTGAGGATTGAGGATTGAGGATTCAGGATTGAAGATTGAGGATTGAATAATGAGTATTGATGGTTGAAGATTGAGGATTGAGAATTGAGTGTTGAGGATTGACGACGAGGACTGACGGTTGAGTATTGATGTTTGAGGTCTCAGGATTGAGGATTGAGGATTGAGAATTGGGGATTGAGGATTGAGGATTGAGGATTGATGATTGAGGATTGAGGATTCAGGATTGAGTATTGAATGTTGAGGATTGATGATTGAGGATTGAGGATTGAGAATTGAGGATTGAGTATTGAGGACTGAGGATTGAAGATTGAGGATTGAGGATTGAGGATTGAGAATTGAAGATTGAGTATTGAGGTTTGAAGACTGACGATTGAGGGTTGAGGATTGAGGATTGAGGATTGAGGATTGAGTATTGAAGGTTGAGGATTGATGATTGAGAATTGAGGATTGAAGATTGAGGATTGGGTATTGAGGATTGAACATTGAGGATTGAGGATTGAGGGTCGAGGATTGAGGGTTGAGGATTGAAGATTGAATATTGATGATTGAAGATTGAGGATTGAGGATTGAGGGTTGTGGATTGAGGACGAGGACTGGGGGTTTAGTATTGATGTTTGAGGTCTGAAGATTGAGGATTGAAGATTGAGAATTGAGGATTGAGGATTGAGGATTGAAGATTGAGGATTGGGTATTGAGGATTGAAGAATGAGGACTGAGGATTTAGGATTGAGGATCGAGGATTGAAGATTGAGTACTGAGGATTGAAGATTGAGGACTGAGGGTTGAGTATTGATGTTTGAGGTCTGAAAATTGAGGATTGGGGATTGAGAATTGAGAATTGAGGATTGAGGATTGAAGATTGAGGATTGGGTATTGAGGATTGAAGAATGAGGACTGAGGATTGAGGATTGATGATTAAAGATTGAGTGTTGAGGATTGAAGATTGAGGATTGGTGATTGAGTATTGAGGATTGAGGATTGAGGATTGAGTATTGAAGGTTGAGGATTGATGATTGAGGATTGAGGATTGAGGATTGAGGATTGAGGATTGAGTATTGAGGACTGAGGATTGAAGATTGAGGATTGAGGATTGAGGATTAAAGATGGAGTATTGAGGATTGAAGATTGAGAATTGAGGATTGAGGATTGAACATTGAGGACTGAGTGTTGAGGGTTGAGTGATGAGAATTGATGTTCGTGGATAGAGATATGAAGGTTGCAGATTGAGTATTGTGTATTGAAAACTGTGAATTGAGGGTATTCTATTGAGGATTGAGGATTGACACCTGATTGTTGAGGGCTGAGGGCGGAAGATTGAGGATTCAGGATTGAGGATTCAGAATTGAGGTTTGAGGACTGAGGATTGGGGATTGAGGATTGAAGATTGAGTATTGAGGATTGAAGATTGAGGATTGAGGATAGACGATTGAGGATTGAGGATGAGGTCTGAGGGTTGAGGATTGAGGTTTAAGGACTGAGGACTGAGGATTGAGGATTGAGAAATGAGGATTGAGGATTGAGGATTGAAGATTGAGGATTGGGTATTGAGCATTGAAGAATGAGGATTGAGGATTGAGGATTGAGGATAGAGGATTGAAGATTGAGTAATGAGGATTGAAGATTGACGATTGAGGATTGTGGATTGAAGATTGAGTATTGAACATTGAGGACTGAGTGTTGTGGGTCCAGTGATGAGAATTGATGTTTGTGGATAGAGGTTTTAAGATTGCAGATTGAGTATTGAGTATTGAAAACTGTGAATTGAGGATATTCTATTGAGGATTGAGGATTGTCAACTGATTGTTGAGGACTGAGGGCTGAAGATTGAGGATTCATGATTGAGGATTCAGAATTGAGGTTTGAGGACTGAGGATAGAGGATTGAAGAATGATTATTGGGGATTGAGGATTGAGAATTGAGGATTGACGATTGAGGATTCAGGATTGAGGATTGGGTATTGAGGATTGAATAATGATGACTGAGGATTGAGGATTGAGGATTGAGGATTGAAGATTGAGTATTGAGGATTGAAGATTGATAATTGTGGATTGAAGATTGAGTATCGAGAATTGAAGATTGAAGATTGAGGATTGAGGATTGAGAATTGACGATGAGGGCTGTGGGTTGAGGATTGAGGTTTGAGGACTGAGGACTGAGGATTGAGGATTGAGAATCGAGGACTGAGGATTGAGGATTGAGGATTGAAGATTGAGGATTGGGTATTGAGGATTGAACATTGAGGATTGAGGATTGAGTATCGAGGATTGAGGATTGAGGATTGAAGATAGAATATTGATGATTGAAGATTGAGGATTGAGGATTGAGGGTTGTGGATTGAGGACGATGTCTGAGGGTTGAGTATTGATGTTTGTGGTCTGAGGATTGAGGATTGAGGATTGAGAATTGAGGATTGAAGATTGAGTATTGAGGATTGATGGTTGAGTATTGAGGACTGAGGATTGAAGATTGAGGATTGAGGATTGAGGATTAAAGATGGAGTATTGAGGATTGAAGATTTAGAATTGAGGATTGAGGATTGAACATTGAGGACTGAGTGTTGAGGGTTGAGTGATGAGAATTGATGTTCGTGGATAGAGATATGAAGATTGCAGATTGAGTATTGTGTATTGAAAACTGTGAATTGAGGGTATTCTATTGAGGATTGAGGATTGACACCTGATTGTTGAGGGCTGAGGGCGGAAGATTGAGGATTCAGGATTGAGGATTCAGAATTGAGGTTTGAGGACTGAGGATTGGGGATTGAGGATTGAAGATTGAGTATTGAGGATTGAGGATTGAGGATAGACGATTGAGGATTGAGGATGAGGTCTGAAGGTTGAGGATTGAGGTTTAAGGACTGAGGACTGAGGATTGAGGATTGAGAAATGAGGATTGAGGATTGAGGATTGAAGATTGAGGATTGGGTATTGAGCATTGAAGAATGAGGATTGAGGATTGAGGATTGAGGATAGAGGATTGAAGATTGAGTAATGAGGATTGAAGATTGACGATTGAGGATTGTGGATTGAAGATTGAGTATTGAACATTGAGGACTGAGTGTTGTGGGTCCAGTGATGAGAATTGATGTTTGTGGATAGAGGTTTTAAGATTGCAGATTGAGTATTGAGTATTGAAAACTGTGAATTGAGGATATTCTATTGAGGATTGAGGATTGTCAACTGATTGTTGAGGACTGAGGGCTGAAGATTGAGGATTCAGGATTGAGGATACAGAATTGAGGTTTGAGGACTGAGGATAGAGGATTGAAGAATGGTTATTGGGGATTGAGGATTGAGAATTGAGGATTGACGATTGAGGATTCAAGATTGAGGATTGGGTATTGAGGATTGAAGAATGAGGACTGAGGATTGAGGGTTGAGGATTGAGGATTGAAGATTGAGTATTGAGGATTGAAGATTGATAATTGTGGATTGAAGATTGAGTATCGAGAATTGAAGATTGAAGATTGAGTATTGAGGATTGAGAATTGACGATGAGGGCTGTGGGTTAAGGATTGAGGTTTCAGGACTCAGGACTGAGGATTGAGGATTGAGAATTGAGGACTGAGGATTGAGGATTGAGGATTGAAGATTGAGGATTGGGTATTGAGGATTGAACATTGAGGTTTGAGGGTTGAGTATCGAGGATTGAGGATTGAGGATTGAAGATTGAATATTGATGATTGAAGATTGAGGATTGAAGATTGAGTGTTGTGGATTGAGGACGATGTCTGAGGGTTGAGTATTGATGTTTGAGGTCTGAGGATTGAGGATTGAGGATTGAGAATTGAGGATTGAAGATTGAGTATTGAGGATTGAAGGTTGAGAATTGAGGGTTGAGGATTGAAGATTGAGGACTTAGTGTTGAGGGTTGGTTGATGGGAGTTGATGTTTGTGGATTGAGATTTGAAGATTGAAGAATGGGGATTGAGTATTGAAAACTGTGAATTGAGGATATTCTATTGAGTATTGAGGATTGACAATTGATTGTTGAGGACTGAGTGCTAAAGATTGAGGATTCAGGATTGAGGATTCGGGATTGAGGTTTAAGGACTGAGGATTGAGTGTTGAGGATTGAGGATTGAGGATTGACGCTTGAGGATTGAGGGTTGAGGATGGAGGATTGAGGATGAGGGCTGAGGGTTGAGGATTGAGGTTTAAGGACTGAGGACTGAGGATTGAGGTTTGAGAATTGAGGATTGAGGATTGAGGATTGAAGATTGAGGATTGGGTATTGAGCATTGAAGAATGAGGATTGAGGATTGAGGATTGAGGATAGAGGATTGAAGATTGAGTATTGAACATTGAGGACTGAGTGTTGTGGGTCCAGTGATGAGAATTGATGTTTGTGGATAGAGGTTTGAAGATTGCAGATTGAGTATTGAGTATTGAAAACTGTGAATTGAGGATATTCTATTGAGGATTGAGGATTGTCAACTGATTGTTGAGGACTGAGGGCTGAAGATTGAGGATTCAGGATTGAGGATTCAGAATTGAGGTTTGAGGACTGAGGATAGATGATTGAAGAATGATTATTGGGGATTGAGGATTGAGAATTGAGGATTGACGATTGAGGATTCAAGATTGAGGATTGGGTATTGAGGATTGAAGAATGACGACTGAGGATTGAGGATTGAGGATTGAGGATTGAAGATTGAGTATTGAGGATTGAAGATTGATAATTGTGGATTGAAGATTGAGTATCGAGAATTGAAGATTGAAGATTGAGGATTGAGGATTGAGAATTGACGATGAGGGCTGTGGGTTGAGGATTGAGGTTTGAGGACTGAGGACTGAGGATTGAGGATTGAGAATCGAGGACTGAGGATTGAGGATTGAGGATTGAAGATTGAGGATTGGGTATTGAGGATTGAACATTGAGGTTTGAGGGTTGAGTATCGAGGATTGAGGATTGAGGATTGAAGATTGAAGATTGAATATTGATGATTGAAGATTGAGGATTGAAGATTGAGGGTTGTGGATTGAGGACGATGTCTGAGGGTTGAGTATTGATGTTTGAGGTCTGAGGATTGAGGATTGAGGATTGAGAATTGAGGATTGAAGATTGAGTATTGAGGATTGAAGGTTGAGAATTGAGGGTTGAGGATTGAAGATTGAGGACTTAGTGTTGAGGGTTGGGTGATGGGAGTTGATGTTTGTGGATTGAGGTTTGAAGATTGAAGAATGGGGATTGAGTATTGAAAACTGTGAATTGAGGATATTCTATTGAGGATTGAGGATCGACAATTGATTGTTGAGGACTGAGTGCTAAAGATTGAGGATTCAGGATTGAGGATTCGGGATTGAGGTTTAAGGACTGAGGATTGAGGGTTGAGGATTGAGGATTGAGGATTGACGCTTGAGGATTGAGGGTTGAGGATGGAGGATTGAGGATGAGGACTGAGGGTTGAGGATTGAGGTTTAAGGACTGAGGACTGAGGATTGAGGATTGAGAATTGAGGATTGAGGATTGAGGATTGAAGATTGAGGATTGGGTATTGAGCATTGAAGAATGAGGATTGAGGATTGAGGATTGAGGATAGAGGATTGAAGATTGAGTATTGAACATTGAGGACTGAGTGTTGTGGGTCCAGTGATGAGAATTGATGTTTGTGGATAGAGGTTTGAAGATTGCAGATTGAGTATTGAGTATTGAAAACTGTGAATTGAGGATATTCTATTGAGGATTGAGGATTGTCAACTGATTGTTGAGGACTGAGGGCTGAAGATTGAGGATTCAGGATTGAGGATTCAGAATTGAGGTTTGAGGACTGAGGATAGAGGATTGAAGAATGATTATTGGGGATTGAGGATTGAGAATTGAGGATTGACGATTGAGGATTCAGGATTGAGGATTGGGTATTGAGGATTGAATAATGACGACTGAGGATTGAGGATTGAGGATTGAGGATTGAAGATTGAGTATTGAGGATTGAAGATTGATAATTGTGGATTGAAGATTGAGTATCGAGAATTGAAGATTGAAGATTGAGGATTGAGGATTGAGAATTGACGATGAGGGCTGTGGGTTGAGGATTGAGGTTTGAGGACTGAGGACTGAGGATTGAGGATTGAGAATCGAGGACTGAGGATTGAGGATTGAGGATTGAAGATTGAGGATTGGGTATTGAGGATTGAACATTGAGGATTGAGGATTGAGTATCGAGGATTGAGGATTGAGGATTGAAGATAGAATATTGATGATTGAAGATTGAGGATTGAGGATTGAGGGTTGTGGATTGAGGACGATGTCTGAGGGTTGAGTATTGATGTTTGTGGTCTGAGGATTGAGCATTGAGGATTGAGAATTGAGGATTGAAGATTGAGTATTGAGGATTGATGGTTGAGAATTGAGGGTTGAGGATTGAAGATTGAGGACTTAGTGTTGAGGGTTGGGTGACGGGAGTTGATGTTTGTGGATTGAGATTTGAAGATTGAAGAATGGGGATTGAGTATTGAAAACTGTGAATTGAGGATATTCTATTGAGGATTGAGGATTGACAATTGATTGTTGAGGACTGAGGGCTAAAGATTGAGGATTCAGGATTGAGGATTCGGGATTGAGGTTTAAGGACTGAGGATTGAGGGTTGAGGATTGAGGATTGAGGATTGACGCTTGAGGATTGAGGGTTGAGGATGGAGGATTGAAAAGAGTGGACTGAGTGTTGAGGATTAAGTGTTGAGAATTGATGTTTGAGGGTTGAGATTTGATTATTGATTTTTGTGGATTGGGTATTGAACGAAGACAATTCAGGGTATTCTATTGAGCATTGAGAATTGAGGATTGATTGTTGAGTATTGAGGATTGATGGTTGAGGGTTTTGTGTTGAATATTGAGGATTGAGGATTGAGGATTGAGGATTGAGGATTGAGGATTGAGGATTGAAGGTTGAGTATTGAGGATTGAAGGTTGAGGATTGAGGATAGAGGATTGAGGATTGAGGATTGAAGATTGAGGATTGGGGATCGAGGATTGACGATTGAGGATTGAGTATTGACGGTTGAGAATTGAGGATTGAGGATTCAAGATTGAGGATTGGGTATTGAGGATTGAAGAATGAGGACTGAGGATTGAGGGTTGAGGATTGAGGATTGAAGATTGAGTATTGAGGATTGAAGATTGATAATTGTGGATTGAAGATTGAGTATCGAGAATTGAAGATTGAAGATTGAGTATTGAGGATTGAGAATTGACGATGAGGGCTGTGGGTTAAGGATTGAGGTTTCAGGACTCAGGACTGAGGATTGAGGATTGAGAATTGAGGACTGAGGATTGAGGATTGAGGATTGAAGATTGAGGATTGGGTATTGAGGATTGAACATTGAGGATTGAGGATTGAGTATCGAGGATTGAGGATTGAGGATTGAAGATAGAATATTGATGATTGAAGATTGAGGATTGAGGATTGAGGGTTGTGGATTGAGGACGATGTCTGAGGGTTGAGTATTGATGTTTGTGGTCTGAGGATTGAGCATTGAGGATTGAGAATTGAGGATTGAAGATTGAGTATTGAGGATTGATGGTTGAGAATTGAGGGTTGAGGATTGAAGATTGAGGACTTAGTGTTGAGGGTTGGGTGACGGGAGTTGATGTTTGTGGATTGAGATTTGAAGATTGAAGAATGGGGATTGAGTATTGAAAACTGTGAATTGAGGATATTCTATTGAGGATTGAGGATTGACAATTGATTGTTGAGGACTGAGGGCTAAAGATTGAGGATTCAGGATTGAGGATTCGGGATTGAGGTTTAAGGACTGAGGATTGAGGGTTGAGGATTGAGGATTGAGGATTGACGCTTGAGGATTGAGGGTTGAGGATGGAGGATTGAAAAGAGTGGACTGAGTGTTGAGGATTAAGTGTTGAGAATTGATGTTTGAGGGTTGAGATTTGATTATTGATTTTTGTGGATTGAGTATTGAACGAAGACAATTCAGGGTATTCTATTGAGCATTGAGAATTGAGGATTGATTGTTGAGTATTGAGGATTGATGGTTGAGGGTTTTGTGTTGAATATTGAGCATTGAAGAATGAGGATTGAGGATTGAGGATTGAGGATAGAGGATTGAAGATTGAGTAATGAGGATTGAAGATTGACGATTGAGGATTGTGGATTGAAGATTGAGTATTGAACATTGAGGACTGAGTGTTGTGGGTCCAGTGATGAGAATTGATGTTTGTGGATAGAGGTTTTAAGATTGCAGATTGAGTATTGAGTATTGAAAACTGTGAATTGAGGATATTCTATTGAGGATTGAGGATTGTCAACTGATTGTTGAGGACTGAGGGCTGAAGATTGAGGATTCAGGATTGAGGATACAGAATTGAGGTTTGAGGACTGAGGATAGAGGATTGAAGAATGGTTATTGGGGATTGAGGATTGAGAATTGAGGATTGACGATTGAGGATTCAAGATTGAGGATTGGGTATTGAGGATTGAAGAATGAGGACTGAGGATTGAGGGTTGAGGATTGAGGATTGAAGATTGAGTATTGAGGATTCAAGATTGATAATTGTGGATTGAAGATTGAGTATCGAGAATTGAAGATTGAAGATTGAGTATTGAGGATTGAGAATTGACGATGAGGGCTGTGGGTTAAGGATTGAGGTTTCAGGACTCAGGACTGAGGATTGAGGATTGAGAATTGAGGACTGAGGATTGAGGATTGAGGATTGAAGATTGAGGATTGGGTATTGAGGATTGAACATTGAGGTTTGAGGGTTGAGTATCGAGGATTGAGGATTGAGGATTGAAGATTGAATATTGATGATTGAAGATTGAGGATTGAAGATTGAGTGTTGTGGATTGAGGACGATGTCTGAGGGTTGAGTATTGATGTTTGAGGTCTGAGGATTGAGGATTGAGGATTGAGAATTGAGGATTGAAGATTGAGTATTGAGGATTGAAGGTTGAGAATTGAGGGTTGAGGATTGAAGATTGAGGACTTAGTGTTGAGGGTTGGTTGATGGGAGTTGATGTTTGTGGATTGAGATTTGAAGATTGAAGAATGGGGATTGAGTATTGAAAACTGTGAATTGAGGATATTCTATTGAGGATTGAGGATTGACAATTGATTGTTGAGGACTGAGTGCTAAAGATTGAGGATTCAGGATTGAGGATTCGGGATTGAGGTTTAAGGACTGAGGATTGAGTGTTGAGGATTGAGGATTGAGGATTGACGCTTGAGGATTGAGGGTTGAGGATGGAGGATTGAGGATGAGGGCTGAGGGTTGAGGATTGAGGTTTAAGGACTGAGGACTGAGGATTGAGGTTTGAGAATTGAGGATTGAGGATTGAGGATTGAAGATTGAGGATTGGGTATTGAGCATTGAAGAATGAGGATTGAGGATTGAGGATTGAGGATAGAGGATTGAAGATTGAGTATTGAACATTGAGGACTGAGTGTTGTGGGTCCAGTGATGAGAATTGATGTTTGTGGATAGAGGTTTGAAGATTGCAGATTGAGTATTGAGTATTGAAAACTGTGAATTGAGGATATTCTATTGAGGATTGAGGATTGTCAACTGATTGTTGAGGACTGAGGTCTGAAGATTGAGGATTCAGGATTGAGGATTCAGAATTGAGGTTTGAGGACTGAGGATAGAGGATTGAAGAATGATTATTGGGGATTGAGGATTGAGAATTGAGGATTGACGATTGAGGATTCAAGATTGAGGATTGGGTATTGAGGATTGAAGAATGACGGCTGAGGATTGAGGATTGAGGATTGAGGATTGAAGATTGAGTATTGAGGATTGAAGATTGATAATTGTGGATTGAAGATTGAGTATCGAGAATTGAAGATTGAAGATTGAGGATTGAGGATTGAGAATTGACGATGAGGGCTGTGGGTTGAGGATTGAGGTTTGAGGACTGAGGACTGAGGATTGAGGATTGAGAATCGAGGACTGAGGATTGAGGATTGAGGATTGAAGATTGAGGATTGGGTATTGAGGATTGAACATTGAGGTTTGAGGGTTGAGTATCGAGGATTGAGGATTGAGGATTGAAGATTGAAGATTGAATATTGATGATTGAAGATTGAGGATTGAAGATTGAGGGTTGTGGATTGAGGACGATGTCTGAGGGTTGAGTATTGATGTTTGAGGTCTGAGGATTGAGGATTGAGGATTGAGAATTGAGGATTGAAGATTGAGTATTGAGGATTGAAGGTTGAGAATTGAGGGTTGAGGATTGAAGATTGAGGACTTAGTGTTGAGGGTTGGGTGATGGGAGTTGATGTTTGTGGATTGAGGTTTGAAGATTGAAGAATGGGGATTGAGTATTGAAAACTGTGAATTGAGGATATTCTATTGAGGATTGAGGATCGACAATTGATTGTTGAGGACTGAGTGCTAAAGATTGAGGATTCAGGATTGAGGATTCGGGATTGAGGTTTAAGGACTGAGGATTGAGGGTTGAGGATTGAGGATTGAGGATTGACGCTTGAGGATTGAGGGTTGAGGATGGAGGATTGAGGATGAGGACTGAGGGTTGAGGATTGAGGTTTAAGGACTGAGGACTGAGGATTGAGGATTGAGAATTGAGGATTGAGGATTGAGGATTGAAGATTGAGGATTGGGTATTGAGCATTGAAGAATGAGGATTGAGGATTGAGGATTGAGGATAGAGGATTGAAGATTGAGTATTGAACATTGAGGACTGAGTGTTGTGGGTCCAGTGATGAGAATTGATGTTTGTGGATAGAGGTTTGAAGATTGCAGATTGAGTATTGAGTATTGAAAACTGTGAATTGAGGATATTCTATTGAGGATTGAGGATTGTCAACTGATTGTTGAGGACTGAGGGCTGAAGATTGAGGATTCAGGATTGAGGATTCAGAATTGAGGTTTGAGGACTGAGGATAGAGGATTGAAGAATGATTATTGGGGATTGAGGATTGAGAATTGAGGATTGACGATTGAGGATTCAGGATTGAGGATTGGGTATTGAGGATTGAATAATGACGACTGAGGATTGAGGATTGAGGATTGAGGATTGAAGATTGAGTATTGAGGATTGAAGATTGATAATTGTGGATTGAAGATTGAGTATCGAGAATTGAAGATTGAAGATTGAGGATTGAGGATTGAGAATTGACGATGAGGGCTGTGGGTTGAGGATTGAGGTTTGAGGACTGAGGACTGAGGATTGAGGATTGAGAATCGAGGACTGAGGATTGAGGATTGAGGATTGAAGATTGAGGATTGGGTATTGAGGATTGAACATTGAGGATTGAGGATTGAGTATCGAGGATTGAGGATTGAGGATTGAAGATAGAATATTGATGATTGAAGATTGAGGATTGAGGATTGAGGGTTGTGGATTGAGGACGATGTCTGAGGGTTGAGTATTGATGTTTGTGGTCTGAGGATTGAGCATTGAGGATTGAGAATTGAGGATTGAAGATTGAGTATTGAGGATTGATGGTTGAGAATTGAGGGTTGAGGATTGAAGATTGAGGACTTAGTGTTGAGGGTTGGGTGACGGGAGTTGATGTTTGTGGATTGAGATTTGAAGATTGAAGAATGGGGATTGAGTATTGAAAACTGTGAATTGAGGATATTCTATTGAGGATTGAGGATTGACAATTGATTGTTGAGGACTGAGGGCTAAAGATTGAGGATTCAGGATTGAGGATTCGGGATTGAGGTTTAAGGACTGAGGATTGAGGGTTGAGGATTGAGGATTGAGGATTGACGCTTGAGGATTGAGGGTTGAGGATGGAGGATTGAAAAGAGTGGACTGAGTGTTGAGGATTAAGTGTTGAGAATTGATGTTTGAGGGTTGAGATTTGATTCTTGATTTTTGTGGATTGAGTATTGAACGAAGACAATTCAGGGTATTCTATTGAGCATTGAGAATTGAGGATTGATTGTTGAGTATTGAGGATTGATGGTTGAGGGTTTTGTGTTGAATATTGAGGATTGAGGATTGAGGATTGAGGATTGAGGATTGAGGATTGAGGATTGAAGGTTGAGTATTGAGGATTGAAGGTTGAGGATTGAGGATAGAGGATTGAGGATTGAGGATTGAAGATTGAGGATTGGGGATCGAGGATTGACGATTGAGGATTGAGTATTGACGGTTGAGAATTGAGGATTGAGGATTGAAGATTGAGTATTGAGGATTGAAGATTGAGGATTGAGGATTGAGGATTGAGGATTGAGGACTGAAGATTGAGGATTGAGGATTGAGCATTGAGGATTGAAGATTGGGGACTGGGGATTGAGGATTGAAGGTTGAGGATTAAGGATTGAGGATTGGGGATTGGGGATCTTGGATTGGAGATTGATTATTGACGATTGAAGATTGAGGGTTGAGGATTGATGATTGAGAATTGAGAATTGAGGGTGAGGACTGAGGGTTGAGGATTGAGGTTTGAGGATTGAGGACTGAGGATTGACAATTGAGTATTGAAGATTGAGGATTGATGACAGAGGATTGAGGATTGAGGATTGATGATTGCGGATTGAGTATTGAAAATTGAGTATTGAGGATTGAATATTGAGGATTGATGATTGAGGATTGTGGATTGAAGATTGAGTATTGAGGATTGAAGATTGAGGATCGAGGATTGAGTGTGGAGGATTGAAGATTGAATATTGATGATTGAAGATTGAGGATTGAGGATTGAGGATTGAGGATTGAGGATTGAATATTGAGTATTGAGGATTGAAGATTGAGGATTGAGGATTGACGATTGAGGATTGAGGATTGAGGTTTGAGGATTGACGATGAGGGCTGAGGGTTGAGGATTGAGGTTTGAGGTCTCAGGACTGAGGATTGAGGATTGAGAATTGAGGATTGAAGATTGAGGATTGGGTATTGAGGATTGAACATTGAGGATTGAGGATTGAGGATCGAGGATTGAGGGTTGAGGATTGAAGATTGAATATTGATGATTGAAGATTGAGGATTGAGGATTGAGGGTTGTGGATTGAGGACGAGGACTGAGGGTTGAGTATTGATGTTTGAGGTCTGAAAATTGAGGATTGAGGATTGAGAATTGAGGATTGAGGATTGAGGATTGAGGATTGAAGATTGAGGATTGAGGATTGAGGATTAAAGATGGAGTATTGAGGATTGAAGATTGAGAGTTGAGGATTGAGGATTGAACATTGAGGACTGAGTGTTGAGGGTTGAGTGATGAGAATTGATGTTTGTGGATAGAGATATGAGGATTGCAGATTGAGTATTGTGTATTGAAAACTGTGAATTGAGGATATTCTATTGAGGATTGAGGATTGACACCAGATTGTTGAGGACTGAGGGCGGAAGATTGAGGATTCAGGATTGAGGATTCAGAATTGAGGTTTGAAGACTGAGGATTGAGGATTGAGGATTGAACGTAGAGTATTGAAGATTGAAGATTGAGGATTGAGAATTGAGGATTGAGGATTGAGGATGAGGGCTGAGGGTTGAGGATTGAGGTTTAAGGACTGAGTACTGAGGATTGAGGATTGAGAATTGAGGATTGAGGATTGAGCATTGAAGATTGAGGATTGGGTATTGAGCATTGAAGAATGAGGATTGAGGATTGAGGATTGAGTATCGAGAATTGAAGATTGAAGATTGAGGATTGAGGATTGAGAATTGACGATGAGGGCTGTGGGTTGAGGATTGAGGTTTGAGGACTGAGGACTGAGGATTGAGGATTGAGAATTGAGGACTGAGGAATGAGGATTGAGGATTGAAGATTGAGGATTGGGTATTGAGGATTGAACATTGAGGATTGAGGATTGAGTATCGAGGATTGAGGATTGAGGATTGAAGATAGAATATTGATGATTGAAGATTGAAGATTGAGAATTGAGGATTGAGGATTGAGGATTGAAGATTGAGGATTGGGTATTGAGGATTGAATAATGAGGACTGAGGATTTAGGATTGAGGATCGAGGATTGAAGATTGAGTACTGAGGATTGAAGATTGAGGACTGAGGGTTGAGTATTGATGTTTGAGGTCTGAAAATTGAGGATTGTGGATTGAGAATTGAGAATTGAGGATTGAGGATTGAAGATTGAGGATTGGGTATTGAGGATTGAAGAATGAGGACTGAGGATTGAGGATTGATGATTAAAGAACGAGTGTTGAGGATTGAAGATTGAGGATTGGTGATTGAGGATTGAGGATTGAGGATTGAGGATTGAGTATTGAAGGTTGAGGATTGATGATTGAGGATTGAGGATTGAGAATTGAGGATTGAGGATTGAGTATTGAGGACTGAGGATTGAAGATTGAGGATTGAGGATTGAGGATTAAAGATGGAGTATTGAGGATTGAAGATTGAGAATTGAGGATTGAGGATTGAACATTGAGGACTGAGTGTTGAGGGTTGAGTGATGAGAATTGATGTTCGTGGATAGAGATATGAAGATTGCAGATTGAGTATTGTGTATTGAAAACTGTGAATTGAGGATATTCTATTGAGGATTGAGGATTGACACCTGATTGTTGGGGGCTGAGGGCGGAAGATTGAGGATTCAGGATTGAGGATTCAGAATTGAGGTTTGAGGACTGAGGATTGAGGATTGAGGATTGAAGATTGAGTATTGAGGATTGAAGATTGAGGATTGAGGATAGACGATTGAGGATTGAGGATGAGGTCTGAGGGTTGAGGATTGAGGTTTAAGGACTGAGGACTGAGGATTGAGGATTGAGAAATGAGGATTGAGGATTGAGGATGGAGGATTGAAGATTGAGTATTGAGGATTGAAGATTGATAATTGTGGATTGAAGATTGAGTATCGAGAATTGAAGGTTGAAGATTGAGTATTGAGGATTGAGAATTGACGATGAGGGCTGTGGGTTAAGGATTGAGGTTTCAGGACTCAGGACTGAGGATTGAGGATTGAGAATTGAGGACTGAGGATTGAGGATTGAGGATTGAAGATTGAGGATTGGGTATTGAGGATTGAACATTGAGGTTTGAGGGTTGAGTATCGAGGATTGAGGATTGAGGATTGAAGATTGAATATTGATGATTGAAGATTGAGGATTGAAGATTGAGTGTTGTGGATTGAGGACGATGTCTGAGGGTTGAGTATTGATGTTTGAGGTCTGAGGATTGAGGATTGAGGATTGAGAATTGAGGATTGAAGATTGAGTATTGAGGATTGAAGGTTGAGAATTGAGGGTTGAGGATTGAAGATTGAGGACTTAGTGTTGAGGGTTGGGTGATGGGAGTTGATGTTTGTGGATTGAGATTTGAAGATTGAAGAATGGGGATTGAGTATTGAAAACTGTGAATTGAGGATATTCTATTGAGGATTGAGGATTGACAATTGATTGTTGAGGACTGAGTGCTAAAGATTGAGGATTCAGGATTGAGGATTCGGGATTGAGGTTTAAGGACTGAGGATTGAGGGTTGAGGATTGAGGATTGAGGATTGACGCTTGAGGATTGAGGGTTGAGGATGGAGGATTGAGGATGAGGGCTGAGGGTTGAGGATTGAGGTTTAAGGACTGAGGACTGAGGATTGAGGATTGAGAATTGAGGATTGAGGATTGAGGATTGAGGATTGAAGATTGAGGATTGGGTATTGAGCATTGAAGAATGAGGATTGAGGATTGAGGATAGAGGATAGAGGATTGAAGATTGAGTATTGAACATTGAGGACTGAGTGTTGTGGGTCCAGTGATGAGAATTGATGTTTGTGGATAGAGGTTTGAAGATTGCAGATTGAGTATTGAGTATTGATAACTGTCAATTGAGGATATTCTATTGAGGATTGAGGATTGTCAACTGATTGTTGAGGACTGAGGGCTGAAGATTGAGGATTCAGGATTGAGGATTCAGAATTGAGGTTTGAGGACTGAGGATAGAGGATTGAAGAATGATTATTGGGGATTGAGGATTGAGAATTGAGGATTGACGATTGAGGATTCAAGATTGAGGATTGGGTATTGAGGATTGAAGAATGACGACTGAGGATTGAGGATTGAGGATTGAGGATTGAAGATTGAGTATTGAGGATTGAAGATTGATAATTGTGGATTGAAGATTGAGTATCGAGAATTGAAGATTGAAGATTGAGGATTGAGGATTGAGAATTGACGATGAGGGCTGTGGGTTGAGGATTGAGGTTTGAGGACTGAGGACTGAGGATTGAGGATTGAGAATCGAGGACTGAGGATTGAGGATTGAGGATTGAAGATTGAGGATTGGGTATTGAGGATTGAACATTGAGGATTGAGGATTGAGTATCGAGGATTGAGGATTGAGGATTGAAGATAGAATATTGATGATTGAAGATTGAGGATTGAGGATTGAGGGTTGTGGATTGAGGACGATGTCTGAGGGTTGAGTATTGATGTTTGAGGTCTGAGGATTGAGGATTGAGGATTGAGAATTGAGGATTGAAGATTGAGTATTGAGGATTGATGGTTGAGAATTGAGGGTTGAGGATTGAAGATTGAGGACTTAGTGTTGAGGGTTGTGTGATGGGAGTTGATGTTTGTGGATTGAGATTTGAAGATTGAACAATGGGGATTGAGTATTGAAAACTGTGAATTGAGGATATTCTATTGAGGATTGGGGATTGACAATTGATTGTTGAGGACTGAGGTCTAAAGATTGAGGATTCAGGATTGAGGATTCGGGATTGAGGTTTAAGGACTGAGGATTGAGGGTTGAGGATTGAGGATTGAGGATTGACGCTTGAGGATTGAGGGTTGAGGATGGAGGATTGAAAAGAGTGGACTGAGTGTTGAGGATTAAGTGTTGAGAATTGATGTTTGAGGATTGAGATTTGATTACTGAATATTGTGGATTGAGTATTGAAACATGAGAATTAAGGATACTCTATTGAGTATTAGGAATTGAGGATTGATGGTTGAGTATTGAGGATCGGTGGTTGAAGGTCGTGTGTTGAATATTGAGGATTGAGGATTGAGGATTCAGGATTGAAGATTGAGGATTGAATAATGAGTATTGATGATTGAAGATTGAGGATTGAGAATTGAGTGTTGAGGATTGACGACGAGGACTGACGGTTGAGTATTGATGTTTGATGTCTCAGGATTGAGGATTGAGGATTGAGAATTGGGGATTGAGGATTGAGGATTGAAGATTGAGGATTGGGTATTGAGGATTGAAGAATGAGGATTGAGGATTGAGGATTGAGGATTGAGGATTGAAGATTGAGTATTGAGGTTGAAGATTGAGGATTGAGGACTGAGGATTGAGGATTGAGTATTGAGGATTGAGGATTGAGGATTGAAGATTGAGTATTGAGGATTGAAGATTGAGGAATGTGGATTGAAGATTGAGTATTGAGGATTGAAGATTGAGGATTGAGGATTGAGGATTGAGAATTGAGGATTGAGGATTGAGGATTGAGGATTGAAGATTGAGGATTGGGTATTGAGGATTGAACATTGAGGATTGAGGATTGAGGGTCGAGGATTGAGGGTTGAGGATTGAAGATTGAATATTGATGATTGAAGATTGAGGATTGAGGATTGAGTGTTGTGGATTGAGGACGAGGACTGAGGTTTGAGGATTGAGAATTGAGGATTGAGGATTGAGGATTGAGGATTGAAGATTGAGGATTGGGTATTGAGGATTGAACATTGAGGATTGAGGATTGAGGGTCGAGGATTGAGGGCTGAGGATTGAAGAATGAGGATTGAGGATTGAGGATTGAGGATTGAGAATTGAAGATTGAGTATTGAGGTTTGAAGACTGACGATTGAATGTTGAGGATTGAGCATTGAGGATTGAGCATTGAGGATTGATGATTGAGTATTGAGGATTGAAGATTGAGGATTCATGATTGAAGATTGAGGATTGAGGATTGAGGGTTGTGGATTGAGGACGAGGACTGAGGCTTGAGTATTGATGTTTGAGGTCTGAAGATAGAGGATTCAGGATTGAGGATTGAGGATTGAAGATTGAGGATTGAGGATTGATGATTAAAGATTGAGTGTTGAGTATTGAAGATTGAGGATTGATGATTCAGGATTGAGGATTGAGGATTGAGGATTGAGGATTGAGTATTGAAGTTTGAGGATTGATGATTGAGGATTGAGGATTGAGTATTGAGGACTGAGGATTGAAGATTGAGGATTGAGGATTGAGGTTTAGAGATTGAGTATTGAGGATTGAAGATTGAGAATTGAGGATTGAGGGTTGTACATTGAGGACTGAGTGTTGAGGGTTGAGTGATGAGAATTGATGTTTGTGGATAGAGATTTGAAGTTTGCTGATTGAGTATTGTGTATTGAAAACTGTGAATTGAGTATATTCTATTGAGGATTGAGGATTGTCACCTGATTGTTGAGGACAGAGGGCCGAAGATTGAGGATTCAGGATTGAGGATTCAGAATTGAGGTTTGAGGTCTGAGGATTGAGGATTGTGGATTGAACGTAGAGTATTGAGGATTGAAGATTGAGGATTGAGAATTGAGGATTGAGGATTGAGGATTGAGGATTGAGAATTGACGATGTGGGCTGTGGGTTGAGGATTGAGGTTTGAGGACTGAGGACTGAGGATTGGGGATTGAGAATTGAGGACTGAGGATTGAGGATTGAGGATTGAAGATTGAGGACTGGGTATTGAGGATTGAACATTGAGGATTGAGGATTGAGTATCGAGGATTGAGGATTGAGGATTGAAGATAGAATATTGATGATTGAAGATTGAGGATTGAGGATTGAGGGTTGTGGATTGAGGACGATGTCTGAGGGTTGAGTATTGATGTTTGAGGTCTGAGGATTGAGGATTGAGGATTCAGAATTGAGGATTGAAGATTGAGTATTGAGGATTGATGGTTGAGAATTGAGGGTTGAGGATTGAAGATTGAGGACTTAGTGTTGAGGGTTGGGTGATGGGAGTTGATGTTTGTGGATTGAGGTTTGAAGATTGAAGAATGGGGATTGAGTATTGAAAACTGTGAATTGAGGATATTCTATTGAGGATTGAGGATCGACAATTGATTGTTGAGGACTGAGTGCTAAAGATTGAGGATTCAGGATTGAGGATTCGGGATTGAGGTTTAAGGACTGAGGATTGAGGGTTGAGGATTGAGGATTGAGGATTGACGCTTGAGGATTGAGGGTTGAGGATGGAGGATTGAGGATGAGGGCTGAGGGTTGAGGATTGAGGTTTAAGGACTGAGGACTGAGGATTGAGGATTGAGAATTGAGGATTGAGGATTGAGGATTGAAGATTGAGGATTGGGTATTGAGCATTGAAGAATGAGGATTGAGGATTGAGGATTGAGGATAGAGGATTGAAGATTGAGTATTGAACATTGAGGACTGAGTGTTGTGGGTACAGTGATGAGAATTGATGTTTGTGGATAGAGGTTTGAAGATTGCAGATTGAGTATTGAGTATTGAAAACTGTGAATTGAGGATATTCTATTGAGGATTGAGGATTGTCAACTGATTGTTGAGGACTGAGGGCTGAAGATTGAGGATTCAGGATTGAGGATTCAGAATTGAGGTTTGAGGACTGAGGATAGAGGATTGAAGAATGATTATTGGGGATTGAGGATTGAGAATTGAGGATTGACGATTGAGGATTCAAGATTGAGGATTGGGTATTGAGGATTGAATAATGACGACTGAGGATTGAGGATTGAGGATTGAGGATTGAAGATTGAGTATTGAGGATTGAAGATTGATAATTGTGGATTGAAGATTGAGTATCGAGAATTGAAGATTGAAGATTGAGGATTGAGGATTGAGAATTGACGATGAGGGCTGTGGGTTGAGGATTGAGGTTTGAGGACTGAGGACTGAGGATTGAGGATTGAGAATCGAGGACTGAGGATTGAGGATTCAGGATTGAAGATTGAGGATTGGGTATTGAGGATTGAACATTGAGGATTGAGGATTGAGTATCGAGGATTGAGGATTGAGGATTGAAGATAGAATATTGATGATTGAAGATTGAGGATTGAGGATTGAGGGTTGTGGATTGAGGACGATGTCTGAGGGTTGAGTATTGATGTTTGTGGTCTGAGGATTGAGGATTGAGGATTGAGAATTGAGGATTGAAGATTGAGTATTGAGGATTGATGGTTGAGAATTGAGGGTTGAGGATTGAAGATTGAGGACTTAGTGTTGAGGGTTGGGTGATGGGAGTTGATGTTTGTGGATTGAGATTTGAAGATTGAAGAATGGGGATTGAGTATTGAAAACTGTGAATTGAGGATATTCTATTGAGGATTGAGGATTGACAATTGATTGTTGAGGACTGAGGGCTAAAGATTGAGGATTCAGGATTGAGGATTCGGGATTGAGGTTTAAGGACTGAGGATTGAGGGTTGAGGATTGAGGATTGAGGATTGACGCTTGAGGATTGAGGGTTGAGGATGGAGGATTGAAGAGAGTGGACTGAGTGTTGAGGATTAAGTGTTGAGAATTGATGTTTGAGGATTGAGATTTGATTATTGAATATTGTGGATTGAGTATTGAAACATGAGAATTAAGGATACTCTATTGAGTATTAGGAATTGAGGATTGATGGTTGAGTATTGAGGATCGGTGGTTGAAGGTCGTGTGTTGAATATTGAGGATTGAGGATTGAGGATTCAGGATTGAAGATTGAGGATTGAATAATGAGTATTGATGATTGAAGATTGAGGATTGAGAATTGAGTGTTGAGGATTGACGACGAGGACTGACGGTTGAGTATTGATGTTTGAGGTCTCAGGATTGAGGATTGAGGATTGAGAATTGGGGATTGAGGATTGAGGATTGAAGATTGAGGATTGGGTATTGAGGATTGAAGAATGAGGATTGAGGATTGAGGATTGAGGATTGAGGATTGAAGATTGAGTATTGAGGTTGAAGATTGAGGATTGAGGACTGAGGATTGAGGATTGAGTATTGAGGATTGAGGATTGAGGATTGAAGATTGAGTATTGAGGATTGAAGATTGAGGATTGTGGATTGAAGATTGAGTATTGAGGATTGAAGATTGAGGATTGAGGATTGAGGATTGAGGATTGAGAATTGAGGATTGAGGATTGAGGATTGAGGATTGAAGATTGAGGATAGGGTATTGAGGATTGAACATTGAGGATTGAGGATTGAGGGTCGAGGATTGAGGGTTGAGGATTGAAGATTGAATATTGATGATTGAAGATTGAGGATTGAGGATTGAGTGTTGTGGATTGAGGTCGAGGACTGAGGTTTGAGGATTGAGAATTGAGGATTGAGGATTGAGGATTGAGGATTGAAGATTGAGGATTGGGTAATGAGGATTGAACATTGAGGATTGAGGATTGAGGGTCGAGGATTGAGGGTTGAGGATTGAAGAATGAGGATTGAGGATTGAGGATTGAGGATTGAGAATTGAAGATTGAGTATTGAGGTTTGAAGACTGACGATTGAATGTTGAGGATTGAGCATTGAGGATTGAGCATTGAGGATTGATGATTGAGTATTGAGGATTGAAGATTGAGGATTCATGATTGAAGATTGAGGATTGAGGATTGAGGGTTGTGGATTGAGGACGAGGACTGAGGCTTGAGTATTGATGTTTGAGGTCTGAAGATAGAGGATTCAGGATTGAGGATTGAGGATTGAAGATTGAGGATTGAGGATTGATGATTAAAGATTGAGTGTTGAGGATTGAAGATTGAGGATTGATGATTGAGGATTGATGATTGAGGATTGAGGATTGAGGATTGAGTATTGAAGTTTGAGGATTGATGATTGAGGATTGAGGATTGAGGATTGAGGATTGAGTATTGAGGACTGAGGATTGAAGATTGAGGATTGAGGATTGAGGTTTAGAGATTGAGTATTGAGGATTGAAGATTGAGAATTGAGGATTGAGGGTTGTACATTGAGGACTGAGTGTTGAGGGTTGAGTGATGAGAATTGATGTTTGTGGATAGAGATTTGAAGTTTGCAGATTGAGTATTGTGTATTGAAAACTGTGAATTGAGGATATTCTATTGAGGATTGAGGATTGTCACCTGATTGTTGAGGACAGAGGGCCGAAGATTGAGGATTCAGGATTGAGTATTCAGAATTGAGGTTTGAGGTCTGAGGATTGAGGATTGTGGATTGAACGTAGAGTATTGAGGATTGAAGATTGAGGATTGAGAATTGAGGATTGAGGATTGAGGATTGAGGATTGAGAATTGACGATGAGGGCTGTGGGTTGAGGATTGAGGTTTGAGGACTGAGGACTGAGGATTGAGGATTGAGAATTGAGGACTGAGGATTGAGGATTGAGGATTGAAGATTGAGGATTGGGTATTGAGGATTGAACATTGAGGATTGAGGATAGAGTATCGAGGATTGAGGATTGAGGATTGAAGATAGAATATTGATGATTGAAGATTGAGGATTGAGGATTGAGGGTTGTGGATTGAGGACGATGTCTGAGGGTTGAGTATTGATGTTTGAGGTCTGAGGATTGAGGATTGAGGATTGAGAATTGAGGATTGAAGATTGAGTATTGAGGATTGATGGTTGAGAATTGAGGGTTGAGGATTGAAGATTGAGGACTTAGTGTTGAGGGTTGGGTGATGGGAGTTGATGTTTGTGGATTGAGATTTGAAGATTGAAGAATGGGGATTGAGTATTGAAAACTGTGAATTGAGGATATTCTATTGAGGATTGAGGATTGACAATTGATTGTTGAGGACTGAGGGCTAAAGATTGAGGATTCAGGATTGAGGATTCGGGATTGAGGTTTAAGGACTGAGGATTGAGGGTTGAGGATTGAGTATTGAGGATTGAAGATTGAGGATTGAGGATTGAGAATTGACGATGAGGGCTGTGGGTTGAGGATTGAGGTTTGAGGACTGAGGACTGAGGATTGAGGATTGAGAATCGAGGACTGAGGATTGAGGATTGAGGATTGAAGATTGAGGATTGGGTATTGAGGATTGAACATTGAGGATTGAGGATTGAGTATCGAGGATTGAGGATTGAGGATTGAAGATAGAATATTGATGATTGAAGATTGAGGATTGAGGATTGAGGGTTGTGGATTGAGGACGATGTCTGAGGGTTGAGTATTGATGTTTGTGGTCTGAGGATTGAGGATTGAGGATTGAGAATTGAGGATTGAAGATTGAGTATTGAGGATTGATGGTTGAGAATTGAGGGTTGAGGATTGAAGATTGAGGACTTAGTGTTGAGGGTTGGGTGATGGGAGTTGATGTTTGTGGATTGAGATTTGAAGATTGAAGAATGGGGATTGAGTATTGAAAACTGTGAATTGAGGATATTCTATTGAGGATTGAGGATTGACAATTGATTGTTGAGGACTGAGGGCTAAAGATTGAGGATTCAGGATTGAGGATTCGGGATTGAGGTTTAAGGACTGAGGATTGAGGGTTGAGGATTGAGGATTGAGGATTGACGCTTGAGGATTGAGGGTTGAGGATGGAGGATTGAAGAGAGTGGACTGAGTGTTGAGGATTAAGTGTTGAGAATTGATGTTTGAGGATTGAGATTTGATTATTGAATATTGTGGATTGAGTATTGAAACATGAGAATTAAGGATACTCTATTGAGTATTAGGAATTGAGGATTGATGGTTGAGTATTGAGGATCGGTGGTTGAAGGTCGTGTGTTGAATATTGAGGATTGAGGATTGAGGATTCAGGATTGAAGATTGAGGATTGAATAATGAGTATTGATGATTGAAGATTGAGGATTGAGAATTGAGTGTTGAGGATTGACGACGAGGACTGACGGTTGAGTATTGATGTTTGAGGTCTCAGGATTGAGGATTGAGGATTGAGAATTGGGGATTGAGGATTGAGGATTGAAGATTGAGGATTGGGTATTGAGGATTGAAGAATGAGGATTGAGGATTGAGGATTGAGGATTGAGGATTGAAGATTGAGTATTGAGGTTGAAGATTGAGGATTGAGGACTGAGGATTGAGGATTGAGTATTGAGGATTGAGGATTGAGGATTGAAGATTGAGTATTGAGGATTGAAGATTGAGGATTGTGGATTGAAGATTGAGTATTGAGGATTGAAGATTGAGGATTGAGGATTGAGGATTGAGGATTGAGAATTGAGGATTGAGGATTGAGGATTGAGGATTGAAGATTGAGGATAGGGTATTGAGGATTGAACATTGAGGATTGAGGATTGAGGGTCGAGGATTGAGGGTTGAGGATTGAAGATTGAATATTGATGATTGAAGATTGAGGATTGAGGATTGAGTGTTGTGGATTGAGGTCGAGGACTGAGGTTTGAGGATTGAGAATTGAGGATTGAGGATTGAGGATTGAGGATTGAAGATTGAGGATTGGGTATTGAGGATTGAACATTGAGGATTGAGGATTGAGGGTCGAGGATTGAGGGTTGAGGATTGAAGAATGAGGATTGAGGATTGAGGATTGAGGATTGAGAATTGAAGATTGAGTATTGAGGTTTGAAGACTGACGATTGAATGTTGAGGATTGAGCATTGAGGATTGAGCATTGAGGATTGATGATTGAGTATTGAGGATTGAAGATTGAGGATTCATGATTGAAGATTGAGGATTGAGGATTGAGGGTTGTGGATTGAGGACGAGGACTGAGGCTTGAGTATTGATGTTTGAGGTCTGAAGATAGAGGATTCAGGATTGAGGATTGAGGATTGAAGATTGAGGATTGAGGATTGATGATTAAAGATTGAGTGTTGAGGATTGAAGATTGAGGATTGATGATTGAGGATTGATGATTGAGGATTGAGGATTGAGGATTGAGTATTGAAGTTTGAGGATTGATGATTGAGGATTGAGGATTGAGGATTGAGGATTGAGTATTGAGGACTGAGGATTGAAGATTGAGGATTGAGGATTGAGGTTTAGAGATTGAGTATTGAGGATTGAAGATTGAGAATTGAGGATTGAGGGTTGTACATTGAGGACTGAGTGTTGAGGGTTGAGTGATGAGAATTGATGTTTGTGGATAGAGATTTGAAGTTTGCAGATTGAGTATTGTGTATTGAAAACTGTGAATTGAGGATATTCTATTGAGGATTGAGGATTGTCACCTGATTGTTGAGGACAGAGGGCCGAAGATTGAGGATTCAGGATTGAGTATTCAGAATTGAGGTTTGAGGTCTGAGGATTGAGGATTGTGGATTGAACGTAGAGTATTGAGGATTGAAGATTGAGGATTGAGAATTGAGGATTGAGGATTGAGGATTGAGGATTGAGAATTGACGATGAGGGCTGTGGGTTGAGGATTGAGGTTTGAGGACTGAGGACTGAGGATTGAGGATTGAGAATTGAGGACTGAGGATTGAGGATTGAGGATTGAAGATTGAGGATTGGGTATTGAGGATTGAACATTGAGGATTGAGGATAGAGTATCGAGGATTGAGGATTGAGGATTGAAGATAGAATATTGATGATTGAAGATTGAGGATTGAGGATTGAGGGTTGTGGATTGAGGACGATGTCTGAGGGTTGAGTATTGATGTTTGAGGTCTGAGGATTGAGGATTGAGGATTGAGAATTGAGGATTGAAGATTGAGTATTGAGGATTGATGGTTGAGAATTGAGGGTTGAGGATTGAAGATTGAGGACTTAGTGTTGAGGGTTGGGTGATGGGAGTTGATGTTTGTGGATTGAGATTTGAAGATTGAAGAATGGGGATTGAGTATTGAAAACTGTGAATTGAGGATATTCTATTGAGGATTGAGGATTGACAATTGATTGTTGAGGACTGAGGGCTAAAGATTGAGGATTCAGGATTGAGGATTCGGGATTGAGGTTTAAGGACTGAGGATTGAGGGTTGAGGATTGAGTATTGAGGATTGAAGATTGAGGATTGAGGATTGAGGATGGAGGATTGAAGAGAGAGGACTGCGTGTTGAGTATTCAGTGTTGAGGATTGATGTTTGAGGGTTGAGATTTGATTATTGATTTTTGTGGATTGAGTATTGAACGAAGACAATTCAGGGTATTCTATTGAGCATTGAGAATTGAGGATTGATTGTTGAGTATTGAGGATTGATGGTTGAGGGTTTTGTGTTGAATATTGAGGATTGAGGATTGAGGATTGAGGATTGAGGATTGAGGATTGAGGATTGAAGATTGAGTATTGAGGATTGAAGATTGAGGATTGAGGATTGATGATTAAAGATTGAGTGTTGAGTATTGAAGATTGAGGATTGATGATTCAGGATTGAGGATTGAGGATTGAAGATTGAGTATTGAGGATTGAAGATTGAGGATTGAGGATTGAGGATTGAGAATTGAGGATTGAGGATTGAGGATTGAGGATTGAAGATTGAGGATTGGGTATTGAGGATTGAACATTGAGGATTGAGGATTGAGGGTCGAGGATTGAGGGTTGAGGATTGAAGATTGAATATTGATGATTGAATATTGAGGATTGAGGATTGAGTGTTGTGGATTGAGGACGAGGACTGAGGTTTGAGGATTGAGAATTGAGGATTGAGGATTGAGGATTGAGGATTGAAGATTGAGGATTGGGTATTGAGGATTGAACATTGAGGATTGAGGATTGAGGGTCGAGGATTGAGGGTTGAGGATTGAAGAATGAGGATTGAGGATTGAGGATTGAGGATTGAGAATTGAAGATTGAGTATTGAGGTTTGAAGACTGACGATTGAATGTTGAGGATTGAGCATTGAGGATTGAGCATTGAGGATTGATGATTGAGTATTGAGGATTGAAATTGAGGATTCATGATTGAAGATTGAGGATTGAGGATTGAGGGTTGTGGATTGAGGACGAGGACTGAGGCTTGAGTATTGATGTTTGAGGTCTGAAGATAGAGGATTCAGGATTGAGGATTGAGGATTGAAGATTGAGGATTGAGGATTGATGATTAAAGATTGAGTGTTGAGTATTGAAGATTGAGGATTGATGATTCAGGATTGAGGATTGAGGATTGAGGATTGAGGATTGAGTATTGAAGTTTGAGGATTGATGGTTGAGGATTGAGGATTGAGGATTGAGGATTGAGTATTGAGGACTGAGGATTGAAGATTGAGGATTGAGGATTGAGGTTTAGAGATTGAGTATTGAGGATTGAAGATTGAGAATTGAGGATTGAGGGTTGTACATTGAGGACTGAGTGTTGAGGGTTGAGTGATGAGAATTGATGTTTGTGGATAGAGATTTGAAGTTTGCAGATTGAGTATTGTGTATTGAAAACTGTGAATTGAGTATATTCTATTGAGGATTGAGGATTGTCACCTGATTGTAGAGGACAGAGGGCCGAAGATTGAGGATTCAGGATTGAGGATTCAGAATTGAGGTTTGAGGTCTGAGGATTGAGGATTGTGGATTGAACGTAGAGTATTGAGGATTGAAGATTGAGGATTGAGAATTGAGGATTGAGGATTGAGGATTGAGGATTGAGAATTGACGATGAGGGCTGTGGGTTGAGGATTGAGGTTTGAGGACTGAGGACTGAGGATTGGGGATTGAGAATTGAGGACTGAGGATTGAGGATTGAGGATTGAAGATTGAGGATTGGGTATTGAGGATTGAACATTGAGGATTGAGGATTGAGTATCGAGGATTGAGGATTGAGGATTGAAGATAGAATATTGATGATTGAAGATTGAGGATTGAGGATTGAGGGTTGTGGATTGAGGACGATGTCTGAGGGTTGAGTATTGATGTTTGTGGTCTGAGGATTGAGCATTGAGGATTGAGAATTGAGGATTGAAGATTGAGTATTGAGGATTGATGGTTGAGAATTGAGGGTTGAGGATTGAAGATTGAGGACTTAGTGTTGAGGGTTGGGTGACGGGAGTTGATGTTTGTGGATTGAGATTTGAAGATTGAAGAATGGGGATTGAGTATTGAAAACTGTGAATTGAGGATATTCTATTGAGGATTGAGGATTGACAATTGATTGTTGAGGACTGAGGGCTAAAGATTGAGGATTCAGGATTGAGGATTCGGGATTGAGGTTTAAGGACTGAGGATTGAGGGTTGAGGATTGAGGATTGAGGATTGACGCTTGAGGATTGAGGGTTGAGGATGGAGGATTGAAAAGAGTGGACTGAGTGTTGAGGATTAAGTGTTGAGAATTGATGTTTGAGGGTTGAGATTTGATTATTGATTTTTGTGGATTGAGTATTGAACGAAGACAATTCAGGGTATTCTATTGAGCATTGAGAATTGAGGATTGATTGTTGAGTATTGAGGATTGATGGTTGAGGGTTTTGTGTTGAATATTGAGCATTGAAGAATGAGGATTGAGGATTGAGGATTGAGGATAGAGGATTGAAGATTGAGTAATGAGGATTGAAGATTGACGATTGAGGATTGTGGATTGAAGATTGAGTATTGAACATTGAGGACTGAGTGTTGTGGGTCCAGTGATGAGAATTGATGTTTGTGGATAGAGGTTTTAAGATTGCAGATTGAGTATTGAGTATTGAAAACTGTGAATTGAGGATATTCTATTGAGGATTGAGGATTGTCAACTGATTGTTGAGGACTGAGGGCTGAAGATTGAGGATTCAGGATTGAGGATACAGAATTGAGGTTTGAGGACTGAGGATAGAGGATTGAAGAATGGTTATTGGGGATTGAGGATTGAGAATTGAGGATTGACGATTGAGGATTCAAGATTGAGGATTGGGTATTGAGGATTGAAGAATGAGGACTGAGGATTGAGGGTTGAGGATTGAGGATTGAAGATTGAGTATTGAGGATTCAAGATTGATAATTGTGGATTGAAGATTGAGTATCGAGAATTGAAGATTGAAGATTGAGTATTGAGGATTGAGAATTGACGATGAGGGCTGTGGGTTAAGGATTGAGGTTTCAGGACTCAGGACTGAGGATTGAGGATTGAGAATTGAGGACTGAGGATTGAGGATTGAGGATTGAAGATTGAGGATTGGGTATTGAGGATTGAACATTGAGGTTTGAGGGTTGAGTATCGAGGATTGAGGATTGAGGATTGAAGATTGAATATTGATGATTGAAGATTGAGGATTGAAGATTGAGTGTTGTGGATTGAGGACGATGTCTGAGGGTTGAGTATTGATGTTTGAGGTCTGAGGATTGAGGATTGAGGATTGAGAATTGAGGATTGAAGATTGAGTATTGAGGATTGAAGGTTGAGTATTGAGGGTTGAGGATTGAAGATTGAGGACTTAGTGTTGAGGGTTGGTTGATGGGAGTTGATGTTTGTGGATTGAGATTTGAAGATTGAAGAATGGGGATTGAGTATTGAAAACTGTGAATTGAGGATATTCTATTGAGGATTGAGGATTGACAATTGATTGTTGAGGACTGAGTGCTAAAGATTGAGGATTCAGGATTGAGGATTCGGGATTGAGGTTTAAGGACTGAGGATTGAGTGTTGAGGATTGAGGATTGAGGATTGACGCTTGAGGATTGAGGGTTGAGGATGGAGGATTGAGGATGAGGGCTGAGGGTTGAGGATTGAGGTTTAAGGACTGAGGACTGAGGATTGAGGTTTGAGAATTGAGGATTGAGGATTGAGGATTGAAGATTGAGGATTGGGTATTGAGCATTGAAGAATGAGGATTGAGGATTGAGGATTGAGGATAGAGGATTGAAGATTGAGTATTGAACATTGAGGACTGAGTGTTGTGGGTCCAGTGATGAGAATTGATGTTTGTGGATAGAGGTTTGAAGATTGCAGATTGAGTATTGAGTATTGAAAACTGTGAATTGAGGATATTCTATTGAGGATTGAGGATTGTCAACTGATTGTTGAGGACTGAGGTCTGAAGATTGAGGATTCAGGATTGAGGATTCAGAATTGAGGTTTGAGGACTGAGGATAGAGGATTGAAGAATGATTATTGGGGATTGAGGATTGAGAATTGAGGATTGACGATTGAGGATTCAAGATTGAGGATTGGGTATTGAGGATTGAAGAATGACGACTGAGGATTGAGGATTGAGGATTGAGGATTGAAGATTGAGTATTGAGGATTGAAGATTGATAATTGTGGATTGAAGATTGAGTATCGAGAATTGAAGATTGAAGATTGAGGATTGAGGATTGAGAATTGACGATGAGGGCTGTGGGTTGAGGATTGAGGTTTGAGGACTGAGGACTGAGGATTGAGGATTGAGAATCGAGGACTGAGGATTGAGGATTGAGGATTGAAGATTGAGGATTGGGTATTGAGGATTGAACATTGAGGTTTGAGGGTTGAGTATCGAGGATTGAGGATTGAGGATTGAAGATAGAAGATTGAATATTGATGATTGAAGATTGAGGATTGAAGATTGAGGGTTGTGGATTGAGGACGATGTCTGAGGGTTGAGTATTGATGTTTGAGGTCTGAGGATTGAGGATTGAGGATTGAGAATTGAGGATTGAAGATTGAGTATTGAGGATTGAAGGTTGAGAATTGAGGGTTGAGGATTGAAGATTGAGGACTTAGTGTTGAGGGTTGGGTGATGGGAGTTGATGTTTGTGGATTGAGGTTTGAAGATTGAAGAATGGGGATTGAGTATTGAAAACTGTGAATTGAGGATATTCTATTGAGGATTGAGGATCGACAATTGATTGTTGAGGACTGAGTGCTAAAGATTGAGGATTCAGGATTGAGGATTCGGGATTGAGGTTTAAGGACTGAGGATTGAGGGTTGAGGATTGAGGATTGAGGATTGACGCTTGAGGATTGAGGGTTGAGGATGGAGGATTGAGGATGAGGACTGAGGGTTGAGGATTGAGGTTTAAGGACTGAGGACTGAGGATTGAGGATTGAGAATTGAGGATTGAGGATTGAGGATTGAAGATTGAGGATTGGGTATTGAGCATTGAAGAATGAGGATTGAGGATTGAGGATTGAGGATAGAGGATTGAAGATTGAGTATTGAACATTGAGGACTGAGTGTTGTGGGTCCAGTGATGAGAATTGATGTTTGTGGATAGAGGTTTGAAGATTGCAGATTGAGTATTGAGTATTGAAAACTGTGAATTGAGGATATTCTATTGAGGATTGAGGATTGTCAACTGATTGTTGAGGACTGAGGGCTGAAGATTGAGGATTCAGGATTGAGGATTCAGAATTGAGGTTTGAGGACTGAGGATAGAGGATTGAAGAATGATTATTGGGGATTGAGGATTGAGAATTGAGGATTGACGATTGAGGATTCAGGATTGAGGATTGGGTATTGAGGATTGAATAATGACGACTGAGGATTGAGGATTGAGGATTGAGGATTGAAGATTGAGTATTGAGGATTGAAGATTGATAATTGTGGATTGAAGATTGAGTATCGAGAATTGAAGATTGAAGATTGAGGATTGAGGATTGAGAATTGACGATGAGGGCTGTGGGTTGAGGATTGAGGTTTGAGGACTGAGGACTGAGGATTGAGGATTGAGAATCGAGGACTGAGGATTGAGGATTGAGGATTGAAGATTGAGGATTGGGTATTGAGGATTGAACATTGAGGATTGAGGATTGAGTATCGAGGATTGAGGATTGAGGATTGAAGATAGAATATTGATGATTGAAGATTGAGGATTGAGGATTGAGGGTTGTGGATTGAGGACGATGTCTGAGGGTTGAGTATTGATGTTTGTGGTCTGAGGATTGAGCATTGAGGATTGAGAATTGAGGATTGAAGATTGAGTATTGAGGATTGATGGTTGAGAATTGAGGGTTGAGGATTGAAGATTGAGGACTTAGTGTTGAGGGTTGGGTGACGGGAGTTGATGTTTGTGGATTGAGATTTGAAGATTGAAGAATGGGGATTGAGTATTGAAAACTGTGAATTGAGGATATTCTATTGAGGATTGAGGATTGACAATTGATTGTTGAGGACTGAGGGCTAAAGATTGAGGATTCAGGATTGAGGATTCGGGATTGAGGTTTAAGGACTGAGGATTGAGGGTTGAGGATTGAGGATTGAGGATTGACGCTTGAGGATTGAGGGTTGAGGATGGAGGATTGAAAAGAGTGGACTGAGTGTTGAGGATTAAGTGTTGAGAATTGATGTTTGAGGGTTGAGATTTGATTCTTGATTTTTGTGGATTGAGTATTGAACGAAGACAATTCAGGGTATTCTATTGAGCATTGAGAATTGAGGATTGATTGTTGAGTATTGAGGATTGATGGTTGAGGGTTTTGTGTTGAATATTGAGGATTGAGGATTGAGGATTGAGGATTGAGGATTGAGGATTGAGGATTGAAGGTTGAGTATTGAGGATTGAAGGTTGAGGATTGAGGATAGAGGATTGAGGATTGAGGATTGAAGATTGAGGATTGGGGATCGAGGATTGACGATTGAGGATTGAGTATTGACGGTTGAGAATTGAGGATTGAGGATTGAAGATTGAGTATTGAGGATTGAAGATTGAGGATTGAGGATTGAGGATTGAGGATTGAGGACTGAAGATTGAGGATTGAGGATTGAGCATTGAGGATTGAAGATTGGGGACTGGGGATTGAGGATTGAAGGTTGAGGATTAAGGATTGAGGATTGGGGATTGGGGATCTTGGATTGGAGATTGATTATTGACGATTGAAGATTGAGGGTTGAGGATTGATGATTGAGAATTGAGAATTGAGGGTGAGGACTGAGGGTTGAGGATTGAGGTTTGAGGATTGAGGACTGAGGATTGACAATTGAGTATTGAAGATTGAGGATTGATGACAGAGGATTGAGGATTGAGGATTGATGATTGCGGATTGAGTATTGAAAATTGAGTATTGAGGATTGAATATTGAGGATTGATGATTGAGGATTGTGGATTGAAGATTGAGTATTGAGGATTGAAGATTGAGGATCGAGGATTGAGTGTGGAGGATTGAAGATTGAATATTGATGATTGAAGATTGAGGATTGAGGATTGAGGATTGAGGATTGAGGATTGAATATTGAGTATTGAGGATTGAAGATTGAGGATTGAGGATTGACGATTGAGGATTGAGGATTGAGGTTTGAGGATTGACGATGAGGGCTGAGGGTTGAGGATTGAGGTTTGAGGTCTCAGGACTGAGGATTGAGGATTGAGAATTGAGGATTGAAGATTGAGGATTGGGTATTGAGGATTGAACATTGAGGATTGAGGATTGAGGATCGAGGATTGAGGGTTGAGGATTGAAGATTGAATATTGATGATTGAAGATTGAGGATTGAGGATTGAGGGTTGTGGATTGAGGACGAGGACTGAGGGTTGAGTATTGATGTTTGAGGTCTGAAAATTGAGGATTGAGGATTGAGAATTGAGGATTGAGGATTGAGGATTGAGGATTGAAGATTGAGGATTGAGGATTGAGGATTAAAGATGGAGTATTGAGGATTGAAGATTGAGAGTTGAGGATTGAGGATTGAACATTGAGGACTGAGTGTTGAGGGTTGAGTGATGAGAATTGATGTTTGTGGATAGAGATATGAAGATTGCAGATTGAGTATTGTGTATTGAAAACTGTGAATTGAGGATATTCTATTGAGGATTGAGGATTGACACCAGATTGTTGAGGACTGAGGGCGGAAGATTGAGGATTCAGGATTGAGGATTCAGAATTGAGGTTTGAAGACTGAGGATTGAGGATTGAGGATTGAACGTAGAGTATTGAAGATTGAAGATTGAGGATTGAGAATTGAGGATTGAGGATTGAGGATGAGGGCTGAGGGTTGAGGATTGAGGTTTAAGGACTGAGTACTGAGGATTGAGGATTGAGAATTGAGGATTGAGGATTGAGCATTGAAGATTGAGGATTGGGTATTGAGCATTGAAGAATGAGGATTGAGGATTGAGGATTGAGTATCGAGAATTGAAGATTGAAGATTGAGGATTGAGGATTGAGAATTGACGATGAGGGCTGTGGGTTGAGGATTGAGGTTTGAGGACTGAGGACTGAGGATTGAGGATTGAGAATTGAGGACTGAGGAATGAGGATTGAGGATTGAAGATTGAGGATTGGGTATTGAGGATTGAACATTGAGGATTGAGGATTGAGTATCGAGGATTGAGGATTGAGGATTGAAGATAGAATATTGATGATTGAAGATTGAAGATTGAGAATTGAGGATTGAGGATTGAGGATTGAAGATTGAGGATTGGGTATTGAGGATTGAATAATGAGGACTGAGGATTTAGGATTGAGGATCGAGGATTGAAGATTGAGTACTGAGGATTGAAGATTGAGGACTGAGGGTTGAGTATTGATGTTTGAGGTCTGAAAATTGAGGATTGTGGATTGAGAATTGAGAATTGAGGATTGAGGATTGAAGATTGAGGATTGGGTATTGAGGATTGAAGAATGAGGACTGAGGATTGAGGATTGATGATTAAAGAACGAGTGTTGAGGATTGAAGATTGAGGATTGGTGATTGAGGATTGAGGATTGAGGATTGAGGATTGAGTATTGAAGGTTGAGGATTGATGATTGAGGATTGAGGATTGAGAATTGAGGATTGAGGATTGAGTATTGAGGACTGAGGATTGAAGATTGAGGATTGAGGATTGAGGATTAAAGATGGAGTATTGAGGATTGAAGATTGAGAATTGAGGATTGAGGATTGAACATTGAGGACTGAGTGTTGAGGGTTGAGTGATGAGAATTGATGTTCGTGGATAGAGATATGAAGATTGCAGATTGAGTATTGTGTATTGAAAACTGTGAATTGAGGATATTCTATTGAGGATTGAGGATTGACACCTGATTGTTGGGGGCTGAGGGCGGAAGATTGAGGATTCAGGATTGAGGATTCAGAATTGAGGTTTGAGGACTGAGGATTGAGGATTGAGGATTGAAGATTGAGTATTGAGGATTGAAGATTGAGGATTGAGGATAGACGATTGAGGATTGAGGATGAGGTCTGAGGGTTGAGGATTGAGGTTTAAGGACTGAGGACTGAGGATTGAGGATTGAGAAATGAGGATTGAGGATTGAGGATGGAGGATTGAAGATTGAGTATTGAGGATTGAAGATTGATAATTGTGGATTGAAGATTGAGTATCGAGAATTGAAGGTTGAAGATTGAGTATTGAGGATTGAGAATTGACGATGAGGGCTGTGGGTTAAGGATTGAGGTTTCAGGACTCAGGACTGAGGATTGAGGATTGAGAATTGAGGACTGAGGATTGAGGATTGAGGATTGAAGATTGAGGATTGGGTATTGAGGATTGAACATTGAGGTTTGAGGGTTGAGTATCGAGGATTGAGGATTGAGGATTGAAGATTGAATATTGATGATTGAAGATTGAGGATTGAAGATTGAGTGTTGTGGATTGAGGACGATGTCTGAGGGTTGAGTATTGATGTTTGAGGTCTGAGGATTGAGGATTGAGGATTGAGAATTGAGGATTGAAGATTGAGTATTGAGGATTGAAGGTTGAGAATTGAGGGTTGAGGATTGAAGATTGAGGACTTAGTGTTGAGGGTTGGGTGATGGGAGTTGATGTTTGTGGATTGAGATTTGAAGATTGAAGAATGGGGATTGAGTATTGAAAACTGTGAATTGAGGATATTCTATTGAGGATTGAGGATTGACAATTGATTGTTGAGGACTGAGTGCTAAAGATTGAGGATTCAGGATTGAGGATTCGGGATTGAGGTTTAAGGACTGAGGATTGAGGGTTGAGGATTGAGGATTGAGGATTGACGCTTGAGGATTGAGGGTTGAGGATGGAGGATTGAGGATGAGGGCTGAGGGTTGAGGATTGAGGTTTAAGGACTGAGGACTGAGGATTGAGGATTGAGAATTGAGGATTGAGGATTGAGGATTGAGGATTGAAGATTGAGGATTGGGTATTGAGCATTGAAGAATGAGGATTGAGGATTGAGGATAGAGGATAGAGGATTGAAGATTGAGTATTGAACATTGAGGACTGAGTGTTGTGGGTCCAGTGATGAGAATTGATGTTTGTGGATAGAGGTTTGAAGATTGCAGATTGAGTATTGAGTATTGATAACTGTCAATTGAGGATATTCTATTGAGGATTGAGGATTGTCAACTGATTGTTGAGGACTGAGGGCTGAAGATTGAGGATTCAGGATTGAGGATTCAGAATTGAGGTTTGAGGACTGAGGATAGAGGATTGAAGAATGATTATTGGGGATTGAGGATTGAGAATTGAGGATTGACGATTGAGGATTCAAGATTGAGGATTGGGTATTGAGGATTGAAGAATGACGACTGAGGATTGAGGATTGAGGATTGAGGATTGAAGATTGAGTATTGAGGATTGAAGATTGATAATTGTGGATTGAAGATTGAGTATCGAGAATTGAAGATTGAAGATTGAGGATTGAGGATTGAGAATTGACGATGAGGGCTGTGGGTTGAGGATTGAGGTTTGAGGACTGAGGACTGAGGATTGAGGATTGAGAATCGAGGACTGAGGATTGAGGATTGAGGATTGAAGATTGAGGATTGGGTATTGAGGATTGAACATTGAGGATTGAGGATTGAGTATCGAGGATTGAGGATTGAGGATTGAAGATAGAATATTGATGATTGAAGATTGAGGATTGAGGATTGAGGGTTGTGGATTGAGGACGATGTCTGAGGGTTGAGTATTGATGTTTGAGGTCTGAGGATTGAGGATTGAGGATTGAGAATTGAGGATTGAAGATTGAGTATTGAGGATTGATGGTTGAGAATTGAGGGTTGAGGATTGAAGATTGAGGACTTAGTGTTGAGGGTTGTGTGATGGGAGTTGATGTTTGTGGATTGAGATTTGAAGATTGAACAATGGGGATTGAGTATTGAAAACTGTGAATTGAGGATATTCTATTGAGGATTGGGGATTGACAATTGATTGTTGAGGACTGAGGTCTAAAGATTGAGGATTCAGGATTGAGGATTCGGGATTGAGGTTTAAGGACTGAGGATTGAGGGTTGAGGATTGAGGATTGAGGATTGACGCTTGAGGATTGAGGGTTGAGGATGGAGGATTGAAAAGAGTGGACTGAGTGTTGAGGATTAAGTGTTGAGAATTGATGTTTGAGGATTGAGATTTGATTACTGAATATTGTGGATTGAGTATTGAAACATGAGAATTAAGGATACTCTATTGAGTATTAGGAATTGAGGATTGATGGTTGAGTATTGAGGATCGGTGGTTGAAGGTCGTGTGTTGAATATTGAGGATTGAGGATTGAGGATTCAGGATTGAAGATTGAGGATTGAATAATGAGTATTGATGATTGAAGATTGAGGATTGAGAATTGAGTGTTGAGGATTGACGACGAGGACTGACGGTTGAGTATTGATGTTTGATGTCTCAGGATTGAGGATTGAGGATTGAGAATTGGGGATTGAGGATTGAGGATTGAAGATTGAGGATTGGGTATTGAGGATTGAAGAATGAGGATTGAGGATTGAGGATTGAGGATTGAGGATTGAAGATTGAGTATTGAGGTTGAAGATTGAGGATTGAGGACTGAGGATTGAGGATTGAGTATTGAGGATTGAGGATTGAGGATTGAAGATTGAGTATTGAGGATTGAAGATTGAGGAATGTGGATTGAAGATTGAGTATTGAGGATTGAAGATTGAGGATTGAGGATTGAGGATTGAGAATTGAGGATTGAGGATTGAGGATTGAGGATTGAAGATTGAGGATTGGGTATTGAGGATTGAACATTGAGGATTGAGGATTGAGGGTCGAGGATTGAGGGTTGAGGATTGAAGATTGAATATTGATGATTGAAGATTGAGGATTGAGGATTGAGTGTTGTGGATTGAGGACGAGGACTGAGGTTTGAGGATTGAGAATTGAGGATTGAGGATTGAGGATTGAGGATTGAAGATTGAGGATTGGGTATTGAGGATTGAACATTGAGGATTGAGGATTGAGGGTCGAGGATTGAGGGCTGAGGATTGAAGAATGAGGATTGAGGATTGAGGATTGAGGATTGAGAATTGAAGATTGAGTATTGAGGTTTGAAGACTGACGATTGAATGTTGAGGATTGAGCATTGAGGATTGAGCATTGAGGATTGATGATTGAGTATTGAGGATTGAAGATTGAGGATTCATGATTGAAGATTGAGGATTGAGGATTGAGGGTTGTGGATTGAGGACGAGGACTGAGGCTTGAGTATTGATGTTTGAGGTCTGAAGATAGAGGATTCAGGATTGAGGATTGAGGATTGAAGATTGAGGATTGAGGATTGATGATTAAAGATTGAGTGTTGAGTATTGAAGATTGAGGATTGATGATTCAGGATTGAGGATTGAGGATTGAGGATTGAGGATTGAGTATTGAAGTTTGAGGATTGATGATTGAGGATTGAGGATTGAGTATTGAGGACTGAGGATTGAAGATTGAGGATTGAGGATTGAGGTTTAGAGATTGAGTATTGAGGATTGAAGATTGAGAATTGAGGATTGAGGGTTGTACATTGAGGACTGAGTGTTGAGGGTTGAGTGATGAGAATTGATGTTTGTGGATAGAGATTTGAAGTTTGCTGATTGAGTATTGTGTATTGAAAACTGTGAATTGAGTATATTCTATTGAGGATTGAGGATTGTCACCTGATTGTTGAGGACAGAGGGCCGAAGATTGAGGATTCAGGATTGAGGATTCAGAATTGAGGTTTGAGGTCTGAGGATTGAGGATTGTGGATTGAACGTAGAGTATTGAGGATTGAAGATTGAGGATTGAGAATTGAGGATTGAGGATTGAGGATTGAGGATTGAGAATTGACGATGTGGGCTGTGGGTTGAGGATTGAGGTTTGAGGACTGAGGACTGAGGATTGGGGATTGAGAATTGAGGACTGAGGATTGAGGATTGAGGATTGAAGATTGAGGACTGGGTATTGAGGATTGAACATTGAGGATTGAGGATTGAGTATCGAGGATTGAGGATTGAGGATTGAAGATAGAATATTGATGATTGAAGATTGAGGATTGAGGATTGAGGGTTGTGGATTGAGGACGATGTCTGAGGGTTGAGTATTGATGTTTGAGGTCTGAGGATTGAGGATTGAGGATTCAGAATTGAGGATTGAAGATTGAGTATTGAGGATTGATGGTTGAGAATTGAGGGTTGAGGATTGAAGATTGAGGACTTAGTGTTGAGGGTTGGGTGATGGGAGTTGATGTTTGTGGATTGAGGTTTGAAGATTGAAGAATGGGGATTGAGTATTGAAAACTGTGAATTGAGGATATTCTATTGAGGATTGAGGATCGACAATTGATTGTTGAGGACTGAGTGCTAAAGATTGAGGATTCAGGATTGAGGATTCGGGATTGAGGTTTAAGGACTGAGGATTGAGGGTTGAGGATTGAGGATTGAGGATTGACGCTTGAGGATTGAGGGTTGAGGATGGAGGATTGAGGATGAGGGCTGAGGGTTGAGGATTGAGGTTTAAGGACTGAGGACTGAGGATTGAGGATTGAGAATTGAGGATTGAGGATTGAGGATTGAAGATTGAGGATTGGGTATTGAGCATTGAAGAATGAGGATTGAGGATTGAGGATTGAGGATAGAGGATTGAAGATTGAGTATTGAACATTGAGGACTGAGTGTTGTGGGTACAGTGATGAGAATTGATGTTTGTGGATAGAGGTTTGAAGATTGCAGATTGAGTATTGAGTATTGAAAACTGTGAATTGAGGATATTCTATTGAGGATTGAGGATTGTCAACTGATTGTTGAGGACTGAGGGCTGAAGATTGAGGATTCAGGATTGAGGATTCAGAATTGAGGTTTGAGGACTGAGGATAGAGGATTGAAGAATGATTATTGGGGATTGAGGATTGAGAATTGAGGATTGACGATTGAGGATTCAAGATTGAGGATTGGGTATTGAGGATTGAATAATGACGACTGAGGATTGAGGATTGAGGATTGAGGATTGAAGATTGAGTATTGAGGATTGAAGATTGATAATTGTGGATTGAAGATTGAGTATCGAGAATTGAAGATTGAAGATTGAGGATTGAGGATTGAGAATTGACGATGAGGGCTGTGGGTTGAGGATTGAGGTTTGAGGACTGAGGACTGAGGATTGAGGATTGAGAATCGAGGACTGAGGATTGAGGATTCAGGATTGAAGATTGAGGATTGGGTATTGAGGATTGAACATTGAGGATTGAGGATTGAGTATCGAGGATTGAGGATTGAGGATTGAAGATAGAATATTGATGATTGAAGATTGAGGATTGAGGATTGAGGGTTGTGGATTGAGGACGATGTCTGAGGGTTGAGTATTGATGTTTGTGGTCTGAGGATTGAGGATTGAGGATTGAGAATTGAGGATTGAAGATTGAGTATTGAGGATTGATGGTTGAGAATTGAGGGTTGAGGATTGAAGATTGAGGACTTAGTGTTGAGGGTTGGGTGATGGGAGTTGATGTTTGTGGATTGAGATTTGAAGATTGAAGAATGGGGATTGAGTATTGAAAACTGTGAATTGAGGATATTCTATTGAGGATTGAGGATTGACAATTGATTGTTGAGGACTGAGGGCTAAAGATTGAGGATTCAGGATTGAGGATTCGGGATTGAGGTTTAAGGACTGAGGATTGAGGGTTGAGGATTGAGGATTGAGGATTGACGCTTGAGGATTGAGGGTTGAGGATGGAGGATTGAAGAGAGTGGACTGAGTGTTGAGGATTAAGTGTTGAGAATTGATGTTTGAGGATTGAGATTTGATTATTGAATATTGTGGATTGAGTATTGAAACATGAGAATTAAGGATACTCTATTGAGTATTAGGAATTGAGGATTGATGGTTGAGTATTGAGGATCGGTGGTTGAAGGTCGTGTGTTGAATATTGAGGATTGAGGATTGAGGATTCAGGATTGAAGATTGAGGATTGAATAATGAGTATTGATGATTGAAGATTGAGGATTGAGAATTGAGTGTTGAGGATTGACGACGAGGACTGACGGTTGAGTATTGATGTTTGAGGTCTCAGGATTGAGGATTGAGGATTGAGAATTGGGGATTGAGGATTGAGGATTGAAGATTGAGGATTGGGTATTGAGGATTGAAGAATGAGGATTGAGGATTGAGGATTGAGGATTGAGGATTGAAGATTGAGTATTGAGGTTGAAGATTGAGGATTGAGGACTGAGGATTGAGGATTGAGTATTGAGGATTGAGGATTGAGGATTGAAGATTGAGTATTGAGGATTGAAGATTGAGGATTGTGGATTGAAGATTGAGTATTGAGGATTGAAGATTGAGGATTGAGGATTGAGGATTGAGGATTGAGAATTGAGGATTGAGGATTGAGGATTGAGGATTGAAGATTGAGGATAGGGTATTGAGGATTGAACATTGAGGATTGAGGATTGAGGGTCGAGGATTGAGGGTTGAGGATTGAAGATTGAATATTGATGATTGAAGATTGAGGATTGAGGATTGAGTGTTGTGGATTGAGGTCGAGGACTGAGGTTTGAGGATTGAGAATTGAGGATTGAGGATTGAGGATTGAGGATTGAAGATTGAGGATTGGGTAATGAGGATTGAACATTGAGGATTGAGGATTGAGGGTCGAGGATTGAGGGTTGAGGATTGAAGAATGAGGATTGAGGATTGAGGATTGAGGATTGAGAATTGAAGATTGAGTATTGAGGTTTGAAGACTGACGATTGAATGTTGAGGATTGAGCATTGAGGATTGAGCATTGAGGATTGATGATTGAGTATTGAGGATTGAAGATTGAGGATTCATGATTGAAGATTGAGGATTGAGGATTGAGGGTTGTGGATTGAGGACGAGGACTGAGGCTTGAGTATTGATGTTTGAGGTCTGAAGATAGAGGATTCAGGATTGAGGATTGAGGATTGAAGATTGAGGATTGAGGATTGATGATTAAAGATTGAGTGTTGAGGATTGAAGATTGAGGATTGATGATTGAGGATTGATGATTGAGGATTGAGGATTGAGGATTGAGTATTGAAGATTGAGGATTGATGATTGAGGATTGAGGATTGAGGATTGAGGATTGAGGATTGAGGATTGAGGATTGAAGGTTGAGTATTGAGGATTGAAGGTTGAGGATTGAGGATAGAGGATTGAGGATTGAGGATTGAAGATTGAGGATTGGGGATCGAGGATTGACGATTGAGGATTGAGTATTGACGATTGAGAATTGAGGATTGAGGATTGAAGATTGAGTATTGAGGATTGAAGATTGAGGATTGAGGATTGAGGATTGAGGATTGAGGACTGAAGATTGAGGATTGAGGATTGAGCATTGAGGATTGAAGATTGGGGACTGGGGATTGAGGATTGAAGGTTGAGGATTAAGGATTGAGGATTGGGGATTGGGGATCTTGGATTGGAGATTGATTATTGACGATTGAGCATTGAGGGTTGAGGATTGATGATTGAGAATTGAGAATTGAGGATGAGGACTGAGGGTTGAGGATTGAGGTTTGAGGATTGAGGACTGAGGATTGAGGATTGAGGATTGAGGATTGAGGATTGAAGATTGAGGATTGAGGATTGAGGGTCGAGGATTGAGGGTTAAGGATTGAAGATTGAATATTGATGATTGAAGATTGAGGATTGAGGATTGAGTGTTGTGGATTGAGGACGAGGACTGAGGTTTGAGGATTGAGAATTGAGGATTGAGGATTCAGGATTGAGGATTGAAGATTGAGGATTGGGTATTGAGGATTGAACATTGAGGATTGAGGATTGAGGGTCGAGGATTGAGGGTTGAGGATTGAAGATTGAATATTGATGATTGAAGATTGAGGATTGAGGATTGAGTGTTGTGGATTGAGGACGATGACTGAGGGTTTAGCATTGATGTTTGAGGTCTGAAGATTGAGGATTGAGGATTGAGAATTGAGGATTGAGGATTGAGGATTGAAGATTGAGGATTCGGTATTGAGGATTGAAGAATGAGGACTGAGGATTTAGGATTGAGGATCGAGGATTGAAGATTGAGTATTGAGGATTGAAGATTGAGGATTGAGGATTGAGGATTGAGGATTGAGAATTGAGGATTCACGATTGAGTATTGAGGATTGAAGATTGAGGATTGAGGATTGATGATTAATGATTGAGTGTTGAGGATTGAAGATTGAGGATTGATGATTGAGGATTGAGGATTGAGTATTGAGGATTGAGGATTGAGGATTGAGTATTGAATGTTGAGGATTGATGATTGAGGATTGAGGATTGAGAATTGAGGATTGAGTATTGAGGACTGAGGATTGAAGATTGAGGATTGAGGATTGAGGATTGAGGATTGAAGATTGAGGATTGGGTATTGAGGATTGAACATTGAGGATTGAGGATTGAGGGTCGAGGATTGAGGGTTGAGGATTGAAGATTGAATATTGATGATTGAAGATTGAGGATTGAGGATTGAGTGTTGTGGATTTAGGACGATGACTGAGGGTTTAGTATTGATGTTTGAGGTCTGAAGATTGAGGATTGTGGATTGAGAATTGAGGATTGAGGATTGAGGATTGAAGATTGAGGATTGGGTATTGAGGATTGAAGAATGAGGACTGAGGATTTAGGATTGAGGATCGAGGATTGAAGATTGAGTATTGAGAATTGAAAATTGAGGATTGAGGATTGAGGATTGAGGATTGAGGATTCAGGATTGAGGATTGAGGATTGAAGATTGAGGATTGAGGATTGATGATTAAAGATTGAGTGTTGAGGATTGAAGATTGAGGATTGATGATTGAGGATTGAGGATTGAGGATTGAGGATTGAGGATTGAGGATTGAAGATTGAGGATTGAGGATTGATGATTAAAGATTGAGTGTTGAGGATTGAAGATTGAGGATTGATGATTGAGGATTGAGGATTGAGGATTGAGGATTGAGGATTGAGGATTGAGTATTGAATGTTGAGGATTGATGATTGAGGATTGAGGATTGAGAATTGAGGATTGAGTATTGAGGACTGAGGATTGAAGATTGAGGATTGAGGATTGAGGATTGAGGATTGAAGATTGAGGATTGGGTATTGAGGATTGAACATTGAGGATTGAGGATTGAGGGTCGAGGATTGAGGGTTGAGGATTGAAGATTGAATATTGATGATTGAAGATCGAGGATTGAGGATTGAGGGTTGAGGATTGAGGATTGAGGATTGAGGATTGAGGATTGAGTATTGAATGTTGAGGATTGATGATTGAGGATTGAGGATTGAGAATTGAGGATTGAGTATTGAGGACTGAGGATTGAAGGTTGAGGATTGAGGATTGAGGATTGAGAATTGAAGATTGAGTATTGAGGTTTGAAGACTGACGATTGAGGGTTGAGGATTGAGGATTGAGGATTGAGGATTGAGTATTGAAGGTTGAGGATTGATGATTGAGGATTGAGGATTGAAGATTGAGGATTGGGCATTGAGGATTGAACATTGAGGATTGAGGATTGAGGGTCGAGGATTGAGGGTTGAGGATTGAAGATTGAATATTGATGATTGAAGATTGAGGATTGAGGATTGAGGGTTGTGGATTGAGGACGAGGACTGAGGGTTTAGTATTGATGTTTGAGGTCTGAAGATTGAGGATTGAAGATTGAGAATTGAGGATTGAGGATTGAGGATTGAAGATTGAGGATTGGGTATTGAGGATTGAAGAATGAGGACTGAGGATTTAGGATTGAGGATCGAGGATTGAAGATTGAGTATTGAGGATTGAAGATTTAGGACTGAGGGTTGAGTATTGACGTTTGAGGTCTGAAAATTGAGGATTGGGGATTGAGAATTGAGAATTGAGGATTGAGGATTGAAGATTGAGGATTGGGTATTGAGGATTGAAGAATGAGGACTGAGGATTGAGGATTGATGATTAAAGATTGAGTGTTGAGGATTGAAGATTGAGGATTGCTGATTGAGGATTGAGGATTGAGGATTGAGGATTGAGGATTGAGTATTGAAGGTTGAGGATTGATGATTGAGGATTGAGGATTGAGGATTGAGGATTGAGTATTGAGGACTGAGGATTGAAGATTGAGGATTGAGGATTGAGGATTAAAGATGGAGTATTGAGGATTGAAGATTGAGAATTGAGGATTGAGGATTGAACATTGAGGACTGAGTGTTGAGGGTTGAGTGATGAGAATTGATGTTCGTGGATAGAGATATGAAGATTGCAGATTGAATATTGTGTATTGAAAACTGTCAATTGAGGATATTCTATTGAGGATTGAGGATTGACACCTGATTGTTGAGGGCTGAGGGCGGAAGATTGAGGATTCAGGATTGAGGATTCAGAATTGAGGTTTGAGGACTGAGGATTGAGGATTGAGGATTGAAGATTGAGTATTGAGGATTGAAGATTGAGGATTGAGGATAGAGGATTGAGGATTGAGGATGAGGTCTGAGGGTTGAGGATTGAGGTTTAAGGACTGAGGACTGAGGATTGAGGATTGAGAAATGAGGATTGAGGACTGAGGATTGAAGATTGAGGATTGGGTATTGAGCATTGAAGAGTGAGGATTGAGGATTGAGGATTGAGGATAGAGGATTGAAGATTGAGTAATGAGGATTGAAGATTGACGATTGAGGATTGTGGAATGAAGATTGAGTATTGAACATTGAGGACTGAGTGTTGTGGGTCCAGTGATGAGAATTGATGTTTGTGGATAGAGGTTTTAAGATTGCAGATTGAGTATTGAGTATTGAAAACTGTGAATTGAGGATATTCTATTGAGGATTGAGGATTGTCAACTGATTGTTGAGGACTGAGGGCTGAAGATTGAGGATTCAGGATTGAGGATTCAGAATTGAGGTTTGAGGACTGAGGATAGAGGATTGAAGAATGATTATTGGGGATTGAGGATTGAGAATTGAGGATTGACGATTGAGGATTCAAGATTGAGGATTGGGTATTGAGGATTGAAGAATGAGGACTGAGGATTGAGGATTGAGGATTGAGGATTGAAGATTGAGTATTGAGGATTGAAGACTGATAATTGTGGATTGAAGATTGAGTATCGAGAATTGAAGATTGAAGATTGAGGATTGAGGATTGAGAATTGACGATGAGGGCTGTGGGTTAAGGATTGATTTTTCAGGACTCAGGACTGAGGATTGAGGATTGAGAATTGAGGACTGAGGATTGAGGATTGAGGATTGAAGATTGAGGATTGGGTATTGAGGATTGAACATTGAGGTTTGAGTGTTGAGTATCGAGGATTGAGGATTGAGGATTGAAGATTGAATATTGATGATTGAAGATTGAGGATTGAAGATTGAGGGTTGTGGATTGAGGACGATGTCTGAGGGTTGAGTATTGATGTTTGAGGTCTGAGGATTGAGGATTGAGGATTGAGAATTGAGGATTGAAGATTGAGTATTGAGGATTGAAGGTTGAGAATTGAGGGTTGAGGATTGAAGATTGAGGACTTAGTGTTGAGGGTTGGGTGATGGGAGTTGATGTTTGTGGATTGAGATTTGAAGATTGAAGAATGGGGATTGAGTATTGAAAACTGTGAATTGAGGATATTCTATAGAGGATTGAGGATTGACAATTGATTGTTGAGGACTGAGAGCTAAAGATTGAGGATTCAGGTTTGAGGATTCGGGATTGAGGTTTAAGGACTGAGGATTGGGGGTTGAGTATTGAGGATTGAGGATTGACGCTTGCGGATTGAGGGTTGAGGATGGAGGATTGAAAAGAGTGGACTGAGTGTTGAGGATTGAGTGTTGAGTATTGATGTTTGAGGATTGAGATTTGATTATTGAATATTGTGGATTGAGTATTGAACCATGAGAATTCAGGATACTCTATTGAGTATTAGGAATTGAGGATTGATGGTTGAGTATTGAGGATCGGTGGTTGAGGGTTGTGTGTTGAATATTGAGGATTGAGGATTGAGGATTGAGGATTGAGGATTGAAGTTTGAGGATTGTGCATTGAGGATTGAGGATTGAACGTTGAGGACTGAGTGTTAAGGGTTGAGTGATGAGAATTGATGTTTGTGGATAGAGGTTTGAAGATTGCAGATTAGGTATCGAGTATTGAAAACTGTGAATTGAGGATATTCTGTTGAGGATTCAGGGCTGACAACTGATTGTTGAGGACTGAGGTCTGAAGATTGAGGATTCAGGATTGAGGATTCAGAATTGAGGTTTGAGGACTGAGGATTGACGATTGAAGATTGAGTACCGAGGGTTGAAGATTGAGGATTGAGGATCGAGGATTGAGGATTGAGGATGAGGGCTGAGGGTTGAGTATTGAGGTTTGAGGACTGAGGACTGACGATTGAGGATTGAGAATTGAAGATTGAGGATTAAGTGTTGAAGATTGAGGATTGGGTATTGAGGATTGAAGAATGAGGATTGAGGATTGAGGATTGAGGATTGAGAATTGAAGATTGAGTATTGAGGTTTGAAGACTGACGATTGAATGTTGAGGATTGAGCATTGAAGATTGAGGATTGAGGATTGAGAATTGACGATGAGGGCTGTGGGTTAAGGATTGAGGTTTCAGGACTCAGGACTGAGGATTGAGGATTGAGAATTGAGGACTGAGGATTGAGGATTGAGGATTGAAAATTGAGGATTGGGTATTGAGGATTGAACATTGAGGATTGAGGATTGAGAATTGAAGATTGAGTATTGAGGTTTGAAGACTGACGATTGAATGTTGAGGATTGAGCATTGAAGATTGAGGATTGAGGATTGAGAATTGACGATGAGGGCTGTGGGTTAAGGATTGAGGTTTCAGGACTCAGGACTGAGGATTGAGGATTGAGGATTGAGGATTGAGGGTTGAGGATTGAGGATTGAGGATTGAGGATTGAGGATTGAGTATTGAATGTTGAGGATTGATGATTGAGGATTGAGGATTGAGAATTGAGGATTGAGTATTGAGGACTGAGGATTGAAGGTTGAGGATTGAGGATTGAGGATTGAGAATTGAAGATTGAGTATTGAGGTTTGAAGACTGACGATTGAGGGTTGAGGATTGAGGATTGAGGATTGAGGATTGAGTATTGAAGGTTGAGGATTGATGATTGAGGATTGAGGATTGAAGATTGAGGATTGGGTATTGAGGATTGAACATTGAGGATTGAGGATTGAGGGTCGAGGATTGAGGGTTGAGGATTGAAGATTGAATATTGATGATTGAAGATTGAGGATTGAGGATTGAGGGTTGTGGATTGAGGACGAGGACTGAGGGTTTAGTATTGATGTTTCAGGTCTGAAGATTGAGGATTGAAGATTGAGAATTGAGGATTGAGGATTGAGGATTGAAGATTGAGGATTGGGTATTGAGGATTGAAGAATGAGGACTGAGGATTTAGGATTGAGGATCGAGGATTGAAGATTGAGTATTGAGGATTGAAGATTTAGGACTGAGGGTTGAGTATTGACGTTTGAGGTCTGAAAATTGAGGATTGGGGATTGAGAATTGAGAATTGAGGATTGAGGATTGAAGATTGAGGATTGGGTATTGAGGATTGAAGAATGAGGACTGAGGATTGAGGATTGATGATTAAAGATTGAGTGTTGAGGATTGAAGATTGAGGATTGCTGATTGAGGATTGAGGATTGAGGATTGAGGATTGAGGATTGAGTATTGAAGGTTGAGGATTGATGATTGAGGATTGAGGATTGAGGATTGAGGATTGAGTATTGAGGACTGAGGATTGAAGATTGAGGATTGAGGATTGAGGATTAAAGATGGAGTATTGAGGATTGAAGATTGAGAATTGAGGATTGAGGATTGAACATTGAGGACTGAGTGTTGAGGGTTGAGTGATGAGAATTGATGTTCGTGGATAGAGATATGAAGATTGCAGATTGAATATTGTGTATTGAAAACTGTCAATTGAGGATATTCTATTGAGGATTGAGGATTGACACCTGATTGTTGAGGGCTGAGGGCGGAAGATTGAGGATTCAGGATTGTGGATTCAGAATTGAGGTTTGAGGACTGAGGATTGAGGATTGAGGATTGAAGATTGAGTATTGAGGATTGAAGATTGAGGATTGAGGATAGAGGATTGAGGATTGAGGATGAGGTCTGAGGGTTGAGGATTGAGGTTTAAGGACTGAGGACTGAGGATTGAGGATTGAGAAATGAGGATTGAGGACTGAGGATTGAAGATTGAGGATTGGGTATTGAGCATTGAAGAGTGAGGATTGAGGATTGAGGATTGAGGATAGAGGATTGAAGATTGAGTAATGAGGATTGAAGATTGACGATTGAGGATTGTGGAATGAAGATTGAGTATTGAACATTGAGGACTGAGTGTTGTGGGTCCAGTGATGAGAATTGATGTTTGTGGATAGAGGTTTTAAGATTGCAGATTGAGTATTGAGTATTGAAAACTGTGAATTGAGGATATTCTATTGAGGATTGAGGATTGTCAACTGATTGTTGAGGACTGAGGGCTGAAGATTGAGGATTCAGGATTGAGGATTCAGAATTGAGGTTTGAGGACTGAGGATAGAGGATTGAAGAATGATTATTGGGGATTGAGGATTGAGAATTGAGGATTGACGATTGAGGATTCAAGATTGAGGATTGGGTATTGAGGATTGAAGAATGAGGACTGAGGACGGAGGATTGAGGATTGAGGATTGAAGATTGAGTATTGAGGATTGAAGACTGATAATTGTGGATTGAAGATTGAGTATCGAGAATTGAAGATTGAAGATTGAGGATTGAGGATTGAGAATTGACGATGAGGGCTGTGGGTTAAGGATTGAGGTTTCAGGACTCAGGACTGAGGATTGAGGATTGAGAATTGAGGACTGAGGATTGAGGATTGAGGATTGAAGATTGAGGATTGGGTATTGAGGATTGAACATTGAGGTTTGAGTGTTGAGTATCGAGGATTGAGGATTGAGGATTGAAGATTGAATATTGATGATTGAAGATTGAGGATTGAAGATTGAGGGTTGTGGATTGAGGACGATGTCTGAGGGTTGAGTATTGATGTTTGAGGTCTGAGGATTGAGGATTGAGGATTGAGAATTGAGGATTGAAGATTGAGTATTGAGGATTGAAGGTTGAGAATTGAGGGTTGAGGATTGAAGATTGAGGACTTAGTGTTGAGGGTTGGGTGATGGGAGTTGATGTTTGTGGATTGAGATTTGAAGATTGAAGAATGGGGATTGAGTATTGAAAACTGTGAATTGAGGATATTCTATAGAGGATTGAGGATTGACAATTGATTGTTGAGGACTGAGAGCTAAAGATTGAGGATTCAGGTTTGAGGATTCGGGATTGAGGTTTAAGGACTGAGGATTGAGGGTTGAGTATTGAGGATTGAGGATTGACGCTTGCGGATTGAGGGTTGAGGATGGAGGATTGAAAAGAGTGGACTGAGTGTTGAGGATTGAGTGTTGAGAATTGATGTTTGAGGATTGAGATTTGATTATTGAATATTGTGGATTGAGTATTGAACCATGAGAATTCAGGATACTCTATTGAGTATTAGGAATTGAGGATTGATGGTTGAGTATTGAGGATCGGTGGTTGAGGGTTGTGTGTTGAATATTGCGGATTGAGGATTGAGGATTGAGGATTGAAGATTGAGGATTGTGCATTGAGGATTGAGGATTGACCGTTGAGGACTGAGTGTTAAGGGTTGAGTGATGAGAATTGATGTTTGTGGATAGAGGTTTGAAGATTGCAGATTAGGTATCGAGTATTGAAAACTGTGAATTGAGGATATTCTGTTGAGGATTCAGGGCTGACAACTGATTGTTGAGGACTGAGGTCTGAAGGTTGAGGATTCAGGATTGAGGATTCAGAATTGAGGTTTGAGGACTGAGGATTGACGATTGAAGATTGAGTACCGAGGGTTGAAGATTGAGGATTGAGGATCGAGGATTGAGGATTGAGGATGAGGGCTGAGGGTTGAGTATTGAGCTTTGAGGACTGAGGACTGACGATTGAGGATTGAGAATTGAAGATTGAGGATTAAGTGTTGAAGATTGAGGATTGGGTATTGAGGATTGAAGAATGAGGATTGAGGATTGAGGATTGAGGATTGAGAATTGAAGATCGAGTATTGAGGTTTGAAGACTGACGATTGAATGTTGAGGATTGAGCATTGAGGATTGAGCATCGAGGATTGATGATTGAGTATTGAGGATTGAAGATTGAGGATTCATGATTGAAGATTGAGGATTGAGGATTGAGGGTTGTGGATTGAGGACGAGGACTGAGGCTTGAGTATTGATGTTTGAGGTCTGAAGATAGAGGATTCAGGATTGAGGATTGAGGATTGAAGATTGAGGATTGAGGATTGATGATTAAAGATTGAGTGTTGAGGATTGAAGATTGAGGATCGATGATTGAGTATTGAGGATTGAGGATTGAGGATTGAGGATTGAGGATTGAGTATTGAAGTTTGAGGATTGATGATTGAGGATTGAGGATTGAGGATTGAGGATTGAGTATTGAGGACTGAGGATTGAAGATTGAGGATTGAGGATTGAGGTTTAGAGATTGAGTATTGAGGATTGAAGATTGAGAATTGAGGATTGAGGGTTGTACATTGAGGACTGAGTGTTGAGGGTTGAGTGATGAGAATTGATGTTTGTGGATAGAGATTTGAAGTTTGCAGATTGAGTATTGTGTATTGAAAACTGTGAATTGAGGATATTCTATTGAGGATTGAGGATTGTCACCTGATTGTTGAGGACAGAGGGCCGAAGATTGAGGATTCAGGATTGAGTACTCAGAATTGAGGTTTGAGGTCTGAGGACTGAGGATTGTGGATTGAACGTAGAGTATTGTGGATTGAAGATTGAGGATTGAGAATTGAGGATTGAGGATTGAGGATTGAGGACTGAGAATTGACGATGAGGGCTGTGGGTTGAGGATTGAGGTTTGAGGACTGAGGACTGAGGATTGAGGATTGAGAATTGAGGACTGAGGATTGAGGATTGAGGATTGAAGATTGAGGATTGGGTATTGAGGATTGAACATTGAGGATTGAGGATTGAGTATCGAGGATTGAGGATTGAGGATTGAAGATAGAATATTGATGATTGAAGATTGAGGATTGAGGATTGATGGTTGTGGATTGAGGACGATGTCTGAGGGTTGAGTATTGATGTTTGAGGTCTGAGGATTGAGGATTGAGGATTGAGAATTGAGGATTGAAGATTGAGTATTGAGGATTGATGGTTGAGGATTGAGGGTTGAGGATTGAAGATTGAGGACTTAGTGTTGAGGGTTGGGTGATGGGAGTTGATGTTTGTGGATTGAGATTTGAAGATTGAAGAATGGGGATTGAGTATTGAAAACTGTGAATTGAGGATATTCTATTGAGGATTGAGGATTGACAATTGATTGTTGAGGACTGAGGGCTAAAGATTGAGGATTCAGGATTGAGGATTCGGGATTGAGGTTTAAGGACTGAGGATTGAGGGTTGAGGATTGAGGATTGAGGATTGACGCTTGAGGATTGAGGGTTGAGGATGGAGGATTGAAAAGAGTGGACAGAGTGTTGAGGATTAAGTGCTGAGAATTGATGTTTGAGGATTGAGGTTTGATTATTGAATATTGTGCATTGAGTATTGAAACATGAGAATTAAGGATAATCTATTGAGTATTAGGAATTGAGGATTGATGTTTGAGTATTGAGGATCGGTGGTTGAGGGTCGTGTGTTGAATATTGAGGATTGAGGATTGAGGATTCAGGATTGAAGATTGAGGATTGAATAATGAGTATTGATGATTGAAGATTGAGGATTGAGGATTGAGTGTTGAGGATTGACGACGAGGACTGACGGTTGAGTATTGATGTTTGAGGTCTCAGGATTGAGGATTGAGGATTGAGAATTGGGGATTGAGGATTGAGGATTGAAGATTGAGGATTGGGTATTGAGGATTGAGTATTGAGGACTGAGGATTGAAGATTGAGGATCGAGGATTGAGGATTGAGTATTGAAGATTGAGTATTGAGGATTGAAGACTGACGATTGAGGGTTGAGGATTGAGGATTGAGGATTGAGGATTGAGTATTGAAGGTTGAGGATTGATGATTGAGGATTGAGGATTGAGGATTGAGGATTGAGGATTGGGTATTGTGGATTGAACATTGAGGATTGAGGATTGAGTGTCGAGGATTGAGGGTTGAGGATTGAAGATTGAATATTGATGATTGAAGATTGAGGATTGAGGATTGAGGGTTGTGGATTGAGGACGAGGACTGAGGGTTTAGTATTGATGTTTGAGGTCTGAAGATTGAGGATTGAAGATTGAGAATTGAGGATTGAGGATTGAGGATTGAGGATTGAGGATTGATGATTGAGGATTGAGGATTGAGGATTGAGGATTGAGTATTGAGGACTGAGGATTGCAGATTGAGGATTGAGGATTGAGGATTGAGAATTGAAGATTGAGTATTGAGGTTTGAAGACTGACGATTGAGGGTTGAGGATTGAGCATTGAGGATTGAGGATTGAGGATTGATGATTGAGTATTGAGGATTGAAGATTGAGGATTGAGGATTGAGGATTGTGGATTGAGGATTGAAGATTGGGGATTGGCGACTGAGCGTTGAGGGTTGAGTGATGAGAATTGGTGTTTGTGAATAGAGATTTAAAGATTTCAGATTGAGTATTGTGTATTGAAAACTGTGAATTGAGGATATTCTATTGAGGATTGAGGATTGTCACCTGATTGTTGAGGACTGAGGGCCGAAGATTGAGGATTCAGGATTGAGGATTCAGAATTGAGGTTTGCGGACTGAGGATTGAGGATTGAAGATTGAGTATTGAGGATTGAAGATTGAGGATTGAGGATTGAGGATGGAGGATTGAAGAGAGAGGACTGCGTGTTGAGTATTCAGTGTTGAGAATTGATGTTTGAGTGTTGAGATTTGATTATTGATTTTTGTGGATTGAGTATTGAACGAAGACAATTCAGGGTATTCTATTGAGCATTGAGAATTGAGGATTGATTGTTGAGTATTGAGGATTGATGGTTGAGGGTTTTGTGTTGAATATTGAGGATTGAGGATTGAGGATTGAGGATTGAGGATTGAGGATTGAAGGTTGAGTATTGAGGATTGAAGGTTGAGGATTGAGGATAGAGGATTGAGGATTGAGGATTGAAGATTGAGGATTGGGGATCGAGGATTGACGATTGAGGATTGAGTATTGACGATTGAGAATTGAGGATTGAGGATTGAAGATTGAGTATTGAGGATTGAAGATTGAGGATTGAGGATTGAGGATTGAGGATTGAGGACTGAAGATTGAGGATTGAGTATTGAGCATTGAGGATTGAAGATTGGGGACTGGGGATTGAGGATTGAAGGTTGAGGATTAAGGATTGAGGATTGGGGATTGGGGATCTTGGATTGGAGATTGATTATTGACGATTGAAGATTGAGGGTTGAGGATTGATGATTGAGAATTGAGAATTGAGGATGAGGACTGAGGGTTGAGGATTGAGGTTTGAGGATTGAGGACTGAGGATTGACAATTGAGTATTGAAGATTGAGGATTGATGACAGAGGATTGAGGATTGAGGATTGATGATTGCGGATTGAGTATTGAAAATTGAGTATTGAGGATTGAATATTGAGGATTGAGGATTGAGGATTGTGGATTGAAGATTGAGTATTGAGGATTGAAGATTGAGGATCGAGGATTGAGGGTGGAGGATTGAAGATTGAATATTGATGATTGAAGATTGAGGATTGAGGATTGAGGATTGAGGATTGAGGATTGAATATTGAGTATTGAGGATTGAAGATTGAGGATTGAGGATTGACGATTGAGGATTGAGGATTGAGGTTTGAGGATTGACGATGAGGGCTGAGGGTTGAGGATTGAGGTTTGAGGTCTCAGGACTGAAGATTGAGGATTGAGAATTGAGGATTGAAGATTGAGGATTGGGTATTGAGGATTGAACATTGAGGATTGAGGATTGAGGATCGAGGATTGAGGGTTGAGGATTGAAGGTTGAATATTGATGATTGAAGATTGAGGATTGAGGATTGAGGGTTGTGGATTGAGGACGAGGACTGAGGGTTGAGTATTGATGTTTGAGGTCTGAAAATTGAGAATTGAGGATTGAGGATTGAGGATTGAGGATTGAAGATTGAGGATTGGGTATTGAGGATTGTACATTGAGGATTGAGGATTGAGTGTCGAGGATTGAGGGTTGAGGATTGAAGATTGAATATTGATGATTGAAGATTGAGGATTGAGGATTGGGGGTTGGGGATTGAGGACGAGGACTGAGGGTTTAGTATTGATGTTTGAGGTCTGAAGATTGAGGATTGAGGATTGAGAATTGAGGATTGAGGATTGAAGACTGAGGATTGAGGATTGAGGATGGAGGATTGAAGAGAGAGGACTGAGCGTTGAGTATTGAGTGTTGAGAATTGATGTTTGAGGGTTGAGATTTGGTTATTGATTTTTGTGGATTGAGTATTGAACGATGAGAATTCAGGGTATTCTATTGAGCATTGAGAATTGAGGATTGATTGTTGAGTATTGAGCATTGATGGTTGAGGGTTTTGTGTTGAATATTGAGGATTGAGGATTGAGGATTGAGGATTGAAGGTTGAGTATTGAGGATTGAAGGTTGAGGATTGAGGATAGAGGATTGAGGATTGAGGATTGAAGATTGAGGATTGGGGATCGAGGATTGACGATTGAGAGATTGAGTATTGACGATTGAGAATTGAGGATTGAGGATTGAAGATTGAGTATTGAGGATTGAAGATTGAGGATTGAGGATTGAGGATTGAGGATTGAGGACTGAGGATTGAGGATTGAGGATTGAGCATTGAGGATTGAAGATTGGGGACTCGGGATTGAGGATTGAAGATTGAGGATTAAGGATTGAGGATTGGGGATTGGGGATCTTGGATTGGAGATTGATTATTGACGATTGAAGATTGAGGGTTGAGGATTGATGATTGAGAATTGAGAATTGAGGATGAGGACTGAGGGTTGAGGATTGAGGTTTGAGGATTGAGGACTGAGGATTGACAATTGAGTATTGAAGATTGAGGATTGATGACAGAGGATTGAGGATTGAGGATTGATGATTGCGGATTGAGTATTGAAAATTGAGTATTGAGGATTGAATATTGAGGATTGATGATTGAGGATTGAAGATTGAGGATTGGTGATTGAGGATTGAGGATTGAGGATTGAGGATTGAGTATTGAAGGTTGAGGATTGATGATTGAGGATTGAGGATTGAGAATTGAGGATTGAGGATTGAGTATTGAGGACTGAGGATTGAAGATTGAGGATTGAGGATTGAGGATTAAAGATGGAGTATTGAGGATTGAAGATTGAGAATTGAGGATTGAGGATTGAACATTGAGGACTGAGTGTTGAGGGTTGAGTGATGAGAATTGATGTTCGTGGATAGAGATATGAAGATTGCAGATTGAGTATTGTGTATTGAAAACTGTGAATTGAGGATATTCTATTGAGGATTGAGGATTGACACCTGATTGTTGAGGGCTGAGGGCGGAAGATTGAGGATTCAGGATTGAGGATTCAGAATTGAGGTTTGAGGACTGAGGATTGAGGATTGAGGATTGAAGATTGAGTATTGAGGATTGAAGATTGAGGATTGAGGATAGACGATTGAGGATTGAGGATGAGGTCTGAGGGTTGAGGATTGAGGTTTAAGGACTGAGGACTGAGGATTGAGGATTGAGAAATGAGGATTGAGGATTGAGGATTGAAGATTGAGGATTGGGTATTGAGCATTGAAGAATGAGGATTGAGGATTGAGGATTGAGGATAGGGGATTGAAGATTGAGTAATGAGGATTGAAGATTGACGATTGAGGATTGTGGATTGAAGATTGAGTATTGAACATTGAGGACTGAGTGTTGTGGGTCCAGTGATGAGAATTGATGTTTGTGGATAGAGGTTTTAAGATTGCAGATTGAGTATTGAGTATTGAAAACTGTGAATTGAGGATATTCTATTGAGGATTGAGGATTGTCAACTGATTGTTGAGGACTGAGGGCTGAAGATTGAGGATTCAGGATTGAGGATTCAGAATTGAGGTTTGAGGACTGAGGATAGAGGATTGAAGAATGATTATTGGGGATTGAGGATTGAGAATTGAGGATTGACGATTGAGGATTCAAGATTGAGGATTGGGTATTGAGGATTGAAGAATGAGGACTGAGGATTGAGGATTGAGGATTGAGGATTGAAGATTGAGTATTGAGGATTGAAGATTGATAATTGTGGATTGAAGATTGAGTATCGAGAATTGAAGATTGAAGATTGAGTATTGAGGATTGAGAATTGACGATGAGGGCTGTGGGTTAAGGATTGAGGTTTCAGGACTCAGGACTGAGGATTGAGGATTGAGAATTGAGGACTGAGGATTGAGGATTGAGGATTGAAGATTGAGGATTGGGTATTGAGGATTGAACATTGAGGTTTGAGGGTTGAGTATCGAGGATTGAGGATTGAGGATTGAAGATTGAATATTGATGATTGAAGATTGAGGATTGAAGATTGAGTGTTGTGGATTGAGGACGATGTCTGAGGGTTGAGTATTGATGTTTGAGGTCTGGGGATTGAGGATTGAGGATTGAGAATTGAGGATTGAAGATTGAGTATTGAGGATTGAAGGTTGAGAATTGAGGGTTGAGGATTGAAGATTGAGGACTTAGTGTTGAGGGTTGGGTGATGGGAGTTGATGTTTGTGGATTGAGATTTGAAGATTGAAGAATGGGGATTGAGTATTGAAAACTGTGAATTGAGGATATTCTATTGAGGATTGAGGATTGACAATTGATTGTTGAGGACTGAGTGCTAAAGATTGAGGATTCAGGATTGAGGATTCGGGATTGAGGTTTAAGGACTGAGGATTGAGGGTTGAGGATTGAGGATTGAGGATTGACGCTTGAGGATTGAGGGTTGAGGATGGAGGATTGAGGATGAGGGCTGAGGGTTGAGGATTGAGGTTTAAGGACTGAGGACTGAGGATTGAGGATTGAGAATTGAGGATTGAGGATTGAGGATTGAGGATTGAAGATTGAGGATTGGGTATTGAGCATTGAAGAATGAGGATTGAGGATTGAGGATTGAGGATAGAGGATTGAAGATTGAGTATTGAACATTGAGGACTGAGTGTTGTGGGTCCAGTGATGAGAATTGATGTTTGTGGATAGAGGTTTGAAGATTGCAGATTGAGTATTGAGTATTGAAAACTGTCAATTGAGGATATTCTATTGAGGATTGAGGATTGTCAACTGATTGTTGAGGACTGAGGGCTGAAGATTGAGGATTCAGGATTGAGGATTCAGAATTGAGGTTTGAGGACTGAGGATAGAGGATTGAAGAATGATTATTGGGGATTGAGGATTGAGAATTGAGGATTGACGATTGAGGATTCAAGATTGAGGATTGGGTATTGAGGATTGAAGAATGACGACTGAGGATTGAGGATTGAGGATTGAGGATTGAAGATTGAGTATTGAGGATTGAAGATTGATAATTGTGGATTGAAGATTGAGTATCGAGAATTGAAGATTGAAGATTGAGGATTGAGGATTGAGAATTGACGATGAGGGCTGTGGGTTGAGGATTGAGGTTTGAGGACTGAGGACTGAGGATTGAGGATTGAGAATCGAGGACTGAGGATTGAGGATTGAGGATTGAAGATTGAGGACTTAGTGTTGAGGGTTGGGTGATGGGAGTTGATGTTTGTGGATTGAGATTTGAAGATTGAAGAATGGGGATTGAGTATTGAAAACTGTGAATTGAGGATATTCTATTGAGGATTGAGGATTGACACCTGATTGTTGAGGGCTGAGGGCGGAAGATTGAGGATTCAAGATTGAGGATTCAGAATTGAGGTTTGAGGACTGAGGATTGAGGATTGAGGATTGAAGATTGAGTATTGAGGATTGAAGATTGAGGATTGAGGATAGACGATTGAGGATTGAGGATGAGGTCTGAGGGTTGAGGATTGAGGTTTAAGGACTGAGGACTGAGGATTGAGGATTGAGAAATGAGGATTGAGGATTGAGGATTGAAGATTGAGGATTGGGTATTGAGCATTGAAGAATGAGGATTGAGGATTGAGGATTGAGGATAGAGGATTGAAGATTGAGTAATGAGGATTGAAGATTGACGATTGAGGATTGTGGATTGAAGATTGAGTATTGAACATTGAGGACTGAGTGTTGTGGGTCCAGTGATGAGAATTGATGTTTGTGGATAGAGGTTTTAAGATTGCAGATTGAGTATTGAGTATTGAAAACTGTGAATTGAGGATATTCTATTGAGGATTGAGGTTTGTCAACTGATTGTTGAGGACTGAGGGCTGAAGATTGAGGATTCAGGATTGAGGATTCAGAATTCAGGTTTGAGGACTGAGGATAGAGGATTGAAGAATGATTATTGGGGATTGAGGATTGAGAATTGAGGATTGACGATTGAGGATTCAAGATTGAGGATTGGGTATTGAGGATTGAAGAATGAGGACTGAGGATTGAGAATTGAGGATTGAGGATTGATGATTGAGTATTGAGGATTGAAGATTGATAATTGTGGATTGAAGATTGAGTATCGAGAATTGAAGATTGAAGATTGAGTATTGAGGATTGAGAATTGACGATGAGGGCTGTGGCTTAAGGATTGAGGTTTCAGGACTCAGGACTGAGGATTGAGGATTGAGAATTGAGGACTGAGGATTGAGGATTGAGGATTGAAGATTGAGGATTGGGTATTGAGGATTGAACATTGAGGTTTGAGGGTTGAGTATCGAGGATTGAGGATTGAGGATTGAAGATTGAATATTGATGATTGAAGATTGAGGATTGAAGATTGAGGGTTGTGGATTGAGGACGATGTCTGAGGGTTGAGTATTGATGTTTGAGGTCTGAGGATTGAGGATTGAGGATTGAGAATTGAGGATTGAAGATTGAGTATTGAGGATTGAAGGTTGAGAATTGAGGGTTGAGGATTGAAGATTGAGGACTTAGTGTTGAGGGTTGGGTGATGGGAGTTGATGTTTGTGGATTGAGATTTGAAGATTGAAGAATGGGGATTGAGTATTGAAAACTGTGAATTGAGGATATTCTATTGAGGATTGAGGATTGACAATTGATTGTTGAGGACTGAGTGCTAAAGATTGAGGATTCAGGATTGAGGATTCGGGATTGAGGTTTAAGGACTGAGGATTGAGGGTTGAGGATTGAGGATTGAGGATTGACGCTTGAGGATTGAGGGTTGAGGATGGAGGATTGAAAAGAGTGGACTGAGTGTTGAGGATTAAGTGTTGAGAATTGATGTTTGAGGATTGAGATTTGATTACTGAATATTGTGGATTGAGTATTGAAACATGAGAATTAAGGATACTCTATTGAGTATTAGGAATTGAGGATTGATGGTTGAGTATTGAGGATCGGTGGTTGAGGGTCGTGTGTTGAATACTGAGGATTGAGGATTGAGGATTCAGGATTGAAGATTGAGGATTGAATAATGAGTATTGATGGTTGAAGATTGTGGATTGAGAATTGAGTGTTGAGGATTGACGACGAGGACTGACGGTTGAGTATTGATGTTTGAGGTCTCAGGATTGAGGATTGAGGATTGAGAATTGGGGATTGAGGATTGAGGATTGAGGATTGAGGATTGAGGATTGAGGATTGAGTATTGAATGTTGAGGATTGATGATTGAGGATTGAGGATTGAGAATTGAGGATTGAGTATTGAGGACTGAGGATTGAAGATTGAGGATTGAGGATTGAGGATTGAGAATTGAAGATTGATTATTGAGGTTTGAAGACTGACGATTGAGGGTTGAGGATTGAGGATTGAGGATTGAGGATTGAGTATTGAAGGTTGAGGATTGATGATTGAGAATTGAGGATTGAAGATTGAGGATTGGGTATTGAGGATTGAACATTGAGGATTGATGATTGAGGGTCGAGGATTGAGGGTTGAGGATTGAAGATTGAATATTGATGATTGAAGATTGAGGATTGAGGATTGAGGGTTGTGGATTGAGGACGAGGACTGAGGGTTTAGTATTGATGTTTGAGGTCTGAAGATTGAGGATTGAAGATTGAGAATTGACGATTGAGGATTGGGGATTGAAGATTGAGGATTGGGTATTGAGGATTGAAGAATGAGGACTGAGGATTTAGGATTGAGGATCGAGGATTGAAGATTGAGTACTGAGGATTGAAGATTGAGGACTGAGGGTTGAGTATTGATGTTTGAGGTCTGAAAATTGAGGATTGGGGATTGAGAATTGAGAATTGAGGATTGAGGATTGAAGATTGAGGATTGGGTATTGAGGATTGAAGAATGAGGACTGAGGATTGAGGATTGATGATTAAAGATTGAGTGTTGAGGATTGAAGATTGAGGATTGGTGATTGAGGATTGAGGATTGAGGATTGAGGATTGAGTATTGAAGGTTGAGGATTGATGATTGAGGATTGAGGATTGAGGATTGAGGATTGAGGATTGAGTATTGAGGACTGAGGATTGAAGATTGAGGATTGAGGATTGAGGATTAAAGATGGAGTATTGAGGATTGAAGATTGAGAATTGAGGATTGAGGATTGAACATTGAGGACTGAGTGTTGAGGGTTGAGTGATGAGAATTGATGTTCGTGGATAGAGATATGAAGATTGCAGATTGAGTATTGTGTATTGAAAACTGTGAATTGAGGGTATTCTATTGAGGATTGAGAGTTGACACCTGATTGTTGAGGGCTGAGGGCGGAAGATTGAGGATTCAGGATTGAGGATTCAGAATTGAGGTTTGAGGACTGAGGATTGGGGATTGAGGATTGAAGATTGAGTATTGAGGATTGAAGATTGAGGATTGAGGATAGACGATTGAGGATTGAGGATGAGGTCTGAGGGTTGAGGATTGAGGTTTAAGGACTGAGGACTGAGGATTGAGGATTGAGAAATGAGGATTGAGGATTGAGGATTGAAGATTGAGGATTGGGTATTGAGCATTGAAGAATGAGGATTGAGGATTGAGGATTGAGGATAGGGGATTGAAGATTGAGTAATGAGGATTGAAGATTGACGATTGAGGATTGTGGATTGAAGATTGAGTATTGAACATTGAGGACTGAGTGTTGTGGGTCCAGTGATGAGAATTGATGTTTGTGGATAGAGGTTTTAAGATTGCAGATTGAGTATTGAGTATTGAAAACTGTGAATTGAGGATATTCTATTGAGGATTGAGGATTGTCAACTGATTGTTGAGGACTGAGGGCTGAAGATTGAGGATTCAGGATTGAGGATTCAGAATTGAGGTTTGAGGACTGAGGATAGAGGATTGAAGAATGATTATTGGGGATTGAGGATTGAGAATTGAGGATTGACGATTGAGGATTCAAGATTGAGGATTGGGTATTGAGGATTGAAGAATGAGGACTGAGGATTGAGGATTGAGGATTGAGGATTGAAGATTGAGTATTGAGGATTGAAGATTGATAATTGTGGATTGAAGATTGAGTATCGAGAATTGAAGATTGAAGATTGAGTATTGAGGATTGAGAATTGACGATGAGGGCTGTGGGTTAAGGATTGAGGTTTCAGGACTCAGGACTGAGGATTGAGGATTGAGAATTGAGGACTGAGGATTGAGGATTGAGGATTGAAGATTGAGGATTGGGTATTGAGGATTGAACATTGAGGTTTGAGGGTTGAGTATCGAGGATTGAGGATTGAGGATTGAAGATTGAATATTGATGATTGAAGATTGAGGATTGAAGATTGAGTGTTGTGGATTGAGGACGATGTCTGAGGGTTGAGTATTGATGTTTGAGGTCTGGGGATTGAGGATTGAGGATTGAGAATTGAGGATTGAAGATTGAGTATTGAGGATTGAAGGTTGAGAATTGAGGGTTGAGGATTGAAGATTGAGGACTTAGTGTTGAGGGTTGGGTGATGGGAGTTGATGTTTGTGGATTGAGATTTGAAGATTGAAGAATGGGGATTGAGTATTGAAAACTGTGAATTGAGGATATTCTATTGAGGATTGAGGATTGACAATTGATTGTTGAGGACTGAGTGCTAAAGATTGAGGATTCAGGATTGAGGATTCGGGATTGAGGTTTAAGGACTGAGGATTGAGGGTTGAGGATTGAGGATTGAGGATTGACGCTTGAGGATTGAGGGTTGAGGATGGAGGATTGAGGATGAGGGCTGAGGGTTGAGGATTGAGGTTTAAGGACTGAGGACTGAGGATTGAGGATTGAGAATTGAGGATTGAGGATTGAGGATTGAGGATTGAAGATTGAGGATTGGGTATTGAGCATTGAAGAATGAGGATTGAGGATTGAGGATTGAGGATAGAGGATTGAAGATTGAGTATTGAACATTGAGGACTGAGTGTTGTGGGTCCAGTGATGAGAATTGATGTTTGTGGATAGAGGTTTGAAGATTGCAGATTGAGTATTGAGTATTGAAAACTGTCAATTGAGGATATTCTATTGAGGATTGAGGATTGTCAACTGATTGTTGAGGACTGAGGGCTGAAGATTGAGGATTCAGGATTGAGGATTCAGAATTGAGGTTTGAGGACTGAGGATAGAGGATTGAAGAATGATTATTGGGGATTGAGGATTGAGAATTGAGGATTGACGATTGAGGATTCAAGATTGAGGATTGGGTATTGAGGATTGAAGAATGACGACTGAGGATTGAGGATTGAGGATTGAGGATTGAAGATTGAGTATTGAGGATTGAAGATTGATAATTGTGGATTGAAGATTGAGTATCGAGAATTGAAGATTGAAGATTGAGGATTGAGGATTGAGAATTGACGATGAGGGCTGTGGGTTGAGGATTGAGGTTTGAGGACTGAGGACTGAGGATTGAGGATTGAGAATCGAGGACTGAGGATTGAGGATTGAGGATTGAAGATTGAGGACTTAGTGTTGAGGGTTGGGTGATGGGAGTTGATGTTTGTGGATTGAGATTTGAAGATTGAAGAATGGGGATTGAGTATTGAAAACTGTGAATTGAGGATATTCTATTGAGGATTGAGGATTGACACCTGATTGTTGAGGGCTGAGGGCGGAAGATTGAGGATTCAAGATTGAGGATTCAGAATTGAGGTTTGAGGACTGAGGATTGAGGATTGAGGATTGAAGATTGAGTATTGAGGATTGAAGATTGAGGATTGAGGATAGACGATTGAGGATTGAGGATGAGGTCTGAGGGTTGAGGATTGAGGTTTAAGGACTGAGGACTGAGGATTGAGGATTGAGAAATGAGGATTGAGGATTGAGGATTGAAGATTGAGGATTGGGTATTGAGCATTGAAGAATGAGGATTGAGGATTGAGGATTGAGGATAGAGGATTGAAGATTGAGTAATGAGGATTGAAGATTGACGATTGAGGATTGTGGATTGAAGATTGAGTATTGAACATTGAGGACTGAGTGTTGTGGGTCCAGTGATGAGAATTGATGTTTGTGGATAGAGGTTTTAAGATTGCAGATTGAGTATTGAGTATTGAAAACTGTGAATTGAGGATATTCTATTGAGGATTGAGGTTTGTCAACTGATTGTTGAGGACTGAGGGCTGAAGATTGAGGATTCAGGATTGAGGATTCAGAATTCAGGTTTGAGGACTGAGGATAGAGGATTGAAGAATGATTATTGGGGATTGAGGATTGAGAATTGAGGATTGACGATTGAGGATTCAAGATTGAGGATTGGGTATTGAGGATTGAAGAATGAGGACTGAGGATTGAGAATTGAGGATTGAGGATTGATGATTGAGTATTGAGGATTGAAGATTGATAATTGTGGATTGAAGATTGAGTATCGAGAATTGAAGATTGAAGATTGAGTATTGAGGATTGAGAATTGACGATGAGGGCTGTGGCTTAAGGATTGAGGTTTCAGGACTCAGGACTGAGGATTGAGGATTGAGAATTGAGGACTGAGGATTGAGGATTGAGGATTGAAGATTGAGGATTGGGTATTGAGGATTGAACATTGAGGTTTGAGGGTTGAGTATCGAGGATTGAGGATTGAGGATTGAAGATTGAATATTGATGATTGAAGATTGAGGATTGAAGATTGAGGGTTGTGGATTGAGGACGATGTCTGAGGGTTGAGTATTGATGTTTGAGGTCTGAGGATTGAGGATTGAGGATTGAGAATTGAGGATTGAAGATTGAGTATTGAGGATTGAAGGTTGAGAATTGAGGGTTGAGGATTGAAGATTGAGGACTTAGTGTTGAGGGTTGGGTGATGGGAGTTGATGTTTGTGGATTGAGATTTGAAGATTGAAGAATGGGGATTGAGTATTGAAAACTGTGAATTGAGGATATTCTATTGAGGATTGAGGATTGACAATTGATTGTTGAGGACTGAGTGCTAAAGATTGAGGATTCAGGATTGAGGATTCGGGATTGAGGTTTAAGGACTGAGGATTGAGGGTTGAGGATTGAGGATTGAGGATTGACGCTTGAGGATTGAGGGTTGAGGATGGAGGATTGAAAAGAGTGGACTGAGTGTTGAGGATTAAGTGTTGAGAATTGATGTTTGAGGATTGAGATTTGATTACTGAATATTGTGGATTGAGTATTGAAACATGAGAATTAAGGATACTCTATTGAGTATTAGGAATTGAGGATTGATGGTTGAGTATTGAGGATCGGTGGTTGAGGGTCGTGTGTTGAATACTGAGGATTGAGGATTGAGGATTCAGGATTGAAGATTGAGGATTGAATAATGAGTATTGATGGTTGAAGATTGTGGATTGAGAATTGAGTGTTGAGGATTGACGACGAGGACTGACGGTTGAGTATTGATGTTTGAGGTCTCAGGATTGAGGATTGAGGATTGAGAATTGGGGATTGAGGATTGAGGATTGAGGATTGAGGATTGAGGATTGAGGATTGAGTATTGAATGTTGAGGATTGATGATTGAGGATTGAGGATTGAGAATTGAGGATTGAGTATTGAGGACTGAGGATTGAAGATTGAGGATTGAGGATTGAGGATTGAGAATTGAAGATTGATTATTGAGGTTTGAAGACTGACGATTGAGGGTTGAGGATTGAGGATTGAGGATTGAGGATTGAGTATTGAAGGTTGAGGATTGATGATTGAGAATTGAGGATTGAAGATTGAGGATTGGGTATTGAGGATTGAACATTGAGGATTGATGATTGAGGGTCGAGGATTGAGGGTTGAGGATTGAAGATTGAATATTGATGATTGAAGATTGAGGATTGAGGATTGAGGGTTGTGGATTGAGGACGAGGACTGAGGGTTTAGTATTGATGTTTGAGGTCTGAAGATTGAGGATTGAAGATTGAGAATTGACGATTGAGGATTGGGGATTGAAGATTGAGGATTGGGTATTGAGGATTGAAGAATGAGGACTGAGGATTTAGGATTGAGGATCGAGGATTGAAGATTGAGTACTGAGGATTGAAGATTGAGGACTGAGGGTTGAGTATTGATGTTTGAGGTCTGAAAATTGAGGATTGGGGATTGAGAATTGAGAATTGAGGATTGAGGATTGAAGATTGAGGATTGGGTATTGAGGATTGAAGAATGAGGACTGAGGATTGAGGATTGATGATTAAAGATTGAGTGTTGAGGATTGAAGATTGAGGATTGGTGATTGAGGATTGAGGATTGAGGATTGAGGATTGAGTATTGAAGGTTGAGGATTGATGATTGAGGATTGAGGATTGAGGATTGAGGATTGAGGATTGAGTATTGAGGACTGAGGATTGAAGATTGAGGATTGAGGATTGAGGATTAAAGATGGAGTATTGAGGATTGAAGATTGAGAATTGAGGATTGAGGATTGAACATTGAGGACTGAGTGTTGAGGGTTGAGTGATGAGAATTGATGTTCGTGGATAGAGATATGAAGATTGCAGATTGAGTATTGTGTATTGAAAACTGTGAATTGAGGGTATTCTATTGAGGATTGAGAGTTGACACCTGATTGTTGAGGGCTGAGGGCGGAAGATTGAGGATTCAGGATTGAGGATTCAGAATTGAGGTTTGAGGACTGAGGATTGGGGATTGAGGATTGAAGATTGAGTATTGAGGATTGAAGATTGAGGATTGAGGATAGACGATTGAGGATTGAGGATGAGGTCTGAGGGTTGAGGATTGAGGTTTAAGGACTGAGGACTGAGGATTGAGGATTGAGAAATGAGGATTGAGGATTGAGGATTGAAGATTGAGGATTGGGTATTGAGCATTGAAGAATGAGGATTGAGGATTGAGGATTGAGGATAGGGGATTGAAGATTGAGTAATGAGGATTGAAGATTGACGATTGAGGATTGTGGATTGAAGATTGAGTATTGAACATTGAGGACTGAGTGTTGTGGGTCCAGTGATGAGAATTGATGTTTGTGGATAGAGGTTTTAAGATTGCAGATTGAGTATTGAGTATTGAAAACTGTGAATTGAGGATATTCTATTGAGGATTGAGGATTGTCAACTGATTGTTGAGGACTGAGGGCTGAAGATTGAGGATTCAGGATTGAGGATTCAGAATTGAGGTTTGAGGACTGAGGATAGAGGATTGAAGAATGATTATTGGGGATTGAGGATTGAGAATTGAGGATTGACGATTGAGGATTCAAGATTGAGGATTGGGTATTGAGGATTGAAGAATGAGGACTGAGGATTGAGGATTGAGGATTGAGGATTGAAGATTGAGTATTGAGGATTGAAGATTGATAATTGTGGATTGAAGATTGAGTATCGAGAATTGAAGATTGAAGATTGAGTATTGAGGATTGAGAATTGACGATGAGGGCTGTGGGTTAAGGATTGAGGTTTCAGGACTCAGGACTGAGGATTGAGGATTGAGAATTGAGGACTGAGGATTGAGGATTGAGGATTGAAGATTGAGGATTGGGTATTGAGGATTGAACATTGAGGTTTGAGGGTTGAGTATCGAGGATTGAGGATTGAGGATTGAAGATTGAATATTGATGATTGAAGATTGAGGATTGAAGATTGAGTGTTGTGGATTGAGGACGATGTCTGAGGGTTGAGTATTGATGTTTGATGTCTGAGGATTGAGGATTGAGGATTGAGAATTGAGGATTGAAGATTGAGTATTGAGGATTGATGGTTGAGAATTGAGGGTTGAGGATTGAAGATTGAGGACTTAGTGTTGAGGGTTGGGTGATGGGAGTTGATGTTTGTGGATTGAGATTTGAAGATTGAAGAATGGGGATTGAGTATTGAAAACTGTGAATTGAGGATATTCTATTGAGGATTGGGGATTGACAATTGATTGTTGAGGACTGAGGTCTAAAGATTGAGGATTCAGGATTGAGGATTCGGGATTGAGGTTTAAGGACTGAGGATTGAGGGTTGAGGATTGAGGATTGAGGACTGACGCTTGAGGATTGAGGGTTGAGGATGGAGGATTGAAAAGAGTGGACAGAGTGTTGAGGATTAAGTGTTGAGAATTGATGTTTGAGGATTGAGATTTGATTACTGAATATTGTGGATTGAGTATTGAAACATGAGAATTAAGGATACTCTATTGAGTATTAGGAATTGAGGATTGATGGTTGAGCATTGAGGATCGGTGGTTGAAGGTTGTGTGTTGAATATTGAGGATTGAGGATTGAGGATTCAGGATTGAAGATTGAGGATTGAATAATGAGTATTGATGATTGAAGATTGAGGATTGAGAATTGAGTGTTGAGGATTGACGACGAGGACTGACGGTTGAGTATTGATGTTTGAGGTCTCAGGATTGAGGATTGAGGATTGAGAATTGGGGATTGAGGATTGAAGATTGAGGATTGGGTATTGAGGATTGAAGAATGAGGATTGAGGATTGAGGATTGAGGATTGAGGATTGAAGATTGAGTATTGAGGTTGAAGATTGAGGATTGAGGACTGAGGATTGAGGATTGAGTATTGAGGATTGAGGATTGAGGATTGAAGATTGAGTATTGAGGATTGAAGATTGAGGATTGTGGATTGAAGATTGAGTATTGGGGATTGAAGATTGAGGATTGAGGATTGAGGATTGAGAATTGAGGATTGAGGATTCAGGATTGAGGATTGAAGATTGAGGATTGGGTATTGAGGATTGAACATTGAGGATTGAGGATTGAGGGTCGAGGATTGAGGGTTGAGGATTGAAGATTGAATATTGATGATTGAAGATTGAGGATTGAGGATTGAGTGTTGTGGATTGAGGACGAGGACTGAGGTTTGAGGATTGAGAATTGAGGATTGAGGATTGAGGATTGAGGATTGAAGATTGAGGATTGGGTATTGAGGATTGAACATTGAGGATTGAGGATTGAGGGTCGAGGATTGAGGGTTGAGGATTGAAGAATGAGGATTGAGGATTGAGGATTGAGGATTGAGAATTGAAGATTGAGTATTGAGGTTTGAAGACTGACGATTGAATGTTGAGGATTGAGCATTGAGGATTGAGCATTGAGGATTGATGATTGAGTATTGAGGATTGAAGATTGAGGATTCATGATTGAAGATTGAGGATTGAGGATTGAGGGTTGTGGATTGAGGACGAGGACCGAGGCTTGAGTATTGATGTTTGAGGTCTGAAGATAGAGGATTCAGGATTGAGGATTGAGGATTGAAGATTGAGGATTGAGGATTGATGATTAAAGATTGAGTGTTGAGTATTGAAGATTGAGGATTGATGATTGAGGATTGAGGATTGAGGATTGAGGATTGAGGATTGAGTATTGAAGTTTGAGGATTGATGATTGAGGATTGAGGATTGAGGATTTCGGATTGAGTATTGAGGACTGAGGATTGAAGATTGAGGATTGAGGATTGAGGTTTAGAGATTGAGTATTGAGGATTGAAGATTGAGAATTGAGGATTGAGGGTTGTACATTGAGGACTGAGTGTTGAGGGTTGAGTGATGAGAATTGATGTTTGTGGATAGAGATTTGAAGTTTGCAGATTGAGTATTGTGTATTGAAAACTGTGAATTGAGTATATTCTATTGAGGATTGAGGATTGTCACCTGATTGTTGAGGACAGAGGGCCGAAGATTGAGGATTCAGGATTGAGGATTCAGAATTGAGGTTTGAGGTCTGAGGATTGAGGATTGTGGATTGAACGTAGAGTATTGAGGATTGAAGATTGAGGATTGAGAATTGAGGATTGAGGATTGAGGATTGAGGATTGAGAATTGACGATGAGGGCTGTGGGTTGAGGATTGAGGTTTGAGGACTGAGGACTGAGGATTGAGGATTGAGAATTGAGGACTGAGGATTGAGGATTGAGGATTGAAGATTGAGGATTGGGTATTGAGGATTGAACATTGAGGATTGAGGATTGAGTATCGAGGATTGAGGATTGAGGATTGAAGATAGAATATTGATGATTGAAGATTGAGGATTGAGGATTGAGGGTTGTGGATTGAGGACGATGTCTGAGGGTTGCTTATTGATGTTTGAGGTCTGAGGATTGAGGATTGAGGATTCAGAATTGAGGATTGAAGATTGAGTATTTGGGATTGATGGTTGAGAATTGAGGGTTGAGGATTGAAGATTGAGGACTTGGTGTTGAGGGTTGGGTGATGGGAGTTGATGTTTGTGGATTGAGGTTTGAAGATTGAAGAATGGGGATTGAGTATTGAAAACTGTGAATTGAGGATATTCTATTGAGGATTGAGGATCGACAATTGATTGTTGAGGACTGAGTGCTAAAGATTGAGGATTCAGGATTGAGGATTCGGGATTGAGGTTTAAGGACTGAGGATTGAGGGTTGAGGATTGAGGATTGAGGATTGACGCTTGAGGATTGAGGGTTGAGGATGGAGGATTGAGGATGAGGGCTGAGGGTTGAGGATTGAGGTTTAAGGACTGAGGACTGAGGATTGAGGATTGAGAATTGAGGATTGAGGATTGAGGATTGAGGATTGAAGATTGAGGATTGGGTATTGAGCATTGAAGAATGAGGATTGAGGATTGAGGATTGAGGATAGAGGATTGAAGATTGAGTATTGAACATTGAGGACTGAGTGTTGTGGGTCCAGTGATGAGAATTGATGTTTGTGGATAGAGGTTTGAAGATTGCAGATTGAGTATTGAGTATTGAAAACTGTCAATTGAGGATATTCTATTGAGGATTGAGGATTGTCAACTGATTGTTGAGGACTGAGGGCTGAAGATTGAGGATTCAGGATTGAGGATTCAGAATTGAGGTTTGAGGACTGAGGATAGAGGATTGAAGAATGATTATTGGGGATTGAGGATTGAGAATTGAGGATTGACGATTGAGGATTCAAGATTGAGGATTGGGTATTGAGGATTGAAGAATGACGACTGAGGATTGAGGATTGAGGATTGAGGATTGAAGATTGAGTATTGAGGATTGAAGATTGATAATTGTGGATTGAAGATTGAGTATCGAGAATTGAAGATTGAAGATTGAGGATTGAGGATTGAGAATTGACGATGAGGGCTGTGGGTTGAGGATTGAGGTTTGAGGACTGAGGACTGAGGATTGAGGATTGAGAATCGAGGACTGAGGATTGAGGATTGAGGATTGAAGATTGAGGATTGGGTATTGAGGATTGAACATTGAGGATTGAGGATTGAGTATCGAGGATTGAGGATTGAGGATTGAAGATAGAATATTGATGATTGAAGATTGAGGATTGAGGATTGAGGGTTGTGGATTGAGGACGATGTCTGAGGGTTGAGTATTGATGTTTGATGTCTGAGGATTGAGGATTGAGGATTGAGAATTGAGGATTGAAGATTGAGTATTGAGGATTGATGGTTGAGAATTGAGGGTTGAGGATTGAAGATTGAGGACTTAGTGTTGAGGGTTGGGTGATGGGAGTTGATGTTTGTGGATTGAGATTTGAAGATTGAAGAATGGGGATTGAGTATTGAAAACTGTGAATTGAGGATATTCTATTGAGGATTGGGGATTGACAATTGATTGTTGAGGACTGAGGTCTAAAGATTGAGGATTCAGGATTGAGGATTCGGGATTGAGGTTTAAGGACTGAGGATTGAGGGTTGAGGATTGAGGATTGAGGCCTGACGCTTGAGGATTGAGGGTTGAGGATGGAGGATTGAAAAGAGTGGACAGAGTGTTGAGGATTAAGTGTTGAGAATTGATGTTTGAGGATTGAGATTTGATTACTGAATATTGTGGATTGAGTATTGAAACATGAGAATTAAGGATACTCTATTGAGTATTAGGAATTGAGGATTGATGGTTGAGCATTGAGGATCGGTGGTTGAAGGTCGTGTGTTGAATATTGAGGATTGAGGATTGAGGATTCAGGATTGAAGATTGAGGATTGAATAATGAGTATTGATGATTGAAGATTGAGGATTGAGAATTGAGTGTTGAGGATTGACGACGAGGACTGACGGTTGAGTATTGATGTTTGAGGTCTCAGGATTGAGGATTGAGGATTGAGAATTGGGGATTGAGGATTGAAGATTGAGGATTGGGTATTGAGGATTGAAGAATGAGGATTGAGGATTGAGGATTGAGGATTGAGGATTGAAGATTGAGTATTGAGGTTGAAGATTGAGGATTGAGGACTGAGGATTGAGGATTGAGTATTGAGGATTGAGGATTGAGGATTGAAGATTGAGTATTGAGGATTGAAGATTGAGGATTGTGGATTGAAGATTGAGTATTGGGGATTGAAGATTGAGGATTGAGGATTGAGGATTGAGAATTGAGGATTGAGGATTGAGGATTGAGGATTGAAGATTGAGGATTGGGTATTGAGGATTGAACATTGAGGATTGAGGATTGAGGGTCGAGGATTGAGGGTTGAGGATTGAAGATTGAATATTGATGATTGAAGATTGAGGATTGAGGATTGAGTGTTGTGGATTGAGGACGAGGACTGAGGTTTGAGGATTGAGAATTGAGGATTGAGGATTGAGGATTGAGGATTGAAGATTGAGGATTGGGTATTGAGGATTGAACATTGAGGATTGAGGATTGAGGGTCGAGGATTGAGGGTTGAGGATTGAAGAATGAGGATTGAGGATTGAGGATTGAGGATTGAGAATTGAAGATTGAGTATTGAGGTTTGAAGACTGACGATTGAATGTTGAGGATTGAGCATTGAGGATTGAGCATTGAGGATTGATGATTGAGTATTGAGGATTGAAGATTGAGGATTCATGATTGAAGATTGAGGATTGAGGATTGAGGGTTGTGGATTGAGGACGAGGACCGAGGCTTGAGTATTGATGTTTGAGGTCTGAAGATAGAGGATTCAGGATTGATGATTGAGGATTGAAGATTGAGGATTGAGGATTGATGATTAAAGATTGAGTGTTGAGTATTGAAGATTGAGGATTGATGATTGAGGATTGAGGATTGAGGATTGAGGATTGAGGATTGAGTATTGAAGTTTGAGGATTGATGATTGAGGATTGAGGATTGAGGATTTCGGATTGAGTATTGAGGACTGAGGATTGAAGATTGAGGATTGAGGATTGAGGTTTAGAGATTGAGTATTGAGGATTGAAGATTGAGAATTGAGGATTGAGGGTTGTACATTGAGGACTGAGTGTTGAGGGTTGAGTGATGAGAATTGATGTTTGTGGATAGAGATTTGAAGTTTGCAGATTGAGTATTGTGTACTGAAAACTGTGAATTGAGTATATTCTATTGAGGATTGAGGATTGTCACCTGATTGTTGAGGACAGAGGGCCGAAGATTGAGGATTCAGGATTGAGGATTCAGAATTGAGGTTTGAGGTCTGAGGATTGAGGATTGTGGATTGAACGTAGAGTATTGAGGATTGAAGATTGAGGATTGAGAATTGAGGATTGAGGATTGAGGATTGAGGATTGAGAATTGACGATGAGGGCTGTGGGTTGAGGATTGAGGTTTGAGGACTGAGGACTGAGGATTGAGGATTGAGAATTGAGGACTGAGGATTGAGGATTGAGGATTGAAGATTGAGGATTGGGTATTGAGGATTGAACATTGAGGATTGAGGATTGAGTATCGAGGATTGAGGATTGAGGATTGAAGATAGAATATTGATGATTGAAGATTGAGGATTGAGGATTGAGGGTTGTGGATTGAGGACGATGTCTGAGGGTTGAGTATTGATGTTTGAGGTCTGAGGATTGAGGATTGAGGATTCAGAATTGAGGATTGAAGATTGAGTATTTGGGATTGATGGTTGAGAATTGAGGGTTGAGGATTGAAGATTGAGGACTTGGTGTTGAGGGTTGGGTGATGGGAGTTGATGTTTGTGGATTGAGGTTTGAAGATTGAAGAATGGGGATTGAGTATTGAAAACTGTGAATTGAGGATATTCTATTGAGGATTGAGGATCGACAATTGATTGTTGAGGACTGAGTGCTAAAGATTGAGGATTCAGGATTGAGGATTCGGGATTGAGGTTTAAGGACTGAGGATTGAGGGTTGAGGATTGAGGATTGAGGATTGACGCTTGAGGATTGAGGGTTGAGGATGGAGGATTGAGGATGAGGGCTGAGGGTTGAGGATTGAGGTTTAAGGACTGAGGACTGAGGATTGAGGATTGAGAATTGAGGATTGAGGATTGAGGATTGAAGATTGAGGATTGGGTATTGAGCATTGAAGAATGAGGATTGAGGATTGAGGATTGAGGATAGAGGATTGAAGATTGAGTATTGAACATTGAGGACTGAGTGTTGTGGGTCCAGTGATGAGAATTGATGTTTGTGGATAGAGGTTTGAAGATTGCAGATTGAGTATTGAGTATTGAAAACTGTGAATTGAGGATATTCTATTGAGGATTGAGGATTGACACCTGATTGTTGAGGGCTGAGGGCGGAAGATTGAGGATTCAGGATTGAGGATTCAGAATTGAGGTTTGAGGACTGAGGATTGAGGATTGAGGATTGAAGATTGAGTATTGAGGATTGAAGATTGAGGATTGAGGATAGACGATTGAGGATTGAGGATGAGGTCTGAGGGTTGAGGATTGAGGTTTAAGGACTGAGGACTGAGGATTGATAATTGAGAAATGAGGATTGAGGATTGAGGATTGAAGATTGAGGATTGGGTATTGAGCATTGAAGAATGAGGATTGAGGATTGAGGATTGAGGATAGAGGATTGAAGATTGAAGATTGAGGATTGGGTATTGAGCATTGAAGAATGAGGATTGAGGATTGAGGATTGAGGATAGAGGATTGAAGATTGAGTATTGAACATTGAGGACTGAGTGTTGTGGGTCCAGTGATGAGAATTGATGTTTGTGGATAGAGGTTTGAAGATTGCAGATTGAGTATTGAGTATTGAAAACTGTGAATTGAGGATATTCTATTGAGGATTGAGGATTGTCAACTGATTGTTGAGGACTGAGGGCTGAAGATTGAGGATTCAGGATTGTGGATTCAGAATTGAGGTTTGAGGACTGAGGATAGAGGATTGAAGAATGATTATTGGGGATTGAGGATTGAGAATTGAGGATTGACGATTGAGGATTCAAGATTGAGGATTGGGTATTGAGGATTGAAGAATGACGACTGAGGATTGAGGTTTGAGGATTGAGGATTGAAGATTGAGTATTGAGGATTGAAGATTGATAATTGTGGATTGAAGATTGAGTATCGAGAATTGAAGATTGAAGATTGAGGATTGAGTATTGAGAATTGACGATGAGGGCTGTGGGTTGAGGATTGAGGTTTGAGGACTGAGGACTGAGGATTGAGGATTGAGAATCGAGGACTGAGGATTGAGGATTGAGGATTGAAGATTGAGGACTTAGTGTTGAGGGTTGGGTGATGGGAGTTGATGTTTGTGGATTGAGATTTGAAGATTGAAGAATGGGGATTGAGTATTGAAAACTGTGAATTGAGGATATTCTATTGAGGATTGAGGATTGACACCTGATTGTTGAGGGCTGAGGGCGGAAGATTGAGGATTCAAGATTGAGGATTCAGAATTGAGGTTTGAGGACTGAGGATTGAGGATTGAGGATTGAAGATTGAGTATTGAGGATTGAAGATTGAGGATTGAGGATAGACGATTGAGGATTGAGGATGAGGTCTGAGGGTTGAGGATTGAGGTTTAAGGACTGAGGACTGAGGATTGAGGATTGAGAAATGAGGATTGAGGATTGAGGATTGAAGATTGAGGATTGGGTATTGAGCATTGAAGAATGAGGATTGAGGATTGAGGATTGAGGATAGAGGATTGAAGATTGAGTAATGAGGATTGAAGATTGACGATTGAGGATTGTGGATTGAAGATTGAGTATTGAACATTGAGGACTGAGTGTTGTGGGTCCAGTGATGAGAATTGATGTTTGTGGATAGAGGTTTTAAGATTGCAGATTGAGTATTGAGTATTGAAAACTGTGAATTGAGGATATTCTATTGAGGATTGAGGTTTGTCAACTGATTGTTGAGGACTGAGGGCTGAAGATTGAGGATTCAGGATTGAGGATTCAGAATTGAGGTTTGAGGACTGAGGATAGAGGATTGAAGAATGATTATTGGGGATTGAGGATTGAGAATTGAGGATTGACGATTGAGGATTCAAGATTGAGGATTGGGTATTGAGGATTGAAGAATGAGGACTGAGGATTGAGAATTGAGGATTGAGGATTGATGATTGAGTATTGAGGATTGAAGATTGATAATTGTGGATTGAAGATTGAGTATCGAGAATTGAAGATTGAAGATTGAGTATTGAGGATTGAGAATTGACGATGAGGGCTGTGGCTTAAGGATTGAGGTTTCAGGACTCAGGACTGAGGATTGAGGATTGAGAATTGAGGACTGAGGATTGAGGATTGAGGATTGAAGATTGAGGATTGGGTATTGAGGATTGAACATTGAGGTTTGAGGGTTGAGTATCGAGGATTGAGGATTGAGGATTGAAGATTGAATATTGATGATTGAAGATTGAGGATTGAAGATTGAGGGTTGTGGATTGAGGACGATGTCTGAGGGTTGAGTATTGATGTTTGAGGTCTGAGGATTGAGGATTGAGGATTGAGAATTGAGGATTGAAGATTGAGTATTGAGGATTGAAGGTTGAGAATTGAGGGTTGAGGATTGAAGATTGAGGACTTAGTGTTGAGGGTTGGGTGATGGGAGTTGATGTTTGTGGATTGAGATTTGAAGATTGAAGAATGGGGATTGAGTATTGAAAACTGTGAATTGAGGATATTCTATTGAGGATTGAGGATTGACAATTGATTGTTGAGGACTGAGTGCTAAAGATTGAGGATTCAGGATTGAGGATTCGGGATTGAGGTTTAAGGACTGAGGATTGAGGGTTGAGGATTGAGGATTGAGGATTGACGCTTGAGGATTGAGGGTTGAGGATGGAGGATTGAAAAGAGTGGACTGAGTGTTGAGGATTAAGTGTTGAGAATTGATGTTTGAGGATTGAGATTTGATTACTGAATATTGTGGATTGAGTATTGAAACATGAGAATTAAGGATACTCTATTGAGTATTAGGAATTGAGGATTGATGGTTGAGTATTGAGGATCTGTGGTTGAGGGTCGTGTGTTGAATACTGAGGATTGAGGATTGAGGATTCAGGATTGAAGATTGAGGATTGAATAATGAGTATTGATGGTTGAAGATTGTGGATTGAGAATTGAGTGTTGAGGATTGACGACGAGGACTGACGGTTGAGTATTGATGTTTGAGGTCTCAGGATTGAGGATTGAGGATTGAGAATTGGGGATTGAGGATTGAGGATTGAGGATTGAGGATTGAGGATTGAGGATTGAGTATTGAATGTTGAGGATTGATGATTGAGGATTGAGGATTGAGAATTGAGGATTGAGTATTGAGGACTGAGGATTGAAGATTGAGGATTGAGGATTGAGGATTGAGAATTGAAGATTGAGTATTGAGGTTTGAAGACTGACGATTGAGGGTTGAGGATTGAGGATTGAGGATTGAGGATTGAGTATTGAAGGTTGAGGATTGATGATTGAGAATTGAGGATTGAAGATTGAGGATTGGGTATTGAGGATTGAACATTGAGGATTGATGATTGAGGGTCGAGGATTGAGGGTTGAGGATTGAAGATTGAATATTGATGATTGAAGATTGAGGATTGAGGATTGAGGGTTGTGGATTGAGGACGAGGACTGAGGGTTTAGTATTGATGTTTGAGGTCTGAAGATTGAGGATTGAAGATTGAGAATTGACGATTGAGGATTGAGGATTGAAGATTGAGGATTGGGTATTGAGGATTGAAGAATGAGGACTGAGGATTTAGGATTGAGGATCGAGGATTGAAGATTGAGTACTGAGGATTGAAGATTGAGGACTGAGGGTTGAGTATTGATGTTTGAGGTCTGAAAATTGAGGATTGGGGATTGAGAATTGAGAATTGAGGATTGAGGATTGAAGATTGAGGATTGGGTATTGAGGATTGAAGAATGAGGACTGAGGATTGAGGATTGATGATTAAAGATTGAGTGTTGAGGATTGAAGATTGAGGATTGGTGATTGAGGATTGAGGATTGAGGATTGAGGATTGAGTATTGAAGGTTGAGGATTGATGATTGAGGATTGAGGATTGAGGATTGAGGATTGAGGATTGAGTATTGAGGACTGAGGATTGAAGATTGAGGATTGAGGATTGAGGATTAAAGATGGAGTATTGAGGATTGAAGATTGAGAATTGAGGATTGAGGATTGAACATTGAGGACTGAGTGTTGAGGGTTGAGTGATGAGAATTGATGTTCGTGGATAGAGATATGAAGATTGCAGATTGAGTATTGTGTATTGAAAACTGTGAATTGAGGGTATTCTATTGAGGATTGAGAGTTGACACCTGATTGTTGAGGGCTGAGGGCGGAAGATTGAGGATTCAGGATTGAGGATTCAGAATTGAGGTTTGAGGACTGAGGATTGGGGATTGAGGATTGAAGATTGAGTATTGAGGATTGAAGATTGAGGATTGAGGATAGACGATTGAGGATTGAGGATGAGGTCTGAGGGTTGAGGATTGAGGTTTAAGGACTGAGGACTTAGGATTGAGGATTGAGAAATGAGGATTGAGGATTGAGGATTGAAGATTGAGGATTGGGTATTGAGCATTGAAGAATGAGGATTGAGGATTGAGGATTGAGGATAGAGGATTGAAGATTGAGTAATGAGGATTGAAGATTGACGATTGAGGATTGTGGATTGAAGATTGAGTATTGAACATTGAGGACTGAGTGTTGTGGGTCCAGTGATGAGAATTGATGTCTGTGGATAGAGGTTTTAAGATTGCAGATTGAGTATTGAGTATTGAAAACTGTGAATTGAGGATATTCTATTGAGGATTGAGGATTGTCAACTGATTGTTGAGGACTGAGGGCTGAAGATTGAGGATTCAGGATTGAGGATTCAGAATTGAGGTTTGAGGACTGAGGATAGAGGATTGAAGAATGATTATTGGGGATTGAGGATTGAGAATTGAGGATTGACGATTGAGGATTCAAGATTGAGGATTGGGTATTGAGGATTGAAGAATGAGGACTGAGGATTGAGGATTGAGGATTGAGGATTGAAGATTGAGTATTGAGGATTGAAGATTGATAATTGTGGATTGAAGATTGAGTATCGAGAATTGAAGATTGAAGATTGAGTATTGAGGATTGAGAATTGACGATGAGGGCTGTGGGTTAAGGATTGAGGTTTCAGGACTCAGGACTGAGGATTGAGGATTGAGAATTGAGGACTGAGGATTGAGGATTGAGGATTGAAGAATGAGGATTGGGTATTGAGGATTGAACATTGAGGTTTGAGGGTTGAGTATCGAGGATTGAGGATTGAGGATTGAAGATTGAAGATTGAATATTGATGATTGAAGATTGAGGATTGAAGATTGAGGGTTGTGGATTGAGGACGATGTCTGAGGGTTGAGTATTGATGTTTGAGGTCTGAGGATTGAGGATTGAGGATTGAGAATTGAGGATTGAAGATTGAGTATTGAGGATTGAAGGTTGAGAATTGAGGGTTGAGGATTGAAGATTGAGGACTTAGTGTTGAGGGTTGGGTGATGGGAGTTGACGTTTGTGGATTGAGGTTTGAAGATTGAAGAATGGGGATTGAGTATTGAAAACTGTGAATTGAGGATATTCTATTGAGGATTGAGGATCGACAATTGATTGTTGAGGACTGAGTGCTAAAGATTGAGGATTCAGGATTGAGGATTCGGGATTGAGGTTTAAGGACTGAGGATTGAGGGTTGAGGATTGAGGATTGAGGATTGACGCTTGAGGATTGAGGGTTGAGGATGGAGGATTGAAAAGAGTGGACTGAGTGTTGAGGATTAAGTGTTGAGAATTGATGTTTGAGGGTTGAGATTTGATTATTGATCTTTGTGGATTGAGTATTGAACGAAGACAATTCAGGGTATTCTATTGAGCATTGAGAATTGAGGATTGATTGTTGAGTATTGAGGATTGATGGTTGAGGGTTTTGTGTTGAATATTGAGGATTCAGGATTGAGGATTGAGGATTGAGGATTGAGGATTGAAGGTTGAGTATTGAGGATTGAAGGTTGAGGATTGAGGATAGAGGATTGAGGATTGAGGATTGAAGATTGAGGATTGGGGATCGAGGATTGACGATTGAGGATTGAGTATTGACGATTGAGAATTGAGGATTGAGGATTGAAGATTGAGTATTGAGGATTGAAGATTGAGGATTGAGGATTGAGGATTGAGGATTGAGGACTGAAGATTGAGGATTGATGATTGAGCATTGAGGATTGAAGATTGGGGACTGGGGATTGAGGATTGAAGGTTGAGGATTAAGGATTGAGGATTGGGGATTGGGGATCTTGGATTGGAGATTGATTATTGACGATTGAAGATTGAGGGTTGAGGATTGATGATTGAGAATTGAGAATTGAGGATGAGGACTGAGGGTTGAGGATTGAGGTTTGAGGATTGAGGACTGAGGATTGACAATTGAGTATTGAAGATTGAGGATTGATGACAGAGGATTGAGGATTGAGGATTGATGATTGCGGATTGAGTATTGAAAATTGAGTATTGAGGATTGAATATTGAGGATTGATGATTGAGGATTGAAGATTGAGGATTGCTGATTGAGGATTGAGGATTGAGGATTGAGGATTGAGTATTGAAGGTTGAGGATTGATGATTGAGGATTGAGGATTGAGAATTGAGGATTGAGGATTGAGTATTGAGGACTGAGGATTGAAGATTGAGGATTGAGGATTGAGGATTAAAGATGGAGTATTGAGGATTGAAGATTGAGAATTGAGGATTGAGGATTGAACATTGAGGACTGAGTGTTGAGGGTTGAGTGATGAGAATTGATGTTCGTGGATAGAGATATGAAGATTGCAGATTGAGTATTGTGTATTGAAAACTGTGAATTGAGGATATTCTATTGAGGATTGAGGATTGACACCTGATTGTTGAGGGCTGAGGGCGGAAGATTGAGGATTCAGGATTGAGGATTCAGAATTGAGGTTTGAGGACTGAGGATTGAGGATTGAGGATTGAAGATTGAGTATTGAGGATTGAAGATTGAGGATTGAGGATGAGGTCTGAGGGTTGAGGATTGAGGTTTAAGGACTGAGGACTGAGGATTGAGGATTGAGAAATGAGGATTGAGGATTGAGGATTGAAGATTGAGGATTGGGTATTGAGCATTGAAGAATGAGGATTGAGGATTGAGGATTGAGGATAGGGGATTGAAGATTGAGTAATGAGGATTGAAGATTGACGATTGAGGATTGTGGATTGAAGATTGAGTATTGAACATTGAGGACTGAGTGTTGTGGGTCCAGTGATGAGAATTGATGTTTGTGGATAGAGGTTTTAAGATTGCAGATTGAGTATTGAGTATTGAAAACTGTGAATTGAGGATATTCTATTGAGGATTGAGGATTGTCAACTGATTGTTGAGGACTGAGGGCTGAAGATTGAGGATTCAGGATTGAGGATACAGAATTGAGGTCTGAGGACTGAGGATAGAGGATTGAAGAATGATTATTGGGGATTGAGGATTGAGAATTGAGGATTGACGATTGAGGATTCAAGATTGAGGATTGGGTATTGAGGATTGAAGAATGAGGACTGAGGATTGAGGATTGAGGATTGAGGATTGAAGATTGAGTATTGAGGATTGAAGATTGATAATTGTGGATTGAAGATTGAGTATCGAGAATTGAAGATTGAAGATTGAGTATTGAGGATTGAGAATTGACGATGAGGGCTGTGGGTTAAGGATTGAGGTTTCAGGACTCAGGACTGAGGATTGAGGATTGAGAATTGAGGACTGAGGATTGAGGATTGAGGATTGAAGATTGAGGATTGGGTATTGAGGATTGAACATTGAGGTTTGAGGGTTGAGTATCGAGGATTGAGGATTGAGGATTGAAGATTGAATATTGATGATTGAAGATTGAGGATTGAGGATTGAGGGTTGTGGATTGAGGACGATGTCTGAGGGTTGAGTATTGATGTTTGATGTCTGAGGATTGAGGATTGAGGATTGAGAATTGAGGATTGAAGATTGAGTATTGAGGATTGATGGTTGAGAATTGAGGGTTGAGGATTGAAGATTGAGGACTTAGTGTTGAGGGTTGGGTGATGGGAGTTGATGTTTGTGGATTGAGATTTGAAGATTGAAGAATGGGGATTGAGTATTGAAAACTGTGAATTGAGGATATTCTATTGAGGATTGGGGATTGACAATTGATTGTTGAGGACTGAGGTCTAAAGATTGAGGATTCAGGATTGAGGATTCGGGATTGAGGTTTAAGGACTGAGGATTGAGGGTTGAGGATTGAGGATTGAGGATTGACGCTTGAGGATTGAGGGTTGAGGATGGAGGATTGAGGATGAGGGCTGAGGGTTGAGGATTGAGGTTTAAGGACTGAGGACTGAGGATTGAGGATTGAGAATTGAGGATTGAGGATTGAGGATTGAAGATTGGGGATTGGGTATTGAGCATTGAAGAATGAGGATTGAGGATTGAGGATTGAGGATAGAGGATTGAAGATTGAGTATTGAACATTGAGGACTGAGTGTTGTGGGTCCAGTGATGAGAATTGATGTTTGTGGATAGAGGTTTGAAGATTGCAGATTGAGTATTGAGTATTGAAAACTGTCAATTGAGGATATTCTATTGAGGATTGAGGATTGTCAACTGATTGTTGAGGACTGAGGGCTGAAGATTGAGGATTCGGGATTGAGGATTCAGAATTGAGGTTTGAGGACTGAGGATAGAGGATTGAAGAATGATTATTGGGGATTGAGGATTGAGAATTGAGGATTGACGATTGAGGATTCAAGATTGAGGATTGGGTATTGAGGATTGAAGAATGACGACTGAGGATTGAGGATTGAGGATTGAGGATTGAAGATTGAGTATTGAGGATTGAAGATTGATAATTGTGGATTGAAGATTGAGTATCGAGAATTGAAGATTGAAGATTGAGGATTGAGGATTGAGAATTGACGATGAGGGCTGTGGGTTGAGGATTGAGGTTTGAGGACTGAGGACTGAGGATTGAGGATTGAGAATCGAGGACTGAGGATTGAGGATTGAGGATTGATGATTGAGGATTGTGTATTGAGGATTGAACATTGAGGATTGAGTATTGAGTATCGAGGATTGAGGATTGAGCATTGAAGATAGAATACTGATGATTGAAGATTGAGGATTGAGGATTGAGGGTTGTGGATTGAGGACGATTTCTGAGGGTTGAGTATTGATGTTTGAGGTCTGAGGATTGAGGATTGAGGATTGAGAATTGAGGATTGAAGATTGAGTATTGAGGATTGATGGTTGAGAATTGAGGGTTGAGGATTGAAGATTGAGGACTTAGTGTTGAGGGTTGGGTGATGGGAGTTGATGTTTGTGGATTGAGATTTGAAGATTGAAGAATGGGGATTGAGTATTGAAAACTGTGAATTGAGGATATTCTATTGAGGATTGGGGATTGACAATTGATTGTTGAGGACTGAGGGCTAAAGATTGAGGATTCAGGATTGAGGATTCGGGATTGAGGTTTAAGGACTGAGGATTGAGGGTTGAGGATTGAGGATTGAGGATTGACGCTTGAGGATTGAGGGTTGAGGATGGAGTATTGAAAAGAGTGGACTGAGTGTTGAGGATTAAGTGTTGAGAATTGATGTTTGAGGATTGAGATTTGATTACTGAATATTGTGGATTGAGTATTGAAACATGAGAATTAAGGATACTCTATTGAGTATTAGGAATTGAGGATTGATGGTTGAGTATTGAGGATCGGTGGTTGAAGGTCGTGTGTTGAATATTGAGGATTGAGGATTGAGGATTCAGGATTGAAGATTGAGGATTGAATAATGAGTATTGATGATTGAAGATTGAGGATTGAGAATTGAGTGTTGAGGATTGACGACGAGGACTGACGGTTGAGTATTGATGTTTGAGGTCTCAGGATTGAGGATTGAGGATTGAGAATTGGGGATTGAGGATTGAGGATTGAAGATTGAGGATTGGGTATTGAGGATTGAAGAATGAGGATTGAGGATTGAGGATTGAGGATTGAGGATTGAAGATTGATTATTGAGGTTGAAGATTGAGGATTGAGGACTGAGGATTGAGGATTGAGTTTTGAGGATTGAGGATTGAGGATTGAAGATTGAGTATTGAGGATTGAAGATTGAGGATTGTGGATTGAAGATTGAGTATTGAGGATTGAAGATTGAGGATTGAGGATTGAGGATTGAGAATTGAGGATTGAGGATTGAGGATTGAGGATTGAAGATTGAGGATTGGGTATTGAGGATTGTACATTGAGGATTGAGGATTGAGGGTCGAGGATTGAGGGTTGAGGATTGAAGATTGAATATTGATGATTGAAGATTGAGGATTGAGGATTGAGTGTTGTGGATTGAGGACGAGGACTGAGGTTTGAGGATTGAGAATTGAGGATTGAGGATTGAGGATTGAGGATTGAAGATTGAGGATTGGGTATTGAGGATTGAACATTGAGGATTGAGGATTGAGGGTCGAGGATTGAGGGTTGAGGATTGAAGAATGAGGATTGAGGATTGAGGATTGAGGATTGAGAATTGAAGATTGAGTATTGAGGTTTGAAGACTGACGATTGAATGTTGAGGATTGAGCATTGAGGATTGAGCATTGAGGATTGAGCATTGAGGATTGATGATTGAGTATTGAGGATTGAAGATTGAGGATTCATGATTGAAGATTGAGGATTGAGGATTGAGGGTTGTGGATTGAGGACGAGGACTGAGGCTTGAGTATTGATGTTTGAGGTCTGAAGATAGAGGATTCAGGATTGAGGATTGAGGATTGAAGATTGAGGATTGAGGATTGATGATTAAAGATTGAGTGTTGAGGATTGAAGATTGAGGATTGATGATTGAGGATTGAGGATTGAGGATTGAGGATTGAGGATTGAGTATTGAAGTTTGAGGATTGATGATTGAGGATTGAGGATTGAGGATTGAGGATTGAGTATTGAGGACTGAGGATTGAAGATTGAGGATTGAGGATTGAGGTTTAGAGATTGAGTATTGAGGATTGAAGATTGAGAATTGAGGATTGAGGGTTGTACATTGAGGACTGAGTGTTGAGGGTTGAGTGATGAGAATTGATGTTTGTGGATAGAGATTTGAAGTTTGCAGATTGAGTATTGTGTATTGAAAACTGTGAATTGAGTATATTCTATTGAGGATTGAGGATTGTCACCTGATTGTTGAGGACAGAGGGCCGAAGATTGAGGATTCAGGATTGAGGATTCAGAATTGAGGTTTGAGGTCTGAGGATTGAGGATTGTGGATTGAACGTAGAGTATTGAGGATTGAAGATTGAGGATTGAGCATTGAGGATTGAGGATTGAGGATTGAGGATTGAGAATTGACGATGAGGGCTGTGGGTTGAGGATTGAGGTTTGAGGACTGAGGACTGAGGATTGAGGATTGAGAATTGAGGACTGAGGATTGAGGATTGAGGATTGAAGATTGAGGATTGGGTATTGAGGATTGGGTATTGAGGATTGAACATTGAGGATTGAGGATTGAGGGTCGAGGATTGAGGGTTGAGGATTGAAGATTGAATATTGATGATTGAAAATTGAGGAGTGAGGATTGAGTGTTGTGGATTGAGGACGAGGACTGAGGTTTGAGGATTGAGTATTGAGGATTGAGTATTGAATGTTGAGGATTGATGATTGAGGATTGAGGATTCAGGATTGAGGATTGAGGATTGAAGATTGAGGATTGAGGATTGATGATTAAAGGTTGAGTGTTGAGGATTGAAGATTGAGGATTGATGATTGAGGATTGAGGATTGAGGATTGAGGATTGAGGATTGAGGATTGAGTATTGAGGATTGAAGATTGAGGATTGGGTATTGAGGATTGAACATTGAGGATTGAGGATTGAGGGTCGAGGGTTGAGGGTTGAGGATTGAAGATTGAATATTGATGATTGAAGATTGAGGATTGAGGATTGAGTGTTGTGGATTGAGGATTGAGGATTGAAGATTGAGGATTGGGTATTGGGGATTGAAGAATGAGGACTGAGGATTTAGGATTGAGGATCGAGGATTGAAGATTGAGTATTGAGGATTGAAGATTGAGGATTGAGGATTGAGGATTGAGGATTGAGAATTGAGGATTCAGGATTGAGGATTGAGGATTGAAGATTGAGGATTGAGGATTGATGATTAAAGATTGAGTGTTGAGGATTGAAGATTGAGGATTGATGATTGAGGATTGAGGATTGAGGATTGAGGATTGAGGATTGAGGATTGAGTATTGAATGTTGAGGTTTGATGATCAAGGATTGAGGATTGAGAATAGAGGATTGAGTATTGAGGACTGAGGATTGAAGATTGAGGATTGAGGATTGAGGATTGAGAATTGAAGATTGAGTATTGAGGTTTGAAGACTGACGATTGAGGGTTGAGGATTGAGGATTGAGGATTGAGGATTGAGTATTGAAGGTTGAGGATTGATGATTGAGGATTGAGGATTGAGGATTGAAGATTGAGGATAGGGTATTGAGGATTGAACATTGAGGATTGAGGATTGAGGGTCGAGGATTGAGGGTTGAGGATTGATGATTGAATATTGATGATTGAAGATTGAGGATTGAGGATTGAGGGTTGTGGATTGAGGACGAGGACTGTGGGTTTAGTATTGATGTTTGAGGTCCGAAGATTGAGGATTGAGGATTGAGAATTGAGGATTGAGGATTGAGGATTGAAGATTGAGGATTGGGTATTGAGGATTGAAGAATGAGGACTGAGGATTTAGGATTGAGGATCGAGGATTGAAGATTGAGTATTGAGGATTGAAGATTGAGGATTGAGGATTGAGGATTGAAGATTGAGGATTGAGGATTGAGGATTGAGAATTGAGGATTGAGGATTGAGGATTGAGGATTGAAGATTGAGGATTGGGTATTGAGGATTGAACATTGAGGATTGAGGATTGAGGGTCGAGGATTGAGGGTTGAGGATTGAAGATTGAATATTGATGATTGAAGATTGAGGATTGAGGATTGAGTGTTGTGGACTGAGGACGAGGACTGAGGTTTGAGGATTGAGAATTGAGGATTGAGGATTGAGGATTGAGGATTGAAGATTGAGGATTGGGTATTGAGGATTGAACATTGAGGATTGAGGATTGAGGGTCGAGGATTGAGGGTTGAGGATTGAAGAATGAGGATTGAGGATTGAGGATTGAGGATTGAGAATTGAAGATAGAGTATTGAGGTTTGAAGACTGACGATTGAATGTTGAGGATTGAGCATTGAGGATTGAGCATTGAGGATTGATGATTGAGTATTGAGGATTGAAGATTGAGGATTCATGATTGAAGATTGAGGATTGAGGATTGAGGGTTGTGGATTGAGGACGAGGACTGAGGCTTGAGTATTGATGTTTGAGGTCTGAAGATAGAGGATTCAGGATTGAGGATTGAGGATTGAAGATTGAGGATTGAGGATTGATGATTAAAGATTGAGTGTTGAGGATTGAAGATTGAGGATTGATGATTGAGGATTGAGGATTGAGGATTGAGGATTGAGGATTGAGTATTGAAGTTTGAGGATTGATGATTGAGGATTGAGGATTGAGGATTGAGGATTGAGTATTGAGGACTGAGGATTGAAGATTGAGGATTGAGGATTGAGGTTTAGAGATTGAGTATTGAGGATTGAAGGTTGAGAATTGAGGATTGAGGGTTGTACATTGAGGACTGAGTGTTGAGGGTTGAGTGATGAGAGTTGATGTTTGTGGATAGAGATTTGAAGTTTGCAGATTGAGTATTGTGTATTGAAAACTGTGAATTGAGTATATTCTATTGAGGATTGAGGATTGTCACCTGATTGTTGAGGACAGAGGGCCGAAGATTGAGGATTCAGGATTGAGGATTCAGAATTGAGGTTTGAGGTCTGAGGATTGAGGATTGTGGATTGAACGTAGAGTATTGAGGATTGAAGATTGAGGATTGAGAATTGAGGATTGAGGATTGAGGATTGAGGATTGAGAATTGACGATGAGGGCTGTGGGTTGAGGATTGAGGTTTGAGGACTGAGGACTGAGGATTGAGGATTGAGAATTGAGGACTGAGGATTGAGGATTGAGGATTGAAGATTGAGGATTGGGTATTGAGGATTGAACATTGAGGATTGAGGATTGAGTATCGAGGATTGAGGATTGAGGATTGAAGATAGAATATTGATGATTGAAGATTGAGGATTGATGATTGAGGATTGAGGATTGAGGATTGAGGATTGAGGATTGAGGATTGAGTATTGAGGATTGAAGATTGAGGATTGGGTATTGAGGATTGAACATTGAGGATTGAGGATTGAGGGTCGAGGGTTGAGGGTTGATGATTGAAGATTGAATATTGATGATTGAAGATTGAGGATTGAGGATTGAGTGTTGTGGATTGAGGATTGAGGATTGAAGATTGAGGATTGGGTATTGGGGATTGAAGAATGAGGACTGAGGATTTAGGATTGAGGATCGAGGATTGAAGATTGAGTATTGAGGATTGAAGATTGAGGATTGAGGATTGAGGATTGAGGATTGAGAATTGAGGATTCAGGATTGAGGATTGAGGATTGAAGATTGAGGATTGAGGATTGATGATTAATGATTGAGTGTTGAGGATTGAAGATTGAGGATTGATGATTGAGGATTGAGGATTGAGTATTGAGGATTGAGGATTGAGGATTGAGTATTGAATGTTGAGGATTGATGATCAAGGATTGAGGATTGAGAATAGAGGATTGAGTATTGAGGACTGAGGATTGAAGATTGAGGATTGAGGATTGAGGATTGAGAATTGAAGATTGAGTATTGAGGTTTGAAGACTGACGATTGAGGGTTGAGGATTGAGGATTGAGGATTGAGGATTGAGTATTGAAGGTTGAGGATTGATGATTGAGGATTGAGGATTGAGGATTGAAGATTGAGGATTGGGTATTGAGGATTAAACATTGTGGATTGAGGGTTGAGGGTCGAGGATTGAGGGTTGAGGATTGATGATTGAATATTGATGATTGAAGATTGAGGATTGAGGATTGAGGGTTGTGGATTGAGGACGAGGACTGTGGGTTTAGTATTGATGTTTGAGGTCCGAAGATTGAGGATTGAGGATTGAGAATTGAGGATTGAGGATTGAGGATTGAAGATTGAGGATTGGGTATTGAGGATTGAAGAATGAGGACTGAGGATTTAGGATTGAGGATCGAGGATTGAAGATTGAGTATTGAGGATTGAAGATTGAGGATTGAGGATTGAGGATTGAGGATTGAGGATTGAGGATTCAGGATTGAGGATTGAGGATTGAAGATTGAGGATTGAGGATTGATGATTAAAGATTGAGTGTTGAGGATTGAAGATTGAGGATTGATGATTGAGAATTGAGGATTGAGGATTGAGGATTGAGGATTGAGGATTGAGTATTGAATGTTGAGGATTGATGATTGAGGATTGAGGATTGAGAATTGAGGATTGAGTATTGAGGACTGAGGATTGAAGATTGAGGATTGAGGATTGAGAATTGAGGATTGAAGATTGAGTATTGAGGATTGAAGGTTGAGAATTGAGGGTTGAGGATTGAAGATTGAGGACTTAGTGTTGAGGGTTGGGTGATGGGAGTTGATGTTTGTGGATTGAGATTTGAAGATTGAAGAATGGGGATTGAGTACTGAAAACTGTGAATTGAGGATATTCTATTGAGGATTGAGGATTGACAATTGATTGTTGAGGACTGAGTGCTAAAGATTGAGGATTCAGGATTGAGGATTCGGGATTGAGGTTTAAGGACTGAGGATTGAGGGTTGAGGATTGAGGATTGAGGATTGACGCTTGAGGATTGAGGGTTGAGGATGGAGGATTGAGGATGAGGGCTGAGGGTTGAGGATTGAGGTTTAAGGACTGAGGACTGAGGATTGAGGATTGAGAGTTGAGGATTGAGGATTGAGGATTGAAGATTGAGGATTGGGTATTGAGCATTGAAGAATGAGGATTGAGTATTGAGGATTGAGGATAGAGGATTGAAGATTGAGTATTGAACATTGAGGACTGAGTGTTGTGGGTCCAGTGATGAGAATTGATGTTTGTGGATAGAGGTTTGAAGATTGCAGATTGAGTATTGAGTATTGAAAACTGTCAATTGAGGATATTCTATTGAGGATTGAGGATTGTCAACTGATTGTTGAGGACTGAAGGCTGAAGATTGAGGATTCAGGATTGAGGATTCAGAATTGAGGTTTGAGGACTGAGGATAGAGGATTGAAGAATGATTATTGGGGATTGAGGATTGAGAATTGAGGATTGACGATTGAGGATTCAAGATTGAGGATTGGGTATTGAGGATTGAAGAATGACGACTGAGGATTGAGGATTGAGGATTGAGGATTGAAGATTGAGTATTGAGGATTGAAGATTGATAATTGTGGATTGAAGATTGAGTATCGAGAATTGAAGATTGAAGATTGAGGATTGAGGATTGAGAATTGACGATGAGGGCTGTGGGTTGAGGATTGAGGTTTGAGGACTGAGGACTGAGGATTGAGGATTGAGAATCGAGGACTGAGGATTGAGGATTGAGGATTGAAGATTGAGGATTGGGTATTGAGGATTGAACATTGAGGATTGAGGATTGAGTATCGAGGATTGAGGATTGAGAATTGAAGATAGAATATTGATGATTGAAGATTGAGGATTGAGGATTGAGGGTTGTGGATTGAGGACGATGTCTGAGGGTTGAGTATTGATGTTTGAGGTCTGAGGATTGAGGATTGAGGATTGAGAATTGAGGATTGAAGATTGAGTATTGAGGATTGATGGTTGAGAATTGAGGGTTGAGGATTGAAGATTGAGGGCTTAGTGTTGAGGGTTGGGTGATGGGAGTTGATGTTTGTGGATTGAGATTTGAAGATTGAAGAATGGGGATTGAGTATTGAAAACTGTGAATTGAGGATATTCTATTGAGGATTGGGGATTGACAATTGATTGTTGAGGACTGAGGGCTAAAGATTGAGGATTCAGGATTGAGGATTCGGGATTGAGGTTTAAGGACTGAGGATTGAGGGTTGAGGGTTGAGGATTGAGGATGGAGGATTGAAAAGAGTGGACTGAGTGTTGAGGATTAAGTGTTGAGAATTGATGTTTGAGGATTGAGATTTGATTACTGAATATTGTGGATTGAGTATTGAAACATGAGAATTAAGGATACTCTATTGAGTATTAGGAATTGAGGATTGATGGTTGAGTATTGAGGATCGGTGGTTGAAGGTCGTGTGTTGAATATTGAGGATTGAGGATTGAGGATTCAGGATTGAAGATTGAGGATTGAATAATGAGTATTGATGATTGAAGATTGAGGATTGAGAATTGAGTGTTGAGGATTGACGACGAGGACTGACGGTTGAGTATTGATGTTTGAGGTCTCAGGATTGAGGATTGAGGATTGAGAATTGGGGATTGAGGATTGAGGATTGAAGATTGAGGATTGGGTATTGAGGATTGAAGAATGAGGATTGAGGATTGAGGATTGAGGATTGAGGATTGAAGATTGAGTATTGAGGTTGGAGATTGAGGATTGAGGACTGAGGATTGAGGATTGAGTATTGAGGATTGATGATTGAGGATTGAAGATTGAGTATTGAGGATTGAAGATTGAGGATTGAGGGTCGAGGATTGAGGGTTGAGGATTGAAGAATGAGGATTGAGGATTGAGGATTGAGGATTGAGAATTGAAGATTGAGTATTGAGGTTTGAAGACTGACGATTGAATGTTGAGGATTGAGCATTGAGGATTGAGCATTGAGGATTGATGATTGAGTATTGAGGATTGAAGATTGAGGATTCATGATTGAAGATTGAGGATTGAGGATTGAGGGTTGTGGATTGAGGACGAGGACCGAGGCTTGAGTATTGATGTTTGAGGTCTGAAGATAGAGGATTCAGGATTGAGGATTGAGGATTGAAGGTTGAGGATTGAGGATTGATGATTAAAGATTGAGTGTTGAGTATTGAAGATTGAGGATTGATGATTGAGGATTGAGGATTGAGGATTGAGGATTGAGGATTGAGTATTGAAGTTTGAGGATTGATGATTGAGGATTGAGGATTGAGGATTTCGGATTGAGTATTGAGGACTGAGGATTGAAGATTGAGGATTGAGGATTGAGGTTTAGAGATTGAGTATTGAGGATTGAAGATTGAGAATTGAGGATTGAGGGTTGTACATTGAGGACTGAGTGTTGAGGGTTGAGTGATGAGAATTGATGTTTGTGGATAGAGATTTGAAGTTTGCAGATTGAGTATTGTGTATTGAAAACTGTGAATTGAGTATATTCTATTGAGGATTGAGGATTGTCACCTGATTGTTGAGGACAGAGGGCCGAAGATTGAGGATTCAGGATTGAGGATTCAGAATTGAGGTTTGAGGTCTGAGGATTGAGGATTGTGGATTGAACGTAGAGTATTGAGGATTGAAGATTGAGGATTGAGAATTGAGGATTGAGGATTGAGGATTGAGGATTGAGAATTGACGATGAGGGCTGTGGGTTGAGGATTGAGGTTTGAGGACTGAGGACTGAGGATTGAGGATTGAGAATTGAGGACTGAGGATTGAGGATTGAGGATTGAAGATTGAGGATTGGGTATTGAGGATTGAACATTGAGGATTGAGGATTGAGTATCGAGGATTGAGGATTGAGGATTGAAGATAGAATATTGATGATTGAAGATTGAGGATTGAGGATTGAGGGTTGTGGATTGAGGACGATATCTGAGGGTTGAGTATTGATGTTTGAGGTCTGAGGATTGAGGATTGAGGATTCAGAATTGAGGATTGAAGATTGAGTATTTGGGATTGATGGTTGAGAATTGAGGGTTGAGGATTGAAGATTGAGGACTTGGTGTTGAGGGTTGGGTGATGGGAGTTGATGTTTGTGGATTGAGGTTTGAAGATTGAAGAATGGGGATTGAGTATTGAAAACTGTGAATTGAGGATATTCTATTGAGGATTGAGGATCGACAATTGATTGTTGAGGACTGAGTGCTAAAGATTGAGGATTCAGGATTGAGGATTCGGGATTGAGGTTTAAGGACTGAGGATTGAGGGTTGAGGATTGAGGATTGAGGATTGACGCTTGAGGATTGAGGGTTGAGGATGGAGGATTGAGGATGAGGGCTGAGGGTTGAGGATTGAGGTTTAAGGACTGAGGACTGAGGATTGAGGATTGAGAATTGAGGATTGAGGATTGAGGATTGAAGATTGAGGATTGGGTATTGAGCATTGAAGAATGAGGATTGAGGATTGAGGATTGAGGATAGAGGATTGAAGATTGAGTATTGAACATTGAGGACTGAGTGTTGTGGGTCCAGTGATGAGAATTGATGTTTGTGGATAGAGGTTTGAAGATTGCAGATTGAGTATTGAGTATTGAAAACTGTGAATTGAGGATATTCTATTGAGGATTGAGGATTGACACCTGATTGTTGAGGGCTGAGGGCGGAAGATTGAGGATTCAGGATTGAGGATTCAGAATTGAGGTTTGAGGACTGAGGATTGAGGATTGAGGATTGAAGATTGAGTATTGAGGATTGAAGATTGAGGATTGAGGATAGACGATTGAGGATTGAGGATGAGGTCTGAGGGTTGAGGATTGAGGTTTAAGGACTGAGGACTGAGGATTGATAATTGAGAAATGAGGATTGAGGATTGAGGATTGAAGATTGAGGATTGGGTATTGAGCATTGAAGGATGAGGATTGAGGATTGAGGACTGAGGATAGAGGATTGAAGATTGAAGATTGAGGATTGGGTATTGAGCATTGAAGAATGAGGATTGAGGATTGAGGATTGAGGATAGAGGATTGAAGATTGAGTATTGAACATTGAGGACTGAGTGTTGTGGGTCCAGTGATGAGAATTGATGTTTGTGGATAGAGGTTTGAAGATTGCAGATTGAGTATTGAGTATTGAGAACTGTGAATTGAGGATATTCTATTGAGGATTGAGGATTGTCAACTGATTGTTGAGGACTGAGGGCTGAAGATTGAGGATTCAGGATTGTGGATTCAGAATTGAGGTTTGAGGACTGAGGATAGAGGATTGAAGAATGATTATTGGGGATTGAGGATTGAGAATTGAGGATTGACGATTGAGGATTCAAGATTGAGGATTGGGTATTGAGGATTGAAGAATGACGACTGAGGATTGAGGTTTGAGGATTGAGGATTGAAGATTGAGTATTGAGGATTGAAGATTGATAATTGTGGATTGAAGATTGAGTATCGAGAATTGAAGATTGAAGATTGAGGATTGAGTATTGAGAATTGACGATGAGGGCTGTGGGTTGAGGATTGAGGTTTGAGGACTGAGGACTGAGGATTGAGGATTGAGAATCGAGGACTGAGGATTGAGGATTGAGGATTGAAGATTGAGGACTTAGTGTTGAGGGTTGGGTGATGGGAGTTGATGTTTGTGGATTGAGATTTGAAGATTGAAGAATGGGGATTGAGTATTGAAAACTGTGAATTGAGGATATTCTATTGAGGATTGAGGATTGACACCTGATTGTTGAGGGCTGAGGGCGGAAGATTGAGGATTCAAGATTGAGGATTCAGAATTGAGGTTTGAGGACTGAGGATTGAGGATTGAGGATTGAAGATTGAGTATTGAGGATTGAAGATTGAGGATTGAGGATAGACGATTGAGGATTGAGGATGAGGTCTGAGGGTTGAGGATTGAGGTTTAAGGACTGAGGACTGAGGATTGAGGATTGAGAAATGAGGATTGAGGATTGAGGATTGAAGATTGAGGATTGGGTATTGAGCATTGAAGAATGAGGATTGAGGATTGAGGATTGAGGATAGAGGATTGAAGATTGAGTAATGAGGATTGAAGATTGACGATTGAGGATTGTGGATTGAAGATTGAGTATTGAACATTGAGGACTGAGTGTTGTGGGTCCAGTGATGAGAATTGATGTTTGTGGATAGAGGTTTTAAGATTGCAGATTGAGTATTGAGTATTGAAAACTGTGAATTGAGGATATTCTATTGAGGATTGAGGTTTGTCAACTGATTGTTGAGGACTGAGGGCTGAAGATTGAGGATTCAGGATTGAGGATTCAGAATTGAGGTTTGAGGACTGAGGATAGAGGATTGAAGAATGATTATTGGGGATTGAGGATTGAGAATTGAGGATTGACGATTGAGGATTCAAGATTGAGGATTGGGTATTGAGGATTGAAGAATGAGGACTGAGGATTGAGAATTGAGGATTGAGGATTGATGATTGAGTATTGAGGATTGAAGATTGATAATTGTGGATTGAAGATTGAGTATCGAGAATTGAAGATTGAAGATTGAGTATTGAGGATTGAGAATTGACGATGAGGGCTGTGGCTTAAGGATTGAGGTTTCAGGACTCAGGACTGAGGATTGAGGATTGAGAATTGAGGACTGAGGATTGAGGATTGAGGATTGAAGATTGAGGATTGGGTATTGAGGATTGAACATTGAGGTTTGAGGGTTGAGTATCGAGGATTGAGGATTGAGGATTGAAGATTGAATATTGATGATTGAAGATTGAGGATTGAAGATTGAGGGTTGTGGATTGAGGACGATGTCTGAGGGTTGAGTATTGATGTTTGAGGTCTGAGGATTGAGGATTGAGGATTGAGAATTGAGGATTGAAGATTGAGTATTGAGGATTGAAGGTTGAGAATTGAGGGTTGAGGATTGAAGATTGAGGACTTAGTGTTGAGGGTTGGGTGATGGGAGTTGATGTTTGTGGATTGAGATTTGAAGATTGAAGAATGGGGATTGAGTATTGAAAACTGTGAATTGAGGATATTCTATTGAGGATTGAGGATTGACAATTGATTGTTGAGGACTGAGTGCTAAAGATTGAGGATTCAGGATTGAGGATTCGGGATTGAGGTTTAAGGACTGAGGATTGAGGGTTGAGGATTGAGGATTGAGGATTGACGCTTGAGGATTGAGGGTTGAGGATGGAGGATTGAAAAGAGTGGACTGAGTGTTGAGGATTAAGTGTTGAGAATTGATGTTTGAGGATTGAGATTTGATTACTGAATATTGTGGATTGAGTATTGAAACATGAGAATTAAGGATACTCTATTGAGTATTAGGAATTGAGGATTGATGGTTGAGTATTGAGGATCGGTGGTTGAGGGTCGTGTGTTGAATACTGAGGATTGAGGATTGAGGATTCAGGATTGAAGATTGAGGATTGAATAATGAGTATTGATGGTTGAAGATTGTGGATTGAGAATTGAGTGTTGAGGATTGACGACGAGGACTGACGGTTGAGTATTGATGTTTGAGGTCTCAGGATTGAGTATTGAGGATTGAGAATTGGGGATTGAGGATTGAGGATTGAGGATTGAGGATTGAGGATTGAGGATTGAGTATTGAATGTTGAGGATTGATGATTGAGGATTGAGGATTGAGAATTGAGGATTGAGTATTGAGGACTGAGGATTGAAGATTGAGGATTGAGGATTGAGGATTGAGAATTGAAGATTGAGTATTGAGGTTTGAAGACTGACGATTGAGGGTTGAGGATTGAGGATTGAGGATTGAGGATTGAGTATTGAAGGTTGAGGATTGATGATTGAGAATTGAGGATTGAAGATTGAGGATTGGGTATTGAGGATTGAACATTGAGGATTGATGATTGAGGGTCGAGGATTGAGGGTTGAGGATTGAAGATTGAATATTGATGATTGAAGATTGAGGATTGAGGATTGAGGGTTGTGGATTGAGGACGAGGACTGAGGGTTTAGTATTGATGTTTGAGGTCTGAAGATTGAGGATTGAAGATTGAGAATTGACGATTGAGGATTGAGGATTGAAGATTGAGGATTGGGTATTGAGGATTGAAGAATGAGGACTGAGGATTTAGGATTGAGGATCGAGGATTGAAGATTGAGTACTGAGGATTGAAGATTGAGGACTGAGGGTTGAGTATTGATGTTTGAGGTCTGAAAATTGAGGATTGGGGATTGAGAATTGAGAATTGAGGATTGAGGATTGAAGATTGAGGATTGGGTATTGAGGATTGAAGAATGAGGACTGAGGATTGAGGATTGATGATTAAAGATTGAGTGTTGAGGATTGAAGATTGAGGATTGGTGATTGAGGATTGAGGATTGAGGATTGAGGATTGAGTATTGAAGGTTGAGGATTGATGATTGAGGATTGAGGATTGAGGATTGAGGATTGAGGATTGAGTATTGAGGACTGAGGATTGAAGATTGAGGATTGAGGATTGAGGATTAAAGATGGAGTATTGAGGATTGAAGATTGAGCATTGAGGATTGAGGATTGAACATTGAGGACTGAGTGTTGAGGGTTGAGTGATGAGAATTGATGTTCGTGGATAGAGATATGAAGATTGCAGATTGAGTATTGTGTATTGAAAACTGTGAATTGAGGGTATTCTATTGAGGATTGAGAGTTGACACCTGATTGTTGAGGGCTGAGGGCGGAAGATTGAGGATTCAGGATTGAGGATTCAGAATTGAGGTTTGAGGACTGAGGATTGGGGATTGAGGATTGAAGATTGAGTATTGAGGATTGAAGATTGAGGATTGAGGATAGACGATTGAGGATTGAGGATGAGGTCTGAGGGTTGAGGATTGAGGTTTAAGGACTGAGGACTTAGGATTGAGGATTGAGAAATGAGGATTGAGGATTGAGGATTGAAGATTGAGGATTGGGTATTGAGCATTGAAGAATGAGGATTGAGGATTGAGGATTGAGGATAGAGGATTGAAGATTGAGTAATGAGGATTGAAGATTGACGATTGAGGATTGTGGATTGAAGATTGAGTATTGAACATTGAGGACTGAGTGTTGTGGGTCCAGTGATGAGAATTGATGTTTGTGGATAGAGGTTTTAAGATTGCAGATTGAGTATTGAGTATTGAAAACTGTGAATTGAGGATATTCTATTGAGGATTGAGGATTGTCAACTGATTGTTGAGGACTGAGGGCTGAAGATTGAGGATTCAGGATTGAGGATTCAGAATTGAGGTTTGAGGACTGAGGATAGAGGATTGAAGAATGATTATTGGGGATTGAGGATTGAGAATTGAGGATTGACGATTGAGGATTCAAGATTGAGGATTGGGTATTGAGGATTGAAGAATGAGGACTGAGGATTGAGGATTGAGGATTGAGGATTGAAGATTGAGTATTGAGGATTGAAGATTGATAATTGTGGATTGAAGATTGAGTATCGAGAATTGAAGATTGAAGATTGAGTATTGAGGATTGAGAATTGACGATGAGGGCTGTGGGTTAAGGATTGAGGTTTCAGGACTCAGGACTGAGGATTGAGGATTGAGAATTGAGGACTGAGGATTGAGGATTGAGGATTGAAGATTGAGGATTGGGTATTGAGGATTGAACATTGAGGTTTGAGGGTTGAGTATCGAGGATTGAGGATTGAGGATTGAAGATTGAAGATTGAATATTGATGATTGAAGATTGAGGATTGAAGATTGAGGGTTGTGGATTGAGGACGATGTCTGAGGGTTGAGTATTGATGTTTGAGGTCTGAGGATTGAGGATTGAGGATTGAGAATTGAGGATTGAAGATTGAGTATTGAGGATTGAAGGTTGAGAATTGAGGGTTGAGGATTGAAGATTGAGGACTTAGTGTTGAGGGTTGGGTGATGGGAGTTGATGTTTGTGGATTGAGGTTTGAAGATTGAAGAATGGGGATTGAGTATTGAAAACTGTGAATTGAGGATATTCTATTGAGGATTGAGGATCGACAATTGATTGTTGAGGACTGAGTGCTAAAGATTGAGGATTCAGGATTGAGGATTCGGGATTGAGGTTTAAGGACTGAGGATTGAGGGTTGAGGATTGAGGATTGAGGATTGACGCTTGAGGATTGAGGGTTGAGGATGGAGGATTGAAAAGAGTGGACTGAGTGTTGAGGATTAAGTGTTGAGAATTGATGTTTGAGGGTTGAGATTTGATTATTGATTTTTGTGGATTGAGTATTGAACGAAGACAATTCAGGGTATTCTATTGAGCATTGAGAATTGAGGATTGATTGTTGAGTATTGAGGATTGATGGTTGAGGGTTTTGTGTTGAATATTGAGGATTGAGGATTGAGGATTGAGGATTGAGGATTGAGGATTGAAGGTTGAGTATTGAGGATTGAAGGTTGAGGATTGAGGATAGAGGATTGAGGATTGAGGATTGAAGATTGAGGATTGGGGATCGAGGATTGACGATTGGGGATTGAGTATTGACGATTGAGAATTGAGGATTGAGGATTGAAGATTGAGTATTGAGGATTGAAGATTGAGGATTGAGGATTGAGGATTGAGGATTGAGGACTGAAGATTGAGGATTGAGGATTGAGCATTGAGGATTGAAGATTGGGGACTGGGGATTGAGGATTGAAGGTTGAGGATTAAGGATTGAGGATTGGGGATTGGGGATCTTGGATTGGAGATTGATTATTGACGATTGAAGATTGAGGGTTGAGGATTGATGATTGAGAATTGAGAATTGAGGATGAGGACTGAGGGTTGAGGATTGAGGTTTGAGGATTGAGGACTGAGGATTGACAATTGAGTATTGAAGATTGAGGATTGATGACAGAGGATTGAGGATTGAGGATTGATGATTGCGGATTGAGTATTGAAAATTGAGTATTGAGGATTGAATATTGAGGATTGATGATTGAGGATTGAAGATTGAGGATTGCTGATTGAGGATTGAGGATTGAGGATTGAGGATTGAGTATTGAAGGTTGAGGATTGATGATTGAGGATTGAGGATTGAGAATTGAGGATTGAGGATTGAGTATTGAGGACTGAGGATTGAAGGTTGAGGATTGAGGATTGAGGATTAAAGATGGAGTATTGAGGATTGAAGATTGAGAATTGAGGATTGAGGATTGAACATTGAGGGCTGAGTGTTGAGGGTTGAGTGATGAGAATTGATGTTCGTGGATAGAGATATGAAGATTGCAGATTGAGTATTGTGTATTGAAAACTGTGAATTGAGGATATTCTATTGAGGATTGAGGATTGACACCTGATTGTTGAGGGCTGAGGGCGGAAGATTGAGGATTCAGGATTGAGGATTCAGAATTGAGGTTTGAGGACTGAGGATTGAGGATTGAGGATTGAGGATTGAAGATTGAGTATTGAGGATTGAAGATTGAGGATTGAGGATAGACGATTGAGGATTGAGGATGAGGTCTGAGGGTTGAGGATTGAGGTTTAAGGACTGAGGACTGAGGATTGAGGATTGAGAAATGAGGATTGAGGATTGAGGATTGAAGATTGAGGATTGGGTATTGAGCATTGAAGAATGAGGATTGAGGATTGAGGATTGAGGATAGGGGATTGAAGATTGAGTAATGAGGATTGAAGATTGACGATTGAGGATTGTGGATTGAAGATTGAGTATTGAACATTGAGGACTGAGTGTTGTGGGTCCAGTGATGAGAATTGATGTTTGTGGATAGAGGTTTTAAGATTGCAGATTGAGTATTGAGTATTGAAAACTGTGAATTGAGGATATTCTATTGAGGATTGAGTATTGTCAACTGATTGTTGAGGACTGAGGGCTGAAGATTGAGGATTCAGGATTGAGGATACAGAATTGAGGTTTGAGGACTGAGGATAGAGGATTGAAGAATGATTATTGGGGATTGAGGATTGAGAATTGAGGATTGACGATTGAGGATTCAAGATTGAGGATTGGGTATTGAGGATTGAAGAATGAGGACTGAGGATTGAGGATTGAGGATTGAGGATTGAAGATTGAGTATTGAGGATTGAAGATTGATAATTGTGGATTGAAGATTGAGTATCGAGAATTGAAGATTGAAGATTGAGTATTGAGGATTGAGAATTGACGATGAGGGCTGTGGGTTAAGGATTGAGGTTTCAGGACTCAGGACTGAGGATTGAGGATTGAGAATTGAGGACTGAGGATTGAGGATTGAGGATTGAAGATTGAGGATTGGGTATTGAGGATTGAACATTGAGGTTTGAGGGTTGAGTATCGAGGATTGAGGATTGAGGACTGAAGATTGAATATTGATGATTGAAGATTGAGGATTGAAGATTCAGTGTTGTGGATTGAGGACGATGTCTGAGTGTTGAGTATTGATGTTTGAGGTCTGAGGATTGAGGATTGAGGATTGAGAATTGAGGATTGAAGATTGAGTATTGAGGATTGAAGGTTGAGAATTGAGGTTTGAGGATTGAAGATTGAGGACTTAGTGTTGAGGGTTGGGTGATGGGAGTTGATGTTTGTGGATTGAGATTTGAAGATTGAAGAATGGGGATTGAGTATTGAAAACTGTGAATTGAGGATATTCTATTGAGGATTGAGGATTGACAATTGATTGTTGAGGACTGAGTGCTAAAGATTGAGGATTCAGGATTGAGGATTCGGGATTGAGGTTTAAGGACTGAGGATTGAGGGTTGAGGATTGAGGATTGAGGATTGACGCTTGAGGATTGAGGGTTGAGGATGGAGGATTGAGGATGAGGGCTGAGGGTTGAGGATTGAGGTTTAAGGACTGAGGACTGAGGATTGAGGATTGAGAATTGAGGATTGCGGCTTGAGGATTGAGTATTGAAGATTGAGGATTGGGTATTGAGCATTGAAGAATGAGGATTGAGGATTGAGGATTGAGGATAGAGGATTGAAGATTGAGTATTGAACATTGAGGACTGAGTGTTGTGGGTCCAGTGATGAGAATTGATGTTTGTGGATAGAGGTTTGAAGATTGCAGATTGAGTATTGAGTATTGAAAACTGTCAATTGAGGATATTCTATTGAGGATTGAGGATTGTCAACTGATTGTTGAGGACTGAGGGCTGAAGATTGAGGATTCAGGATTGAGGATTCTGAATTGAGGTTTGAGGACTGAGGATAGAGGATTGAAGAATGATTATTGGGGATTGAGGATTGAGAATTGAGGATTGACGATTGAGGATTCAAGATTGAGGATTGGGTATTGAGGATTGAAGAATGACGACTGAGGATTAAGGATTGAGGATTGAGGATTGAAGATTGAGTATTGAGGATTGAAGATTGATAATTGTGGATTGAAGATTGAGTATCGAGAATTGAAGATTGAAGATTGAGGATTGAGGATTGAGAATTGACGATGAGGGCTGTGGGTTGAGGATTGAGGTTTGAGGACTGAGGACTGAGGATTGAGGATTGAGAATCGAGGACTGAGGATTGAGGATTGAGGATTGAAGATTGAGGATTGGGTATTGAGGATTGAACATTGAGGATTGAGGATTGAGTATCGAGGATTGAGGATTGAGGATTGAAGATAGAATATTGATGATTGAAGATTGAGGATTGAGGATTGAGGGTTGTGGATTGAGGACGATGTCTGAGGGTTGAGTATTGATGTTTGATGTCTGAGGATTGAGGATTGAGGATTGAGAATTGAGGATTGAAGATTGAGTATTGAGGATTGATGGTTGAGAATTGAGGGTTGAGGATTGAAGATTGAGGACTTAGTGTTGAGGGTTGGGTGATGGGAGTTGATGTTTGTGGATTGAGATTTGAAGATTGAAGAATGGGGATTGAGTATTGAAAACTGTGAATTGAGGATATTCTATTGAGGATTGGGGATTGACAATTGATTGTTGAGGACTGAGGTCTAAAGATTGAGGATTCAGGATTGAGGATTCGGGATTGAGGTTTAAGGACTGAGGATTGAGGGTTGAGGATTGAGGATTGAGGATTGACGCTTGAGGATTGAGGGTTGAGGATGGAGGATTGAAAAGAGTGGACTGAGTGTTGAGGATTAAGTGTTGAGAATTGATGTTTGAGGATTGAGATTTGATTACTGAATATTGTGGATTGAGTATTGAAACATGAGAATTAAGGATACTCTATTGAGTATTAGGAATTGAGGATTGATGGTTGAGTATTGAGGATCGGTGGTTGAAGGTCGTGTGTTGAATATTGAGGATTGAGGATTGAGGATTCAGGATTGAAGATTGAGGATTGAATAATGAGTATTGATGATTGAAGATTGAGGATTGAGAATTGAGTGTTGAGGATTGACGACGAGGACTGACGGTTGAGTATTGATGTTTGAGGTCTCAGGATTGAGGATTGAGGATTGAGAATTGGGGATTGAGGATTGAGGATTGAAGATTGAGGATTGGGTATTGAGGATTGAAGAATGAGGATTGAGGATTGAGGATTGAGGATTGAGGATTGAAGATTGAGTATTGAGGTTGAAGATTGAGGATTGAGGACTGAGGATTGAGGATTGAGTATTGAGGATTGAGGATTGAGGATTGAAGATTGAGTATTGAGGATTGAAGATTGAGGATTGTGGATTGAAGATTGAGTATTGAGGATTGAAGATTGAGGATTGAGGATTGAGGATTGAGAATTGAGGATTGAGGATTGAGGATTGAGGATTGAAGATTGAGGATTGGGTATTGAGGATTTAACATTGAGGATTGAGGATTGAGGGTCGAGGATTGAGGGTTGAGGATTGAAGATTGAATATTGATGATTGAAGATTGAGGATTGAGGATTGAGTGTTGTGGATTGAGGACGAGGACTGAGGTTTGAGGATTGAGAATTGAGGATTGAGGATTGAGGATTGAGGATTGAAGATTGAGGATTGGGTATTGAGGATTGAACATTGAGGATTGAGGATTGAGGGTCGAGGATTGAGGGTTGAGGATTGAAGAATGAGGATTGAGGATTGAGGATTGAGGATTGAGAATTGAAGATTGAGTATTGAGGTTTGAAGACTGACGATTGAATGTTGAGGATTGAGCATTGAGGATTGAGCATTGAGGATTGATGATTGAGTATTGAGGATTGAAGATTGAGGATTCATGATTGAAGATTGAGGATTGAGGATTGAGGGTTGTGGATTGAGGACGAGGACCGAGGCTTGAGTATTGATGTTTGAGGTCTGAAGATAGAGGATTCAGGATTGAGGATTGAGGATTGAAGATTGAGGATTGAGGATTGATGATTAAAGATTGAGTGTTGAGTATTGAAGATTGAGGATTGATGATTGAGGATTGAGGATTGAGGATTGAGGATTGAGGATTGAGTATTGAAGTTTGAGGATTGATGATTGAGGATTGAGGATTGAGGATTGAGGATTGAGTATTGAGGACTGAGGATTGAAGATTGAGGATTGAGGATTGAGGTTTAGAGATTGAGTATTGAGGATTGAAGATTGAGAATTGAGGATTGAGGGTTGTACATTGAGGACTGAGTGTTGAGGGTTGAGTGATGAGAATTGATGTTTGTGGATAGAGATTTGAAGTTTGCAGATTGAGTATTGTGTATTGAAAACTGTGAATTGAGTATATTCTATTGAGGATTGAGGATTGTCACCTGATTGTTGAGGACAGAGGGCCGAAGATTGAGGATTCAGGATTGAGGATTCAGAATTGAGGTTTGAGGTCTGAGGATTGAGGATTGTGGATTGAACGTAGAGTATTGAGGATTGAAGATTGAGGATTGAGAATTGAGGATTGAGGATTGAGGATTGAGGATTGAGAATTGACGATGAGGGCTGTGGGTTGAGGATTGAGGTTTGAAGACTGAGGACTGAGGATTGAGGATTGAGAATTGAGGACTGAGGATTGAGGATTGAGGATTGAAGATTGAGGATTGGGTATTGAGGATTGAACATTGAGGATTGAGGATTGAGTATCGAGGATTGAGGATTGAGGATTGAAGATAGAATATTGATGATTGAAGATTGAGGATTGAGGATTGAGGGTTGTGGATTGAGGACGATGTCTGAGGGTTGAGTATTGATGTTTGAGGTCTGAGGATTGAGGATTGAGGATTCAGAATTGAGGATTGAAGATTGAGTATTTGGGATTGATGGTTGAGAATTGAGGGTTGAGGATTGAAGATTGAGGACTTAGTGTTGAGGGTTGGGTGATGGGAGTTGATGTTTGTGGATTGAGGTTTGAAGATTGAAGAATGGGGATTGAGTATTGAAAACTGTGAATTGAGGATATTCTATTGAGGATTGAGGATCGACAATTGATTGTTGAGGACTGAGTGCTAAAGATTGAGGATTCAGGATTGAGGATTCGGGATTGAGGTTTAAGGACTGCGGATTGAGGGTTGAGGATTGAGGATTGAGGATTGACGCTTGAGGATTGAGGGTTGAGGATGGAGGATTGAGGATGAGGGCTGAGGGTTGAGGATTGAGGTTTAAGGACTGAGGACTGAGGATTGAGGATTGAGAATTGAGGATTGAGGATTGAGGATTGAAGATTGAGGATTGGGTATTGAGCATTGAAGAATGAGGATTGAGGATTGAGGATTGAGGATAGAGGATTGAAGATTGAGTATTGAACATTGAGGACTGAGTGTTGTGGGTCCAGTGATGAGAATTGATGTTTGTGGATAGAGGTTTGAAGATTGCAGATTGAGTATTGAGTATTGAAAACTGTGAATTGAGGATATTCTATTGAGGATTGAGGATTGACACCTGATTGTTGAGGGCTGAGGGCGGAAGATTGAGGATTCAGGATTGAGGATTCAGAATTGAGGTTTGAGGACTGAGGATTGAGGATTGAGGATTGAAGATTGAGTATTGAGGATTGAAGATTGAGGATTGAGGATAGACGATTGAGGATTGAGGATGAGGTCTGAGGGTTGAGGATTGAGGTTTAAGGACTGAGGACTGAGGATTGAGGATTGAGAAATGAGGATTGAGGATTGAGGATTGAAGATTGAGGATTGGGTATTGAGCATTGAAGAATGAGGATTGAGGATTGAGGATTGAGGATAGAGGATTGAAGATTGAAGGATGAGGATTGGGTATTGAGCATTGAAGAATGAGGATTGAGGATTGAGGATTGAGGATAGAGGATTGAAGATTGAGTATTGAACATTGAGGACTGAGTGTTGTGGGTCCAGTGATGAGAATTGATGTTTGTGGATAGAGGTTTGAAGATTGCAGATTGAGTATTGAGTATTGAAAACTGTGAATTGAGGATATTCTATTGAGGATTGAGGATTGTCAACTGATTGTTGAGGACTGAGGGCTGAAGATTGAGGATTCAGGATTGTGGATTCAGAATTGAGGTTTGAGGACTGAGGATAGAGGATTGAAGAATGATTATTGGGGATTGAGGATTGAGAATTGAGGATTGACGATTGAGGATTCAAGATTGAGGATTGGGTATGGAGGATTGAAGAATGACGACTGAGGATTGAGGTTTGAGGATTGAGGATTGAAGATTGAGTATTGAGGATTGAAGATTGATAATTGTGGATTGAAGATTGAGTATCGAGAATTGAAGATTGAAGATTGAGGATTGAGGATTGAGAATTGACGATGAGGGCTGTGGGTTGAGGATTGAGGTTTGAGGACTGAGGACTGAGGATTGAGGATTGAGAATCGAGGACAGAGGATTGAGGATTGAGGATTGAAGATTGAGGACTTAGTGTTGAGGGTTGGGTGATGGGAGTTGATGTTTGTGGATTGAGATTTGAAGATTGAAGAATGGGGATTGAGTATTGAAAACTGTGAATTGAGGATATTCTATTGAGGATTGAGGATTGACACCTGATTGTTGAGGGCTGAGGGCGGAAGATTGAGGATTCAAGATTGAGGATTCAGAATTGAGGTTTGAGGACTGAGGATTGAGGATTGAGGATTGAAGATTGAGTATTGAGGATTGAAGATTGAGGATTGAGGATAGACGATTGAGGATTGAGGATGAGGTCTGAGGGTTGAGGATTGAGGTTAAAGGACTGAGGACTGAGGATTGAGGATTGAGAAATGAGGATTGAGGATTGAGGATTGAAGATTGAGGATTGGGTATTGAGCATTGAAGAATGAGGATTGAGGATTGAGGATTGAGGATAGAGGATTGAAGATTGAGTAATGAGGATTGAAGATTGACGATTGAGGATTGTGGATTGAAGATTGAGTATTAAACATTGAGGACTGAGTGTTGTGGGTCCAGTGATGAGAATTGATGTTTGTGGATAGAGGTTTTAAGATTGCAGATTGAGTATTGAGTATTGAAAACTGTGAATTGAGGATATTCTATTGAGGATTGAGGATTGTCAACTGATTGTTGAGGACTGAGGGCTGAAGATTGAGGATTCAGGATTGAGGATTCAGAATTGAGGTTTGAGGACTGAGGATAGAGGATTGAAGAATGATTATTGGGGATTGAGGATTGAGAATTGAGGATTGACGATTGAGGATTCAAGATTGAGGATTGGGTATTGAGGATTGAAGAATGAGGACTGAGGATTGAGGATTGAGGATTGAGGATTGATGATTGAGTATTGAGGATTGAAGATTGATAATTGTGGATTGAAGATTGAGTATCGAGAATTGAAGATTGAAGATTGAGTATTGAGGATTGAGAATTGACGATGAGGGCTGTGGGTTAAGGATTGAGGTTTCAGGACTCAGGACTGAGGATTGAGGATTGAGAATTGAGGACTGAGGATTGAGGATTGAGGATTGAAGATTGAGGATTGGGTATTGAGGATTGAACATTGAGGTTTGAGGGTTGAGTATCGAGGATTGAGGATTGAGGATTGAAGATTGAATATTGATGATTGAAGATTGAGGATTGAAGATTGAGGGTTGTGGATTGAGGACGATGTCTGAGGGTTGAGTATTGATGTTTGAGGTCTGAGGATTGAGGATTGAGGATTGAGAATTGAGGATTGAAGATTGAGTATTGAGGATTGAAGGTTGAGAATTGAGGGTTGAGGATTGAAGATTGAGGACTTAGTGTTGAGGGTTGGGTGATGGGAGTTGATGTTTGTGGATTGAGATTTGAAGATTGAAGAATGGGGATTGAGTATTGAAAACTGTGAATTGAGGATATTCTATTGAGGATTGAGGATTGACAATTGATTGTTGAGGACTGAGTGCTAAAGATTGAGGATTCAGGATTGAGGATTCGGGATTGAGGTTTAAGGACTGAGGATTGAGGGTTGAGGATTGAGGATTGAGGATTGACGCTTGAGGATTGAGGGTTGAGGATGGAGGATTGAGGATGAGGGCTGAGGGTTGAGGATTGAGGTTTAAGGACTGAGGACTGAGGATTGAGGATTGAGAATTGAGGATTGAGGATTGAGGATTGAAGATTGAGGATTGGGTATTGAGCATTGAAGAATGAGGATTGAGGATTGAGGATTGAGGATAGAGGATTGAAGATTGAGTATTGAACATTGAGGACTGAGTGTTGTGGGTCCAGTGATGAGAATTGATGTTTGTGGATAGAGGTTTGAAGATTGCAGATTGAGTATTGAGTATTGAAAACTGTCAATTGAGGATATTCTATTGAGGATTGAGGATTGTCAACTGATTGTTGAGGACTGAGGGCTGAAGATTGAGGATTCGGGATTGAGGATTCAGAATTGAGGTTTCAGGACTGAGGATAGAGGATTGAAGAATGATTATTGGGGATTGAGGATTGAGAATTGAGGATTGACGATTGAGGATTCAAGATTGAGGATTGGGTATTGAGGATTGAAGAATGACGACTGAGGATTGAGGATTGAGGATTGAGGATTGAAGATTGAGTATTGAGGATTGAAGATTGATAATTGTGGATTGAAGATTGAGTATCGAGAATTGAAGATTGAAGATTGAGGATTGAGGATTGAGAATTGACGATGAGGGCTGTGGGTTGAGGATTGAGGTTTGAGGACTGAGGACTGAGGAATGAGGATTGAGAATCGAGGACTGAGGATTGAGGATTGAGGATTGAAGATTGAGGATTGTGTATTGAGGATTGAACATTGAGGATTGAGGATTGAGTATCGAGGATTGAGGATTGAGCATTGAAGATAGAATACTGATGATTGAAGATTGAGGATTGAGGATTGAGGGTTGTGGATTGAGGACGATGTCTGAGGGTTGAGTATTGATGTTTGAGGTCTGAGGATTGAGGATTGAGGATTGAGAATTGAGGATTGAAGATTGAGTATTGAGGATTGATGGTTGAGAATTGAGGGTTGAGGATTGAAGATTGAGGACTTAGTGTTGAGGGTTGGGTGATGGGAGTTGATGTTTGTGGATTGAGATTTGAAGATTGAAGAATGGGGATTGAGTATTGAAAACTGTGAATTGAGGATATTCTATTGAGGATTGGGGATTGACAATTGATTGTTGAGGACTGAGGGCTAAAGATTGAGGATTCAGGATTGAGGATTCGGGATTGAGGTTTAAGGACTGAGGATTGAGGGTTGAGGATTGAGGATTGAGGATTGACGCTTGAGGATTGAGGGTTGAGGATGGAGTATTGAAAAGAGTGGACTGAGTGTTGAGGATTAAGTGTTGAGAATTGATGTTTGAGGATTGAGATTTGATTACTGAATATTGTGGATTGAGTATTGAAACATGAGAATTAAGGATACTCTATTGAGTATTAGGAATTGAGGATTGATGGTTGAGTATTGAGGATCGGTGGTTGAAGGTCGTGTGTTGAATATTGAGGATTGAGGATTGAGGATTCAGGATTGAAGATTGAGGATTGAATAATGAGTATTGATGATTGAAGATTGAGGATTGAGAATTGAGTGTTGAGGATTGACGACGAGGACTGACGGTTGAGTATTGATGTTTGAGGTCTCAGGATTGAGGATTGAGGATTGAGAATTGGGGATTGAGGATTGAGGATTGAAGATTGAGGATTGGGTATTGAGGATTGAAGAATGAGGATTGAGGATTGAGGATTGAGGATTGAGGATTGAAGATTGAGTATTGAGGTTGAAGATTGAGGATTGAGGACTGAGGATTGAGGATTGAGTATTGAGGATTGAGGATTGAGGATTGAAGATTGAGTATTGAGGATTGAAGATTGAGGATTGTGGATTGAAGATTGAGTATTGAGGATTGAAGATTGAGGATTGAGGATTGAGGATTGAGAATTGAGGATTGAGGATTGAGGATTGAGGATTGAAGATTGAGGATTGGGTATTGAGGATTGAACATTGAGGATTGAGGATTGAGGGTCGAGGATTGAGGGTTGAGGATTGAAGATTGAATATTGATGATTGAAGATTGAGGATTGAGGATTGAGTGTTGTGGATTGAGGACGAGGACTGAGGTTTGAGGATTGAGAATTGAGGATTGAGGATTGAGGATTGAGGATTGAAGATTGAGGATTGGGTATTGAGGATTGAACATTGAGGATTGAGGATTGAGGGTCGAGGATTGAGGGTTGAGGATTGAAGAATGAGGATTGAGGATTGAGGATTGAGGATTGAGAATTGAAGATTGAGTATTGAGGTTTGAAGACTGACGATTGAATGTTGAGGATTGAGCATTGAGGATTGAGCATTGAGGATTGATGATTGAGTATTGAGGATTGAAGATTGAGGATTCATGATTGAAGATTGAGGATTGAGGATTGAGGGTTGTGGATTGAGGACGAGGACTGAGGCTTGAGTATTGATGTTTGAGGTCTGAAGATAGAGGATTCAGGATTGAGGATTGAGGATTGAAGATTGAGGATTGAGGATTGATGATTAAAGATTGAGTGTTGAGGATTGAAGATTGAGGATTGATGATTGAGGATTGAGGATTGAGGATTGAGGATTGAGGATTGAGTATTGAAGTTTGAGGATTGATGATTGAGGATTGAGGATTGAGGATTGAGGATTGAGTATTGAGGACTGAGGATTGAAGATTGAGGATTGAGGATTGAGGTTTAGAGATTGAGTATTGAGGATTGAAGATTGAGAATTGAGGATTGAGGGTTGTACATTGAGGACTGAGTGTTGAGGGTTGAGTGATGAGAATTGATGTTTGTGGATAGAGATTTGAAGTTTGCAGATTGAGTATTGTGTATTGAAAACTGTGAATTGAGTATATTCTATTGAGGATTGAGGATTGTCACCTGATTGTTGAGGACAGAGGGCCGAAGATTGAGGATTCAGGATTGAGGATTCAGAATTGAGGTTTGAGGTCTGAGGATTGAGGATTGTGGATTGAACGTAGAGTATTGAGGATTGAAGATTGAGGATTGAGCATTGAGGATTGAGGATTGAGGATTGAGGATTGAGAATTGACGATGAGGGCTGTGGGTTGAGGATTGAGGTTTGAGGACTGAGGACTGAGGATTGAGGATTGAGAATTGAGGACTGAGGATTGAGGATTGAGGATTGAAGATTGAGGATTGGGTATTGAGGATTGAACATTGAGGATTGAGGATTGAGTATCGAGGATTGAGGAATGAGGATTGAAGATAGAATATTGATGATTGAAGATTGAGGATTGAGGATTGAGGGTTGTGGATTGAGGACGATGTCTGAGGGTTGAGTATTGATGTTTGAGGTCTGAGGATTGAGGATTGAGGATTCAGAATTGAGGATTGAAGATTGAGTATTGAGGATTGATGGTTGAGAATTGAGGGTTGAGGATTGAAGATTGAGGACTTAGTGTTGAGGGTTGGGTGATGGGAGTTGATGTTTGAGGATTGAGATTTGATTATTGAATATTGTGCATTGAGTATTGAAACATGAGAATTAAGGATACTCTATTGAGTATTAGGAATTGAGGATTGATGGTTGAGTATTGAGGATCGGTGGTTGAGGGTCGTGTGTTGAATATTGAGGATTGAGGATTGAGGATTCAGGATTGAAGATTGAGGATTGAATAATGAGTATTGATGATTGAAGATTGAGGATTGAGAATTGAGTGTTGAGGATTGACGACGAGGACTGACGGTTGAGTATTGATGTTTGAGGTCTCAGGATTGAGGATTGAGGATTGAGAATTGGGGATTGAGGATTGAGGATTGAAGATTGAGGATTGGGTATTGAGGATTGAAGAATGAGGATTGAGGATTGAGGATTGAGGATTGAGGATTGAAGATTGAATATTGAGGTTGAAGATTGAGGATTGAGGACTGAGGATTGAGGATTGAGTATTGAGGATTGAGGATTGAGGATTGAAGATTGAGTATTGAGGATTGAAGATTGAGGATTGTGGATTGAAGATTGAGTATTGAGGATTGAAGATTGAGGATTGAGGATTGAGGATTGAGAATTGAGGATTGAGGATTGAGGATTGAGGATTGAAGATTGAGGATTGGGTATTGAGGATTGAACATTGAGGATTGAGGATTGAGGGTCGAGGATTGAGGGTTGAGGATTGAAGATTGAATATTGATGATTGAAAATTGAGGAGTGAGGATTGAGTGTTGTGGATTGAGGACGAGGACTGAGGTTTGAGGATTGAGGATTGAGGATTGAGTATTGAATGTTGAGGATTGATGATTGAGGATTGAGGATTGAGGATTCAGGATTGAGGATTGAGGATTGAAGATTGAGGATTGAGGATTGATGATTAAAGATTGAGTGTTGAGGATTGAAGATTGAGGATTGATGATTGAGGATTGAGGATTGAGGATTGAGGATTGAGGATTGAGGATTGAGTATTGAGGATTGAATATTGAGGATTGGGTATTGAGGATTGAACATTGAGGATTAAGGATTGAGGGTCGAGGGTTGAGGGTTGAGGATTGAAGAGTGAATATTGATGATTGAAGATTGAGGACTGAGGATTGAGTGTTGTGGATTGAGGATTGAGGATTGAAGATTGAGGATTGGGTATTGGGGATTGAAGAATGAGGACTGAGGATTTAGGATTGAGGATCGAGGATTGAAGATTGAGTATTGAGGATTGAAGATTGAGGATTGAGGATTGAGGATTGAGGATTGAGAATTGAGGATTCAGGATTGAGGATTGAGGATTGAAGATTGAGGATTGAGGATTGATGATTAAAGATTGAGTGTTGAGGATTGAAGATTGAGGATTGATGATTGAGGATTGAGGATTGAGGATTGAGGATTGAGGATTGAGGATTGAGTATTGAATGTTGAGGATTGATGATCAAGGATTGAGGATTGAGAATAGAGGATTGAGTATTGAGGACTGAGGATTGAAGATTGAGGATTGAGGATTGAGGATTGAGAATTGAAGATTGAGTATTGAGGTTTCAAGACTTACCATTGAGGGTTGAGGATTGAAGATTGAGGATTGAGAATTGAGTGTTGAGGATTGACGACGAGGACTGACGGTTGAGTATTGATGTTTGAGGTCTCAGGATTGAGGATTGAGGATTGAGAATTGGGGATTGAGGATTGAGGATTGAAGATTGAGGATTGGGTATTGAGGATTGAAGAATGAGGATTGAGGATTGAGGATTGAGGATTGAGGATAGAAGATTGAATATTGAGGTTGAAGATTGAGGATTGAGGACTGAGGATTGAGGATTGAGTATTGAGGATTGAGGATTGAGGATTGAAGATTGAGTATTGAGGATTGAAGATTGAGGATTGTGGATTGAAGATTGAGTATTGAGGATTGAAGATTGAGGATTGAGGATTGAGGATTGAGAATTGAGGATTGAGGATTGAGGATTGAGGATTGAAGATTGAGGATTGGGTATTGAGGATTGAACATTGAGGATTGAGGATTGAGGGTCGAGGATTGAGGGTTGAGGATTGAAGATTGAATATTGATGATTGAAAATTGAGGAGTGAGGATTGAGTGTTGTGGATTGAGGACGAGGACTGAGGTTTGAGGATTGAGTATTGAGGATTGAGTATTGAATGTTGAGGATTGATGATTGAGGATTGAGGATTGAGGATTCAGGATTGAGGATTGAGGATTGAAGATTGAGGATTGAGGATTGATGATTAAAGGTTGAGTGTTGAGGATTGAAGATTGAAGATTGATGATTGAGGATTGAGGATTGAGGATTGAGGATTGAGGATTGAGGATTGAGTATTGAGGATTGAAGATTGAGGATTGGGTATTGAGGATTGAACATTGAGGATTGAGGATTGAGGGTCGAGGGTTGAGGGTTGAGGATTGAAGATTGAATATTGATGATTGAAGATTGAGGATTGAGGATTGAGTGTTGTGGATTGAGGATTGAGGATTGAAGATTGAGGATTGGGTATTGGGGATTGAAGAATGAGGACTGAGGATTTAGGATTGAGGATCGAGGATTGAAGATTGAGTATTGAGGATTGAAGATTGAGGATTGAGGATTGAGGATTGAGGATTGAGAATTGAGGATTCAGGATTGAGGATTGAGGATTGAAGATTGAGGATTGAGGATTGATGATTAAAGATTGAGTGTTGAGGATTGAAGATTGAGGATTGATGATTGAGGATTGAGGATTGAGGATTGAGGATTGAGGATTGAGGATTGAGTATTGAATGTTGAGGTTTGATGATCAAGGATTGAGTATTGAGAATAGAGGATTGAGTATTGAGGACTGAGGATTGAAGATTGAGGATTGAGGATTGAGGATTGAGAATTGAAGATTGAGTATTGAGGTTTGAAGACTGACGATTGAGGGTTGAGGATTGAGGATTGAGGATTGAGGATTGAGTATTGAAGGTTGAGGATTGATGATTGAGGATTGAGGATTGAGGATTGAAGATTGAGGATAGGGTATTGAGGATTGAACATTGAGGATTGAGGATTGAGGGTCGAGGATTGAGGGTTGAGGATTGATGATTGAATATTGATGATTGAAGATTGAGGATTGAGGATTGAGGGTTGTGGATTGAGGACGAGGACTGTGGGTTTAGTATTGATGTTTGAGGTCCGAAGATTGAGGATTGAGGATTGAGAATTGAGGATTGAGGATTGAGGATTGAAGATTGAGGATTGGGTATTGAGGATTGAAGAATGAGGACTGAGGATTTAGGATTGAGGATCGAGGATTGAAGATTGAGTATTGAGGATTGAAGATTGAGGATTGAGGATTGAGGATTGAGGATTGAGGATTGAGGATTCAGGATTGAGGATTGAGGATTGAAGATTGAGGATTGAGGATTGATGATTAAAGATTGAGTGTTGAGGATTGAAGATTGAGGATTGATGATTGAGGATTGAGGATTGAGGATTGAGGATTGAGGATTGAGGATTGAGTATTGAATGTTGAGGATTGATGATTGAGGATTGAGGATTGAGAATTGAGGATTGAGTATTGAGGACTGAGGATTGAAGATTGAGGATTGAGGATTGAGGATTGAGAATTGAAGATTGAGTATTGAGGTTTGAAGACTGACGATTGAGGGTTGAGGATTGAGGATTGAGGATTGAGGATTGAGTATTGAAGGTTGAGGATTGATGATTGAGGATTGAGGATTGAGGATTGAAGATTGAGGATTGGGTATGGAGGATTGAACATTGAGGATTGAGGATTGAGGGTCGAGGATTGAGGGTTAAGGATTGAAGATTGAATATTGATGATTGAAGATTGAGGATTGAGGATTGAGGGTTGTGGATTGAGGACGAGGACTGAGGGTTTAGTATTGATGTTTGAGGTCTGAAGATTGAGGATTGAAGATTGAGAATTGCGGATTGAGGATTGAGGATTGAAGATTGAGGATTGGGTATTGAGGATTGAAGAATGAGGACTGAGGATTTAGGATTGAGGATCGAGGATTGAAGATTGAGTATTGAGGATTGAAGATTGAGGATTGACGATTGAGGATTGAGGATTGAGGATTGAGGATTCAGGATTGAGGATTGAGGATTGAAGATTGAGGACTGAGGATTGATGATTAAAGATTGAGTGTTGAGGATTGATGATTGAGGATTGATGATTGAGGATTGAGGATTGAGGATTGAGGATTGAGGATTGAGTATTGAAGGTTGAGGATTGATGATTGAGGATTGAGGATTGAGGATTGAAGATTGAGGATTGGGTATGGAGGATTGAACATTGAGGATTGAGGATTGAGGTTCGAGGATTGAGGATTGAGGATTGAAGATTGAGTATTGAGGATTGAAGATTGATAATTGTGGATTGAAGATTGAGTATCGAGAATTGAAGATTGAAGATTGAGTATTGAGGATTGAGAATTGACGATGAGGGCTGTGGGTTAAGGATTGAGGTTTCAGGATTCAGGACTGAGGATTGAGGATTGAGAATTGAGGACTGAGGATTGAGGATTGAGGATTGAAGATTGAGGATTGGGTATTGAGGATTGAACATTGAGGTTTGAGGGTTGAGTATCGAGGATTGAGGATTGAGGATTGAAGATTGAATATTGATGATTGAAGATTGAGGATTGAAGATTGAGGGTTGTGGATTGAGGACGATGTCTGAGGGTTGAGTATTGATGTTTGAGGTCTGAGGATTGAGGATTGAGGATTGAGAATTGAGGATTGAAGATTGAGTATTGAGGATTGAAGGTTGAGAATTGAGGGTTGAGGATTGAAGATTGAGGACTTAGTGTTGAGGGTTGGGTGATGGGAGTTGATGTTTGTGGATTGAGATTTGAAGATTGAAGAATGGGGATTGAGTATTGAAAACTGTGAATTGAGGATATTCTATTGAGGATTGAGGATTGACAATTGATTGTTGAGGACTGAGTGCTAAAGATTGAGGATTCAGGATTGAGGATTCGGGATTGAGGTTTAAGGACTGAGGATTGAGGGTTGAGGATTGAGGATTGAGGATTGACGCTTGAGGATTGAGGGTTGAGGATGGAGGATTGAAAAGAGTGGACTGAGTGTTGAGGATTAAGTGTTGAGAATTGATGTTTGAGGATTGAGATTTGATTACTGAATATTGTGGATTGAGTATTGAAACATGAGAATTAAGGATACTCTATTGAGTATTAGGAATTGAGGATTGATGGTTGAGTATTGAGGATCGGTGGTTGAAGGTCGTGTGTTGAATATTGAGGATTGAGGATTGAGGATTCAGGATTGAAGATTGAGGATTGAATAATGAGTATTGATGATTGAAGATTGAGGATTGAGAATTGAGTGTTGAGGATTGACGACGAGGACTGACGGTTGAGTATTGATGTTTGAGGTCTCAGGATTGAGGATTGAGGATTGAGAATTGGGGATTGAGGATTGAGGATTGAAGATTGAGGATTGGGTATTGAGGATTGAAGAATGAGGATTGAGGATTGAGGATTGAGGATTGAGGATTGAAGATTGAGTATTGAGGTTGAAGATTGAGGACTGAGGACTGAGGATTGAGGATTGAGTATTGAGGATTGAGGATTGAGTATTGAAGATTGAGTATTGAGGATTGAAGATTGAGGATTGTGGATTGAAGATTGAGTATTGAGGATTGAAGATTGAGGATTGAGGATTGAGGATTGAGAATTGAGGATTGAGGATTGAGGATTGAGGATTGAAGATTGAGGATTGGGTATTGAGGATTGAACATTGAGGATTGAGGATTGAGGGTCGAGGATTGAGGGTTGAGGATTGAAGATTGAATATTGATGATTGAAGATTGAGGATTGAGGATTGAGTGTTGTGGATTGAGGACGAGGACTGAGGTTTGAGGATTGAGAATTGAGTATTGAGGATTGAGGATTGAGGATTGAAGATTGAGGATTGGGTATTGAGGATTGAACATTGAGGATTGAGGATTGAGGGTCGAGGATTGAGGGTTGAGGATTGAAGAATGAGGATTGAGGATTGAGGATTGAGGATTGAGAATTGAAGATTGAGTATTGAGGTTTGAAGACTGACGATTGAATGTTGAGGATTGAGCATTGAGGATTGAGCATTGAGGATTGATGATTGAGTATTGAGGATTGAAGATTGAGGATTCATGATTGAAGATTGAGGATTGAGGATTGAGGGTTGTGGATTGAGGACGAGGACTGAGGCTTGAGTATTGATGTTTGAGGTCTGAAGATAGAGGATTCAGGATTGAGGATTGAGGATTGAAGATTGAGGATTGAGGATTGATGATTAAAGATTGAGTGTTGAGGATTGAAGATTGAGGATTGATGATTGAGGATTGAGGATTGAGGATTGAGGATTGAGGATTGAGTATTGAAGTTTGAGGATTGATGATTGAGGATTGAGGATTGAGGATTGAGGATTGAGTATTGAGGACTGAGGATTGAAGATTGAGGATTGAGGATTGAGGTTTAGAGATTGAGTATTGAGGATTGAAGGTTGAGAATTGAGGATTGAGGGTTGTACATTGAGGACTGAGTGTTGAGGGTTGAGTGATGAGAGTTGATGTTTGTGGATAGAGATTTGAAGTTTGCAGATTGAGTATTGTGTATTGAAAACTGTGAATTGAGTATATTCTATTGAGGATTGAGGATTGTCACCTGATTGTTGAGGACAGAGGGCCGAAGATTGAGGATTCAGGATTGAGGATTCAGAATTGAGGTTTGAGGTCTGAGGATTGAGGATTGTGGATTGAACGTAGAGTATTGAGGATTGAAGATTGAGGATTGAGAATTGAGGATTGAGGATTGAGGATTGAGGATTGAGAATTGACGATGAGGGCTGTGGGTTGAGGATTGAGGTTTGAGGACTGAGGACTGAGGATTGAGGATTGAGAATTGAGGACTGAGGATTGAGGATTGAGGATTGAAGATTGAGGATTGGGTATTGAGGATTGAACATTGAGGATTGAGGATTGAGTATCGAGGATTGAGGATTGAGGATTGAAGATAGAATATTGATGATTGAGTATTGAGGATTGAAGATTGAGGATTGGGTATTGAGGATTGAACATTGAGGATTGAGGATTGAGGGTCGAGGGTTGAGGGTTGATGATTGAAGATTGAATATTGATGATTGAAGATTGAGGATTGAGGATTGAGTGTTGTGGATTGAGGATTGAGGATTGAAGATTGAGGATTGGGTATTGGGGATTGAAGAATGAGGACTGAGGATTTAGGATTGAGGATCGAGGATTGAAGATTGAGTATTGAGGATTGAAGATTGAGGATTGAGGATTGAGGATTGAGGATTGAGAATTGAGGATTCAGGATTGAGGATTGAGGATTGAAGATTGAGGATTGAGGATTGATGATTAATGATTGAGTGTTGAGGATTGAAGATTGAGGATTGATGATTGAGGATTGAGGATTGAGGATTGAGGATTGAGGATTGAGGATTGAGTATTGAATGTTGAGGATTGATGATCAAGGATTGAGGATTGAGAATAGAGGATTGAGTATTGAGGACTGAGGATTGAAGATTGAGGATTGAGGATTGAGGATTGAGAATTGAAGATTGAGTATTGAGGTTTGAAGACTGACGATTGAGGGTTGAGGATTGAGGATTGAGGATTGAGGATTGAGTATTCAAGGTTGAGGATTGATGATTGAGGATTGAGGATTGAGGATTGAAGATTGAGGATTGGGTATTGAGGATTAAACATTGAGGATTGAGGATTGAGGGTCGAGGATTGAGGGTTGAGGATTGATGATTGAATATTGATGATTGAAGATTGAGGATTGAGGATTGAGGGTTGTGGATTGAGGACGAGGACTGTGGGTTTAGTATTGATGTTTGAGGTCCGAAGATTGAGGATTGAGGATTGAGAATTGAGGATTGAGGATTGAGGATTGAAGATTGAGGATTGGGTATTGAGGATTGAAGAATGAGGACTGAGGATTTAGGATTGAGGATCGAGGATTGAAGATTGAGTATTGAGGATTGAAGATTGAGGATTGAGGATTGAGGATTGAGGATTGAGGATTGAGGATTCAGGATTGAGGATTGAGGATTGAAGATTGAGGATTGAGGATTGATGATTAAAGATTGAGTGTTGAGGATTGAAGATTGAGGATTGATGATTGAGAATTGAGGATTGAGGATTGAGGATTGAGGATTGAGGATTGAGTATTGAATGTTGAGGATTGATGATTGAGGATTGAGGATTGAGAATTGAGGATTGAGTATTGAGGACTGAGGATTGAAGATTGAGGATTGAGGATTGAGAATTGAGGATTGAAGATTGAGTATTGAGGATTGAAGGTTGAGAATTGAGGGTTGAGGATTGAAGATTGAGGACTTAGTGTTGAGGGTTGGGTGATGGGAGTTGATGTTTGTGGATTGAGATTTGAAGATTGAAGAATGGGGATTGAGTATTGAAAACTGTGAATTGAGGATATTCTATTGAGGATTGAGGATTGACAATTGATTGTTGAGGACTGAGTGCTAAAGATTGAGGATTCAGGATTGAGGATTCGGGATTGAGGTTTAAGGACTGAGGATTGAGGGTTGAGGATTGAGGATTGAGGATTGACGCTTGAGGATTGAGGGTTGAGGATGGAGGATTGAGGATGAGGGCTGAGGGTTGAGGATTGAGGTTTAAGGACTGAGGACTGAGGATTGAGGATTGAGAATTGAGGATTGAGGATTGAGGATTGAAGATTGAGGATTGGGTATTGAGCATTGAAGAATGAGGATTGAGTATTGAGGATTGAGGATAGAGGATTGAAGATTGAGTATTGAACATTGAGGACTGAGTGTTGTGGGTCCAGTGATGAGAATTGATGTTTGTGGATAGAGGTTTGAAGATTGCAGATTGAGTATTGAGTATTGAAAACTGTCAATTGAGGATATTCTATTGAGGATTGAGGATTGTCAACTGATTGTTGAGGACTGAAGGCTGAAGATTGAGGATTCAGGATTGAGGATTCAGAATTGAGGTTTGAGGACTGAGGATAGAGGATTGAAGAATGATTATTGGGGATTGAGGATTGAGAATTGAGGATTGACGATTGAGGATTCAAGATTGAGGATTGGGTATTGAGGATTGAAGAATGACGACTGAGGATTGAGGATTGAGGATTGACGATTCAAGATTGAGTATTGAGGATTGAAGATTGATAATTGTGGATTGAAGATTGAGTATCGAGAATTGAAGATTGAAGATTGAGGATTGAGGATTGAGAATTGACGATGAGGGCTGTGGGTTGAGGATTGAGGTTTGAGGACTGAGGACTGAGGATTGAGGATTGAGAATCGAGGACTGAGGATTGAGGATTGAGGATTGAAGATTGAGGATTGGGTATTGAGGATTGAACATTGAGGATTGAGGATTGAGTATCGAGGATTGAGGATTGAGAATTGAAGATAGAATATTGATGATTGAAGATTGAGGATTGAGGATTGAGGGTTGTGGATTGAGGACGATGTCTGAGGGTTGAGTATTGATGTTTGAGGTCTGAGGATTGAGGATTGAGGATTGAGAATTGAGGATTGAAGATTGAGTATTGAGGATTGATGGTTGAGAATTGAGGGTTGAGGATTGAAGATTGAGGACTTAGTGTTGAGGGTTGGGTGATGGGAGTTGATGTTTGTGGATTGAGATTTGAAGATTGAAGAATGGGGATTGAGTATTGAAAACTGTGAATTGAGGATATTCTATTGAGGATTGGGGATTGACAATTGATTGTTGAGGACTGAGGGCTAAAGATTGAGGATTCAGGATTGAGGATTCGGGATTGAGGTTTAAGGACTGAGGATTGAGGGTTGAGGATTGAGGATTGAGGATGGAGGATTGAAAAGAGTGGACTGAGTGTTGAGGATTAAGTGTTGAGGATTGATGTTTGAGGATTGAGATTTGATTACTGAATATTGTGGATTGAGTATTGAAACATGAGAGTTAAGGATACTCTATTGAGTATTAGGAATTGAGGATTGATGGTTGAGTATTGAGGATCGGTGGTTGAAGGTCGTGTGTTGAATATTGAGGATTGAGGATTGAGGATTCAGGATTGAAGATTGAGGATTGAATAATGAGTATTGATGATTGAAGATTGAGGATTGAGAATTGAGTGTTGAGGATTGACGACGAGGACTGACGGTTGAGTATTGATGTTTGAGGTCTCAGGATTGAGGATTGAGGATTGAGAATTGGGGATTGAGGATTGAGGATTGAAGATTGAGGATTGGGTATTGAGGATTGAAGAATGAGGATTGAGGATTGAGGATTGAGGATTGAGGATTGAAGATTGAGTATTGAGGTTGGAGATTGAGGATTGAGGACTGAGGATTGAGGATTGAGTATTGAGGATTGAGGATTGAGGATTGAAGATTGAGTATTGAGGATTGAAGATTGAGGATTGTGGATTGAAGATTGAGTATTGAGGATTGAAGATTGAGGATTGAGGATTGAGGATTGAGAATTGAGGATTGAGGATTGAGGATTGAGGATTGAAGATTGAGGATTGGGTATTGAGGATTGAACATTGAGGATTGAGGATTGAGGGTCGAGGACTGAGGGTTGAGGATTGAAGATTGAATATTGATGATTGAAGATTGAGGATTGAGGATTGAGGGTTGTGGATTGAGGACGAGGACTGAGGCTTGAGTATTGATGTTTGAGGTCTGAAGATAGAGGATTCAGGATTGAGGATTGAGGATTGAAGCTTGAGGATTGAGGATTGATGATTAAAGATTGAGTGTTGAGGATTGAAGATTGAGGATTGATGATTGAGGATTGAGGATTGAGGATTGAGGATTGAGGATTGAGTATTGAAGTTTGAGGATTGATGATTGAGGATTGAGGATTGAGTATTGAGGATTGAGTATTGAGGACTGAGGATTGAAGATTGAGGATTGAGGATTGAGGTTTAGAGATTGAGTATTGAGGATTGAATATTGAGAATTGAGGATTGAGGGTTGTACATTGAGGACTGAGTGTTGAGGGTTGAGTGATGAGAATTGATGTTTGTGGATAGAGATTTGAAGTTTGCAGATTGAGTATTGTGTATTGAAAACTGTGAATTGAGTATATTCTATTGAGGATTGAGGATTGTCACCTGATTGTTGAGGACAGAGGGCCGAAGATTGAGGATTCAGGATTGAGTATTCAGAATTGAGGTTTGAGGTCTGAGGATTGAGGATTGTGGATTGAACGTAGAGTATTGAGGATTGAAGATTGAGGATTGAGAATTGAGGATTGAGGATTGAGGATTGAGGATTGAGAATTGACGATGAGGGCTGTGGGTTGAGGATTGAGGTTTGAGGACTGAGGACTGAGGATTGAGGATTGAGAATTGAGGACTGAGGATTGAGGATTGAGGATTGAAGATTGAGGATTGGGTATTGAGGATTGAACATTGAGGATTGAGGATTGAGTATCGAGGATTGAGGATTGAGGATTGAAGATAGAATATTGATGATTGAAGATTGAGGATTGAGGATTGAGGGTTGTGGATTGAGGACGATGTCTGAGGGTTGAGTATTGATGTTTGAGGTCTGAGGATTGAGGATTGAGGATTCAGAATTGAGGATTGAAGATTGAGTATTGAGCATTGATGGTTGAGAATTGAGGGTTGAGGATTGAAGATTGAGGACTTAGTGTTGAGGGTTGGGTGATGGGAGTTGATGTTTGAGGATTGAGATTTGATTATTGAATATTGTGCATTGAGTATTGAAACATGAGAATTAAGGATACTCTATTGAGTATTAGGAATTGAGGATTGATGGTTGAGTATTGAGGATCGGTGGTTGAGGGTCGTGTGTTGAATATTGAGGATTGAGGATTGAGGATTCAGGATTGAAGATTGAGGATTGAATAATGAGTATTGATGATTGAAGATTGAGGATTGAGAATTGAGTGTTGAGGATTGACGACGAGGACTGACGGTTGAGTATTGATGTTTGAGGTCTCAGGATTGAGGATTGAGGATTGAGAATTGGGGATTGAGGATTGAGGATTGAAGATTGAGGATTGGGTATTGAGGATTGAAGAATGAGGATTGAGGATTGAGGATTGATGATTGAGGATTGAAGATTGAATATTGAGGTTGAAGATTGAGGATTGAGGACTGAGGATTGAGGATTGAGTATTGAGGATTGAGGATTGAGGATTGAAGATTGAGTATTGAGGATTGAAGATTGAGGATTGAGGATTGAGGATTGAGGATTGAGAATTGAGGATTCAGGATTGAGGATTGAGGATTGAAGATTGAGGATTGAGGATTGATGATTAAAGATTGAGTGTTGAGGATTGAAGTTTGAGGATTGATGATTGAGGATTGAGGATTGAGGATTGTGGATTGAGGATTGAGGATTGAGTATTGAATGTTGAGGATTGATGATCGAGGATTGAGGATTGAGAATAGAGGATTGAGTATTGAGGATTGAAGATTGAGGATTGGGTATTGAGGATTGAACATTGAGGATTGAGGATTGAGGGTCGAGGGTTGAGGGTTGAGGATTGAAGATTGAATATTGATGATTGAAGATTGAGGATTGAGGATTGAGTGTTGTGTATTGAGGATTGAGGATTGAAGATTGAGGATTGGGTATTGGGGATTGAAGAATGAGGACTGAGGATTTAGGATTGAGGATCGAGGATTGAAGATTGAGTATTGAGGATTGAAGATTGAGGATTGAGGATTGATGATTGAGGATTGAGAATTGAGGATTCAGGATTGAGGATTGAGGATTGAAGATTGAGGATTGAGGATTGATGATTAAAGATTGAGTGTTGAGGATTGAAGATTGAGGATTGAGTATTGAGGACTGAGGATTGCGGATTGAGGATTGAGGATTGAGGATTGAGTATTGAAGGTTGAGGATTGATGATTGAGTATTGAGGATTGAAGATTGAGAATTGAGGATTGAGGATTGAACATTGAGGACTGAGTGTTGAGGGTTGAGTGATGAGAATTGATGTTTGTGGATAGAGATTTGAAGTTTGCAGATTGAGTATTGTGTATTTAAAACTGTGAATTGAGGATATTCTATTGAGGATTGAGGATTGTCACCTGATTGTTGAGGACTGAGGGCTGAAGATTGAGGATTCAGGATTGAGGATTCAGAATTTAGGTTTGAGGACTGAGGATTGAGGATTGAGGATTGAAGGTTGAGTATTGAGGATTGAAGATTGAGGATTGAGAATTGAGGATTGAGGATTGAGGATGAGGGCTGAGGGTTGAGGATTGATGTTTAAGGACTGAGGACTGAGGATTGAGGATTGAGAACTGAGGATTGAGGATTCAGGATTGAAGATTGAGGATTGGGTATTGAGGATTGAAGATTGAGGATTGAGGATTGATAATTGAGAATTGACGATGAGGGCTGAGGCTTGAGGGTTGAGGTTTGAGGACTGAGGACTGAGGATTGAGGATTGAGAATTGAGGATTGAGGATTGAGGATTGAGGATTGAATATTGAGGATTGGGTATTGAGGATTGAACATTGAGGATTGAGGATTGAGGATCGAGGATTGATGATTGAGGATTGAGGATTGAGGATTGAGGATTGAGTATTGAGGACTGAGGATTGCAGATTGAGGATTGAGGATTGAGGATTGAGAATTGAAGATTGAGTATTGAGGTTTGAAGACTGACGATTGAGGGTTGAGGATTGAGCATTGAGGATTGAGGATTGAGGATTGATGATTGAGTATTGAGGATTGAAGATTGAGGATTGAGGATTGAGGATTGTGGATTGAGGATTGAAGATTGAGGATTGGGGACTGAGCGTTGAGGGTTGAGTGATGAGAATTGGTGTTTGTGAATAGAGATTTAAAGATTTCAGATTGAGTATTGTGTATTGAAAACTGTGAATTGAGGATATTCTATTGAGGATTGAGGATTGTCACCTGATTGTTGAGGACTGAGGGGCGAAGATTGAGGATTCAGGATTGAGGATTCAGAATTGAGGTTTGAGGACTGAGGATTGAGGATTGAAGATTGAGTATTGAGGATTGAAGATTGAGGATTGAGGATTGAGAATTGAAGATTGAGTATTGAGGTTTGAAGACTGACGATTGAGGGTTGAGGATTGAGGATTGAGGATTGAGGATTGAGTATTGAAGGTTGAGGATTGATGACTGAGGATTGAGGATTGAGGATTGAAGATTGAGGATTGGGTATTGAGGATTGAACATTGAGGATTGAGGATTGAGGGTCGAGGATTGAGGGTTGAGGATTGATGATTGAATATTGATGATTGAAGATTGAGGATTGAGGATTGAGGGTTGTGGATTGAGGACGAGGACTGTGGGTTTAGTATTGATGTTTGAGGTCCGAAGATTGAGGATTGAGGATTGAGAATTGAGGATTGAGGATTGAGGATTGAAGATTGAGGATTGGGTATTGAGGATTGAAGAATGAGGACTGAGGATTTAGGATTGAGGATCGAGGATTGAAGATTGAGTATTGAGGATTGAAGATTGAGGATTGAGGATTGAGGATTGAGGATTGAGGATTGAGGATTCAGGATTGAGGATTGAGGATTGAAGATTGAGGATTGAGGATTGATGATTAAAGATTGAGTGTTGAGGATTGAAGATTGAGGATTGATGATTGAGGATTGAGGATTGAGGATTGAGGATTGAGGATTGAGGATTGAGTATTGAATGTTGAGGATTGATGATTGAGGATTGAGGATTGAGAATTGAGGATTGAGTATTGAGGACTGAGGATTGAAGATTGAGGATTGAGGATTGAGGATTGAGAATTGAAGATTGAGTATTGAGGTTTGAAGACTGACGATTGAGGGTTGAGGATTGAGGATTGAGGATTGAGGATTGAGTATTGAAGGTTGAGGATTGATGATTGAGGATTGAGGATTGAGGATTGAAGATTGAGGATTGGGTATGGAGGATTGAACATTGAGGATTGAGGATTGAGGTTCGAGGATTGAGGGTTGAGGATTGAAGATTGAATATTGATGATTGAAGATTGAGGATTGAGGATTGAGGGTTGTGGATTGAGGACGAGGACTGAGGGTTTAGTATTGATGTTTGAGGTCTGAAGAATGAGGATTGAAGATTGAGAATTGAGGATTGAGGATTGAGGATTGAAGATTGAGGATTGGGTATTGAGGATTGAAGAATGAGGACTGAGGATTTAGGATTGAGGATCGAGGATTGAAGATTGAGTATTGAGGATTGAAGATTGAGGATTGACGATTGAGGTTTGAGGATTGAGGATTGAGGATTCAGGATTGAGGATTGAGGATTGAAGATTGAGGATTGAGGATTGATGATTAAAGATTGAGTGTTGAGGATTGATGATTGAGGATTGATGATTGAGGATTGAGGATTGAGGATTGAGGATTGAGGATTGAGTATTGAAGGTTGAGGATTGATGATTGAGTATTGAGGATTGAAGATTGAGAATTGAGGATTGAGGATTGAACATTGAGGACTGAGTGTTGAGGGTTGAGTGATGAGAATTGATGTTTGTGGATAGAGATTTGAAGTTTGCAGATTGAGTATTGTGTATTTAAAACTGTGAATTGAGGATATTCTATTGAGGATTGAGGATTGTCACCTGATTGTTGAGGACTGAGGGCTGAAGATTGAGGATTCAGGATTGAGGATTCAGAATTTAGGTTTGAGGACTGAGGATTGAGGATTGAGGATTGAAGGTTGAGTATTGAGGATTGAAGATTGAGGATTGAGAATTGAGGATTGAGGATTGAGGATGAGGGCTGAGGGTTGAGGATTGATGTTTAAGGACTGAGGACTGAGGATTGAGGATTGAGAACTGAGGATTGAGGATTCAGGATTGAAGATTGAGGATTGGGTATTGAGGATTGAAGATTGAGGATTGAGGATTGATGATTGAGAATTGACGATGAGGGCTGAGGCTTGAGGGTTGAGGTTTGAGGACTGAGGACTGAGGATTGAGGATTGAGAATTGAGGATTGAGGATTGAGGATTGAGGATTGAATATTGAGGATTGGGTATTGAGGATTGAACATTGAGGATTGAGGATTGAGGATCGAGGATTGATGATTGAGGATTGAGGATTGAGGATTGAGGATTGAGTATTGAGGACTGAGGATTGCAGATTGAGGATTGAGGATTGAGGATTGAGAATTGAAGATTGAGTATTGAGGTTTGAAGACTGACGATTGAGGGTTGAGGATTGAGCATTGAGGATTGAGGATTGAGGATTGATGATTGAGTATTGAGGATTGAAGATTGAGGATTGAGGATTGAGGATTGTGGATTGAGGATTGAAGATTGAGGATTGGGGACTGAGCGTTGAGGGTTGAGTGATGAGAATTGGTGTTTGTGAATAGAGATTTAAAGATTTCAGATTGAGTATTGTGTATTGAAAACTGTGAATTGAGGATATTCTATTGAGGATTGAGGATTGTCACCTGATTGTTGAGGACTGAGGGGCGAAGATTGAGGATTCAGGATTGAGGATTCAGAATTGAGGTTTGAGGACTGAGGATTGAGGATTGAAGATTGAGTATTGAGGATTGAAGATTGAGGATTGAGGATTGAGGATGGAGGATTGAAGAGAGAGGACTGCGTGTTGAGTATTCAGTGTTGAGAATTGATGTTTGAGGGTTGAGATTTGATTATTGATATTTGTGGATTGAGTATTGAACGAAGACAATTCAGGGTATTCTATTGAGCATTGAGAATTGAGGATTGATTGTTGAGTATTGAGGATTGATGGTTGAGGGTTTTGTGTTGAATATTGAGGATTGAGGATTGAGGATTGAGGATTGAGGATTGAGGATTGAGGATTGAAGGTTGAGTATTGAGGATTGAATGTTGAGGATTGAGGATAGAGGATTGAGGATTGAGGATTGAAGATTGAGGATTGGGGATCGAGGATTGACGATTGAGGATTGAGTATTGACGATTGAGAATTGAGGATTGAGGATTGAAGATTGAGTATTGAGGATTGAAGATTGAGGATTGAGGATTGAGGATTGAGGATTGAGGACTGAAGATTGAGGATTGAGGATTGAGCATTGAGGATTGATGATTGGGGACTGGGGATTAAGGATTGAAGGTTGAGGATTAAGGATTGAGGATTGGGGATTGGGGATCTTGGATTGGAGATTGATTATTGACGATTGAAGATTGAGGGTTGAGGATTGATGATTGAGAATTGAGAATTGAGGATGAGGACTGAGGGTTGAGGATTGAGGTTTGAGGATTGAGGACTGAGGATTGACAATTGAGTTTTGAAGATTGAGGATTGATGACAGAGGATTGAGGATTGAGGATTGATGATTGCGGATTGAGTATTGAAAATTGAGTATTGAGGATTGAATATTGAGGATTGAGGATTGAGGATTGTGGATTGAATATTGAGTATTGAGGATTGAAGAATGAGGATCGAGGATTGAGGGTGGAGGATTGAAGATTGAATATTGATGATTGAAGATTGAGGATTGAGGATTGAGGATTGAGGATTGAGGATTGAGGATTGAATATTGAGTATTGAGGATTGAAGATTGAGGATTGAGGATTGACGATTGAGGATTGAGGATTGAGGTATGAGGATTGACGATGAGGGCTGAGGGTTGAGGATTGAGGTTTGAGGTCTCAGGACTGAGGATTGAGGATTGAGAATTGAGGATTGAACATTGAGGATTGGGTATTGAGGATTGAACATTGAGGGTTGAGGATTGAGGATCGAGGATTGAGGGTTGAGGATTGAAGATTGAATATTGATGATTGAAGATTGAGGATTGAGGATTGAGGGTTGTGGATTGAGGACGAGGACTGAGGGTTGAGTATTGATGTTTGAGGTCTGAAAATTGAGAATTGAGGATTGAGGATTGAGGATTGAGGATTGAAGATTGAGGATTGGGTATTGAGGATTGAACATTGAGGATTGAGGATTGAGTGTCGAGGATTGAGGGTTGAGGATTGAAGATTGAATATTGATGATTGAAGATTGAGGATTGAGGATTGAGGGTTGGGGATTGAGGACGAGGACTGAGGGTTTAGTATTGATGTTTGAGGTCTGAAGATTGAGGATTGAGGATTGAGAATTGAGGATTGAGGATTGAAGATTGAGGATTGAGGATTGAGGATGGAGGATTGAAGAGAGAGGACTGAGCGTTGAGTATTGAGTGTTGAGAATTGATGTTTGAGGGTTGAGATTTGGTTATTGATTTTTGTGGATTGAGTATTGAACGATGAGAATTCAGGGTATTCTATTGAGCATTGAGAATTGAGGATTGATTGTTGAGTATTGAGCATTGATGGTTGAGGGTTTTGTGTTGAATATTGAGGATTGAGGATTGAGGATTGAGGATTGCAGGTTGAGTATTGAGGATTGAAGGTTGAGGATTGAGGATAGAGGATTGAGGATTGAGGATTGAAGATTGAGGATTGGGGATTGAGGATTGACGATTGAGGATTGAGTATTGACGATTGAGAATTGAGGATTGAGGATTGAAGATTGAGTATTGAGGATTGAAGGTCGAGGATTGAGGATTGAGGATTGAGGATTGAGGACTGAGGATTGAGGATTGAGGATTGAGCATTGAGGATTGAAGATTGGGGACTGGGGATTGAGGATTGAAGATTGAGGATTAAGGACTGAGGATTGGGGATTGGGGATCTTGGATTGGAGATTGATTATTGAGGATTGAATATTGAGGGTTGAGGATTGATGATTGAGAATTGAGAATTGAGGATGAGGACTGAGGGTTGAGGATTGAGGTTTGAGGATTGAGGACAGAGGATTGACGATTGAGTATTGAAGATTGAGGATTGATGACAGAGGATTGAGGATTGAGAATTGATGATTGCGGATTGAGTATTGAAAATTGAGTATTGAGGATTGAATATTGTGGATTGAGGATTGAGGATTGTGGATTGAAGATTGAGTATTGAGGATTGAAGATTGAGGATCGAGGATTGATGGTTGAGGATTGAAGATTGAATATTGATGATTGAAATTGTGGATTGAGGATTGAAGATTGAGGATTGAGGATTGAGGATTGAAGATTGAGTATTGAGGATTGAAGATTGAGGATTGAGGATTGACGATTGAGGATTGAGGACTGAGGTTTGAGGATTGACGATGAGGGCTGAGGGTTGAGTATTGATGTTTGAGGTCTGAAAATTGAGGATTGAGGATTGAGAATTGAGGATTGAGGATTGAGGATTGAGGATTGAAGATTGAGGATTGAGGATTGAGGATTAAAGATGGAGTATTGAGGATTGAAGATTGAGAGTTGAGGATTGAGGATTGAACATTGAGGACTGAGCGTTGAGGGTTGAGTGATGAGAATTGATGTTTGTGGATAGAGATATGAAGATTGCAGATTGAGTATTGTGTATTGAAAACTGTGAATGGAGGATATTCTATTGAGGATTGAGGATTGACACCAGATTGTTGAGGACTGAGGGCGGAAGATTGAGGATTCAGGATTGAGGATTCAGAATTGAGGTTTGAGGACTGAGGATTGAGGATTGAGGATTGAAGATTGAGTATTGAGGATTGAAGATTGAAGAATGAGGGTTGAGGATTGAGGTTTAAGGACTGAGGACTGAGGATTGAGGATTGAGAAATGAGGATTGAGGATTGAGGATTGAAGATTGAGGATTGGGTATTGAGCATTGAAGAATGAGGATTGAGGATAGAGGATTGAGGATAGAGGATTGAAGATTGAGTAATGAGGATTGAAGATTGACGATTGAGGTTTGAGGATTGAGGAATGAGGATTGAGTATTGAGGACTGAAGATTGAAGATTGTGGATTGAGGATTGAGGATTAATGATGGAGTATTGAGGATTGAAGATTGAGAATTGAGGATTGAGGATTGAACATTGAGGACTGAGTGTTGAGGGTTGAGTGATGAGAATTGATGTTTGTGGATAGAGATATGAAGATTGCAGATTGAGTATTGTGTATTGAAAATTGTGAATTGAGGATATTCTATTGAGGATTGAGGATTGACACCTGATTGTTGCGGACTGAGGGCGGAAGATTGAGGATTCAGGATTGAGGATTCAGAATTGAGGTTTGAGGACTGAGGATTGAGGATTGAGGATTGAAGATTGAGTATTGAGGATTGAAGATTGAAGAATGAGGATTGAGGATTGAGGATTGAGGATTGAGGATTGAAGATTGAGTATTGAGGTTGAAGATTGAGGATTGAGGACTGAGGATTGAGGATTGAGTATTGAGGATTGAGGATTGAGGATTGAAGATTGAGTATTGAGGATTGAAGATTGAGGATTGAGGATTGAGGATTGAAGATTTAGGATTGAGAATTGAGGATTGAGGATTGAAGATTGAGGATTGGGTATTGAGGATTGAAGAATCAGGATTGAGGATTGAGGATTGAGGATTGAGGATTGAAGATTGAGGATTGAGAATTGAGGATTGTGGATTGAAGATTGAGTATTGAGGATTGAAGATTGAGGATTGAGGATTGAGGATTGAGGATTGAGGATTGAAGATTGAGGATTGGGGACTGAGTGTTGAAGGTTGAGTGATGAGAATTGGTGTTTGTGGATGGAGACTTGAAGATTGAAGATTGAGGATTGAGTATTGAAAACTGAGAATTCAGGATATTCTATAGAGTATTGACAATTTTGGATTGATGGTTGAGTAATGAGCATTGATGGTTGAGGGTTGTGTGTTGTATATTGCGGATTGGCGGATTGTGTATTGAAGATTGAGGACTGAGGACTGAGGATTGAGTATTGAGGATTGAGGATTGAGTATTGAGGATTGTGGATTGAAGATTGAGTATTGATGAGTGGAGATTACGGATTGACTATTGAGGGTTGAGGTTTGAGGACGAGGACTGAGGGTTGAGGATTGAGGTTTGAGGACAGAGGATTGAGGATTGAGGATTGAGAAATGATAATTGAGGATTGAGGATTGAAGATTTAGGATTGGGTATTGCGGATTGAGGATTGGGGATTGAGGATCTAGTATTGGAGATTGATTATTTAGGATTGAAGATAGTGGGTTGAGGAATGAGGATTGAGGATTGAGAATTGAGTATTGAGGATGAGGACTGAGGTTTGAGGATTGAGGTTTGAGGAATGAGGATTGAGGATTGAGGATTGAGGATTGAGGATTGAGGATTGAGGATTGAGTATTGAAGGTTGAGGATTGATGACTGAGGATTGAGGATTGAGGATTGAGGATTGAGTATTGAGGATTGAACATTGATTGTTGTGGATTGAGGTTTGAGGATTGAGGATTGAGTATTGAAGATTGAGGATGAGGGCTGAGGTTTGAGGTTTGAGGTTTAAGGACTGAGGACTGAGGATTGAGGATTGAGAATTGAGGATTGAGGATTGAGGATTGAAGATTGAGGATTTGGTATTGAGGATTGAAGAATGAGGATTGAGGATTGAGGATTGAGGATTGAGGATTGAAGATTGAGTATTGAGGATTGAAAATTGACGATTGAGGATTGTGGATTGTAGATTGAGTATTGAACATTGAGGACTGAGTGTTGAGGATTCAGTGATGAGAATTGATGTTTGTGGATAGAGGTTTGAAGACTGCAGATTGAGTATTGAGTATTGAAAACTGTGAATTGAGGATATTCTATTGAGGATTGAGGATTATCAACTGATTGTTGAGGACTGAGGGCTGAAGATTGTGGATTCAGGATTGAGGATTCAGAATTGAGGTTTGAGGACTGAGGATTGTGGATTGAAGATAGATTATTGAGGATTGAGGATTGAGAATTGAGGTTTGAGGATTGAGGATTGAAGATTGAGGATTGGGTATTGAGGATTGAAGAATGAGGATTGAGGATTGAGGATTGAGGATTGAGCATTGAAGATTGAGTATTGAGGATTGAAGATTGAGGATTGAGGACTGAGGATTGAGGATTGAGTATTGAGGATTGAGGATTGGGGATTAAAGATGGAGTATTGATGATTGAAGATTGAGGATTGTGGATTGATGATTGGGTATTGAGGATTGAAGATTGAGGATTGAGGATTGAGGATTGAGAATTGACGATGAGGGCTGAGGGTTGAGGATTGAGGTTTGAGGACTGAGGACTGAGGATTGAGGATTGAGAATTGAGGACTGAGGATTGAGGATTGAGGATTGAGGATTAAAGATTGAGGATTGGGTATTGAGGATTGAACATTGAGGATTGAGGATTGAGGATCGAGGATTGAGGATTGAGGATTGAAGATTGAGGATTGAGGATTGATCATTAAAGATTGAGTGTTGAGGATTGAAGATTGAGGATTGATGATTGAGGATTGAGGATTGAGGATTGAGGATGGAGGATTGAGTATTGAAGGTTGAGGATTGATGATTGAGGATTGAGTCTTGAGGATTGAGGATTGAGTATTGAGGACTGAGGATTGAAGATTGAGGATTGAGGATTGAGTATTAAAGATTGAGTATTAAGGATTGAAGATTGAGAATCGAGGATTGAGGATTGAACACTGAGGACTGAGCGTTGAGGGTTGAGTGATGAGAATTGATGTTTGTGGATAGAGATTTGAAGATTGCAGATTGAGTATTGTGAATTGAAAGCTGTGAATTGAGGATATTCTATTGAGGATTGTGGATTGTCACCCGATTGTTGAGGACTGAGGGCTGAAGATTGAGGATTCAGGATTGAGGATTCAGAATTGAGGTTTGTGGACTGAGGATTGAGGATTGAAGAACTATTATTGAGTATTGAGGGTTGAGAATTGAGGATCGAGGATTGAGGAATGAAGATTGAGGATTGGGTAATGAGGACTGAAGGATGAGGATTGAGGATTGAAGATTGAGTATTGAGGATTGAAGGTTGAGGATTGAGGGTTGAGGATTGAAGATTGAGGACTTAGTGTTGAGGGTTGAGTGATGGGCGTTGATGTTTGTGGATTGAGGTTTGAAGATTGAAGAATGGGGTTTGAGAGCTGAAAACTGTGAATTGAGAATATTCTATTGAGGATTGAGGATTGACAATTGATTGTTGAGGACTGAGGGCTAAAGATTGAGGATTCAGGATTGAGGATTCGGGATTGAGGTTTAAGGACTGAGGATTGAGGGTTGAGGATTGAGGATTGAGGATTGACGCTTGAGGGTTGAGGGTTGAGGATGGAGGATCGAAAAGAGTGGACTGAGTGTTGAGGATTGAGTGTTGAGTATTGACGTTTGAGGATTGAGATTTGATTATTGAATATTGTGGATTGAGTATTGTACCATGAGAATTCAGGATACTCTATTGAGTATTAGGAATTGAGGATTGATGGTTGAGTATTGAGGATTGGTGGTTGAGGGTTGTGTGTTGAATATTGAGGATAGAGGATTGAGGATTGAGGGTTGAAGATTGAGGATTGAATATTGAGTATAGATGATTGAAGATTGAGGATTGGGGATTGAGTGTTGAGGATTGAGGACGAGGACTGACGGTTGAGGATTGAGGTTTGAGGTTTGAGGATTGAGGATTGAGGACTGTGGAGTGAGGATTGAGGATTGAGCATTGAGGATTGAAGATTGAGGACTGGGGATTGAGGATTGAAGATTGGCGATTGAGGATTGTGGATTGAGGTTTGAGGATTGAACGTTGAGGACTGAGAGTTGAGGGTTGAGTGGTGAGAATTGATGTTTGTGGATAGAGGTTTGAAGTTTGCAGGTTGAGTATTGAGTATTGAAAACTGTGAATTGAGGATATTCTATTGAAGATTCAGGGTTGACAACTGATTGTTGAGGACTGAGGGCTGAATATTGAGGATTCAGGATTGAGAATTCAGAATTGAGGATTGAGGACTGTGGATTGAGGATTGAAGATTGAGTATCGAGGATTGAAGATTGAGGATTGAGGATTGAGGATTGAGGATGAGGGCTGAGGGTTGAGTATTGAGGTTTGAGGACTGAGGACTGAGGATTGAGGATTGAGAACTGAGGATTGAGGATTGAGTGATGAAGATTGAGGATTGGGTATTGAGGATTGAAGAATGAGGATTGAGGATTCAGGATTGACGATTGAGGATTGAGGGTTGAAGATTGAGGATTGGGGACTGACCGTTGAGTGTTGAGTGATGAGAATTGGTGTTTGTGGATAGAGATTTAAAGATTTCAGATTGAGTATTGGGTACTGAAATCTGTGAATTGATGATATTCTATTGAGGATTGAGAATTGACAACTGATTGTTGAGGACTGAGGTCTGAAGATTGAGGATTCAGGATTGAGGATTCAGGATTGAGGACGAGGACTGAGGGTTGAGTATTGATGTTTGAGGTCTGAGGATTGAGGATTGAGGATTGAGAATTGGGGATTGAGGATTGAGGATTGAGAATTGAGGATTGAGGATTGAGGATTGAAGATTGAGGATTGGGTATTGAGGATTGAAGAATCAGGATTGAGGATTGAGGATTGAGGATTGAGGATTCAAGATTGAGGATTGAGAATTGAGGATTGAGGATTGAAGATTGAGTATTGAGGATTGAAGACTGACGATTGAGGATTGAGGATTGAGGGTTGAAGATTTAGGATTGAGGATTGATGACTGGGGATTGAGGATTGAGGATTGAGGATTGAGTATTGAGGATTGAACATTGATTGTTGTGGATTGAGGGTTGAGGATTGAGGATTGAGTATTGAGGATTGAGGATGAGGGCTGAGGTTTGAGGTTTGAGGATTAAGGACTGAGGACTGAGGATTGAGGATTGAGAATTGAGGATTGAGGATTGAGGATTGAAGATTGAGGATTTGGTATTGAGGACTGTGGAGTGAGGATTGAGGATTGAGCATTGAGGATTGAAGATTGAGGACTGGGGATTGAGGATTGAAGATTGGCGATTGAGGATTGTGGATTGAAGATTGAGTATTGAACATTGAGGACTGAGTGTTGAGGGTTCAGTGATGAGAATTGATGTTTGTGGATAGAGGTTTGAAGACTGCAGATTGAGTATTGAGTATTGAAAACTGTGAATTGAGCATATTCTATTGAGGATTGAGGATTGTCAACTGATTGTTGAGGACTGAGGGCTGAGGATTGAGGATTGAAGATTGAGTATTGAGGATTGAAGGTCGAGGATTGAGGACTGAGGATTGAGGATTGAGGACTGAGGATTGAGGATTGAGGATTGAGCATTGAGGATTGAAGATTGGGGACTGGGGATTGAGGATTGAAGATTGAGGATTAAGGATTGAGGATTGGGGATTGGGGATCTTGGATTGGAGATTGATTATTGAGGATTGAAGATTGAGGGTTGAGGATTGATGATTGAGAATTGAGAATTGAGGATGAGGACTGAGGGTTGAGGATTGAGGTTTGAGGATTGAGGACAGAGGATTGACGATTGAGTATTGAAGATTGAGGATTGGTGACAGAGGATTGAGGACTGAGAATTGATGATTGCGTATTGAGTATTGAAAATTGAGTATTGAGGATTGAATATTGTGGATTGAGGATTGAGGATTGAGGATTGAGGATTGAGTATTGAAGGTTGAGGATTGATGACTGAGGATTGAGGATTGAGGATTGAGGATTGAGTATTGAGGATTGAACATTGATTGTTGTGGATTGAGGTTTGAGGATTGAGGATTGAGTATTGAGGATTGAGGATGAGGGCTGAGGTTTGAGGTTTGAGGTTTAAGGACTGAGGACTGAGGATTGAGGATTGAGAATTGAGGATTGAGGATTGAGGATTGAAGATTGAGGATTTGGTATTGAGGATTGAAGAATGAGGATTGAGGATTGAGGATTGAGGATTGAGGATTGAAGATTGAGTATTGAGGATTGAAAATTGACGATTGAGGATTGTGGATTGTAGATTGAGTATTGAACATTGAGGACTGAGCGTTGAGGATTCAGTGATGAGAATTGATGTTTGTGGATAGAGGTTTGAAGACTGCAGATTGAGTATTGAGTATTGAAAACTGTGAATTGAGGATATTCTATTGAGGATTGAGGATTGTCAACTGATTGTTGAGGACTGAGGGCTGAAGATTGTGGATTCAGGATTGAGGATTCAGAATTGAGGTTTGAGGACTGAGGATTGTGGATTGAAGATAGATTATTGAGGATTGAGGATTGAGAATTGAGGTTTGAGGATTGAGGATTGAAGATTGAGGATTGGGTATTGAGGATTGAAGAATGAGGATTGAGGATTGAGGATTGAGGATTGAGCATTGAAGATTGAGTATTGAGGATTGAAGATTGAGGATTGAGGACTGAGGATTGAGGATTGAGTATTGAGGATTGAGGATTGGGGATTAAAGATGGAGTATTGATGATTGAAGATTGAGGATTGTGGATTGATGATTGGGTATTGAGGATTGAAGATTGAGGATTGAGGATTGAGGATTGAGAATTGACGATGAGGGCTGAGGGTTGAGGATTGAGGTTTGAGGACTGAGGACTGAGGATTGAGGATTGAGAATTGAGGACTGAGGATTGAGGATTGAGGATTGAGGATTAAAGATTGAGGATTGGGTATTGAGGATTGAACATTGAGGATTGAGGATTGAGGATCGAGGATTGAGGATTGAGGATTGAAGATTGAGGATTGAGGATTGATCATTAAAGATTGAGTGTTGAGGATTGAAGATTGAGGATTGATGATTGAGGATTGAGGATTGAGGATTGAGGATGGAGGATTGAGTATTGAAGGTTGAGGATTGATGATTGAGGATTGAGTCTTGAGGATTGAGGATTGAGTATTGAGGACTGAGGATTGAAGATTGAGGATTGAGGATTGAGTATTAAAGATTGAGTATTAAGGATTGAAGATTGAGAATCGAGGATTGAGGATTGAACACTGAGGACTGAGCGTTGAGGGTTGAGTGATGAGAATTGATGTTTGTGGATAGAGATTTGAAGATTGCAGATTGAGTATTGTGAATTGAAAGCTGTGAATTGAGGATATTCTATTGAGGATTGTGGATTGTCACCCGATTGTTGAGGACTGAGGGCTGAAGATTGAGGATTCAGGATTGAGGATTCAGAATTGAGGTTTGTGGACTGAGGATTGAGGATTGAAGAATTATTATTGAGTATTGAGGGTTGAGAATTGAGGATTGAGGATTGAGGAATGAAGATTGAGGATTGGGTAATGAGGACTGAAGGATGAGGAATGAGGATTGAAGATTGAGTATTGAGGATTGAAGGTTGAGGATTGAGGGTTGAGGATTGAAGGTTGAGGACTTAGTGTTGAGGGTTGAGTGATGGGCATTGATGTTTGTGGATTGAGGTTTGAAGATTGAAGAATGGGGTTTGAGAGCTGAAAACTGTGAATTGAGAATATTCTATTGAGGATTGAGGATTGACAATTGATTGTTGAGGACTGAGGGCTAAAGATTGAGGATTCAGGATTGAGGATTCGGGAATGAGGTTTAAGGACTGAGGATTGAGGGTTGAGGATTGAGGATTGAGGATTGACGCTTGAGGATTGAGGGTTGAGGATGGAGGATCGAAAAGAGTGGACTGAGTGTTGAGGATTGAGTGTTGAGTATTGACGTTTGAGGATTGAGATTTGATTATTGAATATTGTGGATTGAGTATTGTACCATGAGAATTCAGGATACTCTATTGAGTATTAGGAATTGAGGATTGATGGTTGAGTATTGAGGATTGGTGGTTGAGGGTTGTGTGTTGAATATTGAGGATAGAGGATTGAGGATTGAGGGTTGAAGATTGAGGATTGAATATTGAGTATAGATGATTGAAGATTGAGGATTGGGGATTGAGTGTTGAGGATTGAGGACGAGGACTGACGGTTGAGGATTGAGGTTTGAGGTTTGAGGATTGAGGATTGAGGACTGTGGAGTGAGGATTGAGGATTGAGCATTGAGGATTGAAGATTGAGGACTGGGGATTGAGGATTGAAGATTGGCGATTGAGGATTGTGGATTGAGGTTTGAGGATTGAACGTTGAGGACTGAGAGTTGAGGGTTGAGTGGTGAGAATTGATGTTTGTGGATAGAGGTTTGAAGTTTGCAGGTTGAGTATTGAGTATTGAAAACTGTGAATTGAGGATATTCTATTGAAGATTCAGGGTTGACAACTGATTGTTGAGGACTGAGGGCTGAATATTGAGGATTCAGGATTGAGAATTCAGAATTGAGGATTGAGGACTGTGGATTGAGGATTGAAGATTGAGTATCGAGGATTGAAGATTGAGGATTGAGGATTGAGGATTGAGGATGAGGGCTGAGGGTTGAGTATTGAGGTTTGAGGACTGAGGACTGAGGATTGAGGATTGAGAACTGAGGATTGAGGATTGAGTGATGAAGATTGAGGATTGGGTATTGAGGATTGAAGAATGAGGATTGAGGATTCAGGATTGACGATTGAGGATTGAGGGTTGAAGATTGAGGATTGGGGACTGACCGTTGAGTGTTGAGTGATGAGAATTGGTGTTTGTGGATAGAGATTTAAAGATTTCAGATTGAGTATTGGGTACTGAAATCTGTGAATTGATGATATTCTATTGAGGATTGAGAATTGACAACTGATTGTTGAGGACTGAGGTCTGAAGATTGAGGATTCAGGATTGAGGATTCAGGATTGAGGACGAGGACTGAGGGTTGAGTATTGATGTTTGAGGTCTGAGGATTGAGGATTGAGGATTGAGAATTGGGGATTGAGGATTGAGGATTGAGAATTGAGGATTGAGGATTGAGGATTGAAGATTGAGGATTGGGTATTGAGGATTGAAGAATCAGGATTGAGGATTGAGGATTGAGGATTGAGGATTCAAGATTGAGGATTGAGAATTGAGGATTGAGGATTGAAGATTGAGTATTGAGGATTGAAGACTGACGATTGAGGATTGAGGATTGAGGGTTGAAGATTTAGGATTGAGGATTGATGACTGGGGATTGAGGATTGAGGATTGAGGATTGAGTATTGAGGATTGAACATTGATTGTTGTGGATTGAGGGTTGAGGATTGAGGATTGAGTATTGAGGATTGAGGATGAGGGCTGAGGTTTGAGGTTTGAGGATTAAGGACTGAGGACTGAGGATTGAGGATTGAGAATTGAGGATTGAGGATTGAGGATTGAAGATTGAGGATTTGGTATTGAGGACTGTGGAGTGAGGATTGAGGATTGAGCATTGAGGATTGAAGATTGAGGACTGGGGATTGAGGATTGAAGATTGGCGATTGAGGATTGTGGATTGAAGATTGAGTATTGAACATTGAGGACTGAGTGTTGAGGGTTCAGTGATGAGAATTGATGTTTGTGGATAGAGGTTTGAAGACTGCAGATTGAGTATTGAGTATTGAAAACTGTGAATTGAGCATATTCTATTGAGGATTGAGGATTGTCAACTGATTGTTGAGGACTGAGGGCTGAGGATTGAGGATTGAAGATTGAGTATTGAGGATTGAAGGTCGAGGATTGAGGACTGAGGATTGAGGATTGAGGACTGAGGATTGAGGATTGAGGATTGAGCATTGAGGATTGAAGATTGGGGACTGGGGATTGAGGATTGAAGATTGAGGATTAAGGATTGAGGATTGGGGATTGGGGATCTTGGATTGGAGATTGATTATTGAGGATTGAAGATTGAGGGTTGAGGATTGATGATTGAGAATTGAGAATTGAGGATGAGGACTGAGGGTTGAGGATTGAGGTTTGAGGATTGAGGACAGAGGATTGACGATTGAGTATTGAAGATTGAGGATTGGTGACAGAGGATTGAGGACTGAGAATTGATGATTGCGTATTGAGTATTGAAAATTGAGTATTGAGGATTGAATATTGTGGATTGAGGATTGAGGATTGAGGATTGAGGATTGAGTATTGAGGATTGAACATTGATTGTTGTGGATTGAGGTTTGAGGATTGAGTATTGAGGATTGAAGATTGAGGATTGAGGACTGAGGATTGAGGATTGAGTATTGAGGATTGAGGATTGGGGATTAAAGATGGAGTATTGATGATTGAAGATTGAGGATTGTGGATTGATGATTGGGTATTGAGGATTGAAGATTGAGGATTGAGGATTGAGGATTGAGAATTGACGATGAGGGCTGAGGGTTGAGGATTGAGGTTTGAGGACTGAGGACTGAGGATTGAGGATTGAGAATTGAGGACTGAGGATTGAGGATTGAGGATTGAGGATTAAAGATTGAGGATTGGGTATTGAGGATTGAACATTGAGGATTGAGGATTGAGGATCGAGGATTGAGGATTGAGGATTGAAGATTGAGGATTGAGGATTGATCATTAAAGATTGAGTGTTGAGGATTGAAGATTGAGGATTGATGATTGAGGATTGAGGATTGAGGATTGAGGATGGAGGATTGAGTATTGAAGGTTGAGGATTGATGATTGAGGATTGAGTCTTGAGGATTGAGGATTGAGTATTGAGGACTGAGGATTGAAGATTGAGGATTGAGGATTGAGTATTAAAGATTGAGTATTAAGGATTGAAGATTGAGAATCGAGGATTGAGGATTGAACACTGAGGACTGAGCGTTGAGGGTTGAGTGATGAGAATTGATGTTTGTGGATAGAGATTTGAAGATTGCAGATTGAGTATTGTGAATTGAAAGCTGTGAATTGAGGATATTCTATTGAGGATTGTGGATTGTCACCCGATTGTTGAGGACTGAGGGCTGAAGATTGAGGATTCAGGATTGAGGATTCAGAATTGAGGTTTGTGGACTGAGGATTGAGGATTGAAGAATTATTATTGAGTATTGAGGGTTGAGAATTGAGGATTGAGGATTGAGGAATGAAGATTGAGGATTGGGTAATGAGGACTGAAGGATGAGGAATGAGGATTGAAGATTGAGTATTGAGGATTGAAGGTTGAGGATTGAGGGTTGAGGATTGAAGGTTGAGGACTTAGTGTTGAGGGTTGAGTGATGGGCATTGATGTTTGTGGATTGAGGTTTGAAGATTGAAGAATGGGGTTTGAGAGCTGAAAACTGTGAATTGAGAATATTCTATTGAGGATTGAGGATTGACAATTGATTGTTGAGGACTGAGGGCTAAAGATTGAGGATTCAGGATTGAGGATTCGGGAATGAGGTTTAAGGACTGAGGATTGAGGGTTGAGGATTGAGGATTGAGGATTGACGCTTGAGGATTGAGGGTTGAGGATGGAGGATCGAAAAGAGTGGACTGAGTGTTGAGGATTGAGTGTTGAGTATTGACGTTTGAGGATTGAGGATTGAGGACTGTGGAGTGAGGATTGAGGATTGAGCATTGAGGATTGAAGATTGAGGACTGGGGATTGAGGATTGAAGATTGGCGATTGAGGATTGTGGATTGAGGTTTGAGGATTGAACGTTGAGGACTGAGAGTTGAGGGTTGAGTGGTGAGAATTGATGTTTGTGGATAGAGGTTTGAAGTTTGCAGGTTGAGTATTGAGTATTGAAAACTGTGAATTGAGGATATTCTATTGAAGATTCAGGGTTGACAACTGATTGTTGAGGACTGAGGGCTGAATATTGAGGATTCAGGATTGAGAATTCAGAATTGAGGATTAAGGACTGTGGATTGAGGATTGAAGATTGAGTATCGAGGATTGAAGATTGAGGATTGAGGATTGAGGATTGAGGATGAGGGCTGAGGGTTGAGTATTGAGGTTTGAGGACTGAGGACTGAGGATTGAGGATTGAGAACTGAGGATTGAGGATTGAGTGTTGAAGATTGAGGATTGGGTATTGAGGATTGAAGAATGAGGATTGAGGATTCAGGATTGACGATTGAGGATTGAGGGTTGAAGATTGAGGATTGGGGACTGACCGTTGAGTGTTGAGTGATGAGAATTGGTGTTTGTGGATAGAGATTTAAAGATTTCAGATTGAGTATTGGGAACTGAAATCTGTGAATTGATGATATTCTATTGAGGATTGAGAATTGACAACTGATTGTTGAGGACTGAGGTCTGAATATTGAGGATTCAGGATTGAGGATTCAGGATTGAGGACGAGGACTGAGGGTTGAGTATTGATGTTTGAGGTCTGAGGATTGAGGATTGAGGATTGAGAATTGGGGATTGAGGATTGAGGATTGAGTATTGAGGATTGAGGATGAGGGCTGAGGTTTGAGGTTTGAGGATTAAGGACTGAGGACTGAGGATTGAGGATTGAGAATTGAGGATTGAGGATTGAGGATTGAAGATTGAGGATTTGGTATTGAGGATTGAAGAATGAGGATTGAGGATTGAGGATTGAGGATTGAGGATTGAAGATTGAGTATTGAGGATTGAAAATTGACGATTGAGGATTGTGGATTGAAGATTGAGTATTGAACATTGAGGACTGAGTGTTGAGGGTTCAGTGATGAGAATTGATGTTTGTGGATAGAGGTTTGAAGACTGCAGATTGAGTATTGAGTATTGAAAACTGTGAATTGAGCATATTCTATTGAGGATTGAGGATTGTCAACTGATTGTTGAGGACTGAGGGCTGAAGATTGAGGATTCAGGATTGAGGATTCAGAATTGAGGTTTGAGGACTGAGGATTGTGGATTGAAGATAGATTATTGAGGATTGAGGATTGAGAATTGAGGATTGAGAATTGAGGATTGAAGATTGAGGATTGGGTATTGAGGATTGAAGAATGAGGATTGAGGATTGAGTATTGAAGGTTGAGGATTGATGACTGAGGATTGAGGATTGAGGATTGAGGATTGAGTATTGAGGATTGAACATTGATTGTTGTGGATTGAGGGTTGAGGATTGAGGATTGAGTATTGAGGATTGAGGATGAGGGCTGAGGTTTGAGGTTTGAGGTTTAAGGACTGAGGACTGAGGATTGAGGATTGAGAATTGAGGTCTGAAGATTGAGGATTGAGGATTGAGAATTGAGGATTGAGGATTGAAGACTGAGGATTGAGGATTGAGGATGGAGGATTGAAGACAGAGGACTGAGCGTTGAGTATTGAGTGTTGAGAATTGATGTTTGAGGGTTGAGATTTGGTTATTGATTTTTCTGGATTGAGTATTGAACGATGAGAATTCAGGGTATTCTATTGAGCATTGAGAATTGAGGATTGATTGTTGAGTATTGAGCATTGATGGTTGAGGGTTTTGTGTTGAATATTGAGGATTGAGGATTGAGGATTGAGGATTGCAGGTTGAGTATTGAGGACTGAAGGTTGAGGATTGAGGATAGAGGATTGAGGATTGAGGATTGAAGATTGAGGATTGGGGATTGAGGATTGACGATTGAGGATTGATTATTGACGATTGAGAATTGAGGATTGAGGATTGAAGATTGAGTATTGAGGATTGAAGGTCGAGGATTGAGGACTGAGGATTGAGGATTGAGGACTGAGGATTGAGGATTGAGGATTGAGCATTGAGGATTGAAGATTGGGGACTGGGGATTGAGGATTGAAGATTGAGGATTAAGGATTGAGGATTGGGGATTGGGGATCTTGGATTGGAGATTGATTATTGAGGATTGAAGATTGAGGGTTGAGGATTGATGATTGAGAATTGAGAATTGAGGATGAGGACTGAGGGTTGAGGATTGAGGTTTGAGGATTGAGGACAGAGGATTGACGATTGAGTATTGAAGATTGAGGATTGGTGACAGAGGATTGAGGACTGAGAATTGATGATTGCGTATTGAGTATTGAAAATTGAGTATTGAGGATTGAATATTGTGGATTGAGGATTGAGGATTGTGGATTGACGATTGAGTATTGAGGATTGAAGATTGAGGATCGAGGATTGATGGTTGAGGATTGAAGATTGAATATTGATGATTGAAATGGTGGATTGAGGATTGAAGATTGAGGATTGAGGATTGAGGATTGAAGATTGAGTATTGAGGATTGAAGATTGAGGATTGAGGATTGACGATTGAGGATTGAGGACTGAGGTTTGAGGATTGACGATGAGGGCTGAGGGTTGAGGATTGAGGTTTGAGGTCTGAGGACTGAGGATTGAGGATTGAGAATTGAGGATTGAAGATTGTGGATTGGGTATCGAGGATTGAACATTGAGGATTGAGGATTGAGGATCGAGGATTGAGGGTTGAGGATTGAAGATTGAATATTGATGATTGAAGATTGAGGATTGAGGATTGAGGGTTGTGGATTGAGGACGAGGACTGAGGGTTGAGTATTGATGTTTGAGGTCTGAAAATTGAGGATTGAGGATTGAGAATTGAGGATTGAGGATTGAGGATTGAGGATTGAAGATTGAGGATTGAGGATTGAGGATTAAAGATGGAGTATTGAGGATTGAAGATTGAGAGTTGAGGATTGAGGATTGAACATTGAGGACTGAGTGTTGAGGGTTGAGTGATGAGAATTGATGTTTGTGGATAGAGATATGAAGATTGCAGGTTGAGTATTGTGTATTGAAAACTGTGAATTGAGGATATTCTATTGAGGATTGAGGATTGACACCAGATTGTTGAGGACTGAGGGCGGAAGATTGAGGATTCAGGATTGAGGATTCAGAATTGAGGTTTGAAGACTGAGGATTGAGGATTGAGGATTGAACGTAGAGTATTGAGGATTGAAGATTGAGGAATGAGAATTGAGGATTGAGGATTGAGGATGAGGGCTGAGGGTTGAGGATTGAGGTTTAAGGACTGAGGACTGAGGATTGAGGATTGAGAATTGAGGATTGAGGATTGAGGATTGAAGATTGAGGATTGGGTATTGAGCATTGAAGAATGAGGATTGAGGATTGAGGATTGAGGATAGAGGATTGAAGATTGAGTATTGAACATTGAGGACTGAGTGTTGTGGGTCCAGTGATGAGAATTGATGTTTGTGGATAGTGGTTTGAAGATTGCAGATTGAGTATTGAGTATTGAAAACTGTGAATTGAGGATATTCTATTGAAGATTCAGGGTTGACAACTGATTGTTGAGGACTGAGGGCTGAATATTGAGGATTCAGGATTGAGAATTCAGAATTGAGGATTAAGGACTGTGGATTGAGGATTGAAGATTGAGTATCGAGGATTGAAGATTGAGGATTGAGGATTGAGGATTGAGGATGAGGGCTGAGGGTTGAGTATTGAGGTTTGAGGACTGACTACTGAGGATTGAGGATTGAGAACTGAGGATTGAGGATTGAGTGTTGAAGATTGAGGATTGGGTATTGAGGATTGAAGAATGAGGATTGAGGATTCAGGATTGACGATTGAGGATTGAGGGTTGAAGATTGAGGATTGGGGACCGACCGTTGAGTGTTGAGTGATGAGAATTGGTGTTTGTGGATAGAGATTTAAAGATTTCAGATTGAGTATTGGGTACTGAAATCTGTGAATTGATGATATTCTATTGAGGATTGAGAATTGACAACTGATTGTTGAGGACTGAGGTCTGAATATTGAGGATTCAGGATTGAGGATTCAGGATTGAGGACGAGGACTGAGGGTTGAGTATTGATGTTTGAGGTCTGAGGATTGAGGATTGAGGATTGAGAATTGGGGATTGAGGATTGAGGATTGAGTATTGAGGATTGAGGATGAGGGCTGAGGTTTGAGGTTTGAGGATTAAGGACTGAGGACTGAGGATTGAGGATTGAGAATTGAGGATTGAGGATTGAGGATTGAAGATTGAGGATTTGGTATTGAGGATTGAAGAATGAGGATTGAGGATTGAGGATTGAGGATTGAGGATTGAAGATTGAGTATTGAGGATTGAAAATTGACGATTGAGGATTGTGGATTGAAGATTGAGTATTGAACATTGAGGACTGAGTGTTGAGGGTTCAGTGATGAGAATTGATGTTTGTGGATAGAGGTTTGAAGACTGCAGATTGAGTATTGAGTATTGAAAACTGTGAATTGAGCATATTCTATTGAGGATTGAGGATTGTCAACTGATTGTTGAGGACTGAGGGCTGAAGATTGAGGATTCAGGATTGAGGATTCAGAATTGAGGTTTGAGGACTGAGGATTGTGGATTGAAGATAGATTATTGAGGATTGAGGATTGAGAATTGAGGATTGAGAATTGAGGATTGAAGATTGAGGATTGGGTATTGAGGATTGAAGAATGAGGATTGAGGATTGAGTATTGAAGGTTGAGGATTGATGACTGAGGATTGAGGATTGAGGATTGAGGATTGAGTATTGAGGATTGAACATTGATTGTTGTGGATTGAGGGTTGAGGATTGAGGATTGAGTATTGAGGATTGAGGATGAGGGCTGAGGTTTGAGGTTTGAGGTTTAAGGACTGAGGACTGAGGATTGAGGATTGAGAATTGAGGTCTGAAGATTGAGGATTGAGGATTGAGAATTGAGGATTGAGGATTGAAGACTGAGGATTGAGGATTGAGGATGGAGGATTGAAGAGAGAGGACTGAGCGTTGAGTATTGAGTGTTGAGAATTGATGTTTGAGGGTTGAGATTTGGTTATTGATTTTTCTGGATTGAGTATTGAACGATGAGAATTCAGGGTATTCTATTGAGCATTGAGAATTGAGGATTGATTGTTGAGTATTGAGCATTGATGGTTGAGGGTTTTGTGTTGAATATTGAGGATTGAGGATTGAGGATTGAGGATTGCAGGTTGAGTATTGAGGACTGAAGGTTGAGGATTGAGGATAGAGGATTGAGGATTGAGGATTGAAGATTGAGGATTGGGGATTGAGGATTGACGATTGAGGATTGAGTATTGACGATTGAGAATTGAGGATTGAGGATTGAAGATTGAGTATTGAGGATTGAAGGTCGAGGATTGAGGACTGAGGATTGAGGATTGAGGACTGAGGATTGAGGATTGAGGATTGAGCATTGAGGATTGAAGATTGGGGACTGGGGATTGAGGATTGAAGATTGAGGGTTAAGGATTGAGGATTGGGGATTGGGGATCTTGGATTGGAGATTGATTATTGAGGATTGAAGATTGAGGGTTGAGGATTGATGATTGAGAATTGAGAATTGAGGATGAGGACTGAGGGTTGAGGATTGAGGTTTGAGGATTGAGGACAGAGGATTGACGATTGAGTATTGAAGATTGAGGATTGGTGACAGAGGATTGAGGACTGAGAATTGATGATTGCGTATTGAGTATTGAAAATTGAGTATTGAGGATTGAATATTGTGGATTGAGGATTGAGGATTGTGGATTGACGATTGAGTATTGAGGATTGAAGATTGAGGATCGAGGATTGATGGTTGAGGATTGAAGATTGAATATTGATGATTGAAATTGTGGATTGAGGATTGAAGATTGAGGATTGAGGATTGAGGATTGAAGATTGAGTATTGAGGATTGAAGATTGAGGATTGAGGATTGACGATTGAGGATTGAGGACTGAGGTTTGAGGATTGACGATGAGGGCTGAGGGTTGAGGATTGAGGTTTGAGGTCTGAGGACTGAGGATTGAGGATTGAGAATTGAGGATTGAAGATTGTGGATTGGGTATCGAGGATTGAACATTGAGGATTGAGGATTGAGGATCGAGGATTGAGGGTTGAGGATTGAAGATTGAATATTGATGATTGAAGATTGAGGATTGAGGATTGAGGGTTGTGGATTGAGGACGAGGACTGAGGGTTGAGTATTGATGTTTGAGGTCTGAAAATTGAGGATTGAGGATTGAGAATTGAGGATTGAGGATTGAGGATTGAGGATTGAAGATTGAGGATTGAGGATTGAGGATTAAAGATGGAGTATTGAGGATTGAAGATTGAGAGTTGAGGATTGAGGATTGAACATTGAGGACTGAGTGTTGAGGGTTGAGTGATGAGAATTGATGTTTGTGGATAGAGATATGAAGATTGCAGATTGAGTATTGTGTATTGAAAACTGTGAATTGAGGATATTCTATTGAGGATTGAGGATTGACACCAGATTGTTGAGGACTGAGGGCGGAAGATTGAGGATTCAGGATTGAGGATTCAGAATTGAGGTTTGAAGACTGAGGATTGAGGATTGAGGATTGAACGTAGAGTATTGAGGATTGAAGATTGAGGAATGAGAATTGAGGATTGAGGATTGAGGATGAGGGCTGAGGGTTGAGGATTGAGGTTTAAGGACTGAGGACTGAGGATTGAGGATTGAGAATTGAGGATTGAGGATTGAGGATTGAAGATTGAGGATTGGGTATTGAGCATTGAAGAATGAGGATTGAGGATTGAGGATTGAGGATAGAGGATTGAAGATTGAGTATTGAACATTGAGGACTGAGTGTTGTGGGTCCAGTGATGAGAATTGATGTTTGTGGATAGTGGTTTGAAGATTGCAGATTGAGTATTGAGTATTGAAAACTGTGAATTGAGGATATTCTATTGAGGATTGAGGATTGTCAACTGATTGTTGAGCACTGAGGGCTGAAGATTGAGGATTCAGGATTGAGGATTCAGAATTGAGGTTTGAGGACTGAGGATAGAGGATTGAAGAATGATTATTGGGGATTGAGGATTGAGAATTGAGGATTGACGATTGAGGATTCAAGATTGGGGATTGGGTATTGAGGATTGAAGAATGACGACTGAGGATTGAGGATTGAGGATTGAGGATTGAAGATTGAGTATTGAGGATTGAAGATTGATAATTGAGGATTGAAGGTTGAGAATTGAGGGTTGAGGATTGAAGATTGAGGACTTAGTGTTGAGGGTTGGGTGATGGGAGTTGATGTTTGTGGATTGAGGTTTGAAGATTGAAGAATGGGGATTGAGTATTGAAAACTGTGAATTGAGGATATTCTATTGAGGATTGAGGATCGACAATTGATTGTTGAGGACTGAGTGCTAAAGATTGAGGATTCAGGATTGAGGATTCGGGATTGAGGTTTAAGGACTGAGGATTGAGGGTTGAGGATTGAGGATTGAGGATTGACGCTTGAGGATTGAGGGTTGAGGATGGAGGATTGAGGATGAGGGCTGAGGGTTGAGGATTGAGGTTTAAGGACTGAGGACTGAGGATTGAGGATTGAGAATTGAGGATTGAGGATTGAGGATTGAAGATTGAGGATTGGGTATTGAGCATTGAAGAATGAGGTTTGAGGATTGAGGATTGAGGATAGAGGATTGAAGATTGAGTATTGAACATTGAGGACTGAGTGTTGTGGGTCCAGTGATGAGAATTGATGTTTGTGGATAGTGGTTTGAAGATTGCAGATTGAGTATTGAGTATTGAAAACTGTGAATTGAGGATATTCTATTGAGGATTGAGGATTGTCAACTGATTGTTGAGGACTGAGGGCTGAAGATTGAGGATTCAGGATTGAGGATTCAGAATTGAGGTTTGAGGACTGAGGATAGAGGATTGAAGAATGATTATTGGGGATTGAGGATTGAGAATTGAGGATTGACGATTGAGGATTCAAGATTGAGGATTGGGTATTGAGGATTGAAGATTGACGACTGAGGATTGAGGATTGAGGATTGAGGATTGAAGATTGAGTATTGAGGATTGAAGATTGATAATTGTGGATTGAAGATTGAGTATCGAGAATTGAAGATTGAAGATTGAGGATTGAGGATTGAGAATTGACGATGAGGGCTGTGGGTTGAGGACTGAGGTTTGAGGACTGAGGACTGAGGATTGAGGATTGAGAATTGAGGACTGAGGATTGAGGATTGAGGATTGAAGATTGAGGATTGGGTATTGAGGACTGAACATTGAGGATTGAGGATTGAGTATCGAGGATTGAGGATTGAGGATTGAAGATAGAATATTGATGGTTGAAGATTGAGGATTGAGGATTGAGGGTTGTGGATTGAGGACGATGTCTGAGGGTTGAGTGTTGATGTTTGAGGTCTGAGGATTGAGGATTGAGGATTGAGAATTGAGGATTGAAGATTGAGTATTGAGGATTGATGGTTGAGAATTGAGGGTTGAGGATTGAAGATTGAGGACTTAGTGTTGAGGGTTGGGTGATGGGAGTTGATGTTTGTGGATTGAGATTTGAAGATTGAAGAATGGTGATTGAGTATTGAAAACTGTGAATTGAGGATATTCTATTGAGGATTGAGGATTGACAATTGATTGTTGAGGACTGAGGGCTAAAGATTGAGGATTCAGGATTGAGGATTCGGGATTGAGGTTTAAGGACTGAGGATTGAGGGTTGAGGATTGAGGATTGAGGATTGACGCTTGAGGATTGAGGGTTGAGGATGGAGGATTGAAAAGAGTGGACTGAGTGTTGAGGATTAAGTGTTGAGAATTGATGTTTGAGGATTGAGATTTGATTATTGAATATTGTGGATTGAGTATTGAAACATGAGAATTAAGGATACTCTATTGAGTATTAGGAATTGAGGATTGATGGTTGAGTATTGAGGATCGGTGGTTGAGGGTCGTGTGTTGAATATTGAGGATTGAGGATTGAGGATTCAGGATTGAAGATTGAGGATTGAATAATGAGTATTGATGGTTGAAGATTGAGGATTGAGAATTGAGTGTTGAGGATTGACGACGAGGACTGACGGTTGAGTATTGATGTTTGAGGTCTCAGGATTGAGGATTGAGGATTGAGAATTGGGGATTGAGGATTGAGGATTGAGGATTGAGGATTGAGGATTGAGGATTGAGTATTGAATGTTGAGGATCGATGATTGAGGATTGAGGATTGAGAATTGAGGATTGAGTATTGAGGACTGAGGATTGAAGATTGAGGATTGAGGATTGAGAATTGAGAATTGAAGATTGAGTATTGAGGTTTGAAGACTGACGATTGAGGGTTGAGGATTGAGGATTGAGGATTGAGGATTGAGTATTGAAGGTTGAGGATTGATGATTGAGAATTGAGGATTGAAGATTGAGGATTGGGTATTGAGGATTGAACATTGAGGATTGATGATTGAGGGTCGAGGATTGAGGGTTGAGGATTGAAGATTGAATATTGATGATTGAAGATTGAGGATTGAGGATTGAGGGTTGTGGATTGAGGACGAGGACTGAGGGTTTAGTATTGATGTTTGAGGTCTGAAGATTGAGGATTGAAGATTGAGAATTGACGATTGAGGATTGAGGATTGAAGATTGAGGATTGGGTATTGAGGATTGAAGAATGAGGACTGAGGATTTAGGATTGAGGATCGAGGATTGAAGATTGAGTACTGAGGATTGAAGATTGAGGACTGAGGGTTGAGTATTGATGTTTGAGGTCTGAAAATTGAGGATTGGGGATTGAGAATTGAGAATTGAGGATTGAGGATTGAAGATTGAGGATTGGGTATTGAGGATTGAAGAATGAGGACTGAGGATTGAGGATTGATGATTAAAGATTGAGTGTTGAGGATTGAAGATTGAGGATTGGTGATTGAGGATTGAGGATTGAGGATTGAGGATTGAGCATTGAAGATTGAGTATTGAGGATTGAAGATTGAGGATTGAGGACTGAGGATTGAGGATTGAGTATTGAGGATTGAGGATTGGGGATTAAAGATGGAGTATTGATGATTGAAGATTGAGGATTGTGGATTGATGATTGGGTATTGAGGATTGAAGATTGAGGATTGAGGATTGAGGATTGAGAATTGACGATGAGGGCTGAGGGTTGAGGATTGAGGTTTGAGGACTGAGGACTGAGGATTGAGGATTGAGAATTGAGGACTGAGGATTGAGGATTGAGGATTGAGGATTAAAGATTGAGGATTGGGTATCGAGGATTGAACATTGAGGATTGAGGATTGAGGATCGAGGATTGAAAATTGACGATTGAGGATTGTGGATTGAAGATTGAGTATTGAACATTGAGGACTGAGTGTTGAGGGTTCAGTGATGAGAATTGATGTTTGTGGATAGAGGTTTGAAGACTGCAGATTGAGTATTGAGTATTGAAAACTGTGAATTGAGCATATTCTATTGAGGATTGAGGATTGTCAACTGATTGTTGAGGACTGAGGGCTGAAGATTGAGGATTCAGGATTGAGGATTCAGAATTGAGGTTTGAGGACTGAGGATTGTGGATTGAAGATAGATTATTGAGGATTGAGGATTGAGAATTGAGGATTGAGAATTGAGGATTGAAGATTGAGGATTGGGTATTGAGGATTGAAGAATGAGGATTGAGGATTGAGTATTGAAGGTTGAGGATTGATGACTGAGGATTGAGGATTGAGGATTGAGGATTGAGTATTGAGGATTGAACATTGATTGTTGTGGATTGAGGGTTGAGGATTGAGGATTGAGTATTGAGGATTGAGGATGAGGGCTGAGGTTTGAGGTTTGAGGTTTAAGGACTGAGGACTGAGGATTGAGGATTGAGAATTGAGGTCTGAAGATTGAGGATTGAGGATTGAGAATTGAGGATTGAGGATTGAAGACTGAGGATTGAGGATTGAGGATGGAGGATTGAAGAGAGAGGACTGAGCGTTGAGTATTGAGTGTTGAGAATTGATGTTTGAGGGTTGAGATTTGGTTATTGATTTTTCTGGATTGAGTATTGAACGATGAGAATTCAGGGTATTCTATTGAGCATTGAGAATTGAGGATTGATTGTTGAGTATTGAGCATTGATGGTTGAGGGTTTTGTGTTGAATATTGAGGATTGAGGATTGAGGATTGAGGATTGCAGGTTGAGTATTGAGGACTGAAGGTTGAGGATTGAGGATAGAGGATTGAGGATTGAGTATTGAAGATTGAGGATTGGGGATTGAGGATTGACGATTGAGGATTGAGTATTGACGATTGAGAATTGAGGATTGAGGATTGAAGATTGAGTATTGAGGATTGAAGGTCGAGGATTGAGGACTGAGGATTGAGGATTGAGGACTGAGGATTGAGGATTGAGGATTGAGCATTGAGGATTGAAGATTGGGGACTGGGGATTGAGGATTGAAGATTGAGGATTAAGGATTGAGGATTGGGGATTGGGGATCTTGGATTGGAGATTGATTATTGAGGATTGAAGATTGAGGGTTGAGGATTGATGATTGAGAATTGAGAATTGAGGATGAGGACTGAGGGTTGAGGATTGAGGTTTGAGGATTGAGGACAGAGGATTGACGATTGAGTATTGAAGATTGAGGATTGGTGACAGAGGATTGAGGACTGAGAATTGATGATTGCGTATTGAGTATTGAAAATTGAGTACTGAGGATTGAATATTGTGGATTGAGGATTGAGGATTGTGGATTGACGATTGAGTATTGAGGATTGAAGATTGAGGATCGAGGATTGATGGTTGAGGATTGAAGATTGAATATTGATGATTGAAATTGTGGATTGAGGATTGAAGATTGAGGATTGAGGATTGAGGATTGAAGATTGAGTATTGAGGATTGAAGATTGAGGATTGAGGATTGACGATTGAGGATTGAGGACTGAGGTTTGAGGATTGACGATGAGGGCTGAGGGTTGAGGATTGAGGTTTGAGGTCTGAGGACTGAGGATTGAGGTTTGAGAATTGAGGATTGAAGATTGTGGATTGGGTATTGAGGATTGAACATTGAGGATTGAGGATTGAGGATCGAGGATTGAGGGTTGAGGATTGAAGATTGAATATTGATGATTGAAGATTGAGGATTGAGGATTGAGGGTTGTGGATTGAGGACGAGGACTGAGGGTTGAGTATTGATGTTTGAGGTCTGAAAATTGAGGATTGAGGATTGAGAATTGAGGATTGAGGATTGAGGATTGAGGATTGAAGATTGAGGATTGAGGATTGAGGATTAAAGATGGAGTATTGAGGATTGAAGATTGAGAGTTGAGGATTGAGGATTGAACAGTGAGGACTGAGTGTTGAGGGTTGAGTGATGAGAATTGATGTTTGTGGATAGAGATATGAAGATTGCAGATTGAGTATTGTGTATTGAAAACTGTGAATTGAGGATATTCTATTGAGGATTGAGGATTGACACCAGATTGTTGAGGACTGAGGGCGGAAGATTGAGGATTCAGGATTGAGGATTCAGAATTGAGGTTTGAAGACTGAGGATTGAGGATTGAGGATTGAACGTAGAGTATTGAGGATTGAAGATTGAGGAATGAGAATTGAGGATTGAGGATTGAGGATGAGGGCTGAGGGTTGAGGATTGAGGTTTAAGGACTGAGGACTGAGGATTGAGGATTGAGAATTGAGGATTGAGGATTGAGGATTGAAGATTGAGGATTGGGTATTGAGCATTGAAGAATGAGGATTGAGGATTGAGGATTGAGGACAGAGGATTGAAGATTGAGTATTGAACATTGAGGACTGAGTGTTGTGGGTCCAGTGATGAGAATTGATGTTTGTGGATAGTGGTTTGAAGATTGCAGATTGAGTATTGAGTATTGAAAACTGTGAATTGAGGATATTCTATTGAGGATTGAGGATTGTCAACTGATTGTTGAGGACTGAGGGCTGAAGATTGAGGATTCAGGATTGAGGATTCAGAATTGAGGTTTGAGGACTGAGGATAGAGGATTGAAGAATGATTATTGGGGATTGAGGATTGAGAATTGAGGATTGACGATTGAGGATTCAGGATTGAGGATTGGGTATTGAGGATTGAATAATGACGACTGAGGATTGAGGATTGAGGATTGAGGATTGAAGATTGAGTATTGAGGATTGAAGATTGATAATTGTGGATTGAAGATTGAGTATCGAGAATTGAAGATTGAAGATTGAGGATTGAGGATTGAGAATTGACGATGAGGGCTGTGGGTTGAGGATTGAGGTTTGAGGACTGAGGACTGAGGATTGAGGATTGAGAATCGAGGACTGAGGATTGAGGATTGAGGATTGAAGATTGAGGATTGGGTATTGAGGATTGAACATTGAGGATTGAGGATTGAGTATCGAGGATTGAGGACTGAGGATTGAAGATAGAATATTGATGATTGAAGATTGAGGATTGAGGATTGAGGGTTGTGGATTGAGGACGATGTCTGAGGGTTGAGTATTGATGTTTGTGGTCTGAGGAATGAGAATTGAGGATTGAGGATTGAGGATGAGGGCTGAGGGTTGAGGATTGAGGTTTAAGGACTGAGGACTGAGGATTGAGGATTGAGAATTGAGGATTGAGGATTGAGGATTGAAGATTGAGGATTGGGTATTGAGCATTGAAGAATGAGGATTGAGGATTGAGGATTGAGGATAGAGGATTGAAGATTGAGTATTGAACATTGAGGACTGAGTGTTGTGGGTCCAGTGATGAGAATTGATGTTTGTGGATAGTGGTTTGAAGATTGCAGATTGAGTATTGAGTATTGAAAACTGTGAATTGAGGATATTCTATTGAGGATTGAGGATTGTCAACTGATTGTTGAGGACTGAGGGCTGAAGATTGAGGATTCAGGATTGAGGATTCAGAATTGAGGTTTGAGGACTGAGGATAGAGGATTGAAGAATGATTATTGGGGATTGAGGATTGAGAATTGAGGATTGACGATTGAGGATTCAAGATTGAGGATTGGGTATTGAGGATTGAAGAATGACGACTGAGGATTGAGGATTGAGGATTGAGGATTGAAGATTGAGTATTGAGGATTGAAGATTGATAATTGTGGATTGAAGATTGAGTATCGAGAATTGAAGATTGAGGATCGAGGATTGATGGTTGAGGATTGAAGATTGAATATTGATGATTGAAATTGTGGATTGAGGATTGAAGATTGAGGATTGAGGATTGAGGATTGAAGATTGAGTATTGAGGATTGAAGATTGAGGATTGAGGATTGACGATTGAGGATTGAGGACTGAGGTTTGAGGATTGACGATGAGGGCTGAGGGTTGAGGATTGAGGTTTGAGGTCTGAGGACTGAGGATTGAGGATTGAGAATTGAGGATTGAAGATTGTGGATTGGGTATCGAGGATTGAACATTGAGGATTGAGGATTGAGGATCGAGGATTGAGGGTTGAGGATTGAAGATTGAATATTGATGATTGAAGATTGAGGATTGAGGATTGAGGGTTGTGGATTGAGGACGAGGACTGAGGGTTGAGTATTGATGTTTGAGGTCTGAAAATTGAGGATTGAGGATTGAGAATTGAGGATTGAGGATTGAGGATTGAGGATTGAAGATTGAGGATTGAGGATTGAGGATTAAAGATGGAGTATTGAGGATTGAAGATTGAGAGTTGAGGATTGAGGATTGAACATTGAGGACTGAGTGTTGAGGGTTGAGTGATGAGAATTGATGTTTGTGGATAGAGATATGAAGATTGCAGATTGAGTATTGTGTATTGAAAACTGTGAATTGAGGATATTCTATTGAGGATTGAGGATTGACACCAGATTGTTGAGGACTGAGGGCGGAAGATTGAGGATTCAGGATTGAGGATTCAGAATTGAGGTTTGAAGACTGAGGATTGAGGATTGAGGATTGAACGTAGAGTATTGAGGATTGAAGATTGAGGAATGAGAATTGAGGATTGAGGATTGAGGATGAGGGCTGAGGGTTGAGGATTGAGGTTTAAGGACTGAGGACTGAGGATTGAGGATTGAGAATTGAGGATTGAGGATTGAGGATTGAAGATTGAGGATTGGGTATTGAGCATTGAAGAATGAGGATTGAGGATTGAGGATTGAGGATAGAGGATTGAAGATTGAGTATTGAACATTGAGGACTGAGTGTTGTGGGTCCAGTGATGAGAATTGATGTTTGTGGATAGTGGTTTGAAGATTGCAGATTGAGTATTGAGTATTGAAAACTGTGAATTGAGGATATTCTATTGAAGATTCAGGGTTGACAACTGATTGTTGAGGACTGAGGGCTGAATATTGAGGATTCAGGATTGAGAATTCAGAATTGAGGATTAAGGACTGTGGATTGAGGATTGAAGATTGAGTATCGAGGATTGAAGATTGAGGATTGAGGATTGAGGATTGAGGATGAGGGCTGAGGGTTGAGTATTGAGGTTTGAGGACTGACTACTGAGGATTGAGGATTGAGAACTGAGGATTGAGGATTGAGTGTTGAAGATTGAGGATTGGGTATTGAGGATTGAAGAATGAGGATTGAGGATTCAGGATTGACGATTGAGGATTGAGGGTTGAAGATTGAGGATTGGGGACTGACCGTTGAGTGTTGAGTGATGAGAATTGGTGTTTGTGGATAGAGATTTAAAGATTTCAGATTGAGTATTGGGTACTGAAATCTGTGAATTGATGATATTCTATTGAGGATTGAGAATTGACAACTGATTGTTGAGGACTGAGGTCTGAATATTGAGGATTCAGGATTGAGGATTCAGGATTGAGGACGAGGACTGAGGGTTGAGTATTGATGTTTGAGGTCTGAGGATTGAGGATTGAGGATTGAGAATTGGGGATTGAGGATTGAGGGTTGAGTATTGAGGATTGAGGATGAGGGCTGAGGTTTGAGGTTTGAGGATTAAGGACTGAGGACTGAGGATTGAGGATTGAGAATTGAGGATTGAGGATTGAGGATTGAAGATTGAGGATTTGGTATTGAGGATTGAAGAATGAGGATTGAGGATTGAGGATTGAGGATTGAGGATTGAAGATTGAGTATTGAGGATTGAAAATTGACGATTGAGGATTGTGGATTGAAGATTGAGTATTGAACATTGAGGACTGAGTGTTGAGGGTTCAGTGATGAGAATTGATGTTTGTGGATAGAGGTTTGAAGACTGCAGATTGAGTATTGAGTATTGAAAACTGTGAATTGAGCATATTCTATTGAGGATTGAGGATTGTCAACTGATTGTTGAGGACTGAGGGCTGAAGATTGAGGATTCAGGATTGAGGATTCAGAATTGAGGTTTGAGGACTGAGGATTGTGGATTGAAGATAGATTATTGAGGATTGAGGATTGAGAATTGAGGATTGAGAATTGAGGATTGAAGATTGAGGATTGGGTATTGAGGATTGAAGAATGAGGATTGAGGATTGAGTATTGAAGGTTGAGGATTGATGACTGAGGATTGAGGATTGAGGATTGAGGATTGAGTATTGAGGATTGAACATTGATTGTTGTGGATTGAGGGTTGAGGATTGAGGATTGAGTATTGAGGATTGAGGATGAGGGCTGAGGTTTGAGGTTTGAGGTTTAAGGACTGAGGACTGAGGATTGAGGATTGAGAATTGAGGTCTGAAGATTGAGGATTGAGGATTGAGAATTGAGGATTGAGGATTGAAGACTGAGGATTGAGGATTGAGGATGGAGGATTGAAGAGAGAGGACTGAGCGTTGAGTATTGAGTGTTGAGAATTGATGTTTGAGGGTTGAGATTTGGTTATTGATTTTTCTGGATTGAGTATTGAACGATGAGAATTCAGGGTATTCTATTGAGCATTGAGAATTGAGGATTGATTGTTGAGTATTGAGCATTGATGGTTGAGGGTTTTGTGTTGAATATTGAGGATTGAGGATTGAGGATTGAGGATTGCAGGTTGAGTATTGAGGACTGAAGGTTGAGGATTGAGGATAGAGGATTGAGGATTGAGTATTGAAGATTGAGGATTGGGGATTGAGGATTGACGATTGAGGATTGAGTATTGACGATTGAGAATTGAGGATTGAGGATTGAAGATTGAGTATTGAGGATTGAAGGTCGAGGATTGAGGACTGAGGATTGAGGATTGAGGACTGAGGATTGAGGATTGAGGATTGAGCATTGAGGATTGAAGATTGGGGACTGGGGATTGAGGATTGAAGATTGAGGATTAAGGATTGAGGATTGGGGATTGGGGATCTTGGATTGGAGATTGATTATTGAGGATTGAAGATTGAGGGTTGAGGATTGATGATTGAGAATTGAGAATTGAGGATGAGGACTGAGGGTTGAGGATTGAGGTTTGAGGATTGAGGACAGAGGATTGACGATTGAGTATTGAAGATTGAGGATTGGTGACAGAGGATTGAGGACTGAGAATTGATGATTGCGTATTGAGTATTGAAAATTGAGTACTGAGGATTGAATATTGTGGATTGAGGATTGAGGATTGTGGATTGACGATTGAGTATTGAGGATTGAAGATTGAGGATCGAGGATTGATGGTTGAGGATTGAAGATTGAATATTGATGATTGAAATTGTGGATTGAGGATTGAAGATTGAGGATTGAGGATTGAGGATTGAAGATTGAGTATTGAGGATTGAAGATTGAGGATTGAGGATTGACGATTGAGGATTGAGGACTGAGGTTTGAGGATTGACGATGAGGGCTGAGGGTTGAGGATTGAGGTTTGAGGTCTGAGGACTGAGGATTGAGGTTTGAGAATTGAGGATTGAAGATTGTGGATTGGGTATTGAGGATTGAACATTGAGGATTGAGGATTGAGGATCGAGGATTGAGGGTTGAGGATTGAAGATTGAATATTGATGATTGAAGATTGAGGATTGAGGATTGAGGGTTGTGGATTGAGGACGAGGACTGAGGGTTGAGTATTGATGTTTGAGGTCTGAAAATTGAGGATTGAGGATTGAGAATTGAGGATTGAGGATTGAGGATTGAGGATTGAAGATTGAGGATTGAGGATTGAGGATTAAAGATGGAGTATTGAGGATTGAAGATTGAGAGTTGAGGATTGAGGATTGAACAGTGAGGACTGAGTGTTGAGGGTTGAGTGATGAGAATTGATGTTTGTGGATAGAGATATGAAGATTGCAGATTGAGTATTGTGTATTGAAAACTGTGAATTGAGGATATTCTATTGAGGATTGAGGATTGACACCAGATTGTTGAGGACTGAGGGCGGAAGATTGAGGATTCAGGATTGAGGATTCAGAATTGAGGTTTGAAGACTGAGGATTGAGGATTGAGGATTGAACGTAGAGTATTGAGGATTGAAGATTGAGGAATGAGAATTGAGGATTGAGGATTGAGGATGAGGGCTGAGGGTTGAGGATTGAGGTTTAAGGACTGAGGACTGAGGATTGAGGATTGAGAATTGAGGATTGAGGATTGAGGATTGAAGATTGAGGATTGGGTATTGAGCATTGAAGAATGAGGATTGAGGATTGAGGATTGAGGACAGAGGATTGAAGATTGAGTATTGAACATTGAGGACTGAGTGTTGTGGGTCCAGTGATGAGAATTGATGTTTGTGGATAGTGGTTTGAAGATTGCAGATTGAGTATTGAGTATTGAAAACTGTGAATTGAGGATATTCTATTGAGGATTGAGGATTGTCAACTGATTGTTGAGGACTGAGGGCTGAAGATTGAGGATTCAGGATTGAGGATTCAGAATTGAGGTTTGAGGACTGAGGATAGAGGATTGAAGAATGATTATTGGGGATTGAGGATTGAGAATTGAGGATTGACGATTGAGGATTCAGGATTGAGGATTGGGTATTGAGGATTGAATAATGACGACTGAGGATTGAGGATTGAGGATTGAGGATTGAAGATTGAGTATTGAGGATTGAAGATTGATAATTGTGGATTGAAGATTGAGTATCGAGAATTGAAGATTGAAGATTGAGGATTGAGGATTGAGAATTGACGATGAGGGCTGTGGGTTGAGGATTGAGGTTTGAGGACTGAGGACTGAGGATTGAGGATTGAGAATCGAGGACTGAGGATTGAGGATTGAGGATTGAAGATTGAGGATTGGGTATTGAGGATTGAACATTGAGGATTGAGGATTGAGTATCGAGGATTGAGGACTGAGGATTGAAGATAGAATATTGATGATTGAAGATTGAGGATTGAGGATTGAGGGTTGTGGATTGAGGACGATGTCTGAGGGTTGAGTATTGATGTTTGTGGTCTGAGGAATGAGAATTGAGGATTGAGGATTGAGGATGAGGGCTGAGGGTTGAGGATTGAGGTTTAAGGACTGAGGACTGAGGATTGAGGATTGAGAATTGAGGATTGAGGATTGAGGATTGAAGATTGAGGATTGGGTATTGAGCATTGAAGAATGAGGATTGAGGATTGAGGATTGAGGATAGAGGATTGAAGATTGAGTATTGAACATTGAGGACTGAGTGTTGTGGGTCCAGTGATGAGAATTGATGTTTGTGGATAGTGGTTTGAAGATTGCAGATTGAGTATTGAGTATTGAAAACTGTGAATTGAGGATATTCTATTGAGGATTGAGGATTGTCAACTGATTGTTGAGGACTGAGGGCTGAAGATTGAGGATTCAGGATTGAGGATTCAGAATTGAGGTTTGAGGACTGAGGATAGAGGATTGAAGAATGATTATTGGGGATTGAGGATTGAGAATTGAGGATTGACGATTGAGGATTCAAGATTGAGGATTGGGTATTGAGGATTGAAGAATGACGACTGAGGATTGAGGATTGAGGATTGAGGATTGAAGATTGAGTATTGAGGATTGAAGATTGATAATTGTGGATTGAAGATTGAGTATCGAGAATTGAAGATTGAGGATCGAGGATTGATGGTTGAGGATTGAAGATTGAATATTGATGATTGAAATTGTGGATTGAGGATTGAAGATTGAGGATTGAGGATTGAGGATTGAAGATTGAGTATTGAGGATTGAAGATTGAGGATTGAGGATTGACGATTGAGGATTGAGGACTGAGGTTTGAGGATTGACGATGAGGGCTGAGGGTTGAGGATTGAGGTTTGAGGTCTGAGGACTGAGGATTGAGGATTGAGAATTGAGGATTGAAGATTGTGGATTGGGTATCGAGGATTGAACATTGAGGATTGAGGATTGAGGATCGAGGATTGAGGGTTGAGGATTGAAGATTGAATATTGATGATTGAAGATTGAGGATTGAGGATTGAGGGTTGTGGATTGAGGACGAGGACTGAGGGTTGAGTATTGATGTTTGAGGTCTGAAAATTGAGGATTGAGGATTGAGAATTGAGGATTGAGGATTGAGGATTGAGGATTGAAGATTGAGGATTGAGGATTGAGGATTAAAGATGGAGTATTGAGGATTGAAGATTGAGAGTTGAGGATTGAGGATTGAACATTGAGGACTGAGTGTTGAGGGTTGAGTGATGAGAATTGATGTTTGTGGATACAGATATGAAGATTGCAGATTGAGTATTGTGTATTGAAAACTGTGAATTGAGGATATTCTATTGAGGATTGAGGATTGACACCAGATTGTTGAGGACTGAGGGCGGAAGATTGAGGATTCAGGATTGAGGATTCAGAATTGAGGTTTGAAGACTGAGGATTGAGGATTGAGGATTGAACGTAGAGTATTGAGGATTGAAGATTGAGGAATGAGAATTGAGGATTGAGGATTGAGGATGAGGGCTGAGGGTTGAGGATTGAGGTTTAAGGACTGAGGACTGAGGATTGAGGATTGAGAATTGAGGATTGAGGATTGAGGATTGAAGATTGAGGATTGGGTATTGAGCATTGAAGAATGAGGATTGAGGATTGAGGATTGAGGATAGAGGATTGAAGATTGAGTATTGAACATTGAGGACTGAGTGTTGTGGGTCCAGTGATGAGAATTGATGTTTGTGGATAGTGGTTTGAAGATTGCAGATTGAGTATTGAGTATTGAAAACTGTGAATTGAGGATATTCTATTGAAGATTCAGGGTTGACAACTGATTGTTGAGGACTGAGGGCTGAATATTGAGGATTCAGGATTGAGAATTCAGAATTGAGGATTAAGGACTGTGGATTGAGGATTGAAGATTGAGTATCGAGGATTGAAGATTGAGGATTGAGGATTGAGGATTGAGGATGAGGGCTGAGGGTTGAGTATTGAGGTTTGAGGACTGACTACTGAGGATTGAGGATTGAGAACTGAGGATTGAGGATTGAGTGTTGAAGATTGAGGATTGGGTATTGAGGATTGAAGAATGAGGATTGAGGATTCAGGATTGACGATTGAGGATTGAGGGTTGAAGATTGAGGATTGGGGACTGACCGTTGAGTGTTGAGTGATGAGAATTGGTGTTTGTGGATAGAGATTTAAAGATTTCAGATTGAGTATTGGGTACTGAAATCTGTGAATTGATGATATTCTATTGAGGATTGAGAATTGACAACTGATTGTTGAGGACTGAGGTCTGAATATTGAGGATTCAGGATTGAGGATTCAGGATTGAGGACGAGGACTGAGGGTTGAGTATTGATGTTTGAGGTCTGAGGATTGAGGATTGAGGATTGAGAATTGGGGATTGAGGATTGAGGGTTGAGTATTGAGGATTGAGGATGAGGGCTGAGGTTTGAGGTTTGAGGATTAAGGACTGAGGACTGAGGATTGAGGATTGAGAATTGAGGATTGAGGATTGAGGATTGAAGATTGAGGATTTGGTATTGAGGATTGAAGAATGAGGATTGAGGATTGAGGATTGAGGATTGAGGATTGAAGATTGAGTATTGAGGATTGAAAATTGACGATTGAGGATTGTGGATTGAAGATTGAGTATTGAACATTGAGGACTGAGTGTTGAGGGTTCAGTGATGAGAATTGATGTTTGTGGATAGAGGTTTGAAGACTGCAGATTGAGTATTGAGTATTGAAAACTGTGAATTGAGCATATTCTATTGAGGATTGAGGATTGTCAACTGATTGTTGAGGACTGAGGGCTGAAGATTGAGGATTCAGGATTGAGGATTCAGAATTGAGGTTTGAGGACTGAGGATTGTGGATTGAAGATAGATTATTGAGGATTGAGGATTGAGAATTGAGGATTGAGAATTGAGGATTGAAGATTGAGGATTGGGTATTGAGGATTGAAGAATGAGGATTGAGGATTGAGTATTGAAGGTTGAGGATTGATGACTGAGGATTGAGGATTGAGGATTGAGGATTGAGTATTGAGGATTGAACATTGATTGTTGTGGATTGAGGGTTGAGGATTGAGGATTGAGTATTGAGGATTGAGGATGAGGGCTGAGGTTTGAGGTTTGAGGTTTAAGGACTGAGGACTGAGGATTGAGGATTGAGATTTGAGGTCTGAAGATTGAGGATTGAGGATTGAGAATTGAGGATTGAGGATTGAAGACTGAGGATTGAGGATTGAGGATGGAGGATTGAAGAGAGAGGACTGAGCGTTGAGTATTGAGTGTTGAGAATTGATGTTTGAGGGTTGAGATTTGGTTATTGATTTTTCTGGATTGAGTATTGAACGATGAGAATTCAGGGTATTCTATTGAGCATTGAGAATTGAGGATTGATTGTTGAGTATTGAGCATTGATGGTTGAGGGTTTTGTGTTGAATATTGAGGATTGAGGATTGAGGATTGAGGATTGCAGGTTGAGTATTGAGGACTGAAGGTTGAGGATTGAGGATAGAGGATTGAGGATTGAGTATTGAAGATTGAGGATTGGGGATTGAGGATTGACGATTGAGGATTGAGTATTGACGATTGAGAATTGAGGATTGAGGATTGAAGATTGAGTATTGAGGATTGAAGGTCGAGGATTGAGGACTGAGGATTGAGGATTGAGGACTGAGGATTGAGGATTGAGGATTGAGCATTGAGGATTGAAGATTGGGGACTGGGGATTGAGGATTGAAGATTGAGGATTAAGGATTGAGGATTGGGGATTGGGGATCTTGGATTGGAGATTGATTATTGAGGATTGAAGATTGAGGGTTGAGGATTGATGATTGAGAATTGAGAATTGAGGATGAGGACTGAGGGTTGAGGATTGAGGTTTGAGGATTGAGGACAGAGGATTGACGATTGAGTATTGAAGATTGAGGATTGGCGACAGAGGATTGAGGACTGAGAATTGATGATTGCGTATTGAGTATTGAAAATTGAGTACTGAGGATTGAATATTGTGGATTGAGGATTGAGGATTGTGGATTGACGATTGAGTATTGAGGATTGAAGATTGAGGATCGAGGATTGATGGTTGAGGATTGAAGATTGAATATTGATGATTGAAATTGTGGATTGAGGATTGAAGATTGAGGATTGAGGATTGAGGATTGAAGATTGAGTATTGAGGATTGAAGATTGAGGATTGAGGATTGACGATTGAGGATTGAGGACTGAGGTTTGAGGATTGACGATGAGGGCTGAGGGTTGAGGATTGAGGTTTGAGGTCTGAGGACTGAGGATTGAGGTTTGAGAATTGAGGATTGAAGATTGTGGATTGGGTATTGAGGATTGAACATTGAGGATTGAGGATTGAGGATCGAGGATTGAGGGTTGAGGATTGAAGATTGAATATTGATGATTGAAGATTGAGGATTGAGGATTGAGGGTTGTGGATTGAGGACGAGGACTGAGGGTTGAGTATTGATGTTTGAGGTCTGAAAATTGAGGATTGAGGATTGAGAATTGAGGATTGAGGATTGAGGATTGAGGATTGAAGATTGAGGATTGAGGATTGAGGATTAAAGATGGAGTATTGAGGATTGAAGATTGAGAGTTGAGGATTGAGGATTGAACAGTGAGGACTGAGTGTTGAGGGTTGAGTGATGAGAATTGATGTTTGTGGATAGAGATATGAAGATTGCAGATTGAGTATTGTGTATTGAAAACTGTGAATTGAGGATATTCTATTGAGGATTGAGGATTGACACCAGATTGTTGAGGACTGAGGGCGGAAGATTGAGGATTCAGGATTGAGGATTCAGAATTGAGGTTTGAAGACTGAGGATTGAGGATTGAGGATTGAACGTAGAGTATTGAGGATTGAAGATTGAGGAATGAGAATTGAGGATTGAGGATTGAGGATGAGGGCTGAGGGTTGAGGATTGAGGTTTAAGGACTGAGGACTGAGGATTGAGGATTGAGAATTGAGGATTGAGTATTGAGGATTGAAGATTGAGGATTGGGTATTGAGCATTGAAGAATGAGGATTGAGGATTGAGGATTGAGGACAGAGGATTGAAGATTGAGTATTGAACATTGAGGACTGAGTGTTGTGGGTCCAGTGATGAGAATTGATGTTTGTGGATAGTGGTTTGAAGATTGCAGATTGAGTATTGAGTATTGAAAACTGTGAATTGAGGATATTCTATTGAGGATTGAGGATTGTCAACTGATTGTTGAGGACTGAGGGCTGAAGATTGAGGATTCAGGATTGAGGATTCAGAATTGAGGTTTGAGGACTGAGGATAGAGGATTGAAGAATGATTATTGGGGATTGAGGATTGAGAATTGAGGATTGACGATTGAGGATTCAAGATTGGGGATTGGGTATTGAGGATTGAAGAATGACGACTGAGGATTGAGGATTGAGGATTGAGGATTGAAGATTGAGTATTGAGGATTGAAGATTGATAATTGAGGATTGAAGGTTGAGAATTGAGGGTTGAGGATTGAAGATTGAGGACTTAGTGTTGAGGGTTGGGTGATGGGAGTTGATGTTTGTGGATTGAGATTTGAAGATTGAAGAATGGTGATTGAGTATTGAAAACTGTGAATTGAGGATATTCTATTGAGGATTGAGGATTGACAATTGATTGTTGAGGACTGAGGGCTAAAGATTGAGGATTCAGGATTGAGGATTCGGGATTGAGGTTTAAGGACTGAGGATTGAGGGTTGAGGATTGAGGATTGAGGATTGACGCTTGAGGATTGAGGGTTGAGGATGGAGGATTGAAAAGAGTGGACTGAGTGTTGAGGATTAAGTGTTGAGAATTGATGTTTGAGGATTGAGATTTGATTATTGAATATTGTGGATTGAGTATTGAAACATGAGAATTAAGGATACTCTATTGAGTATTAGGAATTGAGGATTGATGGTTGAGTATTGAGGATCGGTGGTTGAGGGTCGTGTGTTGAATATTGAGGATTGAGGATTGAGGATTCAGGATTGAAGATTGAGGATTGAATAATGAGTATTGATGGTTGAAGATTGAGGATTGAGAATTGAGTGTTGAGGATTGACGACGAGGACTGACGGTTGAGTATTGATGTTTGAGGTCTCAGGATTGAGGATTGAGGATTGAGAATTGGGGATTGAGGATTGAGGATTGAGGATTGAGGATTGAGGATTGAGGATTGAGTATTGAATGTTGAGGATTGATGATTGAGGATTGAGGATTGAGAATTGAGGATTGAGTATTGAGGACTGAGGATTGAAGATTGAGGATTGAGGATTGAGGATTGAGAATTGAAGATTGAGTATTGAGGTTTGAAGACTGACGATTGAGGGTTGAGGATTGAGGATTGAGGATTGAGGATTGAGTATTGAAGGTTGAGGATTGATGATTGAGAATTGAGGATTGAAGATTGAGGATTGGGTATTGAGGATTGAACATTGAGGATTGATGATTGAGGGTCGAGGATTGAGGGTTGAGGATTGAAGATTGAATATTGATGATTGAAGATTGAGGATTGAGGATTGAGGGTTGTGGATTGAGGACGAGGACTGAGGGTTTAGTATTGATGTTTGAGGTCTGAAGATTGAGGATTGAAGATTGAGAATTGACGATTGAGGATTGAGGATTGAAGATTGAGGATTGGGTATTGAGGATTGAAGATTGAGGACTGAGGATTTAGGATTGAGGATCGAGGATTGAAGATTGAGTACTGAGGATTGAAGATTGAGGACTGAGGGTTGAGTATTGATGTTTGAGGTCTGAAAATTGAGGATTGGGGATTGAGAATTGAGAATTGAGGATTGAGGATTGAAGATTGAGGATTGGGTATTGAGGATTGAAGAATGAGGACTGAGGATTGAGGATTGATGATTAAAGATTGAGTGTTGAGGATTGAAGATTGAGGATTGGTGATTGAGGATTGAGGATTGAGGATTGAGGATTGAGCATTGAAGATTGAGTATTGAGGATTGAAGATTGAGGATTGAGGACTGAGGATTGAGGATTGAGTATTGAGGATTGAGGATTGGGGATTAAAGATGGAGTATTGATGATTGAAGATTGAGGATTGTGGATTGATGATTGGGTATTGAGGATTGAAGATTGAGGATTGAGGATTGAGGATTGAGAATTGACGATGAGGGCTGAGGGTTGAGGATTGAGGTTTGAGGACTGAGGACTGAGGATTGAGGATTGAGAATTGAGGACTGAGGATTGAGGATTGAGGATTGAGGATTAAAGATTGAGGATTGGGTATCGAGGATTGAACATTGAGGATTGAGGATTGAGGATCGAGGATTGAAAATTGACGATTGAGGATTGTGGATTGAAGATTGAGTATTGAACATTGAGGACTGAGTGTTGAGGGTTCAGTGATGAGAATTGATGTTTGTGGATAGAGGTTTGAAGACTGCAGATTGAGTATTGAGTATTGAAAACTGTGAATTGAGCATATTCTATTGAGGATTGAGGATTGTCAACTGATTGTTGAGGACTGAGGGCTGAAGATTGAGGATTCAGGATTGAGGATTCAGAATTGAGGTTTGAGGACTGAGGATTGTGGATTGAAGATAGATTATTGAGGATTGAGGATTGAGAATTGAGGATTGAGAATTGAGGATTGAAGATTGAGGATTGGGTATTGAGGATTGAAGAATGAGGATTGAGGATTGAGTATTGAAGGTTGAGGATTGATGACTGAGGATTGAGGATTGAGGATTGAGGATTGAGTATTGAGGATTGAACATTGATTGTTGTGGATTGAGGGTTGAGGATTGAGGATTGAGTATTGAGGATTGAGGATGAGGGCTGAGGTTTGAGGTTTGAGGTTTAAGGACTGAGGACTGAGGATTGAGGATTGAGAATTGAGGTCTGAAGATTGAGGATTGAGGATTGAGAATTGAGGATTGAGGATTGAAGACTGAGGATTGAGGATTGAGGATGGAGGATTGAAGAGAGAGGACTGAGCGTTGAGTATTGAGTGTTGAGAATTGATGTTTGAGGGTTGAGATTTGGTTATTGATTTTTCTGGATTGAGTATTGAACGATGAGAATTCAGGGTATTCTATTGAGCATTGAGAATTGAGGATTGATTGTTGAGTATTGAGCATTGATGGTTGAGGGTTTTGTGTTGAATATTGAGGATTGAGGATTGAGGATTGAGGATTGCAGGTTGAGTATTGAGGACTGAAGGTTGAGGATTGAGGATAGAGGATTGAGGATTGAGTATTGAAGATTGAGGATTGGGGATTGAGGATTGACGATTGAGGATTGAGTATTGACGATTGAGAATTGAGGATTGAGGATTGAAGATTGAGTATTGAGGATTGAAGGTCGAGGATTGAGGACTGAGGATTGAGGATTGAGGACTGAGGATTGAGGATTGAGGATTGAGCATTGAGGATTGAAGATTGGGGACTGGGGATTGAGGATTGAAGATTGAGGATTAAGGATTGAGGATTGGGGATTGGGGATCTTGGATTGGAGATTGATTATTGAGGATTGAAGATTGAGGGTTGAGGATTGATGATTGAGAATTGAGAATTGAGGATGAGGACTGAGGGTTGAGGATTGAGGTTTGAGGATTGAGGACAGAGGATTGACGATTGAGTATTGAAGATTGAGGATTGGTGACAGAGGATTGAGGACTGAGAATTGATGATTGCGTATTGAGTATTGAAAATTGAGTACTGAGGATTGAATATTGTGGATTGAGGATTGAGGATTGTGGATTGACGATTGAGTATTGAGGATTGAAGATTGAGGATCGAGGATTGATGGTTGAGGATTGAAGATTGAATATTGATGATTGAAATTGTGGATTGAGGATTGAAGATTGAGGATTGAGGATTGAGGATTGAAGATTGAGTATTGAGGATTGAAGATTGAGGATTGAGGATTGACGATTGAGGATTGAGGACTGAGGTTTGAGGATTGACGATGAGGGCTGAGGGTTGAGGATTGAGGTTTGAGGTCTGAGGACTGAGGATTGAGGTTTGAGAATTGAGGATTGAAGATTGTGGATTGGGTATTGAGGATTGAAGATTGAGGATTGGGTATTGAGGATTGAAGAATGAGGATTGAGGATTGAGTATTGAAGGTTGAGGATTGATGACTGAGGATTGAGGATTGAGGATTGAGGATTGAGTATTGAGGATTGAACATTGATTGTTGTGGATTGAGGGTTGAGGATTGAGGATTGAGTATTGAGGATTGAGGATGAGGGCTGAGGTTTGAGGTTTGAGGTTTAAGGACTGAGGACTGAGGATTGAGGATTGAGAATTGAGGTCTGAAGATTGAGGATTGAGGATTGAGAATTGAGGATTGAGGATTGAAGACTGAGGATTGAGGATTGAGGATGGAGGATTGAAGAGAGAGGACTGAGCGTTGAGTATTGAGTGTTGAGAATTGATGTTTGAGGGTTGAGATTTGGTTATTGATTTTTCTGGATTGAGTATTGAACGATGAGAATTCAGGGTATTCTATTGAGCATTGAGAATTGAGGATTGATTGTTGAGTATTGAGCATTGATGGTTGAGGGTTTTGTGTTGAATATTGAGGATTGAGGATTGAGGATTGAGGATTGCAGGTTGAGTATTGAGGACTGAAGGTTGAGGATTGAGGATAGAGGATTGAGGATTGAGTATTGAAGATTGAGGATTGGGGATTGAGGATTGACGATTGAGGATTGAGTATTGACGATTGAGAATTGAGGATTGAGGATTGAAGATTGAGTATTGAGGATTGAAGGTCGAGGATTGAGGACTGAGGATTGAGGATTGAGGACTGAGGATTGAGGATTGAGGATTGAGCATTGAGGATTGAAGATTGGGGACTGGGGATTGAGGATTGAAGATTGAGGATTAAGGATTGAGGATTGGGGATTGGGGATCTTGGATTGGAGATTGATTATTGAGGATTGAAGATTGAGGGTTGAGGATTGATGATTGAGAATTGAGAATTGAGGATGAGGACTGAGGGTTGAGGATTGAGGTTTGAGGATTGAGGACAGAGGATTGACGATTGAGTATTGAAGATTGAGGATTGGTGACAGAGGATTGAGGACTGAGAATTGATGATTGCGTATTGAGTATTGAAAATTGAGTACTGAGGATTGAATATTGTGGATTGAGGATTGAGGATTGTGGATTGACGATTGAGTATTGAGGATTGAAGATTGAGGATCGAGGATTGATGGTTGAGGATTGAAGATTGAATATTGATGATTGAAATTGTGGATTGAGGATTGAAGATTGAGGATTGAGGATTGAGGATTGAAGATTGAGTATTGAGGATTGAAGATTGAGGATTGAGGATTGACGATTGAGGATTGAGGACTGAGGTTTGAGGATTGACGATGAGGGCTGAGGGTTGAGGATTGAGGTTTGAGGTCTGAGGACTGAGGATTGAGGTTTGAGAATTGAGGATTGAAGATTGTGGATTGGGTATTGAGGATTGAACATTGAGGATTGAGGATTGAGGATCGAGGATTGAGGGTTGAGGATTGAAGATTGAATATTGATGATTGAAGATTGAGGATTGAGGATTGAGGGTTGTGGATTGAGGACGAGGACTGAGGGTTGAGTATTGATGTTTGAGGTCTGAAAATTGAGGATTGAGGATTGAGAATTGAGGATTGAGGATTGAGGATTGAGGATTGAAGATTGAGGATTGAGGATTGAGGATTAAAGATGGAGTATTGAGGATTGAAGATTGAGAGTTGAGGATTGAGGATTGAACAGTGAGGACTGAGTGTTGAGGGTTGAGTGATGAGAATTGATGTTTGTGGATAGAGATATGAAGATTGCAGATTGAGTATTGTGTATTGAAAACTGTGAATTGAGGATATTCTATTGAGGATTGAGGATTGACACCAGATTGTTGAGGACTGAGGGCGGAAGATTGAGGATTCAGGATTGAGGATTCAGAATTGAGGTTTGAAGACTGAGGATTGAGGATTGAGGATTGAACGTAGAGTATTGAGGATTGAAGATTGAGGAATGAGAATTGAGGATTGAGGATTGAGGATGAGGGCTGAGGGTTGAGGATTGAGGTTTAAGGACTGAGGACTGAGGATTGAGGATTGAGAATTGAGGATTGAGGATTGAGGATTGAAGATTGAGGATTGGGTATTGAGCATTGAAGAATGAGGATTGAGGATTGAGGATTGAGGACAGAGGATTGAAGATTGAGTATTGAACATTGAGGACTGAGTGTTGTGGGTCCAGTGATGAGAATTGATGTTTGTGGATAGTGGTTTGAAGATTGCAGATTGAGTATTGAGTATTGAAAACTGTGAATTGAGGATATTCTATTGAGGATTGAGGATTGTCAACTGATTGTTGAGGACTGAGGGCTGAAGATTGAGGATTCAGGATTGAGGATTCAGAATTGAGGTTTGAGGACTGAGGATAGAGGATTGAAGAATGATTATTGGGGATTGAGGATTGAGAATTGAGGATGAGGGCTGTGGGTTGAGGATTGAGGTTTGAGGACTGAGGACTGAGGATTGAGGATTGAGAATTGAGGACTGAGGATTGAGGATTGAGGATTGAAGATTGAGGATTGGGTATTGAGGATTGAACATTGAGGTTTGAGGGTTGAGTATCGAGGATTGAGGATTGAGGATTGAAGATAGTATATTGATGATTGATGATTGAAGATTGAGGATTGAAGGTTGAGGGTTGTGGATTGAGGACGATGTCTGAGGGTTGAGTATTGATGTTTGAGGTCTGAGGATTGAGGATTGAGGATTGAGAATTGAGGATTGAAGATTGAGTATTGAGGATTGAAGGTTGAGAATTGAGGGTTGAGGATTGAAGATTGAGGACCTAGTGTTGAGGGTTGGGTGATGGGAGTTGATGTTTGTGGATTGAGGTTTGAAGATTGAAGAATGGGGATTGAGTATTGAAAACTGTGAATTGAGGATATTCTATTGAGGATTGAGGATCGACAATTGATTGTTGAGGACTGAGTGCTAAAGATTGAGGATTCAGGATTGAGGATTCGGGATTGAGGTTTAAGGACTGAGGATTGAGGGTTGAGGATTGAGGATTGAGGATTGACGCTTGAGGATTGAGGGTTGAGGATGGAGGATTGAGGATGAGGGCTGAGGGTTGAGGATTGAGGTTTAAGGACTGAGGACTGAGGATTGAGGATTGAGAATTGAGGATTGAGGATTGAGGATTGAAGATTGAGGATTGGGTATTGAGCATTGAAGAATGAGGTTTGAGGATTGAGGATTGAGGATAGAGGATTGAAGATTGAGTATTGAACATTGAGGACTGAGTGTTGTGGGTCCAGTGATGAAAATTGATGTTTGTGGATAGAGGTTTGAAGATTGCAGATTGAGTATTGAGTATTGAAAACTGTGAATTGAGGATATTCTATTGAGGATTGAGGATTGTCAACTGATTGTTGAGGACTGAGGGCTGAAGATTGAGGATTCAGGATTGAGGATTCAGAATTGAGGTTTGAGGACTGAGGATAGAGGATTGAAGAATGATTATTGGGGATTGAGGATTGAGAATTGAGGATTGACGATTGAGGATTCAGGATTGAGGATTGGGTATTGAGGATTGAATAATGACGACTGAGGATTGAGGATTGAGGATTGAGGATTGAAGATTGAGTATTGAGGATTGAAGATTGATAATTGTGGATTGAAGATTGAGTATCGAGAATTGAAGATTGAAGATTGAGGATTGAGGATTGAGAATTGACGATGAGGGCTGTGGGTTGAGGATTGAGGTTTGAGGACTGAGGACTGAGGATTGAGGATTGAGAATCGAGGACTGAGGATTGAGGATTGAGGATTGAAGATTGAGGATTGGGTATTGAGGATTGAACATTGAGGATTGAGGATTGAGTATCGAGGATTGAGGACTGAGGATTGAAGATAGAATATTGATGATTGAAGATTGAGGATTGAGGATTGAGGGTTGTGGATTGAGGACGATGTCTGAGGGTTGAGTATTGATGTTTGTGGTCTGAGGAATGAGAATTGAGGATTGAGGATTGAGGATGAGGGCTGAGGGTTGAGGATTGAGGTTTAAGGACTGAGGACTGAGGATTGAGGATTGAGAATTGAGGATTGAGGATTGAGGATTGAAGATTGAGGATTGGGTATTGAGCATTGAAGAATGAGGATTGAGGATTGAGGATTGAGGATAGAGGATTGAAGATTGAGTATTGAACATTGAGGACTGAGTGTTGTGGGTCCAGTGATGAGAATTGATGTTTGTGGATAGTGGTTTGAAGATTGCAGATTGAGTATTGAGTATTGAAAACTGTGAATTGAGGATATTCTATTGAGGATTGAGGATTGTCAACTGATTGTTGAGGACTGAGGGCTGAAGATTGAGGATTCAGGATTGAGGATTCAGAATTGAGGTTTGAGGACTGAGGATAGAGGATTGAAGAATGATTATTGGGGATTGAGGATTGAGAATTGAGGATTGACGATTGAGGATTCAAGATTGAGGATTGGGTATTGAGGATTGAATAATGACGACTGAGGATTGAGGATTGAGGATTGAGGATTGAAGATTGAGTATTGAGGATTGAAGATTGATAATTGTGGATTGAAGATTGAGTATCGAGAATTGAAGATTGAGGATTGAGGATTGAGGATTGAGAATTGACGATGAGGGCTGTGGGTTGAGGATTGAGGTTTGAGGACTGAGGACTGAGGATTGAGGATTGAGAATTGAGGACTGAGGATTGAGGATTGAGGATTGAAGATTGAGGATTGGGTATTGAGGATTGAACATTGAGGATTGAGGATTGAGTATCGAGGATTGAGGATTGAGGATTGAAGATAGAATATTGATGATTGAAGATTGAGGATTGAGGATTGAGGGTTGTGGATTGAGGACGATGTCTGAGGGTTGAGTGTTGATGTTTGAGGTCTGAGGATTGAGGATTGAGGATTGAGAATTGAGGATTGAAGATTGAGTATTGAGGATTGATGGTTGAGAATTGAGGGTTGAGGATTGAAGATTGAGGACTTAGTGTTGAGGGTTGGGTGATGGGAGTTGATGTTTGTGGATTGAGATTTGAAGATTGAAGAATGGTGATTGAGTATTGAAAACTGTGAATTGAGGATATTCTATTGAGGATTGAGGATTGACAATTGATTGTTGAGGACTGAGGGCTAAAGATTGAGGATTCAGGATTGAGGATTCGGGATTGAGGTTTAAGGACTGAGGATTGAGGGTTGAGGATTGAGGATTGAGGATTGACGCTTGAGGATTGAGGGTTGAGGATGGAGGATTGAAAAGAGTGGACTGAGTGTTGAGGATTAAGTGTTGAGAATTGATGTTTGAGGATTGAGATTTGATTATTGAATATTGTGGATTGAGTATTGAAACATGAGAATTAAGGATACTCTATTGAGTATTAGGAATTGAGGATTGATGGTTGAGTATTGAGGATCGGTGGTTGAGGGTCGTGTGTTGAATATTGAGGATTGAGGATTGAGGATTCAGGATTGAAGATTGAGGATTGAATAATGAGTATTGATGGTTGAAGATTGAGGATTGAGAATTGAGTGTTGAGGATTGACGACGAGGACTGACGGTTGAGTATTGATGTTTGAGGTCTCAGGATTGAGGATTGAGGATTGAGAATTGGGGATTGAGGATTGAGGATTGAGGATTGAGGATTGAGGATTGAGGATTGAGTATTGAATGTTGAGGATTGATGATTGAGGATTGAGGATTGAGAATTGAGGATTGAGTATTGAGGACTGAGGATTGAAGATTGAGGATTGAGGATTGAGGATTGAGAATTGAAGATTGAGTATTGAGGTTTGAAGACTGACGATTGAGGGTTGAGGATTGAGGATTGAGGATTGAGGATTGAGTATTGAAGGTTGAGGATTGATGATTGAGAATTGAGGATTGAAGATTGAGGATTGGGTATTGAGGATTGAACATTGAGGATTGATGATTGATGGTCGAGGATTGAGGGTTGAGGATTGAAGATTGAATATTGATGATTGAAGATTGAGGATTGAGGATTGAGGGTTGTGGATTGAGGACGAGGACTGAGGGTTTAGTATTGATGTTTGAGGTCTGAAGATTGAAGATTGAAGATTGAGAATTGACGATTGAGGATTGAGGATTGAAGATTGAGGATTGGGTATTGAGGATTGAAGAATGAGGACTGAGGATTTAGGATTGAGGATCGAGGATTGAAGATTGAGTACTGAGGATTGAAGATTGAGGACTGAGGGTTGAGTATTGATGTTTGAGGTCTGAAAATTGAGGATTGGGGATTGAGAATTGAGAATTGAGGATTGAGGATTGAAGATTGAGGATTGGGTATTGAGGATTGAAGAATGAGGACTGAGGATTGAGGATTGATGATTAAAGATTGAGTGTTGAGGATTGAAGATTGAGGATTGGTGATTGAGGATTGAGGATTGAGGATTGAGGATTGAGTATTGAAGGTTGAGGATTGATGATTGAGGATTGAGGATTGAGGATTGAGGATTGAGGAGTGAGTATTGAGGACTGAGGATTGAAGATTGAGGATTGAGGATTGAGGATTAAAGATGGAGTATTGAGGATTGAAGATTGAGAATTGAGGATTGAGGATTGAACATTGAGGACTGAGTGTTGAGGGTTGAGTGATGAGAATTGATGTTCGTGGATAGAGATATGAAGATTGCAGATTGAGTATTGTGTATTGAAAACTGTGAATTGAGGGTATTCTATTGAGGATTGAGGATTGACACCTGATTGTTGAGGGCTGAGGGCGGAAGATTGAGGATTCAGGATTGAGGATTCAGAATTGAGGTTTGAGGACTGAGGATTGGGGATTGAGGATTGAAGATTGAGTATTGAGGATTGAAGATTGAGGATTGAGGATAGACGATTGAGGATTGAGGATGAGGTCTGAGGGTTGAGGATTGAGGTTTAAGGACTGAGGACTTAGGATTGAGGATTGAGAAATGAGGATTGAGGATTGAGGATTGAAGATTGAGGATTGGGTATTGAGCATTGAAGAGTGAGGATTGAGGATTGAGGATTGAGGATAGAGGATTGAAGATTGAGTAATGAGGATTGAAGATTGACGATTGAGGATTGTGGATTGAAGATTGAGTATTGAACATTGAGGACTGAGTGTTGTGGGTCCAGTGATGAGAATTGATGTTTGTGGATAGAGGTTTTAAGATTGCAGATTGAGTATTGAGTATTGAAAACTGTGAATTGAGGATATTCTATTGAGGATTGAGGATTGTCAACTGATTGTTGAGGACTGAGGGCTGAAGATTGAGGATTCAGGATTGAGGATTCAGAATTGAGGTTTGAGGACTGAGGATAGAGGATTGAAGAATGATTATTGGGGATTGAGGATTGAGAATTGAGGATTGACGATTGAGGATTCAAGATTGAGGATTGGGTATTGAGGATTGAAGAATGAGGACTGAGGATTGAGGATTGAGGATTGAGGATTGAAGATTGAGTATTGAGGATTGAAGATTGATAATTGTGGATTGAAGATTGAGTATCGAGAATTGAAGATTGAAGATTGAGTATTGAGGATTGAGAATTGACGATGAGGGCTGTGGGTTAAGGATTGAGGTTTCAGGACTCAGGACTGAGGATTGAGGATTGAGAATTGAGGACTGAGGATTGAGGATTGAGGATTGAAGATTGAGGATTGGGTATTGAGGATTGAACATTGAGGTTTGAGGGTTGAGTATCGAGGATTGAGGATTGAGGATTGAAGATTGAAGATTGAATATTGATGATTGAAGATTGAGGATTGAAGATTGAGGGTTGTGGATTGAGGACGATGTCTGAGGGTTGAGTATTGATGTTTGAGGTCTGAGGATTGAGGATTGAGGATTGAGAATTGAGGATTGAAGATTGAGTATTGAGGATTGAAGGTTGAGAATTGAGGGTTGAGGATTGAAGATTGAGGACTTAGTGTTGAGGGTTGGGTGATGGGAGTTGATGTTTGTGGATTGAGGTTTGAAGATTGAAGAATGGGGATTGAGTATTGAAAACTGTGAATTGAGGATATTCTATTGAGGATTGAGGATCGACAATTGATTGTTGAGGACTGAGTGCTAAAGATTGAGGATTCAGGATTGAGGATTCGGGATTGAGGTTTAAGGACTGAGGATTGAGGGTTGAGGATTGAGGATTGAGGATTGACGCTTGAGGATTGAGGGTTGAGGATGGAGGATTGAAAAGAGTGGACTGAGTGTTGAGGATTAAGTGTTGAGAATTGATGTTTGAGGGTTGAGATTTGATTATTGATTTTTGTGGATTGAGTATTGAACGAAGACAATTCAGGGTATTCTATTGAGCATTGAGAATTGAGGATTGATTGTTGAGTATTGAGGATTGATGGTTGAGGGTTTTGTGTTGAATATTGAGGATTGAGGATTGAGGATTGAGGATTGAGGATTGAGGATTGAAGGTTGAGTATTGAGGATTGAAGGTTGAGGATTGAGGATAGAGGATTGAGGATTGAGGATTGAAGATTGAGGATTGGGGATCGAGGATTGACGATTGAGGATTGAGTATTGACGATTGAGAATTGAGGATTGAGGATTGAAGATTGAGTATTGAGGATTGAAGATTGAGGATTGAGGATTGAGGATTGAGGATTGAGGACTGAAGATTGAGGATTGAGGATTGAGCATTGAGGATTGAAGATTGGGGACTGGGGATTGAGGATTGAAGGTTGAGCATTAAGGATTGAGGATTGGGGATTGGGGATCTTGGATTGGAGATTGATTATTGACGATTGAAGATTGAGGGTTGAGGATTGATGATTGAGAATTGAGAATTGAGGATGAGGACTGAGGGTTGAAGATTGAGGTTTGAGGATTGAGGACTGAGGATTGACAATTGAGTATTGAAGATTGAGGATTGATGACAGAGGATTGAGGATTGAGGATTGATGATTGCGGATTGAGTATTGAAAATTGAGTATTGAGGATTGAATATTGAGGATTGATGATTGAGGATTGAAGATTGAGGATTGGTGATTGAGGATTGAGGATTGAGGATTGAGGATTGAGTATTGAAGGTTGAGGATTGATGATTGAGGATTGAGGATTGAGAATTGAGGATTGAGGATTGAGTATTGAGGACTGAGGATTGAAGATTGAGGATTGAGGATTGAGGATTAAAGATGGAGTATTGAGGATTGAAGATTGAGAATTGAGGATTGAGGATTGAACATTGAGGACTGAGTGTTGAGGGTTGAGTGATGAGAATTGATGTTCGTGGATAGAGATATGAAGATTGCAGATTGAGTATTGTGTATTGAAAACTGTGAATTGAGGATATTCTATTGAGGATTGAGGATTGACACCTGATTGTTGAGGGCTGAGGGCGGAAGATTGAGGATTCAGGATTGAGGATTCAGAATTGAGGTTTGAGGACTGAGGATTGAGGATTGAGGATTGAAGATTGAGTATTGAGGATTGAAGATTGAGGATTGAGGATAGACGATTGAGGATTGAGGATGAGGTCTGAGGGTTGAGGATTGAGGTTTAAGGACTGAGGACTGAGGATTGAGGATTGAGAAATGAGGATTGAGGATTGAGGATTGAAGATTGAGGATTGGGTATTGAGCATTGAAGAATGAGGATTGAGGATTGAGGATTGAGGATAGGGGATTGAAGATTGAGTAATGAGGATTGAAGATTGACGATTGAGGATTGTGGATTGAAGATTGAGTATTGAACATTGAGGACTGAGTGTTGTGGGTCCAGTGATGAGAATTGATGTTTGTGGATAGAGGTTTTAAGATTGCAGATTGAGTATTGAGTATTGAAAACTGTGAATTGAGGATATTCTATTGAGGATTGAGGATTGTCAACTGATTGTTGAGGACTGAGGGCTGAAGATTGAGGATTCAGGATTGAGGATACAGAATTGAGGTTTGAGGACTGAGGATAGAGGATTGAAGAATGATTATTGGGGATTGAGGATTGAGAATTGAGGATTGACGATTGAGGATTCAAGATTGAGGATTGGGTATTGAGGATTGAAGAATGAGGACTGAGGATTGAGGATTGAGGATTGAGGATTGAAGATTGAGTATTGAGGATTGAAGATTGATAATTGTGGATTGAAGATTGAGTATCGAGAATTGAAGATTCAAGATTGAGTATTGAGGATTGAGAATTGACGATGAGGGCTGTGGGTTAAGGATTGAGGTTTCAGGACTCAGGACTGAGGATTGAGGATTGAGAATTGAGGACTGAGGATTGAGGATTGAGGATTGAAGATTGAGGATTGGGTATTGAGGATTGAACATTGAGGTTTGAGGGTTGAGTATCGAGGATTGAGGATTGAGGATTGAAGATAGAATATTGATGATTGAAGATTGAGGATTGAGGATTGAGGGTTGTGGATTGAGGACGATGTCTGAGGGTTGAGTATTGATGTTTGATGTCTGAGGATTGAGGATTGAGGATTGAGAATTGAGGATTGAAGATTGAGTATTGAGGATTGATGGTTGAGAATTGAGGGTTGAGGATTGAAGATTGAGGACTTAGTGTTGAGGGTTGGGTGATGGGAGTTGATGTTTGTGGATTGAGATTTGAAGATTGAAGAATGGGGATTGAGTATTGAAAACTGTGAATTGAGGATATTCTATTGAGGATTGGGGATTGACAATTGATTGTTGAGGACTGAGGTCTAAAGATTGAGGATTCAGGATTGAGGATTCGGGATTGAGGTTTAAGGACTGAGGATTGAGGGTTGAGGATTGAGGATTGAGGATTGACGCTTGAGGATTGAGGGTTGAGGATGGAGGATTGAAAAGAGTGGACTGAGTGTTGAGGATTAAGTGTTGAGAATTGATGTTTGAGGATTGAGATTTGATTACTGAATATTGTGGATTGAGTATTGAAACATGAGAATTAAGGATACTCTATTGAGTATTAGGAATTGAGGATTGATGTTTGAGTATTGAGGATCGGTGGTTGAAGGTCGTGTGTTGAATATTGAGGATTGAGGATTGAGGATTCAGGATTGAAGATTGAGGATTGAATAATGAGTATTGATGATTGAAGATTGAGGATTGAGAATTGAGTGTTGAGGATTGACGACGAGGACTGACGGTTGAGTATTGATGTTTGAGGTCTCAGGATTGAGGATTGAGGATTGAGAATTGGGGATTGAGGATTGAGGATTGAAGATTGAGGATTGGGTATTGAGGATTGAAGAATGAGGATTGAGGATTGAGGATTGAGGATTGAGGATTGAAGATTGAGTATTGAGGTTGAAGATTGAGGATTGAGGACTGAGGATTGAGGATTGAGTATTGAGGATTGAGGATTGAGGATTGATGATTGAGTATTGAGGATTGAAGATTGATAATTGTGGATTGAAGATTGAGGATTGGGTATTGAGGATTGAACATTGAGGATTGAGGATTGAGGGTCGAGGATTGAGGGTTGAGGATTGAAGATTGAATATTGATGATTGAAGATTGAGGATTGAGGATTGAGTGTTGTGGATTGAGGACGAGGACTGAGGTTTGAGGATTGAGAATTGAGGATTGAGGATTGAGGATTGAGGATTGAAGATTGAGGATTGGGTATTGAGGATTGAACATTGAGGATTGAGGATTGAGGGTCGAGGATTGAGGGTTGAGGATTGAAGAATGAGGATTGAGGATTGAGGATTGAGGATTGAGAATTGAAGATTGAGTATTGAGGTTTGAAGACTGACGATTGAATGTTGAGGATTGAGCATTGAGGATTGATCATTGAGGATTGATGATTGAGTATTGAGGATTGAAGATTGAGGATTCATGATTGAAGATTGAGGATTGAGGATTGAGGGTTGTGGATTGAGGACGAGGACCGAGGCTTGAGTATTGATGTTTGAGGTCTGAAGATAGAGGATTCAGGATTGAGGATTGAGGATTGAAGATTGAGGATTGAGGATTGATGATTAAAGATTGAGTGTTGAGTATTGAAGATTGAGGATTGATGATTGAGGATTGAGGATTGAGGATTGAGGATTGAGGATTGAGTATTGAAGTTTGAGGATTGATGATTGAGGATTGAGGATTGAGGATTGAGGATTGAGTATTGAGGACTGAGGATTGAAGATTGAGGATTGAGGATTGAGGTTTAGAGATTGAGTATTGTGGATTGAAGATTGAGAATTGAGGATTGAGGGTTGTACATTGAGGACTGAGTGTTGAGGGTTGAGTGATGAGAATTGATGTTTGTGGATAGAGATTTGAAGTTTGCAGATTGAGTATTGTGTATTGAAAACTGTGAATTGAGTATATTCTATTGAGGATTGAGGATTGTCACCTGATTGTTGAGGACAGAGGGCCGAAGATTGAGGATTCAGGATTGAGGATTCAGAATTGAGGTTTGAGGTCTGAGGATTGAGGATTGTGGATTGAACGTAGAGTATTGGGGATTGAAGATTGAGGATTGAGAATTGAGGATTGAGGATTGAGGATTGAGGATTGAGAATTGACGATGAGGGCTGTGGGTTGAGGATTGAGGTTTGAGGACTGAGGACTGAGGATTGAGGATTGAGAATTGAGGACTGAGGATTGAGGATTGAGGATTGAAGATTGAGGATTGGGTATTGAGGATTGAACATTGAGGATTGAGGATTGAGTATCGAGGATTGAGGATTGAGGATTGAAGATAGAATATTGATGATTGAAGATTGAGGATTGAGGATTGAGGGTTGTGGATTGAGGACGATGTCTGAGGGTTGAGTATTGATGTTTGAGGTCTGAGGATTGAGGATTGAGGATTCAGAATTGAGGATTGAAGATTGAGTATTTGGGATTGATGGTTGAGAATTGAGGGTTGAGGATTGAAGATTGAGGACTTAGTGTTGAGGGTTGGGTGATGGGAGTTGATGTTTGTGGATTGAGGTTTGAAGATTGAAGAATGGGGATTGAGTATTGAAAACTGTGAATTGAGGATATTCTATTGAGGATTGAGGATCGACAATTGATTGTTGAGGACTGAGTGCTAAAGATTGAGGATTCAGGATTGAGGATTCGGGATTGAGGTTTAAGGACTGAGGATTGAGGGTTGAGGATTGAGGATTGAGGATTGACGCTTGAGGATTGAGGGTTGAGGATGGAGGATTGAGGATGAGGGCTGAGGGTTGAGGATTGAGGTTTAAGGACTGAGGACTGAGGATTGAGGATTGAGAATTGAGGATTGAGGATTGAGGATTGAAGATTGAGGATTGGGTATTGAGCATTGAAGAATGAGGATTGAGGATTGAGGATTGAGGATAGAGGATTGAAGATTGAGTATTGAACATTGAGGACTGAGTGTTGTGGGTCCAGTGATGAGAATTGATGTTTGTGGATAGAGGTTTGAAGATTGCAGATTGAGTATTGAGTATTGAAAACTGTCAATTGAGGATATTCTATTGAGGATTGAGGATTGTCAACTGATTGTTGAGGACTGAGGGCTGAAGATTGAGGATTCAGGATTGAGGATTCAGAATTGAGGTTTGAGGACTGAGGATAGAGGATTGAAGAATGATTATTGGGGATTGAGGATTGAGAATTGAGGATTGACGATTGAGGATTCAAGATTGAGGATTGGGTATTGAGGATTGAAGAATGACGACTGAGGATTGAGGATTGAGGATTGAGGATTGAAGATTGAGTATTGAGGATTGAAGATTGATAATTGTGGATTGAAGATTGAGTATCGAGAATTGAAGATTGAAGATTGAGGATTGAGGATTGAGAATTGACGATGAGGGCTGTGGGTTGAGGATTGAGGTTTGAGGACTGAGGACTGAGGATTGAGGATTGAGAATCGAGGACTGAGGATTGAGGATTGAGGATTGAAGATTGAGGATTGGGTATTGAGGATTGAACATTGAGGATTGAGGATTGAGTATCGAGGATTGAGGATTGAGGATTGAAGATAGAATATTGATGATTGAAGATTGAGGATTGAGGATTGAGGGTTGTGGATTGAGGACGATGTCTGAGGGTTGAGTATTGATGTTTGATGTCTGAGGATTGAGGATTGAGGATTGAGAATTGAGGATTGAAGATTGAGTATTGAGGATTGATGGTTGAGAATTGAGGGTTGAGGATTGAAGATTGAGGACTTAGTGTTGAGGGTTGGGTGATGGGAGTTGATGTTTGTGGATTGAGATTTGAAGATTGAAGAATGGGGATTGAGTATTGAAAACTGTGAATTGAGGATATTCTATTGAGGATTGGGGATTGACAATTGATTGTTGAGGACTGAGGTCTAAAGATTGAGGATTCAGGATTGAGGATTCGGGATTGAGGTTTAAGGACTGAGGATTGAGGGTTGAGGATTGAGGATTGAGGATTGACGCTTGAGGATTGAGGGTTGAGGATGGAGGATTGAAAAGAGTGGACTGAGTGTTGAGGATTAAGTGTTGAGAATTGATGTTTGAGGATTGAGATTTGATTACTGAATATTGTGGATTGAGTATTGAAACATGAGAATTAAGGATACTCTATTGAGTATTAGGAATTGAGGATTGATGGTTGAGTATTGAGGATCGGTGGTTGAAGGTCGTGTGTTGAATATTGAGGATTGAGGATTGAGGATTCAGAATTGAAGATTGAGGATTGAATAATGAGTATTGATGATTGAAGATTGAGGATTGAGAATTGAGTGTTGAGGATTGACGACGAGGACTGACGGTTGAGTATTGATGTTTGAGGTCTCAGGATTGAGGATTGAGGATTGAGAATTGGGGATTGAGGATTGAGGATTGAAGATTGAGGATTGGGTATTGAGGATTGAAGAATGAGGATTGAGGATTGAGGATTGAGGATTGAGGATTGAAGATTGAGTATTGAGGTTGAAGATTGAGGATTGAGGACTGAGGATTGAGGATTGAGTATTGAGGATTGAGGATTGAGGATTGAAGATTGAGTATTGAGGATTGAAGATTGAGGATTGTGGATTGAAGATTGAGTATTGAGGATTGAAGATTGAGGATTGAGGATTGAGGATTGAGAATTGAGGATTGAGGATTGAGGATTGAGGATTGAAGATTGAGGATTGGGTATTGAGGATTGAACATTGAGGATTGAGGATTGAGGGTCGAGGATTGAGGGTTGAGGATTGAAGATTGAATATTGATGATTGAAGATTGAGGATTGAGGATTGAGTGTTGTGGATTGAGGACGAGGACTGAGGTTTGAGGATTGAGAATTGAGGATTGAGGATTGAGGATTGAGGATTGAAGATTGAGGATTGGGTATTGAGGATTGAACATTGAGGATTGAGGATTGAGGGTCGAGGATTGAGGGTTGAGGATTGAAGAATGAGGATTGAGGATTGAGGATTGAGGATTGAGAATTGAAGATTGAGTATTGAGGTTTGAAGACTGACGATTGAATGTTGAGGATTGAGCATTGAGGATTGAGCATTGAGGATTGATGATTGAGTATTGAGGATTGAAGATTGAGGATTCATGATTGAAGATTGAGGATTGAGGATTGAGGGTTGTGGATTGAGGACGAGGACCGAGGCTTGAGTATTGATGTTTGAGGTCTGAAGATAGAGGATTCAGGATTGAGGATTGAGGATTGAAGATTGAGGATTGAGGATTGATGATTAAAGATTGAGTGTTGAGTATTGAAGATTGAGGATTGATGATTGAGGATTGAGGATTGAGGATTGAGGATTGAGGATTGAGTATTGAAGTTTGAGGATTGATGATTGAGGATTGAGGATTGAGGATTGAGGATTGAGTATTGAGGACTGAGGATTGAAGATTGAGGATTGAGGATTGAGGTTTAGAGATTGAGTATTGAGGATTGAAGATTGAGAATTGAGAATTGAGGGTTGTACATTGAGGACTGAGTGTTGAGGGTTGAGTGATGAGAATTGATGTTTGTGGATAGAGATTTGAAGTTTGCAGATTGAGTATTGTGTATTGAAAACTGTGAATTGAGTATATTCTATTGAGGATTGAGGATTGTCACCTGATTGTTGAGGACAGAGGGCCGAAGATTGAGGATTCAGGATTGAGGATTCAGAATTGAGGTTTGAGGTCTGAGGATTGAGGATTGTGGATTGAACGTAGAGTATTGGGGATTGAAGATTGAGGATTGAGAATTGAGGATTGAGGATTGAGGATTGAGGATTGAGAATTGACGATGAGGGCTGTGGGTTGAGGATTGAGGTTTGAGGACTGAGGACTGAGGATTGAGGATTGAGAATTGAGGACTGAGGATTGAGGATTGAGGATTGAGGATTGAGGATTGGGTATTGAGGATTGAACATTGAGGATTGAGGATTGAGTATCGAGGATTGAGGATTGAGGATTGAAGATAGAATATTGATGATTGAAGATTGAGGATTGAGGATTGAGGGTTGTGGATTGAGGACGATGTCTGAGGGTTGAGTATTGATGTTTGAGGTCTGAGGATTGAGGATTGAGGATTCAGAATTGAGGATTGAAGATTGAGTATTTGGGATTGATGGTTGAGAATTGAGGGTTGAGGATTGAAGATTGAGGACTTAGTGTTGAGGGTTGGGTGATGGGAGTTGATGTTTGTGGATTGAGGTTTGAAGATTGAAGAATGGGGATTGAGTATTGAAAACTGTGAATTGAGGATATTCTATTGAGGATTGTGGATCGACAATTGATTGTTGAGGACTGAGTGCTAAAGATTGAGGATTCAGGATTGAGGATTCGGGATTGAGGTTTAAGGACTGAGGATTGAGGGTTGAGGATTGAGGATTGAGGATTGACGCTTGAGGATTGAGGGTTGAGGATGGAGGATTGAGGATGAGGGCTGAGGGTTGAGGATTGAGGTTTAAGGACTGAGGACTGAGGATTGAGGATTGAGAATTGAGGATTGAGGATTGAGGATTGAAGATTGAGGATTGGGTATTGAGCATTGAAGAATGAGGATTGAGGATTGAGGATTGAGGATAGAGGATTGAAGATTGAGTATTGAACATTGAGGACTGAGTGTTGTGGGTCCAGTGATGAGAATTGATGTTTGTGGATAGAGGTTTGAAGATTGCAGATTGAGTATTGAGTATTGAAAACTGTGAATTGAGGATATTCTATTGAGGATTGAGGATTGACACCTGATTGTTGAGGGCTGAGGGCGGAAGATTGAGGATTCAGGATTGAGGATTCAGAATTGAGGTTTGAGGACTGAGGATTGAGGATTGAGGATTGAAGATTGAGTATTGAGGATTGAAGATTGAGGATTGAGGATAGACGATTGAGGATTGAGGATGAGGTCTGAGGGTTGAGGATTGAGGTTTAAGGACTGAGGACTGAGGATTGAGGATTGAGAAATGAGGATTGAGGATTGAGGATTGAAGATTGAGGATTGGGTATTGAGCATTGAAGAATGAGGATTGAGGATTGAGGATTGAGGATAGAGGATTGAAGATTGAAGATTGAGGATTGGGTATTGAGCATTGAAGAATGAGGATTGAGGATTGAGGATTGAGGATAGAGGATTGAAGATTGAGTATTGAACATTGAGGACTGAGTGTTGTGGGTCCAGTGATGAGAATTGATGTTTGTGGATAGAGGTTTGAAGATTGCAGATTGAGTATTGAGTATTGAAAACTGTGAATTGAGGATATTCTATTGAGGATTGAGGATTGTCAACTGATTGTTGAGGACTGAGGGCTGAAGATTGAGGATTCAGGATTGTGGATTCAGAATTGAGGTTTGAGGACTGAGGATAGAGGATTGAAGAATGATTATTGGGGATTGAGGATTGAGAATTGAGGATTGACGATTGAGGATTCAAGATTGAGGATTGGGTATTGAGGATTGAAGAATGACGACTGAGGATTGAGGTTTGAGGATTGAGGATTGAAGATTGAGTATTGAGGATTGAAGATTGATAATTGTGGATTGAAGATTGAGTATCGAGAATTGAAGATTGAAGATTGAGGATTGAGGATTGAGAATTGACGATGAGGGCTGTGGGTTGAGGATTGAGGTTTGAGGACTGAGGACTGAGGATTGAGGATTGAGAATCGAGGACTGAGGATTGAGGATTGAGGATTGAAGATTGAGGACTTAGTGTTGAGGGTTGGGTGATGGGAGTTGATGTTTGTGGATTGAGATTTGAAGATTGAAGAATGGGGATTGAGTATTGAAAACTGTGAATTGAGGATATTCTATTGAGGATTGAGGATTGACACCTGATTGTTGAGGGCTGAGGGCGGAAGATTGAGGATTCAAGATTGAGGATTCAGAATTGAGGTTTGAGGACTGAGGATTGAGGATTGAGGATTGAAGATTGAGTATTGAGGATTGAAGATTGAGGATTGAGGATAGACGATTGAGGATTGAGGATGAGGTCTGAGGGTTGAGGATTGAGGTTTAAGGACTGAGGACTGAGGATTGAGGATTGAGAAATAAGGATTGAGGATTGAGGATTGAAGATTGAGGATTGGGTATTGAGCATTGAAGAATGAGGATTGAGGATTGAGGATTGAGGATAGAGGATTGAAGATTGAGTAATGAGGATTGAAGATTGACGATTGAGGATTGTGGATTGAAGATTGAGTATTGAACATTGAGGACTAAGTGTTGTGGGTCCAGTGATGAGAATTGATGTTTGTGGATAGAGGTTTTAAGATTGCAGATTGAGTATTGAGTATTGAAAACTGTGAATTGAGGATATTCTATTGAGGATTGAGGATTGTCAACTGATTGTTGAGGACTGAGAGCTGAAGATTGAGGATTCAGGATTGAGGATTCAGAATTGAGGTTTGAGGACTGAGGATAGAGGATTGAAGAATGATTATTGGGGATTGAGGATTGAGAATTGAGGATTGACGATTGAGGATTCAAGATTGAGGATTGGGTATTGAGGATTGAAGAATGAGGACTGAGGATTGAGGATTGAGGATTGAGGATTGATGATTGAGTATTGAGGATTGAAGATTGATAATTGTGGATTGAAGATTGAGTATCGAGAATTGAAGATTGAAGATTGAGTATTGAGGATTGAGAATTGACGATGAGGGCTGTGGGTTAAGGATTGAGGTTTCAGGACTCAGGACTGAGGATTGAGGATTGAGAATTGAGGACTGAGGATTGAGGATTGAGGATTGAAGATTGAGGATTGGGTATTGAGGATTGAACATTGAGGTTTGAGGGTTGAGTATCGAGGATTGAGGATTGAGGATTGAAGATTGAATATTGATGATTGAAGATTGAGGATTGAAGATTGAGGGTTGTGGATTGAGGACGATGTCTGAGGGTTGAGTATTGATGTTTGAGGTCTGAGGATTGAGGATTGAGGATTGAGAATTGAGGATTGAAGATTGAGTATTGAGGATTGAAGGTTGAGAATTGAGGGTTGAGGATTGAAGATTGAGGACTTAGTGTTCAGGGTTGGGTGATGGGAGTTGATGTTTGTGGATTGAGATTTGAAGATTGAAGAATGGGGATTGAGTATTGAAAACTGTGAATTGAGGATATTCTATTGAGGATTGAGGATTGACAATTGATTGTTGAGGACTGAGTGCTAAAGATTGAGGATTCAGGATTGAGGATTCGGGATTGAGGTTTAAGGACTGAGGATTGAGGGTTGAGGATTGAGGATTGAGGATTGACGCTTGAGGATTGAGGGTTGAGGATGGAGGATTGAGGATGAGGGCTGAGGGTTGAGGATTGAGGTTTAAGGACTGAGGACTGAGGATTGAGGATTGAGAATTGAGGATTGAGGATTGAGGATTGAAGATTGAGGATTGGGTATTGAGCATTGAAGAATGAGGATTGAGGATTGAGGATTGAGGATAGAGGATTGAAGATTGAGTATTGAACATTGAGGACTGAGTGTTGTGGGTCCAGTGATGAGAATTGATGTTTGTGGATAGAGGTTTGAAGATTGCAGATTGAGTATTGAGTATTGAAAACTGTCAATTGAGGATATTCTATTGAGGATTGAGGATTGTCAACTGATTGTTGAGGACTGAGGGCTGAAGATTGAGGATTCAGGATTGAGGATTCAGAATTGAGGTTTGAGGACTGAGGATAGAGGATTGATGAATGATTATTGGGGATTGAGGATTGAGAATTGAGGATTGAGGATTGAGGATTGAGGATTGAAGATTGAGGATTGGGTATTGAGGATTGAACATTGAGGATTGAGGATTGAGGGTCGAGGATTGAGGGTTGAGGATTGAAGATTGAATATTGATGATTGAAGATTGAGGATTGAGGATTGAGTGTTGTGGATTGAGGACGAGGACTGAGGTTTGAGGATTGAGAATTGAGGATTGAGGATTGAGGATTGAGGATTGAAGATTGAGGATTGGGTATTGAGGATTGAACATTGAGGATTGAGGATTGAGGGTCGAGGATTGAGGGTTGAGGATTGAAGAATGAGGATTGAGGATTGAGGATTGAGGATTGAGAATTGAAGATTGAGTATTGAGGTTTGAAGACTGACGATTGAATGTTGAGGATTGAGCATTGAGGATTGAGCATTGAGGATTGATGATTGAGTATTGAGGATTGAAGATTGAGGATTCATGATTGAAGATTGAGGATTGAGGATTGAGGGTTGTGGATTGAGGACGAGGACTGAGGCTTGAGTATTGATGTTTGAGGTCTGAAGATAGAGGATTCAGGATTGAGGATTGAGGATTGAAGATTGAGGATTGAGGATTGATGATTAAAGATTGAGTGTTGAGGATTGAAGATTGAGGATTGATGATTGAGGATTGAGGATTGAGGATTGAGGATTGAGGATTGAGTATTGAAGTTTGAGGATTGATGATTGAGGATTGAGGATTGAGGATTGAGGATTGAGTATTGAAGACTGAGGATTGAAGATTGAGGGTTGAGGATTGAGGTTTAGAGATTGAGTATTGAGGATTGAAGATTGAGAATTGAGGATTGAGGGTTGTACATTGAGGACTGAGTGTTGAGGGTTGAGTGATGAGAATTGATGTTTGTGGATAGGGATTTGAAGTTTGCAGATTGAGTATTGTGTATTGAAAACTGTGAATTGAGTATATTCTATTGAGGATTGAGGATTGTCACCTGATTGTTGAGGACAGAGGGCCGAAGATTGAGGATTCAGGATTGAGGATTCAGAATTGAGGTTTGAGGTCTGAGGATTGAGGATTGTGGATTGAACGTAGAGTATTGAGGATTGAAGATTGAGGATTGAGCATTGAGGATTGAGGATTGAGGATTGAGGATTGAGAATTGACGATGAGGGCTGTGGGTTGAGGATTGAGGTTTGAGGACTGAGGACTGAGGATTGAGGATTGAGAATTGAGGACTGAGGATTGAGGATTGAGGATTGAAGATTGAGGATTGGGTATTGAGGATTGAACATTGAGGATTGAGGATTGAGTATCGAGGATTGAGGATTGAGGATTGAAGATAGAATATTGATGATTGAAGATTGAGGATTGAGGATTGAGGGTTGTGGATTGAGGACGATGTCTGAGGGTTGAGTATTGATGTTTGAGGTCTGAGGATTGAGGATTGAGGATTCAGAATTGAGGATTGAAGATTGAGTATTGAGGATTGATGGTTGAGAATTGAGGGTTGAGGATTGAAGATTGAGGACTTAGTGTTGAGGGTTGGTTGATGTGAGTTGATGTTTGAGGATTGAGATTTGATTATTGAATATTGTGCATTGAGTATTGAAACATGAGAATTAAGGATACTCTATTGAGTATTAGGAATTGAGGATTGATGGTTGAGTATTGAGGATCGGTGGTTGAGGGTCGTGTGTTGAATATTGAGGATTGAGGATTGAGGATTCAGGATTGAAGATTGAGGATTGAATAATGAGTATTGATGATTGAAGATTGAGGATTGAGAATTGAGTGTTGAGGATTGACGACGAGGACTGACGGTTGAGTATTGATGTTTGAGGTCTCAGGATTGAGGATTGAGGATTGAGAATTGGGGATTGAGGATTGAGGATTGAAGATTGAGGATTGGGTATTGAGGATTGAAGAATGAGGATTGAGGATTGAGGATTGAGGATTGAGGATTGAAGATTGAATATTGAGGTTGAAGATTGAGGATTGAGGACTGAGGATTGAGGATTGAGTATTGAGGATTGAGGATTGAGGATTGAAGATTGAGTATTGAGGATTGAAGATTGAGGATTGTGGATTGAAGATTGAGTATTGAGGATTGAAGATTGAGGATTGAGGATTGAGGATTGAGAATTGAGGATTGAGGATTGAGGATTGAGGATTGAAGATTGAGGATTGGGTATTGAGGATTGAACATTGAGGATTGAGGATTGAGGGTCGAGGATTGAGGGTTGAGGATTGAAGATTGAATATTGATGATTGAAAATTGAGGAGTGAGGATTGAGTGTTGTGGATTGAGGACGAGGACTGAGGTTTGAGGATTGAGGATTGAGGATTGAGTATTGAATGTTGAGGATTGATGATTGAGGATTGAGGATTGAGGATTCAGGATTGAGGATTGAGGATTGAAGATTGAGGATTGAGGATTGATGATTAAAGATTGAGTGTTGCGGATTGAAGATTGAGGATTGATGATTGAGGATTGAGGATTGAGGATTGAGGATTGAGGATTGAGGATTGAGTATTGAGGATTGAAGATTGAGGATTGGGTATTGAGGATTGAACATTGAGGATTGAGGATTGAGGGTCGAGGGTTGAGGGTTGAGGATTGAAGATTGAATATTGATGATTGAAGATTGAGGATTGAGGATTGAGTGTTGTGGACTGAGGATTGAGGATTGAAGATTGAGGATTGGGTATTGGGGATTGAAGAATGAGGACTGAGGATTTAGGATTGAGGATCGAGGATTGAAGATTGAGTATTGAGGATTGAAGATTGAGGATTGAGGATTGAGGATTGAGGATTGAGAATTGAGGATTCAGGATTGAGGATTGAGGATTGAAGATTGAGGATTGAGGATTGATGATTAAAGATTGAGTGTTGAGGATTGAAGATTGAGGATTGATGATTGAGGATTGAGGATTGAGGATTGAGGATTGAGGATTGAGGATTGAGTATTGAATGTTGAGGATTGATGATCAAGGATTGAGGATTGAGAATAGAGGATTGAGTATTGAGGACTGAGGATTGAAGATTGAGGATTGAGGATTGAGGATTGAGAATTGAAGATTGAGTATTGAGGTTTGAAGACTGACGATTGAGGGTTGAGGATTGAAGATTGAGGATTGAGAATTGAGTGTTGAGGATTGACGACGAGGACTGACGGTTGAGTATTGATGTTTGAGGTCTCAGGATTGAGGATTGAGGATTGAGAATTGGGGATTGAGGATTGAGGATTGAAGATTGAGGATTGGGTATTGAGGATTGGAGAATGAGGATTGAGGATTGAGGATTGAGGATTGAGGATTGAAGATTGAATATTGAGGTTGAAGATTGAGGATTGAGGACTGAGGATTGAGGATTGAGTATTGAGGATTGAGGATTGAGGATTGAAGATTGAGTATTGAGGATTGAAGATTGAGGATTGTGGATTGAAGATTGAGTATTGAGGATTGAAGATTGAGGATTGAGGATTGAGGATTGAGAATTGAGGATTGAGGATTGAGGATTGAGGATTGAAGATTGAGGATTGGGTATTGAGGATTGAACATTGAGGATTGAGGATTGAGGGTCGAGGATTGAGGGTTGAGGATTGAAGATTGAATATTGATGATTGAAAATTGAGGAGTGAGGATTGAGTGTTGTGGATTGAGGACGAGGACTGAGGTTTGAGGATTGAGGATTGAGGATTGAGTATTGAATGTTGAGGATTGATGATTGAGGATTGAGGATTGAGGATTCAGGATTGAGGATTGAGGATTGAAGATTGAGGATTGAGGATTGATGATTAAAGGTTGAGTGTTGAGGATTGAAGATTGAGGATTGATGATTGAGGATTGAGGATTGAGGATTGAGGATTGAGGATTGAGGATTGAGTATTGAGGATTGAAGATTGAGGATTGGGTATTGAGGATTGAACATTGAGGATTGAGGATTGAGGGTCGAGGTTTGAGGGTTGCGGATTGAAGATTGAATATTGATGATTGAAGATTGAGGATTGAGGATTGAGTGTTGTGGATTGAGGATTGAGGATTGAAGATTGAGGATTGGGTATTGGGGATTGAAGAATGAGGACTGAGGATTTAGGATTGAGGATCGAGGATTGAAGATTGAGTATTGAGGATTGAAGATTGAGGATTGAGGATTGAGGATTGAGGATTGAGAATTGAGGATTCAGGATTGAGGATTGAGGATTGAAGATTGAGGATTGAGGATTATATGATTAAAGATTGAGTGTTGAGGATTGAAGATTGAGGATTGATGATTGAGGATTGAGGATTGAGGATTGAGGATTGAGGATTGAGGATTGAGTATTGAATGTTGAGGATTGATGATCAAGGATTGAGGATTGAGAATAGAGGATTGAGTATTGAGGACTGAGGATTGAAGATTGAGGATTGAGGATTGAGGATTGAGAATTGAAGATTGAGTATTGAGGTTTGAAGACTGACGATTGAGGGTTGAGGATTGAGGATTGAGGATTGAGGATTGAGTATTGAAGGTCGAGGATTGATGATTGAGGATTGAGGATTGAGGATTGAAGATTGAGGATAGGGTATTGAGGATTGAACATTGAGGATTGAGGATTGAGGGTCGAGGATTGAGGGTTGAGGATTGATGATTGAATATTGATGATTGAAGATTGAGGATTGAGGATTGAGGGTTGTGGATTGAGGACGAGGACTGTGGGTTTAGTATTGATGTTTGAGGTCCAAAGATTGAGGATTGAGGATTGAGAATTGAGGATTGAGGATTGAGGATTGAAGATTGAGGATTGGGTATTGAGGATTGAAGAATGAGGACTGAGGATTTAGGATTGATGATCGAGGATTGAAGATTGAGTATTGAGGATTGAAGATTGAGGATTGAGGATTGAGGATTGAGGATTGAGGATTGAGGATTCAGGATTGAGGATTGAGGATTGAAGATTGAGGATTGAGGATTGATGATTAAAGATTGAGTGTTGAGGATTGAAGATTGAGGATTGATGATTGAGGATTGAGGATTGAGGATTGAGGATTGAGGATTGAGGATTGTGTATTGAATGTTGAGGATTGATGATTGAGGATTGAGGATTGAGAATTGAGGATTGAGTATTGAGGACTGAGGATTGAAGATTGAGGATTGAGGATTGAGGATTGAGAATTGAAGATTGAGTATTGAGGTTTGAAGACTGACGATTGAGGGTTGAGGATTGAGGATTGAGGATTGAGGATTGAGTATTGAAGGTTGAGGATTGATGATTGAGGATTGAGGATTGAGGATTGAAGATTGAGGATTGGGTATGGAGGATTGAACATTGAGGATTGAGGATTGAGGGTCGAGGATTGAGGGTTAAGGATTGAAGATTGAATATTGATGATTGAAGATTGAGGATTGAGGATTGAGGGTTGTGGATTGAGGACGAGGACTGAGGGTTTAGTATTGATGTTTGAGGTCTGAAGATTGAGGATTGAAGATTGAGAATTGAGGATTGAGGATTGAGGATTGAAGATTGAGGATTGGGTATTGAGGATTGAAGAATGAGGACTGAGGATTTAGGATTGAGGATCGAGGATTGAAGATTGAGTATTGAGGATTGAAGATTGAGGATTGACGATTGAGGATTGAGGATTGAGGATTGAGGATTCAGGATTGAGGATTGAGGATTGAAGATTGAGGACTGAGGATTGATGATTAAAGATTGAGTGTTGAGGATTGATGATTGAGGATTGATGATTGAGGATTGAGGATTGAGGATTGCGGATTGAGGATTGAGTATTGAAGGTTGAGGATTGATGATTGAGGATTGAGGATTGAGGATTGAAGATTGAGGATTGGGTATGGAGGATTGAACATTGAGGATTGAGGATTGAGGGTCGAGGATTGAGGATTGAGGATTGAAGATTGAGTATTGAGGATTGAAGATTGATAATTGTGGATTGAAGATTGAGTATCGAGAATTGAAGATTGAAGATTGAGTATTGAGGATTGAGAATTGACGATGAGGGCTGTGGGTTAAGGATTGAGGTTTCAGGACTCAGGACTGAGGATTGAGGATTGAGAATTGAGGACTGAGGATAGAGGATTGAGGATTGAAGATTGAGGATTGGGTATTGAGGATTGAACATTGAGGTTTGAGGGTTGAGTATCGAGGATTGAGGATTGAGGATTGAAGATTGAATATTGATGATTGAAGATTGAGGATTGAAGATTGAGGGTTGTGGATTGAGGACGATGTCTGAGGGTTGAGTATTGATGTTTGAGGTCTGAGGATTGAGGATTGAGGATTGAGAATTGAGGATTGAAGATTGAGTATTGAGGATTGAAGGTTGAGAATTGAGGGTTGAGGATTGAAGATTGAGGACTTAGTGTTGAGGGTTGGGTGATGGGAGTTGATGTTTGTGGATTGAGATTTGAAGATTGAAGAATGGGGATTGAGTATTGAAAACTGTGAATTGAGGATATTCTATTGAGGATTGAGGATTGACAATTGATTGTTGAGGACTGAGTGCTAAAGATTGAGGATTCAGGATTGAGGATTCGGGATTGAGGTTTAAGGACTGAGGATTGAGGGTTGAGGATTGAGGATTGAGGATTGACGCTTGAGGATTGAGGGTTGAGGATGGAGGATTGAAAAGAGTGGACTGAGTGTTGAGGATTAAGTGTTGAGAATTGATGTTTGAGGATTGAGATTTGATTACTGAATATTGTGGATTGAGTAGTGAAACATGAGAATTAAGGATACTCTATTGAGTATTAGGAATTGAGGATTGATGGTTGAGTATTGAGGATGGGTGGTTGAAGGTCGTGTGTTGAATATTGAGGATTGAGGATTGAGGATTCAGGATTGAAGATTGAGGATTGAATAATGAGTATTGATGATTGAAGATTGAGGATTGAGAATTGAGTGTTGAGGATTGACGACGAGGACTGACGGTTGAGTATTGATGTTTGAGGTCTCAGGATTGAGGATTGAGGATTGAGAATTGGGGATTGAGGATTGAGGATTGAAGATTGAGGATTGGGTATTGAGGATTGAAGAATGAGGATTGAGGATCGAGGATTGAGGATTGAGGATTGAAGATTGAGTATTGAGGTTGAAGATTGAGGATTGAGGACTGAGGATTGAGGATTGAGTATTGAGGATTGAGGATTGAGTATTGAAGATTGAGTATTGAGGATTGAAGATTGAGGATTGTGGATTGAAGATTGAGTATTGAGGATTGAAGATTGAGGATTGAGGATTGAGTATTGAGAATTGAGGATTGAGGATTGAGGATTGAGGATTGAAGATTGAGGATTGGGTATTGAGGATTGAACATTGAGGATTGAGGATTGAGGGTCGAGGATTGAGGGTTGAGGATTGAAGATTGAATATTGATGATTGAACATTGAGGATTGAGGATTGAGTGTTGTGGATTGAGGACGAGGACTGAGGTTTGAGGATTGAGAATTGAGGATTGAGGATTGAGGATTGAGGATTGAAGATTGAGGATTGGGTATTGAGGATTGAACATTGAGGATTGAGGATTGAGGGTCGAGGATTGAGGGTTGAGGATTGAAGAATGAGGATTGAGGATTGAGGATTGAGGATTGAGAATTGAAGATTGAGTATTGAGGTTTGAAGACTGACGATTGAATGTTGAGGATTGAGCATTGAGGATTGAGCATTGAGGATTGATGATTGAGTATTGAGGATTGAAGATTGAGGATTCATGATTGAAGATTGAGGATTGAGGATTGAGGGTTGTGGATTGAGGACGAGGACTGAGGCTTGAGTATTGATGTTTGAGGTCTGAAGATAGAGGATTCAGGATTGAGGATTGAGGATTGAAGATTGAGGATTGAGGATTGATGATTAAAGATTGAGTGTTGAGGATTGAAGATTGAGGATTGATGATTGAGGATTGAGGATTGAGGATTGAGGATTGAGGATTGAGTATTGAAGTTTGAGGATTGATGATTGAGGATTGAGGATTGAGGATTGAGGATTGAGTATTGAGGACTGAGGATTGAAGATTGAGGATTGAGGATTGAGGTTTAGAGATTGAGTATTGAGGATTCAAGGTTGAGAATTGAGGATTGAGGGTTGTACATTGAGGACTGAGTGTTGAGGGTTGAGTGATGAGAGTTGATGTTTGTGGATAGAGATTTGAAGTTTGCAGATTGAGTATTGTGTATTGAAAACTGTGAATTGAGTATATTCTATTGAGGATTGAGGATTGTCACCTGATTGTTGAGGACAGAGGGCCGAAGATTGAGGATTCAGGATTGAGGATTCAGAATTGAGGTTTGACGTCTGACGATTGAGGATTGTGGATTGAACGTAGAGTATTGAGGATTGAAGATTGAGGATTGAGAATTGAGGATTGAGGATTGAGGATTGAGGATTGAGAATTGACGATGAGGGCTGTGGGTTGAGGATTGAGGTTTGAGGACTGAGGACTGAGGATTGAGGATTGAGAATTGAGGACTGAGGATTGAGGATTGAGGATTGAAGATTGAGGATTGGGTATTGAGGATTGAACATTGAGGATTGAGGATTGAGTATCGAGGATTGAGGATTGAGGATTGAAGATAGAATATTGATGATTGAAGATTGAGGATTGATGATTGAGGGTTGAGGATTGAGGATTGAGGATTGAGGATTGAGGATTGAGTATTGAGGATTGAAGACTGAGGATTGGGTATTGAGGATTGAACATTGAGGATTGAGGATTGAGGGTCGAGGGTTGAGGGTTGAGGATTGAAGATTGAATATTGATGATTGAAGATTGAGGATTGAGGATTGAGTGTTGTGGATTGAGGATTGAGGATTGAAGATTGAGGATTGGGTATTGGGGATTGAAGAATGAGGACTGAGGATTTAGGATTGAGGATCGAGGATTGAAGATTGAGTATTGAGGATTGAAGATTGAGGATTGAGGATTGAGGATTGAGGATTGAGAATTGAGGATTCAGGATTGAGGATTGAGGATTGAAGATTGAGGATTGAGGATTGATGATTAAAGATTGAGTGTTGAGGATTGAAGATTGAGGATTGATGATTGAGGATTGAGGATTGAGGATTGAGGATTGAGTATTGAATGTTGAGGATTGATGATCAAGGATTGAGGATTGAGAATAGAGGATTGAGAATTGAGGTCTGAGGATTGAAGATTGAGGATTGAGGATTGAGGATTGAGAATTGAAGATTGAGTATTGAGGATTGAGGATTGAGAATTGAAGATTGAGTATTGAGGTTTGAAGACTGACGATTGAGGGTTCAGGATTGAGGATTGAGGATTGAGGATTGAGTATTGAAAGGTTGAGGATTGATGATTGAGGATTGAGGATTGAGGATTGAAGATTGAGGATTGGGTATGGAGGATTGAACATTGAGGATTGAGGATTGAGGGTCGAGGATTGAGGGTTAAGGATTGAAGATTGAATATTGATGATTGAAGATTGAGGATTGAGGATTGAGGGTTGTGGATTGAGGACGAGGACTGAGGGTTTAGTATTGATGTTTGAGGTCTGAGGATTGAGGATTGAGGATTGAGAATTGAGGATTGAAGATTGAGTATTGAGGATTGAAGGTTGAGAATTGAGGGTTGAGGATTGAAGATTGAGGACTTAGTGTTGAGGGTTGGGTGATGGGAGTTGATGTTTGTGGATTGAGATTTGAAGATTGAAGAATGGGGATTGAGGATTGAGGATTGAGGATTGAGGATTGAAGATTGAGTATTGAGGTTGAAGATTGAGGATTGAGGACTGAGGATTGAGGATTGAGTATTGAGGATTGAGGATTGAGGACTGAAGATTGAGTATTGAGGATTGAAGATTGAGGATTGTGGATTGATGATTGGGTATTGAGGATTGAAGATTGAGGATTGAGGATTGAGGATTGAGAATTGACGATGAGGGCTGAGGGTTGAGGATTGAGGTTTGAGGACTGAGGACTGAGGATTGAGGATTGAGAATTGAGGACTGAGGATTGAGGATTGAGGATTGAGGATTAAAGATTGAGGATTGGGTATTGAGGATTGAACATTGAGGATTGAGGATTGAGGATCGAGGATTGAGGATTGAGGATTGAAGATTGAGGATTGAGGATTGATCATTAAAGATTGAGTGTTGAGGATTGAAGATTGAGGATTGATGATTGAGGATTGAGGATTGAGGATTGAGGATGGAGGATTGAGTATTGAAGGTTGAGGATTGATGATTGAGGATTGAGTCTTGAGGATTGAGGATTGAGTATTGAGGACTGAGGATTGAAGATTGAGGATTGAGGATTGAGTATTAAAGATTGAGTATTAAGGATTGAAGATTGAGAATCGATGATTGAGGATTGAACACTGAGGACTGAGCGTTGAGGGTTGAGTGATGAGAATTGATGTTTGTGGATAGAGATTTGAAGATTGCAGATTGAGTATTGTGAATTGAAAGCTGTGAATTGAGGATATTCTATTGAGGATTGTGGATTGTCACCCGATTGTTGAGGACTGAGGGCTGAAGATTGAGGATTCAGGATTGAGGATTCAGAATTGAGGTTTGTGGACTGAGGATTGAGGATTGAAGAATTATTATTGAGTATTGAGGGTTGAGAATTGAGGATTGAGGATTGAGGAATGAAGATTGAGGATTGGGTAATGAGGACTGAAGGATGAGGATTGAGGATTGAAGATTGAGTATTGAGGATTGAAGGTTGAGGATTGAGGGTTGAGGATTGAAGATTGAGGACTTAGTGTTGAGGGTTGAGTGATGGGCATTGATGTTTGTGGATTGAGGTTTGAAGATTGAAGAATGGGGTTTGAGAGCTGAAAACTGTGAATTGAGAATATTCTATTGAGGATTGAGGATTGACAATTGATTGTTGAGGACTGAGGGCTAAAGATTGAGGATTCAGGATTGAGGATTCGGGATTGAGGTTTAAGGACTGAGGATTGAGGGTTGAGGATTGAGGATTGACGCTTGAGGATTGAGGGTTGAGGATGGAGGATCGAAAAGAGTGGACTGAGTGTTGAGGATTGAGTGTTGAGTATTGACGTTTGAGGATTGAGATTTGATTATTGAATATTGCGGATTGAGTATTGTACCATGAGAATTCAGGATACTCTATTGAGTATTAGGAATTGAGGATTGATGGTTGAGTATTGAGGATTGGTGGTTGAGGGTTGTGTGTTGAATATTGAGGATAGAGGATTGAGGATTGAGGGTTGAAGATTGAGGATTGAATATTGAGTATAGATGATTGAAGATTGAGGATTGGGGATTGAGTGTTGAGGATTGAGGACGAGGACTGACGGTTGAGGATTGAGGTTTGAGGTTTGAGGATTGAGGATTGAGGACTGTGGAGTGAGGATTGAGGATTGAGCATTGAGGATTGTGGATTGAGGTTTGAGGATTGAACGTTGAGGACTGAGAGTTGGGGGTTGAGTGGTGAGAATTGATGTTTGTGGATAGAGGTTTGAAGTTTGCAGGTTGAGTATTGAGTATTGAAAACTGTGAATTGAGGATATTCTATTGAAGATTCAGGGTTGACAACTGATTGTTGAGGACTGAGGGCTGAATATTGAGGATTCAGGATTGAGAATTCAGAATTGAGGGTTGAGGACTGTGGATTGAGGATTGAAGATTGAGTATCGAGGATTGAAGATTGAGGATTGAGGATTGAGGATTGAGGATGAGGGCTGAGGGTTGAGTATTGAGGTTTGAGGACTGAGGACTGAGGATTGAGGATTGAGAACTGAGGATTGAGGATTGAGTGTTGAAGATTGAGGATTGGGTATTGAGGATTGAAGAATGAGGATTGAGGGTTCAGGATTGACGATTGAGGATTGAGGGTTGAAGATTGAGGATTGGGGACTGACCGTTGAGTGTTGAGTGATGAGAATTGGTGTTTGTGGATAGAGATTTAAAGATTTCAGATTGAGTATTGGGTACTGAAATCTGTGAATTGATGATATTCTATTGAGGATTGAGAATTGACAACTGATTGTTGAGGACTGAGGTCTGCAGATTGAGGATTCAGGATTGAGGATTCAGGATTGAGGACGAGGACTGAGGGTTGAGTATTGATGTTTGAGGTCTGAGGATTGAGGATTGAGGATTGAGGATTGAGAATTGGGGATTGAGGATTGAGGATTGAAGATTGAGGATTGGGTATTGAGGATTGAAGATTGAGTATTGAGGATTGAAGATTGAGGATTGTGGATTGAAGATAGAGTATTTTAGGATTGAAGATTGAGGATTGAGGATTGAGGATTGAGAATTGACGATGAGGGCTGAGGGTTGAGGATTGAGGTTTGAGGACTGAGGACTGAGGATTGAGGATTGAGAATTGAGGATTGAGGATTGAGGATTGAGGATTGAAGACTGAGGATTGGGCATTGAGGATTGAACATTGAGGATTGAGGATTGAGGATCGAGGATTGAGGATTGAGGATTGAAGGTTGAATATTGTTGATTGAAGATCGAGGATTGAGGATTGAGGGTTGTGGATTGAGGACGAGGACTGAGGGTTGAGTATTGATGTTTGAGGCCTGAGGATTGAGGGTTGAGGATTGAGAATTGAGGATTGAGGATTGAGGATTGAAGATTGAGGATTGGGTATTGAGGATTGAAGAATGAGAACTGAGGATTTAGTATTGAGGAATGAGGATTGAAGATTGAGTATTGGGGATTGAAGATAGAGGATTGAGGATTGAGGATTGAGGATTGAGGATTGAGGATTGAGGATTGAGGATTGAGGATTGAAGATTGAGGATTGAGGATTGAGGATTGAGGTTTGAGGATTGAGGACTGAGGTTTGACAATTGAGTATTGAAGATTGAGGATTGATGACAGAGGATTGAGGATTGAGGATTGATGATTGCGGATTGAGTATTGAAAATTGAGTATTGAGGATTGAATATTGGGGATTGAGGATTGAGGATTGTGGATTGAATATTGAGTATTGAGGATTGAAGAATGAGGATCGAGGATTGAGGGTGGAGGATTGAAGATTGAATATTGATGATTGAAGATTGAGGATTGAGGATTGAGGATTGAGGATTGAGGATTGAGGATTGAATATTGAGTATTGAGGATTGAAGATTGAGGATTGAGGATTGACGATTGAGGATTGAGGATTGAGGTTTGAGGATTGACGATGAGGGCTGAGGGTTGAGGATTGAGGTTTGAGGTCTCAGGACTGAGGATTGAGGATTGAGAATTGAGGATTGAACATTGAGGATTGGGTATTGAGGATTGAACATTGAGGGTTGAGGATTGAGGATCGAGGATTGAGGGTTGAGGATTGAAGATTGAATATTGATGATTGAAGATTGAGGATTGAGGATTGAGGGTTGTGGATTGAGGACGAGGACTGAGGGTTGAGTATTGATGTTTGAGGTCTGAAAATTGAGAATTGAGGATTGAGGATTGAGGATTGAGGATTGAAGATTGAGGATTGGGTATTGAGGATTGAACATTGAGGATTGAGGATTGAGTGTCGAGGATTGAGGGTTGAGGATTGAAGATTGAATATTGATGATTGAAGATTGAGGATTGAGGATTGAGGGTTGGGGATTGAGGACGAGGACTGAGGGTTTAGTATTGATGTTTGAGGTCTGAAGATTGAGGATTGAGGATTGAGAATTGAGGATTGAGGATTGAAGATTGAGGATTGAGGATTGAGGATGGAGGATTGAAGAGAGAGGACTGAGCGTTGAGTATTGAGTGTTGAGAATTGATGTTTGAGGGTTGAGATTTGGTTATTGATTTTTGTGGATTGAGTATTGAACGATGAGAATTCAGGGTATTCTATTGAGCATTGAGAATTGAGGATTGATTGTTGAGTATTGAGCATTGATGGTTGAGGGTTTTGTGTTGAATATTGAGGATTGAGGATTGAGGATTGAGGATTGCAGGTTGAGTATTGAGGATTGAAGGTTGAGGATTGAGGATAGAGGATTGAGGATTGAGGATTGAAGATTGAGTATTGGGGATTGAGGATTGACGATTGAGGATTGAGTATTGACGATTGAGAATTGAGGATTGAGGATTGAAGATTGAGTATTGAGGATTGAAGGTCGAGGATTGAGGATTGAGGATTGAGGATTGAGGACTGAGGATTGAGGATTGAGGATTGAGCATTGAGGATTGAAGATTGGGGACTGGGGATTGAGGATTGAAGATTGAGGATTAAGGATTGAGGATTGGGGATTGGGGATCTTGGATTGGAGATTGATTATTGAGGATTGAAGATTGAGGGTTGAGGATTGATGATTGAGAATTGAGAATTGAGGATGAGGACTGAGGGTTGAGGATTGAGGTTTGAGGATTGAGGACAGAGGATTGACGATTGAGTATTGAAGATTGAGGATTGATGACAGAGGATTGAGGATTGAGAATTGATGATTGCGGATTGAGTATTGAAAATTGAGTATTGAGGATTGAATATTGTGGATTGAGGATTGAGGATTGTGGATTGAAGATTGAGTATTGAGGATTGAAGATTGAGGATCGAGGATTGATGGTTGAGGATTGAAGATTGAATATTGATGATTGAAATTGTGGATTGAGGATTGAAGATTGAGGATTGAGGATTGAGGATTGAAGATTGAGTATTGAGGATTGAAGATTGAGGATTGAGGATTGACGATTGAGGATTGAGGACTGAGGTTTGAGGATTGACGATGAGGGCTGAGGGTTGAGTATTGATGTTTGAGGTCTGAAAATTGAGGATTGAGGATTGAGAATTGAGGATTGAGGATTGAGGATTGAGGATTGAAGATTGAGGATTGAGGATTGAGGATTAAAGATGGAGTATTGAGGATTGAAGATTGAGAGTTGAGGATTGAGGATTGAACATTGAGGACTGAGCGTTGAGGGTTGAGTGATGAGAATTGATGTTTGTGGATAGAGATATGAAGATTGCAGATTGAGTATTGTGTATTGAAAACTGTGAATGGAGGATATTCTATTGAGGATTGAGGATTGACACCAGATTGTTGAGGACTGAGGGCGGAAGATTGAGGATTCAGGATTGAGGATTCAGAATTGAGGTTTGAGGACTGAGGATTGAGGATTGAGGATTGAAGATTGAGTATTGAGGATTGAAGATTGAAGAATGAGGGTTGAGGATTGAGGTTTAAGGACTGAGGACTGAGGATTGAGGATTGAGAAATGAGGATTGAGGATTGAGGATTGAAGATTGAGGATTGGGTATTGAGCATTGAAGAATGAGGATTGAGGATAGAGGATTGAGGATAGAGGATTGAAGATTGAGTAATGAGGATTGAAGATTGACGATTGAGGTTTGAGGATTGAGGATTGAGGATTGAGTATTGAGGACTGAAGATTGAAGATTGTGGATTGAGGATTGAGGATTAATGATGGAGTATTGAGGATTGAAGATTGAGAATTGAGGATTGAGGATTGAACATTGAGGACTGAGTGTTGAGGGTTGAGTGATGAGAATTGATGTTTGTGGATAGAGATATGAAGATTGCAGATTGAGTATTGTGTATTGAAAATTGTGAATTGAGGATATTCTATTGAGGATTGAGGATTGACACCTGATTGTTGCGGACTGAGGGCGGAAGATTGAGGATTCAGGATTGAGGATTCAGAATTGAGGTTTGAGGACTGAGGATTGAGGATTGAGGATTGAAGATTGAGTATTGAGGATTGAAGATTGAAGAATGAGGATTGAGGATTGAGGATTGAGGATTGAGGATTGAAGATTGAGTATTGAGGTTGAAGATTGAGGATTGAGGACTGAGGATTGAGGATTGAGTATTGAGGATTGAGGATTGAGGACTGAAGATTGAGTATTGAGGATTGAAGATTGAGGATTGTGGATTGAAGATTGAGTACTGAGGATTGAAGATTGAGGATTGAGGATTGAGGATTGAGAATTGACGATGAGGGCTGAGGGTTGAGGGTTGAGGTTTGAGGACTGAGGTCTGAGGTTTGAGGATTGAGAATTGAGGATTGAGGATTGAGGATTGAGGATTGAGGATTGAAGATTGAGGATTGGGTATTGAGGATTGAACATTGAGGATTGAGGATTGAGGGTCGAGGATTGAGGGTTGAGGATTAAAGATTGAATATTGATGATTGAAGATTGAGGATTGAGGATTGAGGGTTGTGGATTGAGGACGAGGACTGAGGGTTGAGTATTGATGTTTGAGGTCTGAAGAATGAGGATTGAGGATTGAGAATTGAGAATTGAGGATTGAGGATTGAGGATTGAAGATTGAGGATTGGGTACTGAGGATTGAAGAATGAGGACCGAGGATTTAGGATTGAGGATCGAGGATTGAAGATTGAGTATTGAGGATTGAAGATTGAGGATTGAGTATTGAGGATTGAGGATTGAGGATTGAGGATTCAGGATTGAGGATTGAGGATTGAAGATTGAGGATTGAGGATTGATGATTAAAGATTGAGTTTTGAGGATTGAAGATTGAGGATTGATGATTGAGGATTGAGGATTGAGGATTGAGGATTGATGATTGAGTATTGAAGGTTGAGGATTGATGATTGAGGATTGAGGATTGAGGATTGAGTATTGAGTATTGAGGACTGAGGATTCAAGATTGAGGATAGAGGATTGAGGATTAGAGATTGGGTATTGAGGATTGAAGAATGGGGATTGAGGATTGAAGAATGGGGATTGAGGATTTCTGATTGAGTATTGAGGATTGAAGATTGAGGATTGAGGATTGAGGATTGAGGATTGAGGATTGAGGATTGAGGATTGAGGATTGAGGATTGAGAATTGAGGGTTGAGGATTGCGGATGAGGGCCGAGGGTTGAGGATTGAGGTTTAAGCATGAGGACTGAGGATTGAGGATTGAGAATTGAGGATTGAGGATTGAGGATTGAAGATTGAGGACTGGTTATTGAGGATTGAAGAATGAGAATTGAGGATTGAGTATTGAGGATTGAGGATTGAAGATTGAGTATTGAGGATTGAAGACTGACGATTGAGGATCGAGGATTGAGGGTTGAAGATTTAGGATTGAGAATTGAGGATTGAGGATTGAAGATTGAGGATTGGGTATTGAGGATTGAAGAATCAGGATTGAGGATTGAGGATTGAGGATTGAGGATTGAAGATTGAGGATTGAGAATTGAGGATTGTGGATTGAAGATTGAGTATTGAGGATTGAAGATTGAGGATTGAGGATTGAGGATTGAGGATTGAGGATTGAAGATTGAGGATTGGGGACTGAGTGTTGAAGGTTGAGTGATGAGAATTGGTGTTTGTGGATGGAGACTTGAAGATTGAAGATTGAGGATTGAGTATTGAAAACTGAGAATTCAGGATATTCTATAGAGTATTGACAATTTTGGATTGATGGTTGAGTAATGAGCATTGATGGTTGAGGGTTGTGTGTTGTATATTGCGGATTGGCGGATTGTGTATTGAAGATTGAGGACTGAGGACTGAGGATTGAGTATTGAGGATTGAGGATTGAGTATTGAGGATTGTGGATTGAAGATTGAGTATTGATGAGTGGAGATTACGGATTGACTATTGAGGGTTGAGGTTTGAGGACGAGGACTGAGGGTTGAGGATTGAGGTTTGAGGACAGAGGATTGAGGATTGAGGATTGAGAAATGATAATTGAGGATTGAGGATTGAAGATTTAGGATTGGGTATTGCGGATTGAGGATTGGGGATTGAGGATCTAGTATTGGAGATTGATTATTTAGGATTGAAGATAGTGGGTTGAGGAATGACGATTGAGGATTGAGAATTGAGTATTGAGGATGAGGACTGAGGTTTGAGGATTGAGGTTTGAGGAATGAGGATTGAGGATTGAGGATTGAGGATAGAGGATTGAGGATTGAGGATTGAGTATTGAAGGTTGAGGATTGATGACTGAGGATTGAGGATTGAGGATTGAGGATTGAGTATTGAGGATTGAACATTGATTGTTGTGGATTGAGGTTTGAGGATTGAGGATTGAGTATTGAGGATTGAGGATGAGGGCTGAGGTTTGAGGTTTGAGGTTTAAGGACTGAGGACTGAGGATTGAGGATTGAGAATTGAGGATTGAGGATTGAGGATTGAAGATTGAGGATTTGGTATTGAGGATTGAAGAATGAGGATTGAGGATTGAGGATTGAGGATTGAGGATTGAAGATTGAGTATTGAGGATTGAAAATTGACGATTGAGGATTGTGGATTGTAGATTGAGAATTGAACATTGAGGACTGAGTGTTGAGGATTCAGTGATGAGAATTGATGTTTGTGGATAGAGGTTTGAAGACTGCAGATTGAGTATTGAGTATTGAAAACTGTGAATTGAGGATATTCTATTGAGGATTGAGGATTGTCAACTGATTGTTGAGGACTGAGGGCTGAAGATTGTGGATTCAGGATTGAGGATTCAGAATTGAGGTTTGAGGACTGAGGATTGTGGATTGAAGATAGATTATTGAGGATTGAGGATTGAGAATTGAGGTTTGAGGATTGAGGATTGAAGATTGAGGATTGGGTATTGAGGATTGAAGAATGAGGATTGAGGATTGAGGATTGAGGATTGAGCATTGAAGATTGAGTATTGAGGATTGAAGATTGAGGATTGAGGACTGAGGATTGAGGATTGAGTATTGAGGATTGAGGATTGGGGATTAAAGATGGAGTATTGATGATTGAAGATTGAGGATTGTGGATTGATGATTGGGTATTGAGGATTGAAGATTGAGGATTGAGGATTGAGGATTGAGAATTGACGATGAGGGCTGAGGGTTGAGGATTGAGGTTTGAGGACTGAGGACTGAGGATTGAGGATTGAGAATTGAGGACTGAGGATTGAGGATTGAGGATTGAGGATTAAAGATTGAGGATTGGGTATTGAGGATTGAACATTGAGGATTGAGGATTGAGGATCGAGGATTGAGGATTGAGGATTGAAGATTGAGGATTGAGGATTGATCATTAAAGATTGAGTGTTGAGGATTGAAGATTGAGGATTGATGATTGAGGATTGAGGATTGAGGATTGAGGATGGAGGATTGAGTATTGAAGGTTGAGGATTGATGATTGAGGATTGAGTCTTGAGGATTGAGGATTGAGTATTGAGGACTGAGGATTGAAGATTGAGGATTGAGGATTGAGTATTAAAGATTGAGTATTAAGGATTGAAGATTGAGAATCGAGGATTGAGGATTGAACACTGAGGACTGAGCGTTGAGGGTTGAGTGATGAGAATTGATGTTTGTGGATAGAGATTTGAAGATTGCAGATTGAGTATTGTGAATTGAAAGCTGTGAATTGAGGATATTCTATTGAGGATTGTGGATTGTCACCCGATTGTTGAGGACTGAGGGCTGAAGATTGAGGATTCAGGATTGAGGATTCAGAATTGAGGTTTGTGGACTGAGGATTGAGGATTGAAGAATTATTATTGAGTATTGAGGGTTGAGAATTGAGGATTGAGGATTGAGGAATGAAGATTGAGGATTGGGTAATGAGGACTGAAGGATGAGGATTGAGGATTGAAGATTGAGTATTGAGGATTGAAGGTTGATGATTGAGGGTTGAGGATTGAAGATTGAGGACTTAGTGTTGAGGGTTGAGTGATGGGCATTGATGTTTGTGGATTGAGGTTTGAAGATTGAAGAATGGGGTTTGAGAGCTGAAAACTGTGAATTGAGAATATTCTATTGAGGATTGAGGATTGACAATTGATTGTTGAGGACTGAGGGCTAAAGATTGAGGATTCAGGATTGAGGATTCGGGATTGAGGTTTAAGGACTGAGGATTGAGGGTTGAGGATTGAGGATTGACGCTTGAGGATTGAGGGTTGAGGATGGAGGATCGAAAAGAGTGGACTGAGTGTTGAGGATTGAGTGTTGAGTATTGACGTTTGAGGATTGAGATTTGATTATTGAATATTGTGGATTGAGTATTGTACCATGAGAATTCAGGATACTCTATTGAGTATTAGGAATTGAGGATTGATGGTTGAGTATTGAGGATTGGTGGTTGAGGGTTGTGTGTTGAATATTGAGGATAGAGGATTGAGGATTGAGGGTTGAAGATTGAGGATTGAATATTGAGTATAGATGATTGAAGATTGAGGATTGGGGATTGAGTGTTGAGGATTGAGGACGAGGACTGACGGTTGAGGATTGAGGTTTGAGGTTTGAGGATTGAGGATTGAGGACTGTGGAGTGAGGATTGAGGATTGAGCATTGAGGATTGTGGATTGAGGTTTGAGGATTGAACGTTGAGGACTGAGAGTTGGGGGTTGAGTGGTGAGAATTGATGTTTGTGGATAGAGGTTTGAAGTTTGCAGGTTGAGTATTGAGTATTGAAAACTGTGAATTGAGGATATTCTATTGAAGATTCAGGGTTGACAACTGATTGTTGAGGACTGAGGGCTGAATATTGAGGATTCAGGATTGAGAATTCAGAATTGAGGGTTGAGGACTGTGGATTGAGGATTGAAGATTGAGTATCGAGGATTGAAGATTGAGGATTGAGGATTGAGGATTGAGGATGAGGGCTGAGGGTTGAGTATTGAGGTTTGAGGACTGAGGACTGAGGATTGAGGATTGAGAACTGAGGATTGAGGATTGAGTGTTGAAGATTGAGGATTGGGTATTGAGGATTGAAGAATGAGGATTGAGGGTTCAGGATTGACGATTGAGGATTGAGGGTTGAAGATTGAGGATTGGGGACTGACCGTTGAGTGTTGAGTGATGAGAATTGGTGTTTGTGGATAGAGATTTAAAGATTTCAGATTGAGTATTGGGTACTGAAATCTGTGAATTGATGATATTCTATTGAGGATTGAGAATTGACAACTGATTGTTGAGGACTGAGGTCTGCAGATTGAGGATTCAGGATTGAGGATTCAGGATTGAGGACGAGGACTGAGGGTTGAGTATTGATGTTTGAGGTCTGAGGATTGAGGATTGAGGATTGAGAATTGGGGATTGAGGATTGAGGATTGAAGATTGAGGATTGGGTATTGAGGATTGAAGATTGAGTATTGAGGATTGAAGATTGAGGATTGTGGATTGAAGATAGAGTATTTTAGGATTGAAGATTGAGGATTGAGGATTGAGGATTGAGAATTGACGATGAGGGCTGAGGGTTGAGGATTGAGGTTTGAGGACTGAGGACTGAGGATTGAGGATTGAGAATTGAGGATTGAGGATTGAGGATTGAGGATTGAAGACTGAGGATTGGGCATTGAGGATTGAACATTGAGGATTGAGGATTGAGGATCGAGGATTGAGGATTGAGGATTGAAGGTTGAATATTGTTGATTGAAGATCGAGGATTGAGGATTGAGGGTTGTGGATTGAGGACGAGGACTGAGGGTTGAGTATTGATGTTTGAGGCCTGAGTATTGAGGGTTGAGGATTGAGAATTGAGGATTGAGGATTGAGGATTGAAGATTGAGGATTGGGTATTGAGGATTGAAGAATGAGAACTGAGGATTTAGTATTGAGGAATGAGGATTGAAGATTGAGTATTGGGGATTGAAGATAGAGGATTGAGGATTGAGGATTGAGGATTGAGGATTGAGGATTGAGGATTGAGGATTGAGGATTGAGGATTGAGGCTTGAGGATTGAGGTTTGAGGATTGAAGATTAAGGATTGAGGATCGAGGACGAGGGCTGAAGGTTGAGGATTGAGGCTTGAGGACTGAGGACTGAGGATTGAGGGTTGAGAATTAAGGATTGAGGATTGAGGATGGAAGATTGAGGACTTGTTATTGAGGATTGAAGAATGAGAATTGAGGATTGAGTATTGAGGATTGAGGATTGAAGATTGAGTATTGAGGATTGAAGACTGACGATTGAGGATTGAGGATTGAGGGTTGAAGATTTAGGATTGAGAATTGAGGATTGAGGATTGAGGATTGAAGATTGAGGATTGGGTATTGAGGATTGAAGAATCAGGATTGAGGATTGAGGATTGAGGATTGAGGATTCAAGATTGAGGATTGAGAATTGAGGATTGAGGATTGAAGATTGAGTATTGAGGATTGAAGACTGACGATTGAGGATCGAGGATTGAGGGTTGAAGATTTAGGATTGAGGATTGATGACTGGGGATTGAGGATTGAGGATTGAGGATTGAGTATTGAGGATTGAACATTGATTGTTGTGGATTGAGGGTTGAGGATTGAGGATTGAGTATTGAGGATTGAGGATGAGGGCTGAGGTTTGAGGTTTGAGGATTAAGGACTGAGGACTGAGGATTGAGGATTGAGAATTGAGGATTGAGGATTGAGGATTGAAGATTGAGGATTTGGTATTGAGGATTGAAGAATGAGGATTGAGGATTGAGGATTGAGGATTGAGGATTGAAGATTGAGTATTGAGGATTGAAAATTGACGATTGAGGATTGTGGATTGAAGATTGAGTATTGAACATTGAGGACTGAGTGTTGAGGGTTCAGTGATGAGAATTGATGTTTGTGGATAGAGGTTTGAAGACTGCAGATTGAGTATTGAGTATTGAAAACTGTGAATTGAGCATATTCTATTGAGGATTGAGGATTGTCAACTGATTGTTGAGGACTGAGGGCTGAAGATTGAGGATTCAGGATTGAGGATTCAGAATTGAGGTTTGAGGACTGAGGATTGTGGATTGAAGATAGATTATTGAGGATTGAGGATTGAGAATTGAGGATTGAGAATTGAGGATTGAAGATTGAGGATTGGGTATTGAGGATTGAAGAATGAGGATTGAGGATTGAGTATTGAAGGTTGAGGATTGATGACTGAGGATTGAGGATTGAGGATTGAGGATTGAGTATTGTGGATTGAACATTGATTGTTGTGGATTGAGGGTTGAGGATTGAGGATTGAGTATTGAGGATTGAGGATGAGGGCTGAGGTTTGAGGTTTGAGGTTTAAGGACTGAGGACTGAGGATTGAGGATTGAGAATTGAGGATTGAGGATTGAGGATTGAAGATTGAGGATTTGGTATTGAGGATTGAAGAATGAGGATTGAGGGTTGAGGATTGAGGATTGAGGATTGAAGATTGAGTATTGAGGATTGAAAATTGACGATTGAGGATTGTGGATTGAAGATTGAGTATTGAACATTGAGGACTGAGTGTTGAGGGTTCAGTCATGAGAATTGACGTTTGTGGATAGAGGTTTGAAGACTGCAGATTGAGTATTGAGTATTGAAAACTGTGAATTGAGGATATTCTATTGAGGATTGAGGATTGTCAACTGATAGTTGAGGACTGAGGGCTGAAGATTGAGGATTCAGGATTGAGGATTCAGAATTGAGGTTTGAGGACTGAGGATTGTGGATTGAAGATAGATTATTGAGGATTGAGGATTGAGAATTGAGGATTGAGGATTGAGGATTGAAGATTGAGGATTGGGTATTGAGGATTGAAGAATGAGGATTGAGGATTGAGGATTGAGGATTGAGCATTGAAGATTGAGTATTGAGGATTGAAGATTGAGGATTGAGGACTGAGGATTGAGGATTGAGTATTGAGGATTGAGGATTGAGGATTAAAGATTGAGTATTGATGATTGAAGGTTGAGGATCGTGGATTGATGATTGGGTATTGAGGATTGAAGATTGAGGATTGAGGATTGAGGATTGAGAACTGACGATGAGGGCTGAGGGTTGAGGATTGAGGTTTGAGGACTGAGGACTGAGGATTGAGGATTGAGAATTGAGGACTGAAGATTGAGGATTGAGGATTGAGGATTGAAGATTGAGGATTGGGTATTGAGGATTGAACATTGAGGATTGTGGATTGAGGATCGAGGATTGAGGATTGAGGATTGAAGATTGAGGATTGAGGATTGATCATTAAAGATTGAGTGTTGAGGATTGAAGATTGAGGATTGATGACTGAGGATTGAGGATTGAGGATTGAGGATTGAGGATTGAGTATTGAAGGTTGAGGATTGATGATTGAGGATTGAGTATTGAGGATTGAGGATTGAGTATTGAGGACTGAGGATTGAAGATTGAGGATTGAGGATTGAGGATTAAAGATTGAGTATTGAGGATTGAAGATTGAGAATTGAGGATTGAGGATTGAACACTGAGGACTGAGTGTTGAGGGTTGAGTGATGAGAATTTATGTTTGTGGATAGAGATTTGAAGATTGCAGATTGAGTATTGTGAATTGAAAACTGTGAATTGAGGATATTCTATTGAGGATTGTGGATTGTTACCCGATTGTTGAGGACTGAGGGCTGAAGATTGAGGATTCAGGATTGAGGATTGAGAAATGAGGATTGAGGATTGAGGATTGAAGATTGAGGATTGGGTATTGAGCATTGAAGAATGAGGATTGAGGATTGAGGATTGAGGATAGAGGATTGAAGATTGAGTAATGAGGATTGAAGATTGACGATTGAGGATTGTGGATTGAAGATTGAGTATTGAACATTGAGGACTGAGTGTTGTGGGTCCAGTGATGAGAATTGATGTTTGTGGATAGAGGTTTTAAGATTGCAGATTGAGTATTGAGTATTGAAAACTGTGAATTGAGGATATTCTATTGAGGATTGAGGATTGTCAACTGATTGTTGAGGACTGAGGGCTGAAGATTGAGGATTCAGGATTGAGGATTCAGAATTGAGGTTTGAGGACTGAGGATAGAGGATTGAAGAATGATTATTGGGGATTGAGGATTGAGAATTGAGGATTGACGATTGAGGATTCAAGATTGAGGATTGGGTATTGAGGATTGAAGAATGAGGACTGAGGATTGAGGATTGAGGATTGAGGATTGAAGATTGAGTATTGAGGATTGAAGGTTGAGGATTGAGGGTTGAGGATTGAAGATTGAGGACTTAGTGTTGAGGGTTGAGTGATGGGCATTGATGTTTGTGGATTGAGGTTTGAAGATTGAAGAATGGGGATTGAGTATTGAAAACTGTGAATTGAGAATATTCTATTGAGGATTGACGATTGACAATTGATTGTTGAGGACTGAGGGCTAAAGATTGAGGATTTAGGATTGAGGATTCAGAATTGAGGTTTAAGGACTGAGGATTGAGGGTTGAGGATTGATGATTGAGGATTGACGCTTGAGGATTGAGGATTGAGGATCGAGGATTAAGGATTGAGGATTGAAGGTTGAATATTGATGATTGAAGATTGAGGATTGAGGATTGAGGGTTGTGGATTGAGGACGAGGACTGAGGGTTGAGTATTGATGTTTGAGGCCTGAGGATTGAGGATTGAGGATTGAGAATTGAGGATTGAAGATTGAGGATTGGGTATTGAGGATTGAAGAATGTGGACTGAGGATTTAGGATTGAGGAATGAGGATTGAAGATTGAGTATTGAGCATTGAAGATTGAGGATTGTAGATTGAGGATTGATGATTGAGGATTGACGATTGAGGATTGAGGATTGAGGGTTGAGGATTGAGGATTGAGGATTGAGGATTGAGGATTGATGACTGAGTACTGAGGATTGAAGGTTGAGGATTGAGGATTGAGGATTGTGGATTGAGGATTGAAGATTGAGGATTGGGGACTGAGCGTTGAGTGTTGAGTGATGAGAATTGGTGTTTGTGGATAGAGATTTAAAGATCTCAGATTGAGTATTGGGTATTGAAATCTGTGAATTGATGATATTCTATTGAGGATTGAGAATTGACAACTGATTGTTGAGGACTGAGGTCTGAAGATTGAGGATTCAGGATTGAGGATTCAGGATAGAGGACGAGGACTGAGGGTTGAGTATTGATGTTTGAGGTCTGAGGATTAAAGATTGAGGATTGAGAATTGGGGATTGAGGATTGAGGATTGAAGATTGAGGATTGGGTATTGAGGATTGAAGAATGAGGATTGAGGATTGATGATTGAGGTTGAAGATTGAGGATTGAGGACTGAGGATTGAGGATTGAGTATTGAGGATTGAGGATTGAGGATTGAAGATTGAGTATTGAGGATTGAAGATTGAGGATTGTGGATTGAAGATTGAGTATTGAGGATTGAAGATTGAGGATTGAGGATTGAGGATTTAGAATTGACGATGAGGGCTGCGGGTTGAGGGTTGAGGTTTGAGGACTGAGGACTGAGGATTGAGGATTGAGAATTGAGTATTGAGGATTGAGGATTAAAGATTGAGTATTGAGGATTGAAGATTCAGGATTGTGGATTGAAGATTGAGTATTGAGAATTGAAGATTGAGGATTGAGTATTGAGGATTGAGAATTGACGATGAGGGCTGAGGGTTGAGGATTGAGGTTTGAGGACTGAGGACTGAGGATTGAGGATTGAGAATTGAGGATTGAGGATTGAAGTCTGAGGATTAAAGATTGAGGATTGAGAATTGGGGATTGAGGATTGAGGGTTGAGTATTCAGGATTGAGGATTGAGTATTGAAGGTTGAGGATTGATGACTGAGGATTGAGGGTTGAGGATTGAGGATTGAGGATTGAGGATTGAAGATTGAGTGTTGAGGATTGAGGGTTGAGGATTGAGGATTGAGTATTGAGGATTGAAGATTGAGGATTGTGGATTGAAGATTGAGTATTGAGGATTGAAGATTGAGTATTGAACATCGAGGACTGAGTGTTGAGGGTTGAGTGATGAGAATTGATGTTTGTGGATAGAGGTTTGAAGATTGCAGGTTGAGTATTGAGTATTGAAAACTATGAATTGAGGATATTCTGTTGAGGATTCAGGGTTGACAACTGATTGTTGAGGACAGAGGGCTGAAGATTGAGAATTCAGGATTGAGGATTCAGAATTGAGGTTTGAGGACTGAGGATTGAGGATTGAGGATTGAGGATAGAGGATTGAGGATTGAGGATGAGGGCTAAGGGTTGAGTATTGAGGTTTGAGGACTGAGGACTGAGGATTGAGGATAGAGAATTGAGGATTGAGGATTGAGTGTTGAAGATTGAGGATTGGGTATTGAGGATTGAAGAATGAGGTTTGAGGATAGAGGATTGAGGATTGAGTATTGAAGATTGAGTATTGAGGTTTGAAGACTGTCGATTGAGGGTTGAGGATTGAGGATTGAGGATTGAGGATTGAGGATCGATGATTGAGTATTGGGGATTGAAGATTGAGGATTGAGGATTGAGGATTGTGGATTGAGGATTTAAGATTGAGGATTGTGGACTGAGCGTTGAGTGTTGAGTGACGAGGATTGGTGTTTGTGGATAGAGATTTAAAGATTTCAGATTGAGTATTGGGTATTGAAAACTGTGAATTGATGATATTCTATTGAGGATTGAGAATTGACAACTGATTGTTGAGGACTGAGGTTTGAAGATTGAGGATTGAGGATTGAGGATTCAGGATTGAGGACGAGGACTGAGGGTTGAGTATTGATGTTTGAGGTCTGAGAATTGAGGATTGAGGATTGAGAATTGGGGATTGAGGATTGAGGATTGAAGATTGAGGATTGAGGTTTGAAGATTGAGGATTGGGTATTGAGGATTGAAGAATGAGGATTGAGGATTGAGGATTGAGGATTGAGGACTGAAGATTGAGTATTGAGGTTGAAGATTGAGGTCTGAGGACTGAGGATTGAGGATTGAGTATTGAGGATTGAGGATTGAGGATTGAAGATTCAGTATTGAGGATTGAAGATTGAGGATTGTGGATTGAAGATTGAGTATTGAGGATTGAAGATTGAGGATTGAGGATTGAGGATTGAGAATAGACGATGAGGGCTGCGGGTTGAGGGTTGAGGTTTGAGGACTGCGGACTGAGGATTGAGGATTGAGAATTGAGGATTGAGGATTGAGGATTGAGGACTGAAGATTGAGGACTGAGTATTGAGGATTGAAGATTTAGGATTGAGGATTGAGGATTGAGGATTGAGGATTGAGGACTGAGGATTGAAGATTGAGGATTGGGGACTGAGTGCTGAGGGTTGAGTGATGAGAATTAAAGTTTGTGGATAGAGATTTGAAGATTGCAGATTGGGTATCGAGTATTGAAAACTGTGAATTGAGGATATTCTATTGAGGATTGAGGATTGACAATTGATTGTCGAGGACTGAGGGCTGAAGATTGAGGATTCAAGATTGAGGATTCAGAATTGAGGTTTGAGGACTGAGGATTGAGGGTTGAAGATTGAGTATTGAGTATTGAAGACTGAGGATTGAGGATTGAGGATTGAGGATTGAGGATTGAGGATTGACGATTGAGGAATGAGGATTGAGGATTGAGTGTTGAGGATTGAGGACAGGGACTGACGGTTGAGGATTGAGGTTTGAGGGTTGAGGTTTGAGGTTTGAGGACTGAGGACTGAGGATTGAAGATTGAGGATTGAAGATTGATTGCTGTGGATTGAGGACGAGGACTGAGGGTTGAGTATTGATGTTTGAGGTCTGAAGATTGAGGATTGAGGATTGAGAATTGAGGATTGAGGATTGAGGATTGAAGAGTGAGGATTGGGTATTGAGGATTGAAGAGTGAGGACTGAGGATCTAGGATTGAGGATCGAGGATTGAAGATTGAGTATTGAGGATTGAAGATTGAGGATTGAGGATTGAGGATTGAGGATTGAGGATTGAGGATTCAGGATTGAAGATTGAGGATTGAAGATTGAGGATTGAGGATTGCTAATTAAAGATTGAGTGTTGAGGATTGAAGAGTGAGGATTGATGATTGAGGATTGAGGATTTAGGATTGAGGATTGAGGATTGAGTATTGAAGGTTGAGGATTGATGATTGAGGGTTGAGGATGAGGATTGAGGATTGAGTATTGAGGACTGAGGATTGAAGATTGAGGATTGAGGATTGAGGATTAAAGACTGAGTATTGAGGATTGAAGATTGAGAATTGAGGATTGAGGATTGAACATTGAGGACTGAGTGTTGATGGTTGAGTGGTGAGAATTGATGTTTGTGGATAGAGATTTGAAGATTGCAGAATAAGTATTGTGTATTGAAAACTGTGAATTAAGGATATTCCATTGAGGATTGAGGATTGTAACCTGATTGTTGAGGGCTGAGGGTTGAAGATTGAGGATTCAGGGTTGAGGATTCAGAATTGAGGTTTGAGGACTGAGGACTGAGGATTGACGATTGAGAATTGATGATTGAGGATTGACTATTGAAGATTGAGGATTGGGTATTGAGGATTGTAGGATGAGGCTTGAGGATTGAGGATTGAGGATTGAAGATTGAGTATAGAGGTATGAAGACTGACGATTGAGGGTTGAGGATTGAGGATTGAGGATTGATTATTGAGGATTGATGATTGAGTATTGAGGATTGAAGATTGAGGACTGAGGATTGCGGATTGAGGATTGAGGATTGAGGATTGAAGATTGAGGATTGGGGACTGAGTGTTGAGGGTTGAGTTATGAGAATTGATGTTTGTGGATAGAGGTTTAAAGATTGCAGATTGAGTATTGGGTATTGAAAACTGTGAATTGATGATATACTATTGAGGATTGTGAATTGACAACTGATTGTTGAGGACTTAGGTCTGAAGATTGAGGATTCAGGATTGAGGATTCAGGATTGAGGTTTGAGGACTGAGGATTGAGGATTGAGGATTGAGGATTGAGGATTGAGGATTGAGCATTGAGGATTGAGGATTGAGGATTGAGGATTGAAAATTGAGGATTGGGTATTGCGGAGTGAACGTTGAGGATTGAGGATTGAGTATTGAGGGCTGAGGATTGAGGACAGAAGATTGAATATTGACGATTGAAGATTGAGGACTGAGGATTGAGGGCTGTAGATTGAGCACGAGGACTGAGGGTTGGCTATTGATGTTTGAGGTCTGAGGATTGAGGATTGCGGATTCAGAATTGAGGATTGAGGATTGAGGATTGAGGATTGAGGATTGAAGATTGAGTATTGAGGATTGAAGATTGAGGATTGAGGACTGAGGATTGAGGATTGAGTATTGAGGATTGAGGATTGAGGATTAAAGATTGAGTATTGAGGATTGAAGATTGAGGATTGTGGATTGAAGATTGAGTATTGAGGATTGAAGATTGAGGATTGAGGATTGAGGGTTGAGGTTTGAGGACGAGGACTGAGGGTTGAGGATTGAGGTTTGAGGACAGAGAATTGAGGATTGAGGATAGAGAATTGATAATTGAGGATTGAGGATTGAAGATTTAGGATTGGGAATTGAGGATTGAGGATTGGGGATTGAGGATATAGTATTGGAGATTGATTATTTAGGATTGAAGATAGAGGGTTGAGGATTGAGGATTGAGGATTGAGAATTTAGAATTGAGGATGAGGACTGAGGTTTCAAGATTGAGGATTGAGGATTGAGGATTGAGGATTGAAGATTCAGTATTGAGGATTGAAGATAGAGAATTGAGGATTGAGGATTGAACAATGAGGTCTGAGTGTTGAGGGTTGAGTGATGAGAATTGACGTTTGTGGATAGAGATTTGCAGATTCAAAGATTGCAGATTGAGTATTGAGTATTGAAGACTGTGAATTGAGGAATTCTATTGAGGATTGATGATTGGCAACTGATTGTTGAGGACTGAGGGCTGAAGATTTAGGATTCAGGATTGAGAATTCAGAATTGAGGTTTGAGGACTGAGGATTGAGGATTGAAGATTGAGTATTGAGGATTGAGGATTGAGGATTGAGGATTGAGGATTCAGGATTGAGGATTGTGGGCTGAGGATGAGGGCTGAGGGTCGAGGATTGAGGTTTGAGGACTGAGAACTGAGGATTGAGGATTGAGAATTGAGGATTGAGGATTGAGGATTGAGGATTGAAGATTGAGGATTGGGTATTGAGGATTGAACATTGAGGATTGATGATTGAGTATCGAGGATTGAGGATTGAGGATTGAAGATTGAATATTGATGATTGTAGATTGAGGATTGAGGATTGCATATTGAGGATTGAGGACTGAGGATTGAGGATTGAGTATTGAGGATTGAGGTTTGAGGATTGAGGATTGAGTATTGAAGGTTGAGGGTTGAAGATTGAGGATTGAGGATTCAGGATTGAGGATTGTGGGCTGAGGATGAGGGCTGAGGGTTGAGTATTGAGGTTTGAGGACTGAGGACTGAGGATTGAGGATTGAGAATTGAGAATTGAGGATAGAGTGTTGAAGATTGAGGATTGGGTATTGAGGGTTGAGGATTGAGGACTGAAGATTGAGGATTGTGAATTGAAGATTGAGTATTGAGGATTGAAGATTGAGGATTGAGGATTGAGAATTGTGAGTTGACGATGAGGGCTGAGGGTTGAGGATTGAGGTTTGAGGACTGAGGACTGAGGATTGAGGATTGAGTGTTGAGAATTGATGTTTGAGGATTGAGATTTGATTATTGAATATTGTGGATTGAGCATTGAACCATGATAATTCAGGATACACTATTGAGTATTAGGAATTGAGGATTGATGGTTGAGTATTGAGGATTGGTGGTTGAGGGTTGTGTGTTGAATATTGAGGATTGAGCATTGAGGATTGAGGATTGAAGATTGAGGATTGAATATTGACTATTGATGATTGAAGATTGAGGATTGAGGATTGAGTGTTGAGGATTGAGGACGAGGACTGACGGTTGAGGGTTGAGGTTTGAGGTCTGAGGATTGAGGATTGAGGACTGAGGGTTGAGGATTGAGGATTGAGCATTGAGGATTGAAGATTGAGGACTGGGAATTGAGGATTGAAGATTGACGATTGAGGATTGTGGATTGAGGATTGAGGATTGAACGTTGAGGACTGAGTGTTGAGGGTTGAGTGATGAGAATTGATGTTTGTGGATAGAGGTTTGAAGAATGCAGATTGAGTATTGAGTATTGAAAACTGTGAATTGAGGATATTCTATTGAGGATTCAGGGTTGAAAACTGATTGTTGAGGACTGAGGGCTGAAGATTGAGGATTCAGGATTGAGGATTCAGAATTGAGGTTTGAGGACTGAGGATTGAGGATTGAAGATTGAGTATCGAGGACTGAAGATTGAGGATTGAGTATTGAGGATTGAGGATTGAGGATGAGGGCTGAGGGTTGAGTATTGAGGTTTGAGGACTGAGGACTGAGGATTGAGGATTGAGAATTGAGGATTGAGGATTGAGTGTTGAAGATTGAGTATTGAGGATTGATGATTGAGGATTGAGGATTGAGGATTGAGGATTGAGGATGAGGGCTGAGGGTTGAGGATTGAGGTTTAAGGACTGAGGACTGAGGATTGAGGATTGAGAATTGAGGATTGAGGATTGAGGATTGAAGATTGAGGATTGGGTATTGAGGATTGAAGAATGAGGATTGAGGATTGAGGATTGAGGATAGAGGGTTGAAGATTGAGTATTGAGGATTGAAGATTGACGATTGAGGATTGTGGGTTGAAGATTGAGTATTGAACATTGAGGACTGAGTGTTGAGGGTTCAGTGATGAGAATTGATGTTTGTGGATAGAGGTTTGAAGATTGCAGATTGAGTATTGAGTATTGAAAACTGTGAATTCAGGATATTCTATTGAGGATTCAGGGTTGACAACTGATTGTTGAGGACTGAGGGCTGAAGATTGAGGATTCAGGATTGAGGATTCAGTATTGAGGTTTGAGGACTGAGGATTGAGGGTTGAAGATTGAGTATCGAGGATTGAAGATTGAGGATTGAGGATTGAGGGTTGAGGATTGAGGATGAGGGCTGAAGGTTGAGTATTGAGGTTTGAGGACTGAGGCCTGAGGATTGAGGATTGAGAATTGAGGATTGAGGATTGAGTGTTGAAGATTGAGGATTGGGTATGGAGGATTGAAGAATGAGGATAGATGATTGAGGATTGAGGACTGAGGATTGAAGATTGAGGATTGAGGATTGAGGATTGAGGATTGACGATTGAGGATTGAGGATTGAGGATTGAGTGTTGAGGATTGAGGACAGGGACTGACGGTTGAGGATTGAGGTTTGAGGGTTGAGGTTTGAGGTTTGAGGACTGAGGACTGAGGATTGAAGATTGAGGATTGAAGATTGAGTGTTGTGGATTGAGGACGAGGACTGAGGGTTGAGTATTGATGTTTGAGGTCTGAAGATTGAGGATTGAGGATTGAGAATTGAGGATTGAGGATTGAGGATTGAAGAGTGAGGATTGGGTATTGAGGATTGAAGAGTGAGGACTGAGGATCTAGGATTCGGGATCGAGGATTGAAGATTGAGTATTGAGGATTGAAGATTGAGGATTGAGGATTGAGGATTGAGGATTGAGGATTGAGGATTCGGGATTGAGGATTGAGGATTGAAGATTGAGGATTGAGGATTGCTGATTAAAGATTGAGTGTTGAGGATTGAAGATTGAGGATTGATGATTGAGGATTGAGGATTTAGGATTGGGGATTGAGGATTGAGTATTGAAGGTTGAGGATTGATGATTGAGGGTTGAGGATGAGGATTGAGGATTGAGTATTGAGGACTGAGGATTGAAGATTGAAAATTGAGGATTGAGGATTAAAGATTGAGTATTGAGGATTGAACATTGAGGACTGAGTGTTGAGGGTTGAGTGGTGAGAATTGATGTGTGTGGATAGAGATTTGAAGATTGCAGAATGAGTATTGTGTATTGAAAACTGTGAATTGAGGATATTCCATTGAGGACTGAGGATTGTAACCTGATTGTTGAGGACTGAGGGCTGAAGATTGAGGATTCAGGGTTGAGGATTCGGAATTGAGGTTTGAGGACTGAGGATTGAGGATTGAGGATTGAAGATTGAGTATTGAGGATTGAAGATTGAGGATTGAGGATTGAGGATTGAGGATTGAGGATGAGGGCTGAGGGTTGAGGATTGAGGTTTAAGGACTGAGGACTGAGGATTGCGGATTGAGAATTGAGGATTGAGGATTGAGGATTGAAGATTGAGGATTGGGTATTGAGGATTGAAGAATGAGGATTGAGGATTGAGGATTGAGGATGGAGGATTGAAGATTGAGTATTGAGGATTGAAGATTGACGATTGAGGATTGTGGGTTGAAGATTGAGTATTGAACATTGAGGACTGAGTGTTGAGGGTTCAGTGATGAGAATTGATGTTTGTGGATAGAGATTTGAAGATTGCAGATTGAGTATTGAGTATTGAAAACTGTGAATTGAGGATATTCTATTGAGGATTGATGATTGGCAACTGATTGTTGAGGACTGAGGGCTGAAGATTTAGGATTCAGGATTGAGAATTCAGAATTGAGGTTTGAGGACTGAGGATTGAGTATTGAAGATTGAGTATTGAGGTTTGAGGATTGAGGATTGAGGATTCAGGATTGAGGATTGTGGGCTGAGGATGAGGGCTGAGGGTTGAGGATTGAGGTTTGAGGACTGAGGACTGAGGATTGAGGATTGAGAATTGAGGATTGAGGATTGAGGATTGAGGATTGAAGATTGAGGATTGGGTATTGAGGATTGAACATTGAGGATTGATGATTGAGTATCGAGGATTGAGGATTGAGGATTGAAGATTGAATATTGATGATTGTAGATTGAGGATTGAGGATTGAATATTGAGGATTGAGGACTGAGGATTGAGGATTGAGTATTGAGGATTGAGGTTTGAGGATTGAGGATTGAGTATTGAAGGTTGAGGGTTGAAGATTGAGGATTGAGGATTCAGGATTGAGGATTGTGGGCTGAGGATGAGGGCTGAGGGTTGAGTATTGAGGTTTGAGGACTGAGGACTGAGGATTGAGGATTGAGAATTGAGAATTGAGGATAGAGTGTTGAAGATTGAGGATTGGGTATTGAGGGTTGAGGATTGAGGATTGAAGATTGAGGATTGTGAATTGAAGATTGAGTATTGAGGATTGAAGATTGAGGATTGAGGATTGAGAATTGTGAGTTGACGATGAGGGCTGAGGGTTGAGGATTGAGGTTTGAGGACTGAGGACTGAGGATTGAGGATTGAGTGTTGAGAATTGATGTTTGAGGATTGAGATTTGATTATTGAATATTGTGGATTGAGCATTGAACCATGATAATTCAGGATACACTATTGAGTATTAGGAATTGAGGATTGATGGTTGAGTATTGAGGATTGGTGGTTGAGGGTTGTGTGTTGAATATTGAGGATTGAGCATTGAGGATTGAGGATTGAAGATTGAGGATTGAATATTGACTATTGATGATTGAAGATTGAGGATTGAGGATTGAGTGTTGAGGATTGAGGACGAGGACTGACGGTTGAGGGTTGAGGTTTGAGGTCTGAGGATTGAGGATTGAGGACTGAGGGTTGAGGATTGAGGATTGAGCATTGAGGATTGAAGATTGAGGACTGGGAATTGAGGATATTCTATTGAGGATTCAGGGTTGAAAACTGATTGTTGAGGACTGAGGGCTGAAGATTGAGGATTCAGGATTGAGGATTCAGAATTGAGGTTTGAGGACTGAGGATTGAGGATTGAAGATTGAGTATCGAGGACTGAAGATTGAGGATTGAGTATTGAGGATTGAGGATTGAGGATGAGGGCTGAGGGTTGAGTATTGAGGTTTGAGGACTGAGGACTGAGGATTGAGGATTGAGAATTGAGGATTGAGGATTGAGTGTTGAAGATTGAGTATTGAGGATTGATGATTGAGGATTGAGGATTGAGGATTGAGGATTGAGGATGAGGGCTGAGGGTTGAGGATTGAGGTTTAAGGACTGAGGACTGAGGATTGAGGATTGAGAATTGAGGATTGAGGATTGAGGATTGAAGATTGAGGATTGGGTATTGAGGATTGAAGAATGAGGATTGAGGATTGAGGATTGAGGATAGAGGGTTGAAGATTGAGTATTGAGGATTGAAGATTGACGATTGAGGATTGTGGGTTGAAGATTGAGTATTGAACATTGAGGACTGAATGTTGAGGGTTCAGTGATGAGAATTGATGTTTGTGGATAGAGGTTTGAAGATTGCAGATTGAGTATTGAGTATTGAAAACTGTGAATTCAGGATATTCTATTGAGGATTCAGGGTTGACAACTGATTGTTGAGGACTGAGGGCTGAAGATTGAGGATTCAGGATTGAGGATTCAGAATTGAGGTTTGAGGACTGAGGATTGAGGGTTGAAGATTGAGTATCGAGGATTGAAGATTGAGGATTGAGGATTGAGGGTTGAGGATTGAGGATGAGGGCTGAAGGTTGAGTATTGAGGTTTGAGGACTGAGGCCTGAGGATTGAGGATTGAGAATTGAGGATTGAGGATTGAGTGTTGAAGATTGAGGATTGGGTATGGAGGATTGAAGAATGAGGATAGATGATTGAGGATTGAGGATTGAGGATTGAAGATTGAGGATTGAGGATTGAGGATTGAGGATTGACGATTGAGGATTGAGGATTGAGGATTGAGTGTTGAGGATTGAGGACAGGGACTGACGGTTGAGGATTGAGGTTTGAGGGTTGAGGTTTGAGGTTTGAGGACTGAGGACTGAGGATTGAAGATTGAGGATTGAAGATTGAGTGTTGTGGATTGAGGACGAGGACTGAGGGTTGAGTATTGATGTTTGAGGTCTGAAGATTGAGGATTGAGGATTGAGAATTGAGGATTGAGGATTGAGGATTGAAGAGTGAGGATTGGGTATTGAGGATTGAAGAGTGAGGGCTGAGGATCTAGGATTCGGGATCGAGGATTGAAGATTGAGTATTGAGGATTGAAGATTGAGGATTGAGGATTGAGGATTGAGGATTGAGGATTGAGGATTCGGGATTGAGGATTGAGGATTGAAGATTGAGGATTGAGGATTGCTGATTAAAGATTGAGTGTTGAGGATTGAAGATTGAGGATTGATGATTGAGGATTGAGGATTTAGGATTGGGGATTGAGGATTGAGTATTGAAGGTTGAGGATTGATGATTGAGGGTTGAGGATGAGGATTGAGGATTGAGTATTGAGGACTGAGGATTGAAGATTGAGGATTGAGGATTGAGGATTAAAGATTGAGTATTGAGGATTGAAGATTGAGAATTGAGGATTGAGGATTGAACATTGAGGACTGAGTGTTGAGGGTTGAGTGGTGAGAATTGATGTGTGTGGATAGAGATTTGAAGATTGCAGAATGAGTATTGTGTATTGAAAACTGTGAATTGAGGATATTCCATTGAGGACTGAGGATTGTAACCTGATTGTTGAGGACTGAGGGCTGAAGATTGAGGATTCAGGGTTGAGGATTCGGAATTGAGGTTTGAGGACTGAGGATTGAGGATTGAGGATTGAAGATTGAGTATTGAGGATTGAAGATTGAGGATTGAGGATTGAGGATTGAGGATTGAGGATGAGGGCTGAGGGTTGAGGATTGAGGTTTAAGGACTGAGGACTGAGGATTGCGGATTGAGAATTGAGGATTGAGGATTGAGGATTGAAGATTGAGGATTGGGTATTGAGGATTGAAGAATGAGGATTGAGGATTGACGATTGAGGATAGAGGATTGAAGATTGAGTATTGAGGATTGAAGATTGACGATTGAGGATTGTGGGTTGAAGATTGAGTATTGAACATTGAGGACTGAGTGTTGAGGGTTCAGTGATGAGAATTGATGTTTGTGGATAGAGATTTGAAGATTGCAGATTGAGTATTGAGTATTGAAAACTGTGAAATGAGGATATTCTATTGAGGATTGAGGATTGTCAACTGATTGTTGAGGACTGAGGCCTGAAGATTGAGGATTCAGGATTGAGGATTCAGAATTGAGGTTTGAAGACTGAGGATTGAGGATTGAAGAATGATTATTGAGGATTGAGGGTTGAGAATTGAGGATTGAGGATTGAGGATTGAGGATTGAGGATGAGAGCTGTGCGTTGAGGATTGAGGTTTGAGGACTGAGGACTGAGGATTGACGATTGAGAATTGAGGATTGAGGATTGACTATTGAAGATTGAGGATTGGGGATTGAGGATTGTAGGATGAGGCTTGAGGATTGAGGATTGAGGATTGAGGATTGAAGATTGAGTATAGAGGTTTGAAGACTGACGATTGAGGGTTGAGGATTGAGGATTGAGTATTGAGGATTGATGATTGAGTATTGAGGATTGAAGATTGAGGATTGAGGATTGAGGATTGAGGATTGAGGATTGAGGATTGAAGATTGAGGATTGGGGACTGAGTGTTGAGGGTTGAGTTATGAGAATTGATGTTTGTGGATAGAGGTTTAAAGATTGCAGATTGAGTATTGAGTATTGAAAACTGTGAATTGATGATATTCTATTGAGGATTGTGAATTGAAAACTGATTGTTGGGGACTTAGGTCTGAAGATAGAGGATTCAGGATTGAGGATTCAGGATTGAGGTTTGAGGACTGAGGATTTGGGATTGAGGATTGAGGATTGAGGATTGAGGATTGAGCATTGAGGATTGAGGATTGACGATTGAGGATTGACGATTGAGGATTGGGTATTGCGGAGTGAACGTTGAGGATTGAGGATTGAGGATTGAGGACTGAGGATTGAGGACTGAAGATTGAATATTGATGATTGAAGATTGAGGATTGAGGATTGAGGGCTGTGGATTGAGCACGAGTACTGAGGGTTGGGTATTGATGTTTGAGGTCTGAGGATTGAGGATTGAGGATTGAGAATTGAGGATTGAGGATTGAGGATTGAAGATTGAGGATTGGGTATTGAAGATTGAAGAATGGGGATTGAGGATTGAGGATTGAGGATTGAGGATTGAAAGTTGAGTATTAAGGATTGAAGATTGAGGATTGAGGATTGAGGTTTGAGGATTGAGGATTGAGAATTGAGTTTTGAAGGTTGAGGATTGAAGACTGAGGATTGAGGATTGAGGATTGAGGATTGAGGATTGAGGATTGAGGATTGAAGATTGAGTGTTGAGGATTGAGGGTTGAGGGTTGAGGATTGAGTATTGAGGATTGAGGATGAGGGCTGAGGTTTGAGGTTTGAGGTTTGAGTATTGAATCCTGAGAATTCAGGATATTCTATTGAGTATTGAGAATTGAGGGTTGATGGTTGAGTATTGAGGATTGAGGATTCAGGTTTGAGGATTGAGTATTGAGGATTGAGGATTGATGATTGAGGATTGAGGATTGAGGATTGAGGATTGAGGATTGAAGATTGAGGAGTGAAGATTGAGAATTGAGAATTGAGGATTGAGGATTGAGGATTGAGGATTGAAGATTGAGGATTGGGTATTGAGGATTGAACATTGAGTATTGAGGATTGAGGATCGAGGACTGAGGATTGTGGATTGAAGATTGAATATTGATGATTGAAGATTGAGGATTGAGGATTGAGGGTTGTGGATTGAGGACGAGGACTGAGGGTTGAGTATTGATGTTTGAAGTCTGAGGATTGAGGATTGAGGATTGAGAATTGGGGATTGAGGATTGAGGATTGAAGATTGAGGATTGGGTATCGAGGATTGAAGAATGAGGACTGGGGATTGAGGATTGAGGATTGAGGATTGAAGAATAAGTATTGAGGATTGAAGATTGAGGATTGAGGATTGAGGATTGAGGATTGACGATTGAGGATTCAGGATTGAGGATTGAAGATTGAAGATTGAGGATTGAGGATTGATGATTAAAGATTGAGTATTGAGGATTGAAGATTGAGGATTGATGATTGAGGATTGAGGATTGAGTATTGAGGATTGAGGATTGAGGATTGAGGATTGAAGATTGAGGATTGATGATTGAGGATTGAGGATTGAGGATTGAGGATTGAGGGTTGGGTGTTGAAGATTGAGAATTGATGATTGAGGATTGAGGATTGAGGATTGAGGGTTGAGTATTGAGGACTGAGGATTGAAGAATGGGGATTGAGGATTGAGGATTGAGGATTGAGGATTGAAAGTTGAGTATTGAGGATTGAAATTGAGGATTGAGGATTGAGGTTTGAGGATTGAGGATTGAGGATTGAGTTTTGAAGGTTGAGGATTGATGACTGAGGGTTGAGGATTGAGGATTGAGGATTGAGGATTGAGGATTGAGGATTGAGGATTGACGATTGAGGATTCAGGATTGAGGATTGAAGATTGAAGATTGAGGATTGAGGATTGATGATTAAAGATTGAGTATTGAGGATTGAAGATTGAGGATTGATGATTGAGGATTGAGGATTGAGGATTGAGGATTGAGGATTGAGGATTGAAGATTGAGGATTGATGATTGAGGATTGAGGATTGAGGATTGAGGATTGAGGGTTGGGTGTTGAAGATTGAGAATTGATGATTGAGGATTGAGGATTGAGGATTGAGGGTTGAGTATTGAGGACTGAGGATTGAAGAATGGGGATTGAGGATTGAGGATTGAGGATTGAAAGTTGAGTATTGAGGATTGAAGATTGAGGATTGAGGATTGAGGTTTGAGGATTGACGATTGAGGATTGAGTTTTGAAGGTTGAGGATTGATGACTGAGGGTTGAGGATTGAGGATTGAGGATTGAGGATTGAGGATTGAGGATTGAAGATTGAGTGTTGAGGATTGAGGGTTGAGGATTGAGGATTGAGTATTGAGGATTGAGGATGAGGGCTGAGGTTTGAGGTTTGAGGTTTGAGCATTGAATCCTGAGAATTCAGGATATTCTATTGAGTATTGAGAATTGAGGGTCGATGGTTGAGTATTGAGGATTGAGGATTCAGGATTGAGGATTGAGTATTGAGGATTGAGGATTAATGGTTGAGGATTGATTATTGAGGATTGAGGATTGAGGATTGAGGATTGAGGATTGAAGATTGAGAATTGAGAATTGAGGATTGAGGATTGAGGATTGAGGATTGAAGATTGAGGATTGGGTATTGAGGATTGAACATTGAGGATTGAGGATTGAGGATCGAGGACTGAGGATTGTGGATTGAAGTTTGAATATTGATGATTGAAGATTGAGGATTGAGGCTTGAGGGTTGTGGATTGAGGACGAGGACTGAGGGTTGAGTATTGATGTTTGAAGTCTGAGGATTGAGGATTGAGGATTGAGAATTGGGGATTGAGGATTGAGGATTGAAGATTGTGGATTGGGTATCGAGGATTGAAGAATAAGGACTGAGGATTGAGGATTGAGGATTGAGGATTGAAGATTGAGTATTGAGGATTGAAGATTGAGGATTGAGGATTGAGGATTGAGGATTGACGATTGAGGATTCAGGATTGAGGATTGAAGATTGAAGAGTGAGGATTGAGGATTGATGATTAAAGATTGAGTATTCAGGATTGAAGATTGAGGATTGGTGATTGAGGATTGAGGATTGAGGATTGAGGATTGAGGATTGAGGATTGAGGGTTGAAGATTGAGTATTGAGGATTGAAGATTGAGGATTGAGGACTGAGGATTGAGGATTGAGAATTGAGGATTGAGAATTGACGATGAGAGCTGAGGGTTGAGGATTGAGGTTTGAGGACTGAGGACTGAGGATTGAGGATTGAGAATTGAGGATTGAGGATTGAGGATTGAGGATTGAAGATTGAGGATTGGGTATTGAGGATTGAACATTGAGGATTGAGGATTGAGTATCGAGGATTGAGGATTGAGGATTGAAGATTGAGGATTGAGGATTGAGGATTGGGGATTGAGGATTGAAGATTGAGGATTGAGGATTGATGATTAAAGACTGAGTATTGAGGATTGAAGATTGAGGATTGATGATTGAGGATTGAGGATTGAGGATCGAGGATCGAGGATTGAGGATTGAGGATTGAAGATTGAATATTGATGATTGAAGATTGAGGATTGGGGATTGCGGGTTGTGGATTGAGGACGAGGACTGAGGGTTGATTATTGATGTTTGAGGTTTGAGGATTGAGGATTGAGGATTGAGAATTGTGGATTGAAGATTGAGTATTGAGGATCGAAGGTTGAGGATTGAGGGTAGAGGATTGAAGATTGAGGACTTAGTGTTGAGGGTTGAGTGATGGGAATTGATGTTTGTGGATTGAGATTTGAAGATTTCAGATTGAGTATTGGGAATTGAAAACTGTGAATTGATGATATTCTATTGAGGATTGAGAATTGACAACTGATTGTTGAGGACTGATGTATGAAGATTGAGGATTCAGGATTGAGGATTCAGGATTGAGGACGAGGACTGAGGGTTGAGTATTGATGTTTGAGGTCTGAGGATTGAGGATTGAGGATTGAGAATTGGGGATTGAGGATTGAGGATTGAAGATTGAGGATTGGGTATTGAGGATTGAAGAATGAGGATTGAGGATTGAGGATTGAGGATTGAGGATTGAAGATTGAGTATTGAGGTAGAAGATTGTGGATTGAGGACTGAGGATTGAGGATTGAGTATTGAGGATTGAGGATTGAGGATTGAAGATTGAGTATTGAGGATTGAAGATTGAGGATTGTGGATTGAAGATTGAGTATTGAGGATTGAAGATTGAGGATTGAGGATTGAGGATTGAGAGTTGACGATGAGGGCTGCGGGTTGAGGGTTGAGGTTTGAGGACTGAGGACTGAGGATTGAGGATTGAGAATTGAGGATTGAGGATTGAGGATTGAGGATTGAAAGTTGAGGATTGGGTATTGATTATTGAACATTGAGGATTGAGGATTGAGGATCGAGGATTGAGGGTTGAGGATTGAAGCTTGAATATTGATGATTGAAGATTGAGGATTGAGGACTGAGGGTTGTGGATTGAGGACGAGGACTGAGGGTTGATTATTGATGTTTGAGGCCAGAAGATTGAGGATTGAGGATTGAGAATTGAGGATTGAGGATTGAGGATTGAAGATTGAGGATTGGTTATTGAGGATTGAAGAATGAGGACTGAGGATTTAGGATTGAGGATCGAGGATTGAAGATTGAGTATTGAGGATTGAATATTGAGGATTGAGGATTGAGGATTGAGGATTGAGGATTGAGGATTCAGGATTGAGGATTGAGGATTGAAGATTGTGGATTGAGGATTGATGATTAAAGATTGAGTGTTGAGGATTGAAGACTGAGCATTGACGATTGAGGGTTGAGGATTGAGGATTGAGGATTGAGGATTGAGTATTGAAGGGTGAGGATTGACGATTGAGGATTGAGGATTGAGGATTGAGTATTGAGGACTGAGGAATGAAGATTGAGGATTGAGGATTGAGGATTAAAGAGTGAGTATTGAGGATTGAAGATTGAGAATTGAGGATTGAGGATTGAACATTGAGGACTGAGTGTTGAGGGTTGAGTGATGAGAATTCATGTTTGTGGATAGAGATTTGAAGATTGCAGATTGAGTATTGTGTATTGAAAACTGTGAATTGAAGATATTCTATTGAGGATTGAGGATTGTCACCTGATTGTTGAGGACTGAGGGCTGATGATTGAGGATTCAGGATTGAGGATTCAGAATTGAGGTTTGAGGACTGAGGATTGAGGATTGAGCATTGAAGATTGAGTATTGATGATTGAAGATTGAGGATTGAGGATTGAGGATTGAGGATTGAGGATGAGGGCTGAGGGTTGAGGATTGAGTATTGAGGATTGAGGATTGACGATTGAGGATTGAGGATTGAGGATTGAGTGTTGAGGATTGAGGACAGGGACTGACGGTTGAGGATTGAGGTTTGAGGGTTGAGGTTTGAGGTTTGAGGACTGAGGACTGAGGATTGAGGATTGAGAATTGAGGATTGAGGATTGAGGATTGAGGATTGACGATTGAGGATTAGGAATTGAGGATTGAACATTGAGGATTGAGGATCCAGGATTGTGGGTTGAGGATTGAAGATTCAATATTGATGATTGAAGATTGAGGATTGAAGATTGAGTGTTGTGGATTGAGGACGAGGACTGAGGGTTGAGTATTGACGTTTGAGGTCTGAAGATTGAGGATTGAGGATTGAGAATTGAGGATTGATGTTTGGGGATTGAAGAGTGAGGATTGGGTATTGAGGATTGAAGAATGAGGACTGAGGATCTAGGATTGAGGATCGAGGATTGAAGATTGAGTATTGAGGATTGAAGGTTGAGGATTGAGGATTGAGGATTGAGGATTGAGGATTGAGGATTGAGGATTTAGGATTGAGGATTGAAGATTGAGTATTGAGGATTGAAGGTTGAGGATTGAGGATTGAGGATTGAGGATTCAGGACTGAGGATTGAGGATTGAGGATTGTGCATTGAGGATTGAAGATTGAGGACTGGGGATTGAGGATTGAAGATTGAGGATTAAGGATTAAGGATTGGGGATTGGGGATCTAGGATTGGAGATTGATTATTGAGGATTGGAGATTGAGGGTTGAGGATTGAGGGTTGAGAATTGAGAATTGAGGATGGGGACTGAGGGTTGAGGATTGAGGTTTGAGGAAAGAGGATTGAGGATTGAGGATTGAGGGCTGAGGTTTGACGATTGAGTATTGAAGATTGAGGATTGATGACTGAGGATTGAGGATTGAGGTTTGATGATTGCGAATTGAGGATTGAAGATTGAGTATTGAGGATTGAATATTGAGGATTGAGGATTGAGGGTTGAGGATTGAAGATTGAGAATTGAGGATTGAGGATTGAAGATTCAGTATTGAGAATTGAAGATTGAGGATTGAGTATTGAGTATTGAAGATCGAGGACTGAGTGTTGAGGGTTGAGAGATGAGAATTGATGTTTGTGGATGGAGATTTGAAGATTGAAGATTGAGGATTGAGTGTTGAAAACTGAGAATTCAGGATATTCTACTGAGTATTGAGAATTGAGGATTGATGGTTGAGCATTGAGGATTGATGGTTGAGGGTTGTGTGTTGAATATTGAGGATTGGCGGATTGAGTATTGAAGATTGAGGACTGAGGACTGGGGATTGAGTATTGGGGATTGAAGATTGAGGATTGAGGTTGAGGATTGAGGATTGAGGGTGAGGGCTGAGGGGTGAGGATTGAGGTTTGAGGACTGAGGTCTGAGGATTGAGTATAGAGAATTGAGGATTGAGGATTGAGGATTGAGGATTGAAGATTGAGGATTGGGTATTGAGGATTGAAGAATGAGGATTGAGGATTGAGGATTCAGGATTGAGGATTGAAGATTGAGTATTGAGGATTGAAGATTGACGATTGAGGATTGAGGGTTGAGGATTGAGGATTGGGAATTGAGGATTGATGATTGAGTATTGAGGATTGAATGTTGAGGATTGAGGATTGAGGATTGAGGATTGAGGATTGAAGATTGAGGATTAAGGATTAAGGATTGGGGATTGGGGATCTAGGATTGGAGATTGATTATTGAGGATTGGAGATTGAGGGTTGAGGATTGAGGGTTGAGAATTGAGAATTGAGGATGGGGACTGAGGGTTGAGGATTGAGGTTTGAGGAAAGAGGATTGAGGATTGAGGATTGAGGGCTGAGGTTTGACGATTGAGTATTGAAGATTGAGGATTGATGACTGAGGATTGAGGATTGAGGTTTGATGATTGCGAATTGAGGATTGAAGATTGAGTATTGAGGATTGAATATTGAGGATTGAGGATTGAGGGTTGAGGATTGAAGATTGAGAATTGAGGATTGAGGATTGAAGATTCAGTATTGAGAATTGAAGATTGAGGATTGAGTATTGAGTATTGAAGATCGAGGACTGAGTGTTGAGGGTTGAGAGATGAGAATTGATGTTTGTGGATGGAGATTTGAAGATTGAAGATTGAGGATTGAGTGTTGAAAACTGAGAATTCAGGATATTCTACTGAGTATTGAGAATTGAGGATTGATGGTTGAGCATTGAGGATTGATGGTTGAGGGTTGTGTGTTGAATATTGAGGATTGGCGGATTGAGTATTGAAGATTGAGGACTGAGGACTGGGGATTGAGTATTGGGGATTGAAGATTGAGGATTGAGGTTGAGGATTGAGGATTGAGGGTGAGGGCTGAGGGGTGAGGATTGAGGTTTGAGGACTGAGGTCTGAGGATTGAGTATAGAGAATTGAGGATTGAGGATTGAGGATTGAGGATTGAAGATTGAGGATTGGGTATTGAGGATTGAAGAATGAGGATTGAGGATTGAGGATTCAGGATTGAGGATTGAAGATTGAGTATTGAGGATTGAAGATTGACGATTGAGGATTGAGGGTTGAGGATTGAGGATTGGGAATTGAGGATTGATGATTGAGTATTGAGGATTGAATGTTGAGGATTGAGGATTGAGGATTGAGGATTGAGGATTGAGGATTGAGGATTGAGTATTGAAGATTGAGGATTGATGATTGAGGATTTAGGATTGAGGATTGAGGATTGAGGATGATGGCAGAGGTTTGAGGTTTGAGGTTTGAGTATTGAATCCTGAGAATTCAGGATGTTCTATTGAGTATTGAGAATTGAGGATTGATGGTTTAGTATTGAGGATTCAGGATTGAGCATTGAGGATTGAGTATTGAAGATTGAGGATTGATGATTGAGGATTTAGGATTGAGGATTGAGGATTGAGGATTGAGGATTGAAAATTGAGTATTGAGGATTGAAAGTTGAGGACTGAGGAATAAGGATTGAGGATTGAGGATGAGGGCTGAGGGTTGAGGATTGAGGTTTGAGGACTGAGGACTGAGGATTGAGGATTGAGAATTGAGGATTGAGGATTGAGGATTAAAGATTGAGGATTGGGTATTGGGGATTGAAGAATGAGGATTGAGGATTGAGAATTGAGGATTGAGGATTGAAGATTGACTATTGAGGATTGAGGATTGAGGAATGAGGATTGAGGATTGAGGATTGAGGGTTGAGGATTGAGGATTGAGGATTGAAGATTGATTATTGAGGATTGAAGATTGAGGATTGAGTATTGAGGAATGAGGATTGAGGATTGAAGATTGAGGATTGGGGACTGAGTGTTGAGGGTTGAGTGATGAGAATAAATGTTTGTGGATAGAGATGTGAATATTGCAGATTGAGTATCCAGTATTGAAAACTGTGAATTGAGGATATTCTATTGAGGATTGAGGATTGACAATTGATTGTCGAGGACTGAGGGCTGAAGATTGAGGATTCAGAATTGAGGATTCAGAATTGAGGTTTGAGGACTGAGGATTGAGGATTGAAGATTAAGTATTGAGGATTGAAGGTTGAGGATTGAGGATGGAGGATTGAAGAGAGAGGACTGAGTGTTGAGGATTGAGTGTTGAGAATTGATGTTTGAGGGCTGAGATTTGATTATTGATGTTTGTGGATTGAGTATTGAACGATGAGAATTCAGGGTATTCTATTGAGTATTGAGAATTGAGGATTGATGGTTGAGTATTGAGGATTGATGGTTGAGGGTTGTGTGTTGAATATTGAGGTTTGAGAATTGAGGATTGAGGATTGAGGATTGAGGATTGAAGATTGAAGATTGAGTATTGAGGATTGAAGGTTGAGGATTGAGGATTGAGGATTGAGGATTGAAGATTGAGGATTGGGGATTGAGGATTGGCGATCGAGGATTGAGTATTGACGATTGAGAATTGAGGATTGAGGATTGAAGATTGAGTATTGAGGATTGAAGATTGAGGATTGAGGATTGAGGATTGAGGATTGAGGGCTCAGGATTGAGGATTGAGGATTGAGCATTGAGGATTGAGGATTGAGGATGGAGCATTGAGGATTGAAGATTGAGGACTGGTAATTGAGGATTGAAAATTGAGGATTAAGGATTGAGGATTGGGGATTGAGGATCTAGGATTGAAAATTGATTATTGATTATTGAGGATTGAAGATTGAAGATTGAGGATTGAGGATTGAGAATTGAGAATTGAGGATAAGGACTGAGGGTTGAGGATTTAGGTTTGAGGAATGGGGATTGAGGATTGAGGATTGAGGATTGAAGATTGAGTATTGATGATTGAAGATTCAGGATTGAGGATTGAGGGTGAGGATTGAGGACGAGGACTGAAGGTTGAGGATTGTGGTTTGAGGATTGAGGATTGACGGTTGAGAATTGAGGATGAGGACTGAGGTTTGAGGATTGATGTTTAAGGAATGAGGATTGAGGGTTGAGGATTGAGGATTGAGGATTGAGGATTGAGTATTGAAGGTTGAGGATTGGTGACTGAGGATTGAGGATTGAGGATTGAGGATTGAGGATTGAAGAATGAGGATTGAGAGTTGAGGATTGAGGATTGAGGATTGAGATTTGATTATTGATTTTTGTGGATTGAGTATTGTACGATGCGAATTCAGGATATTCTGTTGAGTATTGAGAATTGAGAATTGATGGTTGAGAATTGAGTATTGATGGTTGAGCGTTGTGTGTTAAATGTTGAGGCTTGAGGATTGAGGATTAAGGATTGAGGATTGAGGATTGAAGATTGAGTATTGATGATTGAAGATTGAGGATTGAGTATTGAGTGTAGAGGGTTGAGGGTTGAGGACGAGGACTGACGGTTGAGGATTGAGGTTTGAGGATTGACGGTTGAAGACTGAGGACTGAGGATTGAGGATAGAGGATGGAGCATTGAGGATTGAAGATTGAGGATTGGGGATTGAGGATTGAAGATTGAGGATTAACGATTGAGGATTGGGGATTGAGGATCTAGGAATGAAAATTGATTATTGAGGATTGAAGGTTGAGGTTTGAGGATTGAGGATTGAGATTTGAGAATTGAGTATGAGGACTGAGAGTTGAGGATTGAGGTTTGAGGAATGAGGATTGAGGATTGAGGATTGAGGATTGAGGATTGAGGATTGAGGATTGAGTATTGAAGATTGAGACTTGATGAATGAGGGTTGAGGATTGAGGATTGAGGATTGAGGATTGAGGATTGTAGATTGAGTATTGGGGACTGAAGGTTGAGGATTGAGGATTGAGAATTGAGGATGGAGGATGAGGGCTGAGGGTTGAGGATTGAGGTTTGAGTATTGAATCCTGAGAATTCAGGATATTCTATTGAGTATTGCGAATTGAGGATTGACGGTTGAGTATTGAGGACTGAAGGTTGAGAATTGAGGATTGAAGATTGAGGGTTGAGGATTGAGGATTGAGAATTGAGAATTGAGGATGACGACTGAGGGTTGAGGATTGTGGTTTGAGGAACGAGGGTTGAGGATTGAGGATTGAGGACTGAGGGTTGACGATTGAGTATTGAAGATTGAGGATTGATGACTGAGGATTGAGGATTGAGGATTGAAGATTGAGAATTGAGGGTTGAAGGTTGAGGATTGAGGAATGAGGGTTGAGGATTGAGGATGAGGGCTGAGGGTTTGAAGGTTGAGGTTTTAGGACTGAGGACTGAGGATTGAGGATTGAGAATTGAGGATTGAGGATTGAGGATTGAAGATTGAGGACTGCGTATTGAGGATTGAAGAATGAGGATTGAGGATTGAGGATTGAGTATTGAGGATTGAGGATGGAAGATTGAGTATTGATGAGTGAAGATTGAAGATTGATTATTGAGTGTTGAGGTTTGAGGACGAGGACTGAGGATTGAGGATTGAGGCTTGAGGATTGAGGATTGAGGATTGAAGATTGAGGATTGAGGATCGAGGATGAAGGCTGAAGGTTGAGGATTGAGGTTTGAGGACTGAGGACTGAGGATTGAGGGTTGAGGATTGAGGTTTGAGGACAGAGGATTGAGGATTGAGGATTGACGATTGATAATAGAGGATTGAGGATTGAAGATTTAGGATTGGATATTGAGGATTGAGGATTGGGGATTGAGGATCTAGTATTGGAGATTGATTATTTAGGATTGAAGATAGAGGGTTGAGGATTGAGGATTGAGGATTGAGAATTGAGACTTTAGTATGAGGGCTGAGGTTTGAGGATTGAGGTTTGAGGAATTAGGATTGAGGATTGAGGACTGAGGATTGAGGATTGAGGATTGAGTATTGAAGGTTGAGGATTGATGACTGAGGATTGAGGATTGAGGATTGAGGATTGAGGATTGAAGATTGAGTGTCGTTGATTGAGGGTTGAGGATTGAGTATTGAGTATTGAGGAATGAGGATGAGGGCTGAGGTTTGAGGTTTGAGGTTTGAGTATTGAATCCTGAGAATTCAGGATATTCTATTGAGTATTGAGAACTGAGGATTGATGGTTGAGTATTGAGGATTGCTGGTTGAGGGTTGTGTGTTGAATATTGAGGATTGAGGATTGAAGATTGAGGATTGTGGACTGAAGATTGAGTATTGAGGATTGAACTTTGAGGATTGAGGATTGAGGATTGAGAATTGACGATGAGGGCTGACGGTTAAGGGTTGAGGTTTGGGGACTGAGGACTGAGGATTGAGGATTGAGAACTGAGGATTGAAGATTGAGGATTGAGGATTGAAGATTGAGGACTGGGAATTGAGGATTGTGCATTGAGGATTGAGGATTGAGGATCGAGGATTGAGGATTGAGGATTGAAGATTGAATATTGATGGTTGAAGATTGAGGATTGAGGATTGAGGGTTGTGGATTGAGTACGAGGACTGAGGGTTGAGTATTGATGTTTGAGGTCTGAGGATTGAGGATTGAGGTTTGAGGGTTGAGAATTGAGAAATGAGGACGAGGACTGAGGGTTGAGGATTGAGGTTTGAGACACGAGGATTGAGGATTGAGAATTGAGGACTGAGGATTGACGATTGAGTATTGAAGATTGAGTATTGATGACTGAGTATTGAGGATTGAGGTATGATGATTGCGATTTGAGTATTGAAAATTGGGTATTGAGGATTGAATATTGAGGATTGAGGATTGAGGATTGAGGATTGAAGATTGAGTATTGAGGATTGAAGATTGAGGATTGAGGATTGACGATTGAGGATTGAGGATTGAGGTTTGAGGATTGAGGATGAGGGCTGAGGGTTGAGGATTGAGGTTTGAGGTCTGAGGACTGAGGATTGAGGATTGAGAGTTGAGGGTTGAGGATTGAGGATTGAAGATTGAGGATTGGGTATTGAGGGATGAAGAACGAGGATTGAGGATTGAGGATTGAGGATTGGGGACTGAGGATTGAGGATTGAGGATTGAGGATTGAGGATTGAGGATTGAAGATTCAGTATTGAGGATTGAAGATTGAGATTTGAGGATTGAGTATTGAACATTGAGGACTGAGTGTTGAGGGTTGAGTGATGAGAATGGATGTTTGTGGATAGAGATTTGAAGATTGCAGATTGAGTATTGAGTATTGAAAACTGTGAATTGAGGATATTCTATTGAGGATTGAGGATTGACAACTGATTGTTGAGGACTGAGGGCTGAAGATTGAGGATTCAGGATTGAGGATTCAGAATTGAGGTTTGAGGACTGAGGATTGAGGATTGAAGATTTAGTATTGAGGATTGAAGATTGAGGATTGAGGTTGAGGATTGAGGATTGAGGATGAGGGCTGAGGGTTGAGGATAGAGGTTTGAGGACTGAGGTCTGAGGATTGAGTATAGAGAATTGAGGATTGAGGATTGAGGATTGAAGATCGAGGATTGGCTATTGACGATTGAAGAATGAGGATTGAGGATTGAGGATTGAGGATTGAGGACTGAAGGTTGAGAATTGAGGATTGAAGATTGAGGGTTGAGGATTGAGGATTGAGGATTGAGAATTGAGAATTGAGTATGAGGACTGAGGTTTGAGGATTGAAGTTTGAGGAATGAGGATTGAGGATTGAGGACTGAGGATTGAGGATTGAGGATTGAGTATTGAAGGTTGAGGATTGATGACTGAGGATTGAGGATTGAGGATTGAGGATTGAGGATTGAAGGTTGAGTGTCGAGGATTGAGGGTTGAGGATTGAGGATTCAGGATTGAGAATTGAGAATTGAGTATGAGGACTGAGGTTTGAGGATTGAGGTTTGAGGAATGAGGATTGAGGATTGAGGACTGAGGATTGAGGATTGAGGATTGAGTATTGAAGGTTGAGGATTGATGACTGAGGATTGAGGATTGAGGATTGAGGATTGAGGATTGAAGGTTGAGTGTCGAGGATTGAGGGTTGAGGATTGAGGATTGAGTATTGAGGAATGAGGATGAGGGCTGAGGTTTGAGGTTTGAGGTTTGAGTATTGAATCCTGAGAATTCAGGATATTCTATTGAGTATTGAGAACTGAGGATTGATGGTTGAGTATTGAGGATTGATGGTTGAGGGTTGTGTGTTGAATATTGAGGTTTGAGTATTGAGGATTGAGGATTGAGGATTGAAGATTGAGTATTGAGGATTGAAAGTTGAGGATTGAGGATTGAGGATTGAGGATTCAGGACTGAGGACTGAGGATTGAGGATTGTGCATTGAGGATTGAAGGTTGAGGAATGGGGATTGAGGATTGAAGATTGAGGATTAAGGATTAAGGATTGGGGATTGGGGATCTAGGATTGGAGATTGATTATTGAGGATTGAAGATTGAGGGTTGAGGATTGAGGGTTGAGAATTGAGAATTGAGGATGGGGACTGAGGGTTGAGGATTGAGGTTTGAGGAAAGAGGATTGAGGGTTGAGGATTGAGGGCTGAGGTTTGACGATTGGGTATTGAAGATTGAGGATTGATGACTGAGGATTGAGGATTGAGGATTGATGACTGCGGATTGAGGATTGAAGATTGAGTATTGAGGATTGAATATTGAGGATTGAGGATTGAGGGTTGAGGATTGAAGATTGAGAATTGAGGATTGAGGATTGAAGATTGAGTATTGGGAATTGAAGATTGAGGATTGAGTATTGAGTATTGAAGGTTGAGGATTGATGACTGAGGATTGAGGATTGAGGATTGAGGATTGAGGGTTGAAGGTTGAGTGTCGAGGATTGAGGGTTGAGGATTGAGGATTGAGTATTGAGGAATGAGGATGAGGGCTGAGGTTTGAGGTTTGAGGTTTGAGTATTGAATCCTGAGAATGCAGGATATTCTGTTGAGTATTGAGAACTGAGGATTGATGGTTGAGGGTTGTGTGTTGAATATTGAGGTTTGAGGATTGAGGATTGAGGTTTGAGCATTGAGAATTGAGAAATGAGGACGAGGACTGAGGGTTGAGGATTGAGGTTTGAGACACGAGGATTGAGGATTGAGAATTGAGGACTGAGGATTGACGATTGAGTATTGAAGATTGAGTATTGATGACTGAGGATTGAGGATTGAGGTATGATGATTGCGATTTGAGTATTGAAAATTGGGTATTGAGGATTGAATATTGAGGATTGAGGATTGAGGATTGTGGATTGAAGATTGAGTATTGAGGATTGAAGATTGAGGATTGAGGATTGACGATTGAGGATTGAGGATTGAGGTTTGAGGATTGAGGATGAGGGCTGAGGGTTGAGGATTGAGGTTTGAGGTCTGAGGACTGAGGATTGAGGATTGAGAGTTGAGGGTTGAGGATTGAGGATTGAAGATTGAGGATTGGGTATTGAGGGTTGAAGAACGAGGATAGAGGATTGAGGATTGAGGATTGGGGACTGAGGATTGAGGATTGAGGATTGAGGATTGAGGATTGAGGATTGAAGATTCAGTATTGAGGATTGAAGATTGAGATTTGAGGATTGAGTATTGAACATTGAGGACTGAGTGTTGAGGGTTGAGTGATGAGAATTGATGTTTGTGGATAGAGATTTGAAGATTGCAGATTGAGTATTGAGTATTGAAAACTGTGAATTGAGGATATTCTATTGAGGATTGAGGATTGACAACTGATTGTTGAGGACTGAGGGCTGAAGATTGAGGATTCAGGATTGAGGATTCAGAATTGAGGTTTGAGGACTGAGGATTGAGGATTGAAGATTGAGTATTGAGGATTGAAGATTGAGGATTGAGGTTGAGGATTGAGGATTGAGGATGAGGGCTGAGGGTTGAGGATAGAGGTTTGAGGACTGAGGTCTGAGGATTGAGTATAGAGAATTGAGGATTGAGGATTGAGCATTGAAGATTGAGGATTGGGTATTGAGGATTGAAGAATGAGGATTGAGGATTGAGGATTCAGGATTGAGGTTTGAGGACTTAGGATTGAGGATTGAATATTGAGTATTGAGGATTGAAGATTGAGGATTGAGGATTGTGGATGGAGGATTGAAGAGAGAGGACTGAGTGTTGAGGATTGAGTGTTGAGAATTGATGTTTGAGGGTTGAGATTTGATTATTGATTTTTGTGGATTGAGTATTGAACGATGAGTATTCAGGGTATTCTATTGAGTATTGAGAATTGAGGATTGATGGTTGAGTATTGAGGATTGACGGTTGAGGGTTGTGTGTTGAATATTGAGGATTGAGGATTGAGGACTGAGGATTGATGATTGCGGATTGAGTATTGAAAATTGAGTATTGAGGATTGAATATTGAGGTTTGAGGATTGAGGATTGAGGATTGAAGGTTGAGTATTGTGGACTGAAGATTGAGTATTGAGGATTGAAGATTGAGGATTGAGGTTGAGGATTGAGGATTGAGGATGAGGGCTGAGGGTTGAGGATAGAGGTTTGAGGACTGAGGTCTGAGGATTGAGTATAGAGAATTGAGGATTGAGGATTGAGCATTGAAGATTGAGGATTGGGTATTGAGGATTGAAGAATGAGGATTGAGGATTGAGGATTCAGGATTGAGGATTGATGGTTGAGGATTGACGATTGAGAATTGAGGATTGATGATTGAGTATTGAGGGTTGAAGATTGAGGATTGAGGATTGAGGATTGAGGATTGAGGATTGAAGATTGAGGTTTGGGGACTGAGTGTTGAGGGTTGTGTGATTAGAATTGATGTTTGTGGATAGATATTTGAAGATTGCAGATTGCGCATTGAGTATTGAAAACTGTGAATTGATGATATTCTATTGAGGATTGAGAATTGACAGCTGATTGTTGAGGACTGAGGGCTGAAGATTGAGGATTCAGGATTGAGAATTCAGAATTGAGGATTGATGACTGAGGACTGAGGATTGAAGATTGAGTATTGAGGATTGAAGTTTGAGGATTAAGGATTGAGGATTGGGGATTGAGGATCTAGGATTGAAGATTGATTACGGAGGATTCAATATTGAGGATTGAGGATTGAGGATTGAGGACTGAAGGTTGAGAATTGAGGATTGAAGATTGAGGGTTGAGGATTGAGATTTGAGAATTGAGGATGACGACTGAGGGTTGAGGATTGTGGTTTGAGGAGCGAGGATTGAGGATTGAGGATTGCGGGCTGAGGGTTGACGATTGAGTATTGAAGATTGAGGATTAATGACTGAGGACTGAGGATTGAGGATTGAAGATTGAGAATTGAGGATTGAAGGTTGAGGATTGAGGAATGAGGATTGAGGATTCAGGATCAGGGCTGAGGGTTTGAAGGTTGAGGTTTTAGGACTGAGGACTGAGGATTGAGTATTGAGAATTGAGGATTGAGGATTGAGGATTGAAGATTGAGGATTGGGTATTGAGGATTGAAGAATGAGGATTGAGGATTGAGGATTGAGGATTGAGGATTGAGGATTGAGGGTTGAAGGTTGAGGATTGGGGATTGGGGATTGACGATCGAGTATTGAGGATTGAGGATTGAGAATTGAGGATTGAGGATTGAATGTTGAGTATTCAGGATTGAAGATTGAGGATTGAGGGTTGAGGATTGAAGATTGAGGATTGAAGATTTAGTGTTGATGAGTGAAGATTGAGGATTGAGGATTGAGTGTTGAGGATTGAGGACGAGGACTGACGGTTGAGGGTTGAGGTTTGTGGATTGAGGATTGAGGATTGATGACTGGGGATTGAGGATTGAGGATTGAGCATTGAGGATTGAAGATTGAGGACTGGGGATTGAGGACTGAAGAATGAGGATTGAGGATTGAGGATTGATGATTGGGGATTGTAGATTGAGCATTCAGGATTGAAGATTGAGTATTGATGATTGAAGATTGAGGATTGAGGATTGAGTGTTGAGGACGAGGTCTGACGGTTGAGGATTGAGGTTTGAGGATTGAGGGTTGAGGACTGAGGACTGAGGATTGAGGATTGAGGATGGAGGATTGAAGAGAGAGGACTGAGTGTTGAGGATTGAGTGTTGAGAATTGATGTTTGAGGGTTGAGATTTGATTATTGATTTTTGTGGATTGAGTATTGAACGATGAGTATTCAGGGTACTCTATTGAGTATTGAGAATTGAGGATTGATGGTTGAGTATTGAGGATTGATGGTTGAGGGTTGTGTGTTGAATATTGAGGATCGAGTATTGAGGATTGAGGATTGAGGATTGAGGATTGAAGATTGAGTATTGAGGATTGAAGGTTGAGTATTGAGGATTGAGAATTGACGATTGAGGATTGAAGATTGAGGATTGGGGATTGAGGATTGACGATTGGGGATTGAGTATCCACGATTGAGAATTGAGGATTGATGATTGAAGATTGAGTATTGAGGATTGAAGATTGAGGATTGAGGATTGAGGATTGAGGACTGAAGACTGAGGATTGAGGATTGAGGATTGAGCATTGAGGATTGAGAATTGAAAATTGAGTATTGAGGATTGAAGGTTGAGGACTGAGGAATATGGGTTGAGGATTGAGGATGAGGGCTGAGGGTTGAGGATTGAGGATTGAGGATTGAATATTGAGGATTGGGGACTGTGTGTTGAGGGTTGAGTGATGAGAATTAATGTTTGTGGATAGAGATTTCAAGATTGCAGATTGAGTATCGAGTATTGAAAACTGTGAATTGAGGATATTCTATTGAGGATTGAGGATTGACAATTGACTGTCGAGGACTGAGGGCTGAAGATTGAGGATTCAGGATTGAGGATTCAGAATTGAGGTTTGAGGACTTAGGATTGAGGATTGAATATTGAGTATTGAGGATTGAAGATTGAGGATTGAGGATTGTGGATGGAGGATTGAAGAGAGAGGACTGAGTGTTGAGGATTGAGTGTTGAGAATTGATGTTTGAGGGTTGAGATTTGATTATTGATTTTTGTGGATTGAGTATTGAACGATGAGTATTCAGGGTATTCTATTGAGTATTGAGAATTGAGGATTGATGGTTGAGTATTGAGGATTGACGGTTGAGGGTTGTGTGTTGAATATTGAGGATTGAGGATTGAGGACTGAGGATTGATGATTGCGGATTGAGTATTGAAAATTGAGTATTGAGGATTGAATATTGAGGTTTGAGGATTGAGGATTGAGGATTGAAGGTTGAGTATTGTGGACTGAAGATTGAGGATTGAGGATTGACGATTGAGGATTGAGGATTGAGGTTTGAGGATTGACGATGAGGGCTGAGGGTTGAGGATTGAGGTTTGAGGTCTGAGGACTGAGGAGTGAGGATTGAGAATTGAGGATTGAGGATTGAGGATTGAAGATTGAGGATTGGGAATTGAGGATTGAAGAATGAGGATTGAGGATTGAGGATTGAGGATTGGGGACTGAGGATTGGATATTCAGGATTGAGGATTGAGGATTAAGGATTGAGGATTGAGGATTGAAGATTCAGTATTGAGGATCGAAGATTGAGAATTGAGGATTGAGGATTGAACATTGAGGACTGAGTGTTGAGGGTTGAGTGATGAGAATTGATGTTTCTGGATAGAGATTTGAAGATTGCTGATTGAGTATTGAGTATTGAAAACTGTGAATTGAGGATATTATACAGAGGATTGAGGACTGACAACTGGTTGTTGAGGACTGAGTGCTGAAGATTGAGGATTCAGGGTTGAGGATTCAGAATTGAGGTTTGAGGACTGAGGATTGAGGATTGAAGATTGAGTATTGAGGATTGAAGATTGAGGATTTAGGTTGAGGATTGAGGATTGAGGATGAGGGCTGAGGGTTGAGGATTGAGGTTTGAGGACTGAGGTCTGAGGATTGAGTATTGAGAATTGATGATAGAGGATAGAGGATTGAAGATTGAGGATTGGGTATTGAGGATTGAAGAATGAGGATTGAGGATTGAGGATCCAGGATTGAGGATTGAATATTGAGTATTGAGGATTGAAGACTGACGATTGAGGATTGAGGATTAAGGATTGAGGATTGAGAATTGAGGATTGATGATTGAGTATTGATGATCGAAGATTGAGCATTGAGGATTGAGAATTGAAAATTGAGTATTGAGGATTGAAGGTTGAGGACTGAGGAATATGGGTTGAGGATTGAGGATGAGGGCTGAGGGTTGAGGATTGAGGATTGAGGATTGAATATTGAGGATTGGGGACTGTGTGTTGAGGGTTGAGTGATGAGAATTAATGTTTGTGGATAGAGATTTCAAGATTGCAGATTGAGTATCGAGTATTGAAAACTGTGAATTGAGGATATTCTATTGAGGATTGAGGATTGACAATGGACTGTCGAGGACTGAGGGCTGAAGATTGAGGATTCAGGATTGAGGATTCAGAATTGAGGTTTGCGGACTTAGGATTGAGGATTGAATATTGAGTATTGAGGATTGAAGATTGAGGATTGAGGATTGAGGATGGAGGATTGAAGAGAGAGGACTGAGTGTTGAGGATTGAGTGTTGAGAATTGATGTTTGAGGGTTGAGATTTGATTATTGATTTTTGTGGATTGAGTATTGAACGATGAGTATTCAGGGTATTCTATTGAGTATTGAGAATTGAGGATTGATGGTTGAGTATTGAGGATTGACGGTTGAGGGTTGTGTGTTGAATATTGAGGATTGAGGATTGAGGACTGAGGATTGATGATTGCGGATTGAGTATTGAAAATTGAGTATTGAGGATTGAATATTGAGGTTTGAGGATTGAGGATTGAGGATTGAAGGTTGAGTATTGTGGACTGAAGATTGAGGATTGAGGATTGACGATTGAGGATTGAGGATTGAGGTTTGAGGATTGACGATGAGGACGAGGACTGAGGGTTGAGTATTGATATTTGAGGTCTGAGGATTGAGGATTGAGGTTTGAGGACTGAGGACTGAGGATTGAGGATTGAGAATTGAGGATTGAGGATTGAGGATTAAAGATTGAGGATTGGGTATTGGGGATTGAAGAATGAGGATTGAGGATTGAGAATTGAGGATTGAGGATTGAAGATTGACTATTGAGGATTGAGGATTGAGGAATGAGGATTGAGGATTGAGGATTGAGGGTTGAGGATTGAGGATTGAGGATTGAAGATTGATTATTGAGGATTGAAGATTGAGGATTGAGTATTGAGGAATGAGGATTGAGGATTGAAGATTGAGGATTGGGGACTGAGTGTTGAGGGTTGAGTGATGAGAATAAATGTTTGTGGATAGAGATGTGAATATTGCAGATTGAGTATCCAGTATTGAAAACTGTGAATTGAGGATATTCTATTGAGGATTGAGGATTGACAATTGATTGTCGAGGACTGAGGGCTGAAGATTGAGGATTCAGAATTGAGGATTCAGAATTGAGGTTTGAGGACTGAGGATTGAGGATTGAAGATTAAGTATTGAGGATTGAAGGTTGAGGATTGAGGATGGAGGATTGAAGAGAGAGGACTGAGTGTTGAGGATTGAGTGTTGAGAATTGATGTTTGAGGGCTGAGATTTGATTATTGATGTTTGTGGATTGAGTATTGAACGATGAGAATTCAGGGTATTCTATTGAGTATTGAGAATTGAGGATTGATGGTTGAGTATTGAGGATTGATGGTTGAGGGTTGTGTGTTGAATATTGAGGATTGAGAATTGAGGATTGAGGATTGAGGATTGAGGATTGAAGATTGAAGATTGAGTATTGAGGATTGAAGGTTGAGGATTGAGGATTGAGGATTGAGGATTGAAGATTGAGGATTGGGGATTGAGGATTGGCGATCGAGGATTGAGTATTGACGATTGAGAATTGAGGATTGAGGATTGAAGATTGAGTATTGAGGATTGAAGATTGAGGATTGAGGATTGAGGATTGAGCATTGAGGATTGAGGATTGAGGATGGAGCATTGAGGATTGAAGATTGAGGACTGGTAATTGAGGATTGAAAATTGAGGATTAAGGATTGAGGATTGGGGATTGAGGATCTAGGATTGAAAATTGATTATTGATTATTGAGGATTGAAGATTGAAGATTGAGGATTGAGGATTGAGAATTGAGAATTGAGGATAAGGACTGAGGGTTGAGGATTTAGGTTTGAGGAATGGGGATTGAGGATTGAGGATTGAGGATTGAAGATTGAGTATTGATGATTGAAGATTCAGGATTGAGGATTGAGGGTGAGGATTGAGGACGAGGACTGAAGGTTGAGGATTGTGGTTTGAGGATTGAGGATTGACGGTTGAGAATTGAGGATGAGGACTGAGGTTTGAGGATTGATGTTTAAGGAATGAGGATTGAGGGTTGAGGATTGAGGATTGAGGATTGAGGATTGAGTATTGAAGGTTGAGGATTGGTGACTGAGGATTGAGGATTGAGGATTGAGGATTGAGGATTGAAGAATGAGGATTGAGAGTTGAGGATTGAGGATTGAGGATTGAGATTTGATTATTGATTTTTGTGGATTGAGTATTGTACGATGCGAATTCAGGATATTCTGTTGAGTATTGAGAATTGAGAATTGATGGTTGAGAATTGAGTATTGATGGTTGAGCGTTGTGTGTTAAATGTTGAGGATTGAGGATTGAGGATTAAGGATTGAGGATTGAGGATTGAAGATTGAGTATTGATGATTGAAGATTGAGGATTGAGTATTGAGTGTAGAGGGTTGAGGGTTGAGGACGAGGACTGACGGTTGAGGATTGAGGTTTGAGGATTGACGGTTGAAGACTGAGGACTGAGGATTGAGGATAGAGGATGGAGCATTGAGGATTGAAGATTGAGGATTGGGGATTGAGGATTGAAGATTGAGGATTAACGATTGAGGATTGGGGATTGAGGATCTAGGAATGAAAATTGATTATTGAGGATTGAAGGTTGAGGTTTGAGGATTGAGGATTGAGATTTGAGAATTGAGTATGAGGACTGAGAGTTGAGGATTGAGGTTTGAGGAATGAGGATTGAGGATTGAGGATTGAGGATTGAGGATTGAGGATTGAGGATTGAGTATTGAAGATTGAGACTTGATGAATGAGGGTTGAGGATTGAGGATTGAGGATTGAGGATTGAGGATTGTAGATTGAGTATTGGGGACTGAAGGTTGAGGATTGAGGATTGAGAATTGAGGATGGAGGATGAGGGCTGAGGGTTGAGGATTGAGGTTTGAGTATTGAATCCTGAGAATTCAGGATATTCTATTGAGTATTGCGAATTGAGGATTGACGGTTGAGTATTGAGGACTGAAGGTTGAGAATTGAGGATTGAAGATTGAGGGTTGAGGATTGAGGATTGAGAATTGAGAATTGAGGATGACGACTGAGGGTTGAGGATTGTGGTTTGAGGAACGAGGGTTGAGGATTGAGGATTGAGGACTGAGGGTTGACGATTGAGTATTGAAGATTGAGGATTGATGACTGAGGATTGAGGATTGAGGATTGAAGATTGAGAATTGAGGGTTGAAGGTTGAGGATTGAGGAATGAGGGTTGAGGATTGAGGATGAGGGCTGAGGGTTTGAAGGTTGAGGTTTTAGGACTGAGGACTGAGGATTGAGGATTGAGAATTGAGGATTGAGGATTGAGGATTGAAGATTGAGGACTGCGTATTGAGGATTGAAGAATGAGGATTGAGGATTGAGGATTGAGTATTGAGGATTGAGGATGGAAGATTGAGTATTGATGAGTGAAGATTGAAGATTGATTATTGAGTGTTGAGGTTTGAGGACGAGGACTGAGGATTGAGGATTGAGGCTTGAGGATTGAGGATTGAGGATTGAAGATTGAGGATTGAGGATCGAGGATGAAGGTTGAAGGTTGAGGATTGAGGTTTGAGGACTGAGGACTGAGGATTGAGGGTTGAGGATTGAGGTTTGAGGACAGAGGATTGAGGATTGAGGATTGACGATTGATAATAGAGGATTGAGGATTGAAGATTTAGGATTGGATATTGAGGATTGAGGATTGGGGATTGAGGATCTAGTATTGGAGATTGATTATTTAGGATTGAAGATAGAGGGTTGAGGATTGAGGATTGAGGATTGAGAATTGAGACTTTAGTATGAGGGCTGAGGTTTGAGGATTGAGGTTTGAGGAATTAGGATTGAGGATTGAGGACTGAGGATTGAGGATTGAGGATTGAGTATTGAAGGTTGAGGATTGATGACTGAGGATTGAGGATTGAGGATTGAGGATTGAGGATTGAAGATTGAGTGTCGTTGATTGAGGGTTGAGGATTGAGTATTGAGTATTGAGGAATGAGGATGAGGGCTGAGGTTTGAGGTTTGAGGTTTGAGTATTGAATCCTGAGAATTCAGGATATTCTATTGAGTATTGAGAACTGAGGATTGATGGTTGAGTATTGAGGATTGCTGGTTGAGGGTTGTGTGTTGAATATTGAGGATTGAGGATTGAAGATTGAGGATTGTGGACTGAAGATTGAGTATTGAGGATTGAACTTTGAGGATTGAGGATTGAGGATTGAGAATTGACGATGAGGGCTGACGGTTAAGGGTTGAGGTTTGGGGACTGAGGACTGAGGATTGAGGATTGAGAACTGAGGATTGAAGATTGAGGATTGAGGATTGAAGATTGAGGACTGGGAATTGAGGATTGTGCATTGAGGATTGAGGATTGAGGATCGAGGATTGAGGATTGAGGATTGAAGATTGAATATTGATGGTTGAAGATTGAGGATTGAGGATTGAGGGTTGTGGATTGAGTACGAGGACTGAGGGTTGAGTATTGATGTTTGAGGTCTGAGGATTGAGGATTGAGGTTTGAGGGTTGAGAATTGAGAAATGAGGACGAGGACTGAGGGTTGAGGATTGAGGTTTGAGACACGAGGATTGAGGATTGAGAATTGAGGACTGAGGATTGACGATTGAGTATTGAAGATTGAGTATTGATGACTGAGTATTGAGGATTGAGGTATGATGATTGCGATTTGAGTATTGAAAATTGGGTATTGAGGATTGAATATTGAGGATTGAGGATTGAGGATTGAGGATTGAAGATTGAGTATTGAGGATTGAAGATTGAGGATTGAGGATTGACGATTGAGGATTGAGGATTGAGGTTTGAGGATTGAGGATGAGGGCTGAGGGTTGAGGATTGAGGTTTGAGGTCTGAGGACTGAGGATTGAGGATTGAGAATTGAGGGTTGAGGATTGAGGATTGAAGATTGAGGATTGGGTATTGAGGGATGAAGAACGAGGATTGAGGATTGAGGATTGAGGATTGGGGACTGAGGATTGAGGATTGAGGATTGAGGATTGAGGATTGAGGATTGAAGATTCAGTATTGAGGATTGAAGATTGAGATTTGAGGATTGAGTATTGAACATTGAGGACTGAGTGTTGAGGGTTGAGTGATGAGAATGGATGTTTGTGGATAGAGATTTGAAGATTGCAGATTGAGTATTGAGTATTGAAAACTGTGAATTGAGGATATTCTATTGAGGATTGAGGATTGACAACTGATTGTTGAGGACTGAGGGCTGAAGATTGAGGATTCAGGATTGAGGATTCAGAATTGAGGTTTGAGGACTGAGGATTGAGGATTGAAGATTTAGTATTGAGGATTGAAGATTGAGGATTGAGGTTGAGGATTGAGGATTGAGGATGAGGGCTGAGGGTTGAGGATAGAGGTTTGAGGACTGAGGTCTGAGGATTGAGTATAGACAATTGAGGATTGAGGATTGAGGATTGAAGATCGAGGATTGGCTATTGACGATTGAAGAATGAGGATTGAGGATTGAGGATTGAGGATTGAGGACTGAAGGTTGAGAATTGAGGATTGAAGATTGAGGGTTGAGGATTGAGGATTGAGGATTGAGAATTGAGAATTGAGTATGAGGACTGAGGTTTGAGGATTGAAGTTTGAGGAATGAGGATTGAGGATTGAGGACTGAGGATTGAGGATTGAGGATTGAGTATTGAAGGTTGAGGATTGATGACTGAGGATTGAGGATTGAGGATTGAGGATTGAGGATTGAAGGTTGAGTGTCGAGGATTGAGGGTTGAGGATTGAGGATTCAGGATTGAGAATTGAGAATTGAGTATGAGGACTGAGGTTTGAGGATTGAGGTTTGAGGAATGAGGATTGAGGATTGAGGACTGAGGATTGAGGATTGAGGATTGAGTATTGAAGGTTGAGGATTGATGACTGAGGATTGAGGATTGAGGATTGAGGATTGAGGATTGAAGGTTGAGTGTCGAGGATTGAGGGTTGAGGATTGAGGATTGAGTATTGAGGAATGAGGATGAGGGCTGAGGTTTGAGGTTTGAGGTTTGAGTATTGAATCCTGAGAATTCAGGATATTCTATTGAGTATTGAGAACTGAGGATTGATGGTTGAGTATTGAGGATTGATGGTTGAGGGTTGTGTGTTGAATATTGAGGTTTGAGTATTGAGGATTGAGGATTGAGGATTGAAGATTGAGTATTGAGGATTGAAAGTTGAGGATTGAGGATTGAGGATTGAGGATTCAGGACTGAGGACTGAGGATTGAGGATTGTGCATTGAGGATTGAAGGTTGAGGAATGGGGATTGAGGATTGAAGATTGAGGATTAAGGATTAAGGATTGGGGATTGGGGATCTAGGATTGGAGATTGATTATTGAGGATTGAAGATTGAGGGTTGAGGATTGAGGGTTGAGAATTGAGAATTGAGGATGGGGACTGAGGGTTGAGGATTGAGGTTTGAGGAAAGAGGATTGAGGGTTGAGGATTGAGGGCTGAGGTTTGACGATTGGGTATTGAAGATTGAGGATTGATGACTGAGGATTGAGGATTGAGGATTGATGACTGCGGATTGAGGATTGAAGATTGAGTATTGAGGATTGAATATTGAGGATTGAGGATTGAGGGTTGAGGATTGAAGATTGAGAATTGAGGATTGAGGATTGAAGATTGAGTATTGGGAATTGAAGATTGAGGATAGAGGATTGAAGATTGAGGATTGGGTATTGAGGATTGAAGAATGAGGATTGAGGATTGAGGATCCAGGATTGAGGATTGAATATTGAGTATTGAGGATTGAAGACTGACGATTGAGGATTGAGGATTAAGGATTGAGGATTGAGAATTGAGGATTGATGATTGAGTATTGATGATCGAAGATTGAGCATTGAGGATTGAGAATTGAAAATTGAGTATTGAGGATTGAAGGTTGAGGACTGAGGAATATGGGTTGAGGATTGAGGATGAGGGCTGAGGGTTGAGGATTGAGGATTGAGGATTGAATATTGAGGATTGGGGACTGTGTGTTGAGGGTTGAGTGATGAGAATTAATGTTTGTGGATAGAGATTTCAAGATTGCAGATTGAGTATCGAGTATTGAAAACTGTGAATTGAGGATATTCTATTGAGGATTGAGGATTGACAATGGACTGTCGAGGACTGAGGGCTGAAGATTGAGGATTCAGGATTGAGGATTCAGAATTGAGGTTTGAGGACTTAGGATTGAGGATTGAATATTGAGTATTGAGGATTGAAGATTGAGGATTGAGGATTGAGGATGGAGGATTGAAGAGAGAGGACTGAGTGTTGAGGATTGAGTGTTGAGAATTGATGTTTGAGGGTTGAGATTTGATTATTGATTTTTGTGGATTGAGTATTGAACGATGAGTATTCAGGGTATTCTATTGAGTATTGAGAATTGAGGATTGATGGTTGAGTATTGAGGATTGACGGTTGAGGGTTGTGTGTTGAATATTGAGGATTGAGGATTGAGGACTGAGGATTGATGATTGCGGATTGAGTATTGAAAATTGAGTATTGAGGATTGAATATTGAGGTTTGAGGATTGAGGATTGAGGATTGAAGGTTGAGTATTGTGGACTGAAGATTGAGGATTGAGGATTGACGATTGAGGATTGAGGATTGAGGTTTGAGGATTGACGATGAGGACGAGGACTGAGGGTTGAGTATTGATATTTGAGGTCTGAGGATTGAGGTTTGAGGAATGAGGATTGAGGATTGAGGATTGAGGATTGAAGATTGAGTATTGATGATTGAAGATTGAGGATTGAGGATTGAGGGTTGAGGATTGAGGACGAGGACAGACAGTTGAGGGTTGTGGTTTGAGGATTGAGGGTTGAGGATTGAGAATTGAGGATGAGGACTGAGGTTTGAGGATTGAGGTGTGAGGAATGAGGACTGAGGATTGAGGATTGAGGATTGAGGATTGAGGATTGAGTATCGAAGGTTGAGGATTGATGACTGAGGGTGGAGGATTGCGGATTGAAGATTGAGGATTGAGGATTGTGGGTTGAAGGTTGAGTGTGGAGGATTGAAGGTTGAGGATTGACGATTGAGGATTGAGGATTGAGGATGATTGCTGAGGTTTGAGGTTTGAGGTTTGAGTATTGAATCCTGAGAATTCAGGATGTTCTATTGAGTATTGAGAATTGAGGACTGATTCTTTAGTATTGGGGATTCAGGATTGAGGATTGAGGATTGAGTATTGAAGATTGAGGATTGATGATTGAGGATTTAGGATTGAGGATTACGGATTGAGGATTGAGGATTGAGGACTGAGGATTGAGGATTGAGGATTGAGCATTGAGGATTGAAGATTGAGGACTGGGTATTGAGGATTGAAGATTGAGGATTAAGGATTGAGGATTGGGGACTGGGGATCTAGGATTGGAGATTGATTATTGAGGATTGAAGATAGAGGGTTGAGGATTGATGGTTGAGAATTGAGAATTGTGGATGGGGACTGAGGGTTGAGGATTGAGGTTTGAGATACGAGGATTGAGGTTTGAGATACGAGGATTGAGGATCGAGGATTGTGGACTGAGGATTGAGCGACTGAGTATTGAAGATTGAGGATTGATGACTGAGGATTGTGGATTGAGGATTGATGATTGCGGATTGAGGATTGAATATTGAGTATTGAGGATTGAATATTGAGGATTGAGGATTGAGGGTTGAGGATTGAAGATTGAGAATTGACGATTGAGGATCGAAGATTGAGTATTGAGGATTGAAGATTGAGGATTGAGGATTGAGGTTTGAATATTAAGGACTGAGTGTTGAGGATTGAGAGATGAGAATTGATGTTTGTGGATGGAGATTTGAAGATTGAGGATTGAGTATTGATGATTGAGGATTGAGTATTGAGGATTGAAGATTGAGTATTGAGGATTGAAGATTGAGGATTGAGGATTGAGGATTGAAGATTGAGAATTGACGATTGAGGATTGAAGATTGAGTATTGAGGATTGAAGATTGAGGATTGAGGGTTGAGGTTTGTATATTAAGGACTGAGTGTTGAGGATTGAGAGATGAGGATTGATGTTTGTGGATGGAGATTTGAAGATTGAAGATTGAGGATTGAGTATTGATGATTGAGGATTGAGTATTGAGGATTGAGGATTAAAGATTGAGGATTGGGTATTGAGGATTGAAGAATGAGGATTGAGGATTGAGTATTGAGGATTGAGGATTGAAGATTGAGTATTGAGGATTGAAGATTGAGGATTTAGGTTGAGGATTGAGGATTGAGGATGAGGGCTGAGGGTTGAGGATTGAGGTTTGAGGACTGAGGTCTGAGGATTGAGTATTGAGAATTGATGATAGAGGATAGAGGATTGAAGATTGAGGATTGGGTATTGAGGATTGAAGAATGAGGATTGAGGATTGAGGATCCAGGATTGAGGATTGAATATTGAGTATTGAGGATTGAAGACTGACGATTGAGGATTGAGGATTGAGGATTGAGGATTGAGAATTGAGGATTGATGATTGAGTATTGATGATCGAAGATTGAGCATTGAGGATTGAGAATTGAAAATTGAGTATTGAGGATTGAAGGTTGAGGACTGAGGAATATGGGTTGAGGATTGAGGATGAGGGCTGAGGGTTGAGGATTGAGGATTGAGGATTGAATATTGAGGATTGGGGACTGTGTGTTGAGGGTTGAGTGATGAGAATTAATGTTTGTGGATAGAGATTTCAAGATTGCAGATTGAGTATCGAGTATTGAAAACTGTGAATTGAGGATATTCTATTGAGGATTGAGGATTGACAATGGACTGTCGAGGACTGAGGGCTGAAGATTGAGGATTCAGGATTGAGGATTCAGAATTGAGGTTTGAGGACTTAGGATTGAGGATTGAATATTGAGTATTGAGGATTGAAGATTGAGGATTGAGGATTGAGGATGGAGGATTGAAGAGAGAGGACTGAGTGTTGAGGATTGAGTGTTGAGAATTGATGTTTGAGGGTTGAGATTTGATTATTGATTTTTGTGGATTGAGTATTGAACGATGAGTATTCAGGGTATTCTATTGAGTATTGAGAATTGAGGATTGATGGTTGAGTATTGAGGATTGACGGTTGAGGGTTGTGTGTTGAATATTGAGGATTGAGGATTGAGGACTGAGGATTGATGATTGCGGATTGAGTATTGAAAATTGAGTATTGAGGATTGAATATTGAGGTTTGAGGATTGAGGATTGAGGATTGAAGGTTGAGTATTGTGGACTGAAGATTGAGGATTGAGGATTGACGATTGAGGATTGAGGATTGAGGTTTGAGGATTGACGATGAGGACGAGGACTGAGGGTTGAGTATTGATATTTGAGGTCTGAGGATTGAGGTTTGAGGAATGAGGATTGAGGATTGAGGATTGAGGATTGAAGATTGAGTATTGATGATTGAAGATTGAGGATTGAGGATTGAGGGTTGAGGATTGAGGACGAGGACAGACAGTTGAGGGTTGTGGTTTGAGGATTGAGGGTTGAGGATTGAGAATTGAGGATGAGGACTGAGGTTTGAGGATTGAGGTGTGAGGAATGAGGACTGAGGATTGAGGATTGAGGATTGAGGATTGAGGATTGAGTATCGAAGGTTGAGGATTGATGACTGAGGGTGGAGGATTGCGGATTGAAGATTGAGGATTGAGGATTGTGGGTTGAAGGTTGAGTGTGGAGGATTGAAGGTTGAGGATTGACGATTGAGGATTGAGGATTGAGGATGATGGCTGAGGTTTGAGGTTTGAGGTTTGAGTATTGAATCCTGAGAATTCAGGATGTTCTATTGAGTATTGAGAATTGAGGATTGATTCTTTAGTATTGGGGATTCAGGATTGAGGATTGAGGATTGAGTATTGAAGATTGAGGATTGATGATTGAGGATTTAGGATTGAGGATTACGGATTGAGGATTGAGGATTGAGGACTGAGGATTGAGGATTGAGGATTGAGCATTGAGGATTGAAGATTGAGGACTGGGTATTGAGGATTGAAGATTGAGGATTAAGGATTGAGGATTGGGGACTGGGGATCTAGGATTGGAGATTGATTATTGAGGATTGAAGATAGAGGGTTGAGGATTGATGGTTGAGAATTGAGAATTGTGGATGGGGACTGAGGGTTGAGGATTGAGGTTTGAGATACGAGGATTGAGGTTTGAGATACGAGGATTGAGGATCGAGGATTGTGGACTGAGGATTGACGACTGAGTATTGAAGATTGAGGATTGATGACTGAGGATTGTGGATTGAGGATTGATGATTGCGGATTGAGGATTGAATATTGAGTATTGAGGATTGAATATTGAGGATTGAGGATTGAGGGTTGAGGATTGAAGATTGAGAATTGACGATTGAGGATCGAAGATTGAGTATTGAGGATTGAAGATTGAGGATTGAGGATTGAGGTTTGAATATTAAGGACTGAGTGTTGAGGATTGAGAGATGAGAATTGATGTTTGCGGATGGAGATTTGAAGATTGAGGATTGAGTATTGATGATTGAGGATTGAGTATTGAGGATTGAAGATTGAGTATTGAGGATTGAAGATTGAGGATTGAGGATTGAGGATTGAAGATTGAGAATTGACGATTGAGGATTGAAGATTGAGTATTGAGGATTGAAGATTGAGGATTGAGGGTTGAGGTTTGTATATTAAGGACTGAGTGTTGAGGATTGAGAGATGAGGATTGATGTTTGTGGATGGAGATTTGAAGATTGAAGATTGAGGATTGAGTATTGATGATTGAGGATTGAGTATTGAGGATTGAGGATTAAAGATTGAGGATTGGGTATTGAGGATTGAAGAATGAGGATTGAGGATTGAGTATTGAGGATTGAGGATTGAAGATTGAGTATTGAGGATTGAAGGTTGAGGATTGAGGATTGAGGATTGAGGATTGAGGATTGAAGATTGAGGATTGGGGACTGAGTGTTGAGGGTTGAGTGATGAGAATTGATGTTTGTGGATGGAGATTTGAAGATTGAAGATTGAGGATTAAGGATTGAGGATTGGGGATTCAGGATCTAGGATTGAAAATTGATAATATGGGATTGAAGATTGAGGATTGAGGATTGAGGATTGAGAATTGAGAATTGAGGATAAGGACTGAGGGTTGAGGATTGAAGATTGATTATTGAGGATTGAGGATTGAGGATTGAGGATTGAGGAATGAGGGTAGAGGATAGAGGATTGAAGATTGAGGATTGGGGACTGAGTGTTGAGTGTTGAGTGTGAGGATTGATGTTTGTGGATAGAGATTCGAAGATTGCAGATTGAGAATTTAGTATTGAAAACTGTGAATTGATGATATTCTATTGAGGATTGAGGATTGACAACTGATTGTTGAGGTCTGAAGTCTGAAGGTTGAGTACTGAGGATTGAGGTTTCAGGATTGAGGTTTGCGGACTGAGGATTGAGGATTAAGGATTGACGCTTGACGATTGAGGATTGAGGTTTGAAGATTGAGGATTGAGGATCCAGGATGAGGGCTGAAGGTTGAGGATTGAGGATTGAGGGCTGAGGACTGAGGATTGAGGGTTGAGAATTAAGGATTGAGGATCGAGGATTGAAGATTGAGGTTTGGGTATTGAGGATTGCAGAATGAGGATTGAGGATTGAGTATTGAGGATTGAGGATTGAAGATTGAGGATTGAGGATTGAAGACTGACGATTGAGGATTGAGGATTGAGGGTTGAGGATTTAGGATTGAGAATTGAGGATTGAGGATTGAAGATTGAGGATTGGGTATTGATGATTGAAGAATGAGGACTGAGGATTGAGGATTGGGGATTGAGGATTGAAGATTGAGTGTTGAGGATTGAGGGTTGAGGTTTGAGGATTGAGTATTGAGGATTGAGGATGAGGGCTGAGGTTTGAGGTTTGAGTTTTGAGTATTGAATCCTGAGAATTCAGGATATTCTATTGAGTATTGAGAATTGACGATTGATGGTTGAGCATTGAGGATTGAGGATTGAGGATTGAGGATTGAGTATTGAAGATTGAGGATTGATGATTGAGTATTGAGGATTGAAGATTGAGGATTGAGGATTGAGGATTGAATATTAAGGACTGAGTGTTGAGGATTGAGAGATGAGAATTGATGTTTGTGGATGGAGATTTGAAGATTGAAGATTGAGGATTGAAGATTGAGTATTGATGATTGAAGATTCAGGATTGAGGATTGAGGGTGAGGATTGAGGACGAGGACTGAAGGTTGAGGATTGTGGTTTGAGGATTGAGGATTGACGGTTGAGAATTGAGGATGAGGACTGAGGTTTGAGGATTGATGTTTAAGGAATGAGGATTGAGGGTTGAGGATTGAGGATTGAGGATTGAGGATTGAGTATTGAAGGTTGAGGATTGGTGACTGAGGATTGAGGATTGAGGATTGAGGATTGAGGATTGAAGAATGAGGATTGAGAGTTGAGGATTGAGGATTGAGGATTGAGATTTGATTATTGATTTTTGTGGATTGAGTATTGTACGATGCGAATTCAGGATATTCTGTTGAGTATTGAGAATTGAGAATTGATGGTTGAGAATTGAGTATTGATGGTTGAGCGTTGTGTGTTAAATGTTGAGGATTGAGGATTGAGGATTAAGGATTGAGGATTGAGGATTGAAGATTGAGTATTGATGATTGAAGATTGAGGATTGAGTATTGAGTGTAGAGGGTTGAGGGTTGAGGACGAGGACTGACGGTTGAGGATTGAGGTTTGAGGATTGACGGTTGAAGACTGAGGACTGAGGATTGAGGATAGAGGATGGAGCATTGAGGATTGAAGATTGAGGATTGGGGATTGAGGATTGAAGATTGAGGATTAACGATTGAGGATTGGGGATTGAGGATCTAGGAATGAAAATTGATTATTGAGGATTGAAGGTTGAGGTTTGAGGATTGAGGATTGAGATTTGAGAATTGAGTATGAGGACTGAGAGTTGAGGATTGAGGTTTGAGGAATGAGGATTGAGGATTGAGGATTGAGGATTGAGGATTGAGGATTGAGGATTGAGTATTGAAGATTGAGACTTGATGAATGAGGGTTGAGGATTGAGGATTGAGGATTGAGGATTGAGGATTGTAGATTGAGTATTGGGGACTGAAGGTTGAGGATTGAGGATTGAGAATTGAGGATGGAGGATGAGGGCTGAGGGTTGAGGATTGAGGTTTGAGTATTGAATCCTGAGAATTCAGGATATTCTATTGAGTATTGCGAATTGAGGATTGACGGTTGAGTATTGAGGACTGAAGGTTGAGAATTGAGGATTGAAGATTGAGGGTTGAGGATTGAGGATTGAGAATTGAGAATTGAGGATGACGACTGAGGGTTGAGGATTGTGGTTTGAGGAACGAGGGTTGAGGATTGAGGATTGAGGACTGAGGGTTGACGATTGAGTATTGAAGATTGAGGATTGATGACTGAGGATTGAGGATTGAGGATTGAAGATTGAGAATTGAGGGTTGAAGGTTGAGGATTGAGGAATGAGGGTTGAGGATTGAGGATGAGGGCTGAGGGTTTGAAGGTTGAGGTTTTAGGACTGAGGACTGAGGATTGAGGATTGAGAATTGAGGATTGAGGATTGAGGATTGAAGATTGAGGACTGCGTATTGAGGATTGAAGAATGAGGATTGAGGATTGAGGATTGAGTATTGAGGATTGAGGATGGAAGATTGAGTATTGATGAGTGAAGATTGAAGATTGATTATTGAGTGTTGAGGTTTGAGGACGAGGACTGAGGATTGAGGATTGAGGCTTGAGGATTGAGGATTGAGGATTGAAGATTGAGGATTGAGGATCGAGGATGAAGGCTGAAGGTTGAGGATTGAGGTTTGAGGACTGAGGACTGAGGATTGAGGGTTGAGGATTGAGGTTTGAGGACAGAGGATTGAGGATTGAGGATTGACGATTGATAATAGAGGATTGAGGATTGAAGATTTAGGATTGGATATTGAGGATTGAGGATTGGGGATTGAGGATCTAGTATTGGAGATTGATTATTTAGGATTGAAGATAGAGGGTTGAGGATTGAGGATTGAGGATTGAGAATTGAGACTTTAGTATGAGGGCTGAGGTTTGAGGATTGAGGTTTGAGGAATTAGGATTGAGGATTGAGGACTGAGGATTGAGGATTGAGGATTGAGTATTGAAGGTTGAGGATTGATGACTGAGGATTGAGGATTGAGGATTGAGGATTGAGGATTGAAGATTGAGTGTCGTTGATTGAGGGTTGAGGATTGAGTATTGAGTATTGAGGAATGAGGATGAGGGCTGAGGTTTGAGGTTTGAGGTTTGAGTATTGAATCCTGAGAATTCAGGATATTCTATTGAGTATTGAGAACTGAGGATTGATGGTTGAGTATTGAGGATTGCTGGTTGAGGGTTGTGTGTTGAATATTGAGGATTGAGGATTGAAGATTGAGGATTGTGGACTGAAGATTGAGTATTGAGGATTGAACTTTGAGGATTGAGGATTGAGGATTGAGAATTGACGATGAGGGCTGACGGTTAAGGGTTGAGGTTTGGGGACTGAGGACTGAGGATTGAGGATTGAGAACTGAGGATTGAAGATTGAGGATTGAGGATTGAAGATTGAGGACTGGGAATTGAGGATTGTGCATTGAGGATTGAGGATTGAGGATCGAGGATTGAGGATTGAGGATTGAAGATTGAATATTGATGGTTGAAGATTGAGGATTGAGGATTGAGGGTTGTGGATTGAGTACGAGGACTGAGGGTTGAGTATTGATGTTTGAGGTCTGAGGATTGAGGATTGAGGTTTGAGGGTTGAGAATTGAGAAATGAGGACGAGGACTGAGGGTTGAGGATTGAGGTTTGAGACACGAGGATTGAGGATTGAGAATTGAGGACTGAGGATTGACGATTGAGTATTGAAGATTGAGTATTGATGACTGAGTATTGAGGATTGAGGTATGATGATTGCGATTTGAGTATTGAAAATTGGGTATTGAGGATTGAATATTGAGGATTGAGGATTGAGGATTGAGGATTGAAGATTGAGTATTGAGGATTGAAGATTGAGGATTGAGGATTGACGATTGAGGATTGAGGATTGAGGTTTGAGGATTGAGGATGAGGGCTGAGGGTTGAGGATTGAGGTTTGAGGTCTGAGGACTGAGGATTGAGGATTGAGAATTGAGGGTTGAGGATTGAGGATTGAAGATTGAGGATTGGGTATTGAGGGATGAAGAACGAGGATTGAGGATTGAGGATTGAGGATTGGGGACTGAGGATTGAGGATTGAGGATTGAGGATTGAGGATTGAGGATTGAAGATTCAGTATTGAGGATTGAAGATTGAGATTTGAGGATTGAGTATTGAACATTGAGGACTGAGTGTTGATGGTTGAGTGATGAGAATGGATGTTTGTGGATAGAGATTTGAAGATTGCAGATTGAGTATTGAGTATTGAAAACTGTGAATTGAGGATATTCTATTGAGGATTGAGGATTGACAACTGATTGTTGAGGACTGAGGGCTGAAGATTGAGGATTCAGGATTGAGGATTCAGAATTGAGGTTTGAGGACTGAGGATTGAGGATTGAAGATTTAGTATTGAGGATTGAAGATTGAGGATTGAGGTTGAGGATTGAGGATTGAGGATGAGGGCTGAGGGTTGAGGATAGAGGTTTGAGGACTGAGGTCTGAGGATTGAGTATAGAGAATTGAGGATTGAGGATTGAGGATTGAAGATCGAGGATTGGCTATTGACGATTGAAGAATGAGGATTGAGGATTGAGGATTGAGGATTGAGGACTGAAGGTTGAGAATTGAGGATTGAAGATTGAGGGTTGAGGATTGAGGATTGAGGATTGAGAATTGAGAATTGAGTATGAGGACTGAGGTTTGAGGATTGAAGTTTGAGGAATGAGGATTGAGGATTGAGGACTGAGGATTGAGGATTGAGGATTGAGTATTGAAGGTTGAGGATTGATGACTGAGGATTGAGGATTGAGGATTGAGGATTGAGGATTGAAGGTTGAGTGTCGAGGATTGAGGGTTGAGGATTGAGGATTCAGGATTGAGAATTGAGAATTGAGTATGAGGACTGAGGTTTGAGGATTGAGGTTTGAGGAATGAGGATTGAGGATTGAGGACTGAGGATTGAGGATTGAGGATTGAGTATTGAAGGTTGAGGATTGATGACTGAGGATTGAGGATTGAGGATTGAGGATTGAGGATTGAAGGTTGAGTGTCGAGGATTGAGGGTTGAGGATTGAGGATTGAGTATTGAGGAATGAGGATGAGGGCTGAGGTTTGAGGTTTGAGGTTTGAGTATTGAATCCTGAGAATTCAGGATATTCTATTGAGTATTGAGAACTGAGGATTGATGGTTGAGTATTGAGGATTGATGGTTGAGGGTTGTGTGTTGAATATTGAGGTTTGAGTATTGAGGATTGAGGATTGAGGATTGAAGATTGAGTATTGAGGATTGAAAGTTGAGGATTGAGGATTGAGGATTGAGGATTCAGGACTGAGGACTGAGGATTGAGGATTGTGCATTGAGGATTGAAGGTTGAGGAATGGGGATTGAGGATTGAAGATTGAGGATTAAGGATTAAGGATTGGGGATTGGGGATCTAGGATTGGAGATTGATTATTGAGGATTGAAGATTGAGGGTTGAGGATTGAGGGTTGAGAATTGAGAATTGAGGATGGGGACTGAGGGTTGAGGATTGAGGTTTGAGGAAAGAGGATTGAGGGTTGAGGATTGAGGGCTGAGGTTTGACGATTGGGTATTGAAGATTGAGGATTGATGACTGAGGATTGAGGATTGAGGATTGATGACTGCGGATTGAGGATTGAAGATTGAGTATTGAGGATTGAATATTGAGGATTGAGGATTGAGGGTTGAGGATTGAAGATTGAGAATTGAGGATTGAGGATTGAAGATTGAGTATTGGGAATTGAAGATTGAGGATTGAGTATTGAGTATTGAAGGTTGAGGATTGATGACTGAGGATTGAGGATTGAGGATTGAGGATTGAGGGTTGAAGGTTGAGTGTCGAGGATTGAGGGTTGAGGATTGAGGATTGAGTATTGAGGAATGAGGATGAGGGCTGAGGTTTGAGGTTTGAGGTTTGAGTATTGAATCCTGAGAATGCAGGATATTCTGTTGAGTATTGAGAACTGAGGATTGATGGTTGAGGGTTGTGTGTTGAATATTGAGGTTTGAGGATTGAGGATTGAGGTTTGAGCATTGAGAATTGAGAAATGAGGACGAGGACTGAGGGTTGAGGATTGAGGTTTGAGACACGAGGATTGAGGATTGAGAATTGAGGACTGAGGATTGACGATTGAGTATTGAAGATTGAGTATTGATGACTGAGGATTGAGGATTGAGGTATGATGATTGCGATTTGAGTATTGAAAATTGGGTATTGAGGATTGAATATTGAGGATTGAGGATTGAGGATTGTGGATTGAAGATTGAGTATTGAGGATTGAAGATTGAGGATTGAGGATTGACGATTGAGGATTGAGGATTGAGGTTTGAGGATTGAGGATGAGGGCTGAGGGTTGAGGATTGAGGTTTGAGGTCTGAGGACTGAGGATTGAGGATTGAGAGTTGAGGGTTGAGGATTGAGGATTGAAGATTGAGGATTGGGTATTGAGGGTTGAAGAACGAGGATAGAGGATTGAGGATTGAGGATTGGGGACTGAGGATTGAGGATTGAGGATTGAGGATTGAGGATTGAGGATTGAAGATTCAGTATTGAGGATTGAAGATTGAGATTTGAGGATTGAGTATTGAACATTGAGGACTGAGTGTTGAGGGTTGAGTGATGAGAATTGATGTTTGTGGATAGAGATTTGAAGATTGCAGATTGAGTATTGAGTATTGAAAACTGTGAATTGAGGATATTCTATTGAGGATTGAGGATTGACAACTGATTGTTGAGGACTGAGGGCTGAAGATTGAGGATTCAGGATTGAGGATTCAGAATTGAGGTTTGAGGACTGAGGATTGAGGATTGAAGATTGAGTATTGAGGATTGAAGATTGAGGATTGAGGTTGAGGATTGAGGATTGAGGATGAGGGCTGAGGGTTGAGGATAGAGGTTTGAGGACTGAGGTCTGAGGATTGAGTATAGAGAATTGAGGATTGAGGATTGAGCATTGAAGATTGAGGATTGGGTATTGAGGATTGAAGAATGAGGATTGAGGATTGAGGATTCAGGATTGAGGATTGATGGTTGAGGATTGACGATTGAGAATTGAGGATTGATGATTGAGTATTGAGGGTTGAAGATTGAGGATTGAGGATTGAGGATTGAGGATTGAGGATTGAAGATTGAGGTTTGGGGACTGAGTGTTGAGGGTTGTGTGATTAGAATTGATGTTTGTGGATAGATATTTGAAGATTGCAGATTGCGCATTGAGTATTGAAAACTGTGAATTGATGATATTCTATTGAGGATTGAGAATTGACAGCTGATTGTTGAGGACTGAGGGCTGAAGATTGAGGATTCAGGATTGAGAATTCAGAATTGAGGATTGATGACTGAGGACTGAGGATTGAAGATTGAGTATTGAGGATTGAAGTTTGAGGATTAAGGATTGAGGATTGGGGATTGAGGATCTAGGATTGAAGATTGATTACGGAGGATTCAATATTGAGGATTGAGGATTGAGGATTGAGGACTGAAGGTTGAGAATTGAGGATTGAAGATTGAGGGTTGAGGATTGAGATTTGAGAATTGAGGATGACGACTGAGGGTTGAGGATTGTGGTTTGAGGAGCGAGGATTGAGGATTGAGGATTGCGGGCTGAGGGTTGACGATTGAGTATTGAAGATTGAGGATTAATGACTGAGGACTGAGGATTGAGGATTGAAGATTGAGAATTGAGGATTGAAGGTTGAGGATTGAGGAATGAGGATTGAGGATTCAGGATCAGGGCTGAGGGTTTGAAGGATGAGGTTTTAGGACTGAGGACTGAGGATTGAGTATTGAGAATTGAGGATTGAGGATTGAGGATTGAAGATTGAGGATTGGGTATTGAGGATTGAAGAATGAGGATTGAGGATTGAGGATTGAGGATTGAGGATTGAGGATTGAGGGTTGAAGGTTGAGGATTGGGGATTGGGGATTGACGATCGAGTATTGAGGATTGAGGATTGAGAATTGAGGATTGAGGATTGAATGTTGAGTATTCAGGATTGAAGATTGAGGATTGAGGGTTGAGGATTGAAGATTGAGGATTGAAGATTTAGTGTTGATGAGTGAAGATTGAGGATTGAGGATTGAGTGTTGAGGATTGAGGACGAGGACTGACGGTTGAGGGTTGAGGTTTGTGGATTGAGGATTGAGGATTGATGACTGGGGATTGAGGATTGAGGATTGAGCATTGAGGATTGAAGATTGAGGACTGGGGATTGAGGACTGAAGAATGAGGATTGAGGATTGAGGATTGATGATTGGGGATTGTAGATTGAGCATTCAGGATTGAAGATTGAGTATTGATGATTGAAGATTGAGGATTGAGGATTGAGTGTTGAGGACGAGGTCTGACGGTTGAGGATTGAGGTTTGAGGATTGAGGGTTGAGGACTGAGGACTGAGGATTGAGGATTGAGGATGGAGGATTGAAGAGAGAGGACTGAGTGTTGAGGATTGAGTGTTGAGAATTGATGTTTGAGGGTTGAGATTTGATTATTGATTTTTGTGGATTGAGTATTGAACGATGAGTATTCAGGGTACTCTATTGAGTATTGAGAATTGAGGATTGATGGTTGAGTATTGAGGATTGATGGTTGAGGGTTGTGTGTTGAATATTGAGGATCGAGTATTGAGGATTGAGGATTGAGGATTGAGGATTGAAGATTGAGTATTGAGGATTGAAGGTTGAGTATTGAGGATTGAGAATTGACGATTGAGGATTGAAGATTGAGGATTGGGGATTGAGGATTGACGATTGGGGATTGAGTATCCACGATTGAGAATTGAGGATTGATGATTGAAGATTGAGTATTGAGGATTGAAGATTGAGGATTGAGGATTGAGGATTGAGGACTGAAGACTGAGGATTGAGGATTGAGGATTGAGCATTGAGGATTGAGAATTGAAAATTGAGTATTGAGGATTGAAGGTTGAGGACTGAGGAATATGGGTTGAGGATTGAGGATGAGGGCTGAGGGTTGAGGATTGAGGATTGAGGATTGAATATTGAGGATTGGGGACTGTGTGTTGAGGGTTGAGTGATGAGAATTAATGTTTGTGGATAGAGATTTCAAGATTGCAGATTGAGTATCGAGTATTGAAAACTGTGAATTGAGGATATTCTATTGAGGATTGAGGATTGACAATTGACTGTCGAGGACTGAGGGCTGAAGATTGAGGATTCAGGATTGAGGATTCAGAATTGAGGTTTGAGGACTTAGGATTGAGGATTGAATATTGAGTATTGAGGATTGAAGATTGAGGATTGAGGATTGAGGATGGAGGATTGAAGAGAGAGGACTGAGTGTTGAGGATTGAGTGTTGAGAATTGATGTTTGAGGGTTGAGATTTGATTATTGATTTTTGTGGATTGAGTATTGAACGATGAGTATTCAGGGTATTCTATTGAGTATTGAGAATTGAGGATTGATGGTTGAGTATTGAGGATTGACGGTTGAGGGTTGTGTGTTGAATATTGAGGATTGAGGATTGAGGACTGAGGATTGATGATTGCGGATTGAGTATTGAAAATTGAGTATTGAGGATTGAATATTGAGGTTTGAGGATTGAGGATTGAGGATTGAAGGTTGAGTATTGTGGACTGAAGAGTGAGGATTGAGGATTGACGATTGAGGATTGAGGATTGAGGTTTGAGGATTGACGATGAGGGCTGAGGGTTGAGGATTGAGGTTTGAGGTCTGAGGACTGAGGAGTGAGGATTGAGAATTGAGGATTGAGGATTGAGGATTGAAGATTGAGGATTGGGAATTGAGGATTGAAGAATGAGGATTGAGGATTGAGGATTGAGGATTGGGGACTGAGGATTGGATATTCAGGATTGAGGATTGAGGATTAAGGATTGAGGATTGAGGATTGAAGATTCAGTATTGAGGATCGAAGATTGAGAATTGAGGATTGAGGATTGAACATTGAGGACTGAGTGTTGAGGGTTGAGTGATGAGAATTGATGTTTCTGGATAGAGATTTGAAGATTGCTGATTGAGTATTGAGTATTGAAAACTGTGAATTGAGGATATTATACAGAGGATTGAGGACTGACAACTGGTTGTTGAGGACTGAGTGCTGAAGATTGAGGATTCAGTGTTGAGGATTCAGAATTGAGGTTTGAGGACTGAGGATTGAGGATTGAAGATTGAGTATTGAGGATTGAAGATTGAGGATTTAGGTTGAGGATTGAGGATTGAGGATGAGGGCTGAGGGTTGAGGATTGAGGTTTGAGGACTGAGGTCTGAGGATTGAGTATTGAGAATTGATGATAGAGGATAGAGGATTGAAGATTGAGGATTGGGTATTGAGGATTGAAGAATGAGGATTGAGGATTGAGGATCCAGGATTGAGGATTGAATATTGAGTATTGAGGATTGAAGACTGACGATTGAGGATTGAGGATTAAGGATTGAGGATTGAGAATTGAGGATTGATGATTGAGTATTGATGATCGAAGATTGAGCATTGAGGATTGAGAATTGAAAATTGAGTATTGAGGATTGAAGGTTGAGGACTGAGGAATATGGGTTGAGGATTGAGGATGAGGGCTGAGGGTTGAGGATTGAGGATTGAGGATTGAATATTGAGGATTGGGGACTGTGTGTTGAGGGTTGAGTGATGAGAATTAATGTTTGTGGATAGAGATTTCAAGATTGCAGATTGAGTATCGAGTATTGAAAACTGTGAATTGAGGATATTCTATTGAGGATTGAGGATTGACAATGGACTGTCGAGGACTGAGGGCTGAAGATTGAGGATTCAGGATTGAGGATTCAGAATTGAGGTTTGAGGACTTAGGATTGAGGATTGAATATTGAGTATTGAGGATTGAAGATTGAGGATTGAGGATTGAGGATGGAGGATTGAAGAGAGAGGACTGAGTGTTGAGGATTGAGTGTTGAGAATTGATGTTTGAGGGTTGAGATTTGATTATTGATTTTTGTGGATTGAGTATTGAACGATGAGTATTCAGGGTATTCTATTGAGTATTGAGAATTGAGGATTGATGGTTGAGTATTGAGGATTGACGGTTGAGGGTTGTGTGTTGAATATTGAGGATTGAGGATTGAGGACTGAGGATTGATGATTGCGGATTGAGTATTGAAAATTGAGTATTGAGGATTGAATATTGAGGTTTGAGGATTGAGGATTGAGGATTGAAGGTTGAGTATTGTGGACTGAAGATTGAGGATTGAGGATTGACGATTGAGGATTGAGGATTGAGGTTTGAGGATTGACGATGAGGACGAGGACTGAGGGTTGAGTATTGATATTTGAGGTCTGAGGATTAAGGTTTGAGGAATGAGGATTGAGGATTGAGGATTGAGGATTGAAGATTGAGTATTGATGATTGAAGATTGAGGATTGAGGATTGAGGGTTGAGGATTGAGGACGAGGACAGACAGTTGAGGGTTGTGGTTTGAGGATTGAGGGTTGAGGATTGAGAATTGAGGATGAGGACTGAGGTTTGAGGATTGAGGTGTGAGGAATGAGGACTGAGGATTGAGGATTGAGGATTGAGGATTGAGGATTGAGTATCGAAGGTTGAGGATTGATGACTGAGGGTGGAGGATTGCGGATTGAAGATTGAGGATTGAGGATTGTGGGTTGAAGGTTGAGTGTGGAGGATTGAAGGTTGAGGATTGACGATTGAGGATTGAGGATTGAGGATGATTGCTGAGGTTTGAGGTTTGAGGTTTGAGTATTGAATCCTGAGAATTCAGGATGTTCTATTGAGTATTGAGAATTGAGGACTGATTCTTTAGTATTGGGGATTCAGGATTGAGGATTGAGGATTGAGTATTGAAGATTGAGGATTGATGATTGAGGATTTAGGATTGAGGATTACGGATTGAGGATTGAGGATTGAGGACTGAGGATTGAGGATTGAGGATTGAGCATTGAGGATTGAAGATTGAGGACTGGGTATTGAGGATTGAAGATTGAGGATTAAGGATTGAGGATTGGGGACTGGGGATCTAGGATTGGAGATTGATTATTGAGGATTGAAGATAGAGGGTTGGGGATTGATGGTTGAGAATTGAGAATTGTGGATGGGGACTGAGGGTTGAGGATTGAGGTTTGAGATACGAGGATTGAGGTTTGAGATACGAGGATTGAGGATCGAGGATTGTGGACTGAGGATTGACGACTGAGTATTGAAGATTGAGGATTGATGACTGAGGATTGTGGATTGAGGATTGATGATTGCGGATTGAGGATTGAATATTGAGTATTGAGGATTGAATATTGAGGATTGAGGATTGAGGGTTGAGGATTGAAGATTGAGAATTGACGATTGAGGATCGAAGATTGAGTATTGAGGATTGAAGATTGAGGATTGAGGATTGAGGTTTGAATATTAAGGACTGAGTGTTGAGGATTGAGAGATGAGAATTGATGTTTGTGGATGGAGATTTGAAGATTGAGGATTGAGTATTGATGATTGAGGATTGAGTATTGAGGATTGAAGATTGAGTATTGAGGATTGAAGATTGAGGATTGAGGATTGAGGATTGAAGATTGAGAATTGACGATTGAGGATTGAAGATTGAGTATTGAGGATTGAAGATTGAGGATTGAGGGTTGAGGTTTGTATATTAAGGACTGAGTGTTGAGGATTGAGAGATGAGGATTGATGTTTGTGGATGGAGATTTGAAGATTGAAGATTGAGGATTGAGTATTGATGATTGAGGATTGAGTATTGAGGATTGAGGATTAAAGATTGAGGATTGGGTATTGAGGATTGAAGAATGAGGATTGAGGATTGAGTATTGAGGATTGAGGATTGAAGATTGAGTATTGAGGATTGAAGATTGAGGATTTAGGTTGAGGATTGAGGATTGAGGATGAGGGCTGAGGGTTGAGGATTGAGGTTTGAGGACTGAGGTCTGAGGATTGAGTATTGAGAATTGATGATAGAGGATAGAGGATTGAAGATTGAGGATTGGGTATTGAGGATTGAAGAATGAGGATTGAGGATTGAGGATCCAGGATTGAGGATTGAATATTGAGTATTGAGGATTGAAGACTGACGATTGAGGATTGAGGATTGAGGATTGAGGATTGAGAATTGAGGATTGATGATTGAGTATTGATGATCGAAGATTGAGCATTGAGGATTGAGAATTGAAAATTGAGTATTGAGGATTGAAGGTTGAGGACTGAGGAATATGGGTTGAGGATTGAGGATGAGGGCTGAGGGTTGAGGATTGAGGATTGAGGATTGAATATTGAGGATTGGGGACTGTGTGTTGAGGGTTGAGTGATGAGAATTAATGTTTGTGGATAGAGATTTCAAGATTGCAGATTGAGTATCGAGTATTGAAAACTGTGAATTGAGGATATTCTATTGAGGATTGAGGATTGACAATGGACTGTCGAGGACTGAGGGCTGAAGATTGAGGATTCAGGATTGAGGATTCAGAATTGAGGTTTGAGGACTTAGGATTGAGGATTGAATATTGAGTATTGAGGATTGAAGATTGAGGATTGAGGATTGAGGATGGAGGATTGAAGAGAGAGGACTGAGTGTTGAGGATTGAGTGTTGAGAATTGATGTTTGAGGGTTGAGATTTGATTATTGATTTTTGTGGATTGAGTATTGAACGATGAGTATTCAGGGTATTCTATTGAGTATTGAGAATTGAGGATTGATGGTTGAGTATTGAGGATTGACGGTTGAGGGTTGTGTGTTGAATATTGAGGATTGAGGATTGAGGACTGAGGATTGATGATTGCGGATTGAGTATTGAAAATTGAGTATTGAGGATTGAATATTGAGGTTTGAGGATTGAGGATTGAGGATTGAAGGTTGAGTATTGTGGACTGAAGATTGAGGATTGAGGATTGACGATTGAGGATTGAGGATTGAGGTTTGAGGATTGACGATGAGGACGAGGACTGAGGGTTGAGTATTGATATTTGAGGTCTGAGGATTGAGGTTTGAGGAATGAGGATTGAGGATTGAGGATTGAGGATTGAAGATTGAGTATTGATGATTGAAGATTGAGGATTGAGGATTGAGGGTTGAGGATTGAGGACGAGGACAGACAGTTGAGGGTTGTGGTTTGAGGATTGAGGGTTGAGGATTGAGAATTGAGGATGAGGACTGAGGTTTGAGGATTGAGGTGTGAGGAATGAGGACTGAGGATTGAGGATTGAGGATTGAGGATTGAGGATTGAGTATCGAAGGTTGAGGATTGATGACTGAGGGTGGAGGATTGCGGATTGAAGATTGAGGATTGAGGATTGTGGGTTGAAGGTTGAGTGTGGAGGATTGAAGGTTGAGGATTGACGATTGAGGATTGAGGATTGAGGATGATGGCTGAGGTTTGAGGTTTGAGGTTTGAGTATTGAATCCTGAGAATTCAGGATGTTCTATTGAGTATTGAGAATTGAGGATTGATTCTTTAGTATTGGGGATTCAGGATTGAGGATTGAGGATTGAGTATTGAAGATTGAGGATTGATGATTGAGGATTTAGGATTGAGGATTACGGATTGAGGATTGAGGATTGAGGACTGAGGATTGAGGATTGAGGATTGAGCATTGAGGATTGAAGATTGAGGACTGGGTATTGAGGATTGAAGATTGAGGATTAATGATTGAGGATTGGGGACTGGGGATCTAGGATTGGAGATTGATTATTGAGGATTGAAGATAGAGGGTTGAGGATTGATGGTTGAGAATTGAGAATTGTGGATGGGGACTGAGGGTTGAGGATTGAGGTTTGAGATACGAGGATTGAGGTTTGAGATACGAGGATTGAGGATCGAGGATTGTGGACTGAGGATTGACGACTGAGTATTGAAGATTGAGGATTGATGACTGAGGATTGTGGATTGAGGATTGATGATTGCGGATTGAGGATTGAATATTGAGTATTGAGGATTGAATATTGAGGATTGAGGATTGAGGGTTGAGGATTGAAGATTGAGAATTGACGATTGAGGATCGAAGATTGAGTATTGAGGATTGAAGATTGAGGATTGAGGATTGAGGTTTGAATATTAAGGACTGAGTGTTGAGGATTGAGAGATGAGAATTGATGTTTGTGGATGGAGATTTGAAGATTGAGGATTGAGTATTGATGATTGAGGATTGAGTATTGAGGATTGAAGATTGAGTATTGAGGATTGAAGATTGAGGATTGAGGATTGAGGATTGAAGATTGAGAATTGACGATTGAGGATTGAAGATTGAGTATTGAGGATTGAAGATTGAGGATTGAGGGTTGAGGTTTGTATATTAAGGACTGAGTGTTGAGGATTGAGAGATGAGGATTGATGTTTGTGGATGGAGATTTGAAGATTGAAGATTGAGGATTGAGTATTGATGATTGAGGATTGAGTATTGAGGATTGAGGATTAAAGATTGAGGATTGGGTATTGAGGATTGAAGAATGAGGATTGAGGATTGAGTATTGAGGATTGAGGATTGAAGATTGAGTATTGAGGATTGAAGGTTGAGGATTGAGGATTGAGGATTGAGGATTGAGGATTGAAGATTGAGGATTGGGGACTGAGTGTTGAGGGTTGAGTGATGAGAATTGATGTTTGTGGATGGAGATTTGAAGATTGAAGATTGAGGATTAAGGATTGAGGATTGGGGATTCAGGATCTAGGATTGAAAATTGATAATATGGGATTGAAGATTGAGGATTGAGGATTGAGGATTGAGAATTGAGAATTGAGGATAAGGACTGAGGGTTGAGGATTGAAGATTGATTATTGAGGATTGAGGATTGAGGATTGAGGATTGAGGAATGAGGGTAGAGGATAGAGGATTGAAGATTGAGGATTGGGGACTGAGTGTTGAGGGTTGAGTGTGAGGATTGATGTTTGTGGATAGAGATTCGAAGATTGCAGATTGAGAATTTAGTATTGAAAACTGTGAATTGATGATATTCTATTGAGGATTGAGGATTGACAACTGATTGTTGAGGTCTGAAGTCTGAAGGTTGAGTACTGAGGATTGAGGTTTCAGGATTGAGGTTTGCGGACTGAGGATTGAGGATTAAGGATTGACGCTTGACGATTGAGGATTGAGGTTTGAAGATTGAGGATTGAGGATCCAGGATGAGGGCTGAAGGTTGAGGATTGAGGATTGAGGGCTGAGGACTGAGGATTGAGGGTTGAGAATTAAGGATTGAGGATCGAGGATTGAAGATTGAGGTTTGGGTATTGAGGATTGCAGAATGAGGATTGAGGATTGAGTATTGAGGATTGAGGATTGAAGATTGAGGATTGAGGATTGAAGACTGACGATTGAGGATTGAGGATTGAGGGTTGAGGATTTAGGATTGAGAATTGAGGATTGAGGATTGAAGATTGAGGATTGGGTATTGATGATTGAAGAATGAGGACTGAGGATTGAGGATTGGGGATTGAGGATTGAAGATTGAGTGTTGAGGATTGAGGGTTGAGGTTTGAGGATTGAGTATTGAGGATTGAGGATGAGGGCTGAGGTTTGAGGTTTGAGTTTTGAGTATTGAATCCTGAGAATTCAGGATATTCTATTGAGTATTGAGAATTGACGATTGATGGTTGAGCATTGAGGATTGAGGATTGAGGATTGAGGATTGAGTATTGAAGATTGAGGATTGATGATTGAGTATTGAGGATTGAAGATTGAGGATTGAGGATTGAGGATTGAATATTAAGGACTGAGTGTTGAGGATTGAGAGATGAGAATTGATGTTTGTGGATGGAGATTTGAAGATTGAAGATTGAGGATTGAGGATTGAGGATTGAGGATTGAGTATTGAGGATTGAAGATTGAGTATTGAGGATTGAAGATTGAGGATTGAGGATTGAGGATTGAGGATTGAGGATTGAGGATTGAGGATTGAGGATTGAGGATAGCGGATTGAATATTGAGGATTGGGGACTGAGTGTTGAGGGTTGAGTGATGAGGATTGATGTTTGTGGATAGAGATTCGAAGATTGCAGATTGAGAATTTAGTATTGAAAACTGTGATTTGATGATATTCTATTGAGGATTGAGGATTGACAACTGATTGTTGAGGTCTGAAGTCTGAAGGTTGAGGACTGAGGATTGAGGATTCAGGATTGAGGTTTGAGGACTGAGGATTGAGGATTGAGGATTGAGGCTTGAGGATTGAAGTTTGAGGACTGAGGAATAAGGGTTGAGGATTGAGGATGAGGGCTGAGGGTTGAGGATTGAGGATTGAGGATTGAAGATAGAGGATTGAGGATTGAGGATTGAAGATAGAGGATTGAGGATTGAGGGCTGAAGATTGAATATTGATGATGCAAGATTGAGGATTGAGGATTGAGGGTTGTGGATTGAGGACCAGGACTGAGGGTTGAGTATTGATATTTGAGGTCTGAGGATTGAGGTTTGAGGAATGAGGATTGAGGATTGAGGATTGAGGATTGAAGATTGAGTATTGATGATTGAAGATTGAGGATTGAGGATTGAGGGTTGAGGATTGAGGACGAGGACAGACAGTTGAGGGTTGTGGTTTGAGGATTGAGGGTTGAGGATTGAGAATTGACGATGAGGACTGAGGTTTGAGGATTGAGGTGTGAGGAATGAGGACTGAGGATTGAGGATTGAGGATTGAGGATTGAGGATTGAGTATCGAAGGTTGAGGATTGATGACTGAGGGTGGAGGATTGCGGATTGAAGATTGAGGATTGAGGATTGTGGGTTGAAGGTTGAGTGTGGAGGATTGAAGGTTGAGGATTGACGATTGAGGATTGAGGATTGAGGATGATGGCTGAGGTTTGAGGTTTGAGGTTTGAGTATTGAATCCTGAGAATTCAGGATGTTCTATTGAGTATTGAGAATTGAGGATTGATTCTTTAGTATTGGGGATTCAGGATTGAGGATTGAGGATTGAGTATTGAAGATTGAGGATTGATGATTGAGGATTTAGGATTGAGGATTACGGATTGAGGATTGAGGATTGAGGACTGAGGATTGAGGATTGAGGATTGAGCATTGAGGATTGAAGATTGAGGACTGGGTATTGAGGATTGAAGATTGAGGATTAAGGATTGAGGATTGGGGACTGGGGATCTAGGATTGGAGATTGATTATTGAGGATTGAAGATAGAGGGTTGAGGATTGATGGTTGAGAATTGAGAATTGAGGATGGGGACTGAGGGTTGAGGATTGAGGTTTGAGATACGAGGATTGAGGTTTGAGATACGAGGATTGAGGATCGAGGATTGTGGACTGAGGATTGACGACTGAGTATTGAAGATTGAGGATTGATGACTGAGGATTGTGGATTGAGGATTGATGATTGCGGATTGAGGATTGAATATTGAGTATTGAGGATTGAATATTGAGGATTGAGGATTGAGGGTTGAGGATTGAAGATTGAGAATTGACGATTGAGGATCGAAGATTGAGTATTGAGGATTGAAGATTGAGGATTGAGGATTGAGGTTTGAATATTAAGGACTGAGTGTTGAGGATTGAGAGATGAGAATTGATGTTTGTGGATGGAGATTTGAAGATTCAGGATTGAGTATTGATGATTGAGGATTGAGTATTGAGGATTGAAGATTGAGTATAGAGGATTGAAGATTGAGGATTGAGGATTGAGGATTGAAGATTGAGAATTGACGATTGAGGATTGAAGATTGAGTATTGAGGATCGAAGATTGAGGATTGAGGGTTGAGGTTTGAATATTAAGGACTGAGTGTTGAGGATTGAGAGATGAGGATTGATGTTTGTGGATGGAGATTTGAAGATTGAAAATTGAGGATTGAGTATTGATGATTGAGGATTGAGTATTGAGGATTGAGGATTAAAGATTGAGGATTGGGTATTGAGGATTGAAGAATGAGGATTGAGGATTGAGTATTGAGGATTGAGGATTGAAGATTGAGTATTGAGGATTGAAGGTTGAGGATTGAGGATTGAGGATTGAGGATTGAGGATTGAAGATTGAGGATTGGGGACTGAGTGTTGAGGGTTGAGTGATGAGAATTGATGTTTGTGGATGGAGATTTGAAGATTGAAGATTGAGGATTAAGGATTGAGGATTGGGGATTCAGGATCTAGGATTGAAAATTGATAATATGGGATTGAAGATTGAGGATTGAGGATTGAGGATTGAGAATTGAGAATTGAGGATAAGGACTGAGGGTTGAGGATTGAAGATTGAGTATTGAGGATTGAGGATTGAGGATTGAGGATTGAGGAATGAGGGTAGAGGATAGAGGATTGAAGATTGAGGATTGGGGACTGAGTGTTGAGGGTTGAGTGTGAGGATTGATGTTTGTGGATAGAGATTCGAAGATTGCAGATTGAGAATTTAGTATTGAAAACTGTGAATTGATGATATTCTATTGAGGATTGAGGATTGACAACTGATTGTTGAGGTCTGAAGTCTGAAGGTTGAGGACTGAGGATTGAGGATTCAGGATTGAGGTTTGAGGACTGAGGATTGAGGATTGAGGATTGAGGCTTGAGGATTGAAGTTTGAGGACTGAGGAATAAGGGTTGAGGATTGAGGATGACGGCTGAGGGTTGAGGATTGAGGATTGAGGATTGAGGGCTGAAGATTGAATATTGATGATGCAAGATTGAGGATTGAGGATTGAGGGTTGTGGATTGAGGACGAGGACTGAGGGTTGAGTATTGATATTTGAGGTCTGAGGATTGAGGTTTGAGGAATGAGGATTGAGGATTGAGGATTGAGGATTGAAGATTGGGTATTGATGATTGAAGATTGAGGATTGAGGATTGAGGGTTGAGGATTGAGGACGAGGACAGACAGTTGAGGGTTGTGGTTTGAGGATTGAGGGTTGAGGATTGAGAATTGAGGATGAGGACTGAGGTTTGAGGATTGAGGTGTGAGGAATGAGGACTGAGGATTGAGGATTGAGGATTGAGGATTGAGGATTGAGTATCGAAGGTTGAGGATTGATGACTGAGGGTGGAGGATTGCGGATTGAAGATTGAGGATTGAGGATTGTGGGTTGAAGGTTGAGTGTGGAGGATTGAAGGTTGAGGATTGACGATTGAGGATTGAGGATTGAGGATGATGGCTGAGGTTTGAGGTTTGAGGTTTGAGTATTGAATCCTGAGAATTCAGGATGTTCTATTGAGTATTGAGAATTGAGGATTGATTCTTTAGTATTGGGGATTCAGGATTGAGGATTGAGGATTGAGTATTGAAGATTGAGGATTGATGATTGAGGATTTAGGATTGAGGATTACGGATTGAGGATTAAGGATTGAAGACTGAGGATTGAGGATTGAGGATTGAGCATTGAGGATTGAAGATTGAGGACTGGGTATTGAGGATTGAAGATTGAGGATTAAGGATTGAGGATTGGGGACTGGGGATCTAGGATTGGAGATTGATTATTGAGGATTGAAGATAGAGGGTTGAGGATTGATGGTTGAGAATTGAGAATTGAGGATGGGGACTGAGGGTTGAGGATTGAGGTTTGAGATACGAGGATTGAGGTTTGAGATACGAGGATTGAGGATCGAGGATTGTGGACTGAGGATTGACGACTGAGTATTGAAGATTGAGGATTGATGACTGAGGATTGTGGATTGAGGATTGATGATTGCGGATTGAGGATTGAATATTGAGTATTGAGGATTGAATATTGAGGATTGAGGATTGAGGGTTGAGGATTGAAGATTGAGAATTGACGATTGAGGATCGAAGATTGAGTATTGAGGATTGAAGATTGAGGATTGAGGATTGAGGTTTGAATATTAAGGACTGAGTGTTGAGGATTGAGAGATGAGAATTGATGTTTGTGGATGGAGATTTGAAGATTGAGGATTGAGTATTGATGATTGAGGATTGAGTATTGAGGATTGAAGATTGAGTATAGAGGATTGAAGATTGAGGATTGAGGATTGAGGATTGAAGATTGAGAATTGACGATTGAGGATTGAAGATTGAGTATTGAGGATTGAAGATTGAGGATTGAGGGTTGAGGTTTGAATATTAAGGACTGAGTGTTGAGGATTGAGAGATGAGGATTGATGTTTGTGGATGGAGATTTGAAGATTGAAGATTGAGGATTGAGTATTGATGATTGAGGATTGAGTATTGAGGATTGAGGATTAAAGATTGAGGATTGGGTATTGAGGATTGAAGAATGAGGATTGAGGATTGAGTATTGAGGATTGAGGATTGAAGATTGAGTATTGAGGATTGAAGGTTGAGGATTGAGGATTGAGGATTGAGGATTGAGGATTGAAGATTGAGGATTGGGGACTGAGTGTTGAGGGTTGAGTGATGAGAATTGATGTTTGTGGATGGAGATTTGAAGATTGAAGATTGAGGATTAAGGATTGAGGATTGGGGATTCAGGATCTAGGATTGAAAATTGATAATATGGGATTGAAGATTGAGGATTGAGGGTTGAGGATTGAGAATTGAGAATTGAGGATAAGGACTGAGGGTTGAGGATTGAAGATTGAGTATTGAGGATTGAGGATTGAGGATTGAGGATTGAGGAATGAGGGTAGAGGATAGAGGATTGAAGATTGAGGATTGGGGACTGAGTGTTGAGGGTTGAGTGTGAGGATTGATGTTTGTGGATAGAGATTCGAAGATTGCAGATTGAGAATTTAGTATTGAAAACTGTGAATTGATGATATTCTATTGAGGATTGAGGATTGACAACTGATTGTTGAGGTCTGAAGTCTGAAGGTTGAGTACTGAGGATTGAGGTTTCAGGATTGAGGTTTGCGGACTGAGGATTGAGGATTAAGGATTGAGGCTTGACGATTGAGGATTGAGGTTTGAAGATTGAGGATTGAGGATTGACGATTGAGGATTGGGTATTGCGGAGTGAACGTTGAGGATTGAGGATTGAGGATTGAGGACTGAGGATTGAAGATTGAGGATTGGGGACTGAGTGTTGAGGGTTGAGTGATGAGAATTGATGTTTGTGGATGGAGATTTGAAGATTGAAGATTGAGGATTAAGGATTGAGGATTGGGGATTCAGGATCTAGGATTGAAAATTGATAATATGGGATTGAAGATTGAGGATTGAGGATTGAAGATTGAGTATAGAGGTTTGAAGACTGACGATTGAGGGTTGAGGATTGAGGATTGAGTATTGAGGATTGATGATTGAGTATTGAGGATTGAAGATTGAGGATTGAGGATTGAGGATTGAGGATTGAGGATTGAGGATTGAAGATTGAGGATTGGGGACTGAGTGTTGAGGGTTGAGTTATGAGAATTGATGTTTGTGGATAGAGGTTTAAAGATTGCAGATTGAGTATTGAGTATTGAGAACTGTGAATTGATGATATTCTATTGAGGATTGTGAATTGAAAACTGATTGTTGAGGACTTAGGTCTGAAGATAGAGGATTCAGGATTGAGGATTCAGGATTGAGGTTTGAGGACTGAGGATTTGGGATTGAGGATTGAGGATTGAGGATTGAGGATTGAGCATTGAGGATTGAGGATTGACGATTGAGGATTGACGATTGAGGATTGGGTATTGCGGAGTGAACGTTGAGGATTGAGGATTGAGGATTGAGGACTGAGGATTGAGGACTGAAGATTGAATATTGATGATTGAAGATTGAGGATTGAGGATTGAGGGCTGTGGATTGAGCACGAGTACTGAGGGTTGGGTATTGATGTTTGAGGTCTGAGGATTGAGGATTGAGGATTGAGAATTGAGGATTGAGGATTGAGGATTGAAGATTGAGGATTGGGTATTGAAGATTGAAGAATGGGGATTGAGGATTGAGGATTGAGGATTGAGGATTGAAAGTTGAGTATTAAGGATTGAAGATTGAGGATTGAGGATTGAGGTTTGAGGATTGAGGATTGAGAATTGAGTTTTGAAGGTTGAGGATTGAAGACTGAGGATTGAGGATTGAGGATTGAGGATTGAGGATTGAGGATTGAGGATTGAAGATTGAGTGTTGAGGATTGAGGGTTGAGGGTTGAGGATTGAGTATTGAGGATTGAGGATGAGGGCTGAGGTTTGAGGTTTGAGGTTTGAGTATTGAATCCTGAGAATTCAGGATATTCTATTGAGTATTGAGAATTGAGGGTTGATGGTTGAGTATTGAGGATTGAGGATTCAGGATTGAGGATTGAGTATTGAGGATTGAGGATTGATGATTGAGGATTGAGGATTGAGGATTGAGGATTGAGGATTGAAGATTGAGGAGTGAAGATTGAGAATTGAGAATTGAGGATTGAGGATTGAGGATTGAGGATTGAAGATTGAGGATTGGGTATTGAGGATTGAACATTGAGTATTGAGGATTGAGGATCGAGGACTGAGGATTGTGGATTGAAGATTGAATATTGATGATTGAAGATTGAGGATTGAGGATTGAGGGTTGTGGATTGAGGACGAGGACTGAGGGTTGAGTATTGATGTTTGAAGTCTGAGGATTGAGGATTGAGGATTGAGAATTGGGGATTGAGGATTGAGGATTGAAGATTGAGGATTGGGTATCGAGGATTGAAGAATGAGGACTGGGGATTGAGGATTGAGGATTGAGGATTGAAGAATAAGTATTGAGGATTGAAGATTGAGGATTGAGGATTGAGGATTGAGGATTGACGATTGAGGATTCAGGATTGAGGATTGAAGATTGAAGATTGAGGATTGAGGATTGATGATTAAAGATTGAGTATTGAGGATTGAAGATTGAGGATTGATGATTGAGGATTGAGGATTGAGTATTGAGGATTGAGGATTGAGGATTGAGGATTGAAGATTGAGGATTGATGATTGAGGATTGAGGATTGAGGATTGAGGATTGAGGGTTGGGTGTTGAAGATTGAGAATTGATGATTCAGGATTGAGGATTGAGGATTGAGGGTTGAGTATTGAGGACTGAGGATTGAAGAATGGGGATTGAGGATTGAGGATTGAGGATTGAGGATTGAAAGTTGAGTATTGAGGATTGAAATTGAGGATTGAGGATTGAGGTTTGAGGATTGAGGATTGAGGATTGAGTTTTGAAGGTTGAGGATTGATGACTGAGGGTTGAGGATTGAGGATTGAGGATTGAGGATTGAGGATTGAGGATTGAGGATTGACGATTGAGGATTCAGGATTGAGGATTGAAGATTGAAGATTGAGGATTGAGGATTGATGATTAAAGATTGAGTATTGAGGATTGAAGATTGAGGATTGATGATTGAGGATTGAGGATTGAGGATTGAGGATTGAGGATTGAGGATTGAAGATTGAGGATTGATGATTGAGGATTGAGGATTGAGGATTGAGGATTGAGGGTTGGGTGTTGAAGATTGAGAATTGATGATTGAGGATTGAGGATTGAGGATTGAGGGTTGAGTATTGAGGACTGAGGATTGAAGAATGGGGATTGAGGATTGAGGATTGAGGATTGAAAGTTGAGTATTGAGGATTGAAGATTGAGGATTGAGGATTGAGGTTTGAGGATTGAGGATTGAGGATTGAGTTTTGAAGGTTGAGGATTGATGACTGAGGGTTGAGGATTGAGGATTGAGGATTGAGGATTGAGGATTGAGGATTGAAGATTGAGTGTTGAGGATTGAGGGTTGAGGATTGAGGATTGAGTATTGAGGATTGAGGATGAGGGCTGAGGTTTGAGGTTTGAGGTTTGAGCATTGAATCCTGAGAATTCGGGATATTCTATTGAGTATTGAGAATTGAGGGTCGATGGTTGAGTATTGAGGATTGAGGATTCAGGATTGAGGATTGAGTATTGAGGATTGAGGATTAATGGTTGAGGATTGATTATTGAGGATTGAGGATTGAGGATTGAGGATTGAGGATTGAAGATTGAGAATTGAGAATTGAGGATTGAGGATTGAGGATTGAGGATTGAAGATTGAGGATTGGGTATTGAGGATTGAACATTGAGGATTGAGGATTGAGGATCGAGGACTGAGGATTGTGGATTGAAGTTTGAATATTGATGATTGAAGATTGAGGATTGAGGCTTGAGGGTTGTGGATTGAGGACGAGGACTGAGGGTTGAGTATTGATGTTTGAAGTCTGAGGATTGAGGATTGAGGATTGAGAATTGGGGATTGAGGATTGAGGATTGAAGATTGTGGATTGGGTATCGAGGATTGAAGAATAAGGACTGAGGATTGAGGATTGAGGATTGAGGATTGAAGATTGAGTATTGAGGATTGAAGATTGAGGATTGAGGATTGAGGATTGAGGATTGACGATTGAGGATTCAGGATTGAGGATTGAAGATTGAAGAGTGAGGATTGAGGATTGATGATTAAAGATTGAGTATTCAGGATTGAAGATTGAGGATTGGTGATTGAGGATTGAGGATTGAGGATTGAGGATTGAGGATTGAGGATTGAGGGTTGAAGATTGAGTATTGAGGATTGAAGATTGAGGATTGAGGACTGAGGATTGAGGATTGAGGATTGAGGATTGAGAATTGACGATGAGAGCTGAGGGTTGAGGATTGAGGTTTGAGGACTGAGGACTGAGGATTGAGGATTGAGAATTGAGGATTGAGGATTGAGGATTGAGGATTGAAGATTGAGGATTGGGTATTGAGGATTGAACATTGAGGATTGAGGATTGAAGATTGAGTATAGAGGATTGAAGATTGAGGATTGAGGATTGAGGATTGAAGATTGAGAATTGACGATTGAGGATTGAAGATTGAGTATTGAGGATTGAAGATTGAGGATTGAGGGTTGAGGTTTGAATATTAAGGACTGAGTGTTGAGGATTGAGAGATGAGGATTGATGTTTGTGGATGGAGATTTGAAGATTGAAGATTGAGGATTGAGTATTGATGATTGAGGATTGAGTATTGAGGATTGAGGATTAAAGATTGAGGATTGGGTATTGAGGATTGAAGAATGAGGATTGAGGATTGAGTATTGAGGATTGAGGATTGAAGATTGAGTATTGAGGATTGAAGGTTGAGGATTGAGGATTGAGGATTGAGGATTGAGGATTGAAGATTGAGGATTGGGGACTGAGTGTTGAGGGTTGAGTGATGAGAATTGATGTTTGTGGATGGAGATTTGAAGATTGAAGATTGAGGATTAAGGATTGAGGATTGGGGATTCAGGATCTAGGATTGAAAATTGATAATATGGGATTGAAGATTGAGGATTGAGGGTTGAGGATTGAGAATTGAGAATTGAGGATAAGGACTGAGGGTTGAGGATTGAAGATTGAGTATTGAGGATTGAGGATTGAGGATTGAGGATTGAGGAATGAGGGTAGAGGATAGAGGATTGAAGATTGAGGATTGGGGACTGAGTGTTGAGGGTTGAGTGTGAGGATTGATGTTTGTGGATAGAGATTCGAAGATTGCAGATTGAGAATTTAGTATTGAAAACTGTGAATTGATGATATTCTATTGAGGATTGAGGATTGACAACTGATTGTTGAGGTCTGAAGTCTGAAGGTTGAGTACTGAGGATTGAGGTTTCAGGATTGAGGTTTGCGGACTGAGGATTGAGGATTAAGGATTGAGGCTTGACGATTGAGGATTGAGGTTTGAAGATTGAGGATTGAGGATTGAAGATTGAGTATAGAGGTTTGAAGACTGACGATTGAGGGTTGAGGATTGAGGATTGAGTATTGAGGATTGATGATTGAGTATTGAGGATTGAAGATTGAGGATTGAGGATTGAGGATTGAGGATTGAGGATTGAGGATTGAAGATTGAGGATTGGGGACTGAGTGTTGAGGGTTGAGTTATGAGAATTGATGTTTGTGGATAGAGGTTTAAAGATTGCAGATTGAGTATTGAGTATTGAGAACTGTGAATTGATGATATTCTATTGAGGATTGTGAATTGAAAACTGATTGTTGAGGACTTAGGTCTGAAGATAGAGGATTCAGGATTGAGGATTCAGGATTGAGGTTTGAGGACTGAGGATTTGGGATTGAGGATTGAGGATTGAGGATTGAGGATTGAGCATTGAGGATTGAGGATTGACGATTGAGGATTGACGATTGAGGATTGGGTATTGCGGAGTGAACGTTGAGGATTGAGGATTGAGGATTGAGGACTGAGGATTGAGGACTGAAGATTGAATATTGATGATTGAAGATTGAGGATTGAGGATTGAGGGCTGTGGATTGAGCACGAGTACTGAGGGTTGGGTATTGATGTTTGAGGTCTGAGGATTGAGGATTGAGGATTGAGAATTGAGGATTGAGGATTGAGGATTGAAGATTGAGGATTGGGTATTGAAGATTGAAGAATGGGGATTGAGGATTGAGGATTGAGGATTGAGGATTGAAAGTTGAGTATTAAGGATTGAAGATTGAGGATTGAGGATTGAGGTTTGAGGATTGAGGATTGAGAATTGAGTTTTGAAGGTTGAGGATTGAAGACTGAGGATTGAGGATTGAGGATTGAGGATTGAGGATTGAGGATTGAGGATTGAAGATTGAGTGTTGAGGATTGAGGGTTGAGGGTTGAGGATTGAGTATTGAGGATTGAGGATGAGGGCTGAGGTTTGAGGTTTGAGGTTTGAGTATTGAATCCTGAGAATTCAGGATATTCTATTGAGTATTGAGAATTGAGGGTTGATGGTTGAGTATTGAGGATTGAGGATTCAGGATTGAGGATTGAGTATTGAGGATTGAGGATTGATGATTGAGGATTGAGGATTGAGGATTGAGGATTGAGGATTGAAGATTGAGGAGTGAAGATTGAGAATTGAGAATTGAGGATTGAGGATTGAGGATTGAGGATTGAAGATTGAGGATTGGGTATTGAGGATTGAACATTGAGTATTGAGGATTGAGGATCGAGGACTGAGGATTGTGGATTGAAGATTGAATATTGATGATTGAAGATTGAGGATTGAGGATTGAGGGTTGTGGATTGAGGACGAGGACTGAGGGTTGAGTATTGATGTTTGAAGTCTGAGGATTGAGGATTGAGGATTGAGAATTGGGGATTGAGGATTGAGGATTGAAGATTGAGGATTGGGTATCGAGGATTGAAGAATGAGGACTGGGGATTGAGGATTGAGGATTGAGGATTGAAGAATAAGTATTGAGGATTGAAGATTGAGGATTGAGGATTGAGGATTGAGGATTGACGATTGAGGATTCAGGATTGAGGATTGAAGATTGAAGATTGAGGATTGAGGATTGATGATTAAAGATTGAGTATTGAGGATTGAAGATTGAGGATTGATGATTGAGGATTGAGGATTGAGTATTGAGGATTGAGGATTGAGGATTGAGGATTGAAGATTGAGGATTGATGATTGAGGATTGAGGATTGAGGATTGAGGATTGAGGGTTGGGTGTTGAAGATTGAGAATTGATGATTGAGGATTGAGGATTGAGGATTGAGGGTTGAGTATTGAGGACTGAGGATTGAAGAATGGGGATTGAGGATTGAGGATTGAGGATTGAGGATTGAAAGTTGAGTATTGAGGATTGAAATTGAGGATTGAGGATTGAGGTTTGAGGATTGAGGATTGAGGATTGAGTTTTGAAGGTTGAGGATTGATGACTGAGGGTTGAGGATTGAGGATTGAGGATTGAGGATTGAGGATTGAGGATTGAGGATTGACGATTGAGGATTCAGGATTGAGGATTGAAGATTGAAGATTGAGGATTGAGGATTGATGATTAAAGATTGAGTATTGAGGATTGAAGATTGAGGATTGATGATTGAGGATTGAGGATTGAGGATTGAGGATTGAGGATTGAGGATTGAAGATTGAGGATTGATGATTGAGGATTGAGGATTGAGGATTGAGGATTGAGGGTTGGGTGTTGAAGATTGAGAATTGATGATTGAGGATTGAGGATTGAGGATTGAGGGTTGAGTATTGAGGACTGAGGATTGAAGAATGGGGATTGAGGATTGAGGATTGAGGATTGAAAGTTGAGTATTGAGGATTGAAGATTGAGGATTGAGGATTGAGGTTTGAGGATTGAGGATTGAGGATTGAGTTTTGAAGGTTGAGGATTGATGACTGAGGGTTGAGGATTGAGGATTGAGGATTGAGGATTGAGGATTGAGGATTGAAGATTGAGTGTTGAGGATTGAGGGTTGAGGATTGAGGATTGAGTATTGAGGATTGAGGATGAGGGCTGAGGTTTGAGGTTTGAGGTTTGAGCATTGAATCCTGAGAATTCGGGATATTCTATTGAGTATTGAGAATTGAGGGTCGATGGTTGAGTATTGAGGATTGAGGATTCAGGATTGAGGATTGAGTATTGAGGATTGAGGATTAATGGTTGAGGATTGATTATTGAGGATTGAGGATTGAGGATTGAGGATTGAGGATTGAAGATTGAGAATTGAGAATTGAGGATTGAGGATTGAGGATTGAGGATTGAAGATTGAGGATTGGGTATTGAGGATTGAACATTGAGGATTGAGGATTGAGGATCGAGGACTGAGGATTGTGGATTGAAGTTTGAATATTGATGATTGAAGATTGAGGATTGAGGCTTGAGGGTTGTGGATTGAGGACGAGGACTGAGGGTTGAGTATTGATGTTTGAAGTCTGAGGATTGAGGATTGAGGATTGAGAATTGGGGATTGAGGATTGAGGATTGAAGATTGTGGATTGGGTATCGAGGATTGAAGAATAAGGACTGAGGATTGAGGATTGAGGATTGAGGATTGAAGATTGAGTATTGAGGATTGAAGATTGAGGATTGAGGATTGAGGATTGAGGATTGACGATTGAGGATTCAGGATTGAGGATTGAAGATTGAAGAGTGAGGATTGAGGATTGATGATTAAAGATTGAGTATTCAGGATTGAAGATTGAGGATTGGTGATTGAGGATTGAGGATTGAGGATTGAGGATTGAGGATTGAGGATTGAGGGTTGAAGATTGAGTATTGAGGATTGAAGATTGAGGATTGAGGACTGAGGATTGAGGATTGAGGATTGAGGATTGAGAATTGACGATGAGAGCTGAGGGTTGAGGATTGAGGTTTGAGGACTGAGGACTGAGGATTGAGGATTGAGAATTGAGGATTGAGGATTGAGGATTGAGGATTGAAGATTGAGGATTGGGTATTGAGGATTGAACATTGAGGATTGAGGATTGAGTATCGAGGATTGAGGATTGAGGATTGAAGATTGAGGATTGAGGATTGAGGATTGGGGATTGAGGATTGAAGATTGAGGATTGAGGATTGATGATTAAAGACTGAGTATTGAGGATTGAAGATTGAGGATTGATGATTGAGGATTGAGGATTGAGGATCGAGGATCGAGGATTGAGGATTGAGGATTGAAGATTGAATATTGATGATTGAAGATTGAGGATTGGGGATTGCGGGTTGTGGATTGAGGACGAGGACTGAGGGTTGATTATTGATGTTTGAGGTTTGAGGATTGAGGATTGAGGATTGAGAATTGTGGATTGAAGATTGAGTATTGAGGATCGAAGGTTGAGGATTGAGGGTAGAGGATTGAAGATTGAGGACTTAGTGTTGAGGGTTGAGTGATGGGAATTGATGTTTGTGGATTGAGATTTGAAGATTTCAGATTGAGTATTGGGAATTGAAAACTGTGAATTGATGATATTCTATTGAGGATTGAGAATTGACAACTGATTGTTGAGGACTGATGTATGAAGATTGAGGATTCAGGATTGAGGATTCAGGATTGAGGACGAGGACTGAGGGTTGAGTATTGATGTTTGAGGTCTGAGGATTGAGGATTGAGGATTGAGAATTGGGGATTGAGGATTGAGGATTGAAGATTGAGGATTGGGTATTGAGGATTGAAGAATGAGGATTGAGGATTGAGGATTGAGGATTGAGGATTGAAGATTGAGTATTGAGGTAGAAGATTGTGGATTGAGGACTGAGGATTGAGGATTGAGTATTGAGGATTGAGGATTGAGGATTGAAGATTGAGTATTGAGGATTGAAGATTGAGGATTGTGGATTGAAGATTGAGTATTGAGGATTGAAGATTGAGGATTGAGGATTGAGGATTGAGAGTTGACGATGAGGGCTGCGGGTTGAGGGTTGAGGTTTGAGGACTGAGGACTGAGGATTGAGGATTGAGAATTGAGGATTGAGGATTGAGGATTGAGGATTGAAAGTTGAGGATTGGGTATTGATTATTGAACATTGAGGATTGAGGATTGAGGATCGAGGATTGAGGGTTGAGGATTGAAGCTTGAATATTGATGATTGAAGATTGAGGATTGAGGACTGAGGGTTGTGGATTGAGGACGAGGACTGAGGGTTGATTATTGATGTTTGAGGCCAGAAGATTGAGGATTGAGGATTGAGAATTGAGGATTGAGTATTGAGGATTGAAGATTGAGGATTGGTTATTGAGGATTGAAGAATGAGGACTGAGGATTTAGGATTGAGGATCGAGGATTGAAGATTGAGTATTGAGGATTGAATATTGAGGATTGAGGTTTGAGGATTGAGGATTGAGGATTGAGGATTCAGGATTGAGGATTGAGGATTGAAGATTGTGGATTGAGGATTGATGATTAAAGATTGAGTGTTGAGGATTGAAGACTGAGCATTGACGATTGAGGGTTGAGGATTGAGGATTGAGGATTGAGGATTGAGTATTGAAGGGTGAGGATTGACGATTGAGGATTGAGGATTGAGGATTGAGTATTGAGGACTGAGGAATGAAGATTGAGGATTGAGGATTGAGGATTAAAGAGTGAGTATTGAGGATTGAAGATTGAGAATTGAGGATTGAGGATTGAACATTGAGGACTGAGTGTTGAGGGTTGAGTGATGAGAATTCATGTTTGTGGATAGAGATTTGAAGATTGCAGATTGAGTATTGTGTATTGAAAACTGTGAATTGAAGATATTCTATTGAGGATTGAGGATTGTCACCTGATTGTTGAGGACTGAGGGCTGATGATTGAGGATTCAGGATTGAGGATTCAGAATTGAGGTTTGAGGACTGAGGATTGAGGATTGAGCATTGAAGATTGAGTATTGATGATTGAAGATTGAGGATTGAGGATTGAGGATTGAGGATTGAGGATGAGGGCTGAGGGTTGAGGATTGAGTATTGAGGATTGAGGATTGACGATTGAGGATTGAGGATTGAGGATTGAGTGTTGAGGATTGAGGACAGGGACTGACGGTTGAGGATTGAGGTTTGAGGGTTGAGGTTTGAGGTTTGAGGACTGAGGACTGAGGATTGAGGATTGAGAATTGAGGATTGAGGATTGAGGATTGAGGATTGACGATTGAGGATTAGGAATTGAGGATTGAACATTGAGGATTGAGGATCCAGGATTGTGGGTTGAGGATTGAAGATTCAATATTGATGATTGAAGATTGAGGATTGAAGATTGAGTGTTGTGGATTGAGGACGAGGACTGAGGGTTGAGTATTGACGTTTGAGGTCTGAAGATTGAGGATTGAGGATTGAGAATTGAGGATTGATGTTTGGGGATTGAAGAGTGAGGATTGGGTATTGAGGATTGAAGAATGAGGACTGAGGATCTAGGATTGAGGATCGAGGATTGAAGATTGAGTATTGAGGATTGAAGGTTGAGGATTGAGGATTGAGGATTGAGGATTGAGGATTGAGGATTGAGGATTTAGGATTGAGGATTGAAGATTGAGTATTGAGGATTGAAGGTTGAGGATTGAGGATTGAGGATTGAGGATTCAGGACTGAGGATTGAGGATTGAGGATTGTGCATTGAGGATTGAAGATTGAGGACTGGGGATTGAGGATTGAAGATTGAGGATTAAGGATTAAGGATTGGGGATTGGGGATCTAGGATTGGAGATTGATTATTGAGGATTGGAGATTGAGGGTTGAGGATTGAGGGTTGAGAATTGAGAATTGAGGATGGGGACTGAGGGTTGAGGATTGAGGTTTGAGGAAAGAGGATTGAGGATTGAGGATTGAGGGCTGAGGTTTGACGATTGAGTATTGAAGATTGAGGATTGATGACTGAGGATTGAGGATTGAGGTTTGATGATTGCGAATTGAGGATTGAAGATTGAGTATTGAGGATTGAATATTGAGGATTGAGGATTGAGGGTTGAGGATTGAAGATTGAGAATTGAGGATTGAGGATTGAAGATTCAGTATTGAGAATTGAAGATTGAGGATTGAGTATTGAGTATTGAAGATCGAGGACTGAGTGTTGAGGGTTGAGAGATGAGAATTGATGTTTGTGGATGGAGATTTGAAGATTGAAGATTGAGGATTGAGTATTGAAAACTGAGAATTCAGGATATTCTACTGAGTATTGAGAATTGAGGATTGATGGTTGAGCATTGAGGATTGATGGTTGCGGGTTGTGTGTTGAATATTGAGGATTGGCGGATTGAGTATTGAAGATTGAGGACTGAGGACTGGGGATTGAGTATTGGGGATTGAAGATTGAGGATTGAGGTTGAGGATTGAGGATTGAGGGTGAGGGCTGAGGGGTGAGGATTGAGGTTTGAGGACTGAGGTCTGAGGATTGAGTATAGAGAATTGAGGATTGAGGATTGAGGATTGAGGATTGAAGATTGAGGATTGGGTATTGAGGATTGAAGAATGAGGATTGAGGATTGAGGATTCAGGATTGAGGATTGAAGATTGAGTATTGAGGATTGAAGATTGACGATTGAGGATTGAGGGTTGAGGATTGAGGATTGGGAATTGAGGATTGATGATTGAGTATTGAGGATTGAATGTTGAGGATTGAGGATTGAGGATTGAGGATTGAGGATTGAGGATTGAGGATTGAGTATTGAAGATTGAGGATTGATGATTGAGGATTTAGGATTGAGGATTGAGGATTGAGGATGATGGCAGAGGTTTGAGGTTTGAGGTTTGAGTATTGAATCCTGAGAATTCAGGGTGTTCTATTGAGTATTGAGAATTGAGGATTGATGGTTTAGTATTGAGGATTCAGGATTGAGCATTGAGGATTGAGTATTGAAGATTGAGGATTGATGATTGAGGATTTAGGATTGAGGATTGAGGATTGAGGATTGAGGATTGAAAATTGAGTATTGAGGATTGAAAGTTGAGGACTGAGGAATAAGGATTGAGGATTGAGGATGAGGGCTGAGGGTTGAGGATTGAGGTTTGAGGACTGAGGACTGAGGATTGAGGATTGAGAATTGAGGATTGAGGATTGAGGATTAAAGATTGAGGATTGGGTATTGGGGATTGAAGAATGAGGATTGAGGATTGAGAATTGAGGATTGAGGATTGAAGATTGACTATTGAGGATTGAGGATTGAGGAATGAGGATTGAGGATTGAGGATTGAGGGTTGAGGATTGAGGATTGAGGATTAAAGATTGATTATTGAGGATTGAAGATTGAGGATTGAGTATTGAGGAATGAGGATTGAGGATTGAAGATTGAGGATTGGGGACTGAGTGTTGAGGGTTGAGTGATGAGAATAAATGTTTGTGGATAGAGATGTGAATATTGCAGATTGAGTATCCAGTATTGAAAACTGTGAATTGAGGATATTCTATTGAGGATTGAGGATTGACAATTGATTGTCGAGGACTGAGGGCTGAAGATTGAGGATTCAGAATTGAGGATTCAGAATTGAGGTTTGAGGACTGAGGATTGAGGATTGAAGATTAAGTATTGAGGATTGAAGGTTGAGGATTGAGGATGGAGGATTGAAGAGAGAGGACTGAGCGTTGAGGATTGAGTGTTGAGAATTGATGTTTGAGGGCTGAGATTTGATTATTGATGTTTGTGGATTGAGTATTGAACGATGAGAATTCAGGGTATTCTATTGAGTATTGAGAATTGAGGATTGATGGTTGAGTATTGAGGATTGATGGTTGAGGGTTGTGTGTTGAATATTGAGGATTGAGAATTGAGGATTGAGGATTGAGGATTGAGGATTGAAGATTGAAGATTGAGTATTGAGGATTGAAGGTTGAGGATTGAGGATTGAGGATTGAGGATTGAAGATTGAGGATTGGGGATTGAGGATTGGCGATCGAGGATTGAGTATTGACGATTGAGAATTGAGGATTGAGGATTGAAGATTGAGTATTGAGGATTGAAGATTGAGGATTGAGGATTGAGGATTGAGGATTGAGGGCTCAGGATTGAGGATTGAGGATTGAGCATTGAGGATTGAGGATTGAGGATGGAGCATTGAGGATTGAAGATTGAGGACTGGTAATTGAGGATTGAAAATTGAGGATTAAGGATTGAGGATTGGGGATTGAGGATCTAGGATTGAAAATTGATTATTGATTATTGAGGATTGAAGATTGAAGATTGAGGATTGAGGATTGAGAATTGAGAATTGAGGATAAGGACTGAGGGTTGAGGATTTAGGTTTGAGGAATGGGGATTGAGGATTGAGGATTGAGGATTGAAGATTGAGTATTGATGATTGAAGATTCAGGATTGAGGATTGAGGGTGAGGATTGAGGACGAGGACTGAAGGTTGAGGATTGTGGTTTGAGGATTGAGGATTGACGGTTGAGAATTGAGGATGAGGACTGAGGTTTGAGGATTGATGTTTAGGGAATGAGGATTGAGGGTTGAGGATTGAGGATTGAGGATTGAGGATTGAGTATTGAAGGTTGAGGATTGGTGACTGAGGATTGAGGATTGAGGATTGAGGATTGAGGATTGAAGAATGAGGATTGAGAGTTGAGGATTGAGGATTGAGGATTGAGATTTGATTATTGATTTTTGTGGATTGAGTATTGTACGATGCGAATTCAGGATATTCTGTTGAGTATTGAGAATTGAGAATTGATGGTTGAGAATTGAGTATTGATGGTTGAGCGTTGTGTGTTAAATGTTGAGGATTGAGGATTGAGGATTAAGGATTGAGGATTGAGGATTGAAGATTGAGTATTGATGATTGAAGATTGAGGATTGAGTATTGAGTGTAGAGGGTTGAGGGTTGAGGACGAGGACTGACGGTTGAGGATTGAGGTTTGAGGATTGACGGTTGAAGACTGAGGACTGAGGATTGAGGATAGAGGATGGAGCATTGAGGATTGAAGATTGAGGATTGGGGATTGAGGATTGAAGATTGAGGATTAACGATTGAGGATTGGGGATTGAGGATCTAGGAATGAAAATTGATTATTGAGGATTGAAGGTTGAGGTTTGAGGATTGAGGATTGAGATTTGAGAATTGAGTATGAGGACTGAGAGTTGAGGATTGAGGTTTGAGGAATGAGGATTGAGGATTGAGGATTGAGGAATGAGGATTGAGGATTGAGGATTGAGTATTGAAGATTGAGACTTGATGAATGAGGGTTGAGGATTGAGGATTGAGGATTGAGGATTGAGGATTGTAGATTGAGTATTGGGGACTGAAGGTTGAGGATTGAGGATTGAGAATTGAGGATGGAGGATGAGGGCTGAGGGTTGAGGATTGAGGTTTGAGTATTGAATCCTGAGAATTCAGGATATTCTATTGAGTATTGCGAATTGAGGATTGACGGTTGAGTATTGAGGACTGAAGGTTGAGAATTGAGGATTGAAGATTGAGGGTTGAGGATTGAGGATTGAGAATTGAGAATTGAGGATGACGACTGAGGGTTGAGGATTGTGGTTTGAGGAACGAGGGTTGAGGATTGAGGATTGAGGACTGAGGGTTGACGATTGAGTATTGAAGATTGAGGATTGATGACTGAGGATTGAGGATTGAGGATTGAAGATTGAGAATTGAGGGTTGAAGGTTGAGGATTGAGGAATGAGGGTTGAGGATTGAGGATGAGGGCTGAGGGTTTGAAGGTTGAGGTTTTAGGACTGAGGACTGAGGATTGAGGATTGAGAATTGAGGATTGAGGATTGAGGATTGAAGATTGAGGACTGGGTATTGAGGATTGAAGAATGAGGATTGAGGATTGAGGATTGAGTATTGAGGATTGAGGATGGAAGATTGAGTATTGATGAGTGAAGATTGAAGATTGATTATTGAGTGTTGAGGTTTGAGGACGAGGACTGAGGATTGAGGATTGAGGCTTGAGGATTGAGGATTGAGGATTGAAGATTGAGGATTGAGGATCGAGGATGAAGGCTGAAGGTTGAGGATTGAGGTTTGAGGACTGAGGACTGAGGATTGAGGGTTGAGGATTGAGGTTTGAGGACAGAGGATTGAGGATTGAGGATTGACGATTGATAATAGAGGATTGAGGATTGAAGATTTAGGATTGGATATTGGGGATTGAGGATTGGGGATTGAGGATCTAGTATTGGAGATTGATTATTTAGGATTGAAGATAGAGGGTTGAGGATTGAGGATTGAGGATTGAGAATTGAGACTTTAGTATGAGGGCTGAGGTTTGAGGATTGAGGTTTGAGGAATTAGGATTGAGGATTGAGGACTGAGGATTGAGGATTGAGGATTGAGTATTGAAGGTTGAGGATTGATGACTGAGGATTGAGGATTGAGGATTGAGGATTGAGGATTGAAGATTGAGTGTCGTTGATTGAGGGTTGAGGATTGAGTATTGAGTATTGAGGAATGAGGATGAGGGCTGAGGTTTGAGGTTTGAGGTTTGAGTATTGAATCCTGAGAATTCAGGATATTCTATTGAGTATTGAGAACTGAGGATTGATGGTTGAGTATTGAGGATTGCTGGTTGAGGGTTGTGTGTTGAATATTGAGGATTGAGGATTGAAGATTGAGGATTGTGGACTGAAGATTGAGTATTGAGGATTGAACTTTGAGGATTGAGGATTGAGGATTGAGAATTGACGATGAGGGCTGACGGTTGAGGGTTGAGGTTTGGGGACTGAGGACTGAGGATTGAGGATTGAGAACTGAGGATTGAAGATTGAGGATTGAGGATTGAAGATTGAGGACTGGGAATTGAGGATTGAGCATTGAGGATTGAGGATTGAGGATCGAGGATTGAGGATTGAGGATTGAAGATTGAATATTGATGGTTGAAGATTGAGGATTGAGGATTGAGGGTTGTGGATTGAGTACGAGGACTGAGGGTTGAGTATTGATGTTTGAGGTCTGAGGATTGAGGATTGAGGTTTGAGGGTTGAGAATTGAGAAATGAGGACGAGGACTGAGGGTTGAGGATTGAGGTTTGAGACACGAGGATTGAGGATTGAGAATTGAGGACTGAGGATTGACGATTGAGTATTGAAGATTGAGTATTGATGACTGAGTATTGAGGATTGAGGTATGATGATTGCGATTTGAGTATTGAAAATTGGGTATTGAGGATTGAATATTGAGGATTGAGGATTGAGGATTGAGGATTGAAGATTGAGTATTGAGGATTGAAGATTGAGGATTGAGGATTGACGATTGAGGATTGAGGATTGAGGTTTGAGGATTGAGGATGAGGGCTGAGGGTTGAGGATTGAGGTTTGAGGTCTGAGGACTGAGGATTGAGGATTGAGAATTGAGGGTTGAGGATTGAGGATTGAAGATTGAGGATTGGGTATTGAGGGATGAAGAACGAGGATTGAGGATTGAGGATTGAGGATTGGGGACTGAGGATTGAGGATTGAGGATTGAGGATTGAGGATTGAGGATTGAAGATTCAGTATTGAGGATTGAAGATTGAGATTTGAGGATTGAGTATTGAACATTGAGGACTGAGTGTTGAGGGTTGAGTGATGAGAATGGATGTTTGTGGATAGAGATTTGAAGATTGCAGATTGAGTATTGAGTATTGAAAACTGTGAATTGAGGATATTCTATTGAGGATTGAGGATTGACAACTGATTGTTGAGGACTGAGGGCTGAAGATTGAGGATTCAGGATTGAGGATTCAGAATTGAGGTTTGAGGACTGAGGATTGAGGATTGAAGATTTAGTATTGAGGATTGAAGATTGAGGATTGAGGTTGAGGATTGAGGATTGAGGATGAGGGCTGAGGGTTGAGGATAGAGGTTTGAGGACTGAGGTCTGAGGATTGAGTATAGAGAATTGAGGATTGAGGATTGAGGATTGAAGATCGAGGATTGGCTATTGAGGATTGAAGAATGAGGATTGAGGATTGAGGATTGAGGATTGAGGACTGAAGGTTGAGAATTGAGGATTGAAGATTGAGGGTTGAGGATTGAGGATTGAGGATTGAGAATTGAGAATTGAGTATGAGGACTGAGGTTTGAGGATTGAAGTTTGAGGAATGAGGATTGAGGATTGAGGACTGAGGATTGAGGATTGAGGATTGAGTATTGAAGGTTGAGGATTGATGACTGAGGATTGAGGATTGAGGATTGAGGATTGAGGATTGAAGGTTGAGTGTCGAGGATTGAGGGTTGAGGATTGAGGATTCAGGATTGAGAATTGAGAATTGAGTATGAGGACTGAGGTTTGAGGATTGAGGTTTGAGGAATGAGGATTGAGGATTGAGGACTGAGGATTGAGGATTGAGGATTGAGTATTGAAGGTTGAGGATTGATGACTGAGGATTGAGGATTGAGGATTGAGGATTGAGGATTGAAGGTTGAGTGTCGAGGATTGAGGGTTGAGGATTGAGGATTGAGTATTGAGGAATGAGGATGAGGGCTGAGGTTTGAGGTTTGAGGTTTGAGTATTGAATCCTGAGAATTCAGGATATTCTATTGAGTATTGAGAACTGAGGATTGATGGTTGAGTATTGAGGATTGATGGTTGAGGGTTGTGTGTTGAATATTGAGGTTTGAGTATTGAGGATTGAGGATTGAGGATTGAAGATTGAGTATTGAGGATTGAAAGTTGAGGATTGAGGATTGAGGATTGAGGATTCAGGACTGAGGACTGAGGATTAAGGATTGTGCATTGAGGATTGAAGGTTGAGGAATGGGGATTGAGGATTGAAGATTGAGGATTAAGGATTAAGGATTGGGGATTGGGGATCTAGGATTGGAGATTGATTATTGAGGATTGAGGGTTGAGAATTGAGAATTGAGGATGGGGACTGAGGGTTGAGGATTGAGGTTTGAGGAAAGAGGATTGAGGGTTGAGGATTGAGGGCTGAGGTTTGACGATTGGGTATTGAAGATTGAGGATTGATGACTGAGGATTGAGGATTGAGGATTGATGACTGCGGATTGAGGATTGAAGATTGAGTATTGAGGATTGAATATTGAGGATTGAGGATTGAGGGTTGAGGATTGAAGATTGAGAATTGAGGATTGAGGATTGAAGATTGAGTATTGGGAATTGAAGATTGAGGATTGAGTATTGAGTATTGAAGGTTGAGGATTGATGACTGAGGATTGAGGATTGAGGATTGAGGATTGAGGGTTGAAGGTTGAGTGTCGAGGATTGAGGGTTGAGGATTGAGGATTGAGTATTGAGGAATGAGGATGAGGGCTGAGGTTTGAGGTTTGAGGTTTGAGTATTGAATCCTGAGAATGCAGGATATTCTGTTGAGTATTGAGAACTGAGGATTGATGGTTGAGGGTTGTGTGTTGAATATTGAGGTTTGAGGATTGAGGATTGAGGTTTGAGCATTGAGAATTGAGAAATGAGGACGAGGACTGAGGGTTGAGGATTGAGGTTTGAGACACGAGGATTGAGGATTGAGAATTGAGGACTGAGGATTGACGATTGAGTATTGAAGATTGAGTATTGATGACTGAGGATTGAGGATTGAGGTATGATGATTGCGATTTTAGTATTGAAAATTGGGTATTGAGGATTGAATATTGAGGATTGAGGATTGAGGGTTGAGGATTGAAGATTGAGTATTGAGGATTGAAGATTGAGGATTGAGGATTGACGATTGAGGATTGAGGATTGAGGTTTGAGGATTGAGGATGAGGGCTGAGGGTTGAGGATTGAGGTTTGAGGTCTGAGGACTGAGGATTGAGGATTGAGAGTTGAGGGTTGAGGATTGAGGATTGAAGATTGAGGATTGGGTATTGAGGGTTGAAGAACGAGGATAGAGGATTGAGGATTGAGGATTGGGGACTGAGGATTGAGGATTGAGGATTGAGGATTGAGGATTGAGGATTGAAGATTCAGTATTGAGGATTGAAGATTGAGATTTGAGGATTGAGTATTGAACATTGAGGACTGAGTGTTGAGGGTTGTGTGATTAGAATTGATGTTTGTGTATAGATATTTGAAGATTGCAGATTGCGCATTGAGTATTGAAAACTGTGAATTGATGATATTCTATTGAGGATTGAGAATTGACAACTGATTGTTGAGGACTGAGGGCTGAAGATTGAGGATTCAGGATTGAGAATTCAGAATTGAGGATTGATGACTGAGGACTGAGGATTGAAGATTGAGTATTGAGGATTGAAGTTTGAGGATTAAGGATTGAGGATTGGGGATTGAGGATCTAGGATTGAAAATTGATTATTGAGGTTTCAATATTGAGGATTGAGGATTGACGATTGAGGACTGAAGGTTGAGAATTGAGGATTGAAGATTGAGGGTTGAGGATTGAGGATTGAGGATTGAGAATTGAGAATTGAGTATGAGGACTGAGGTTTGAGGATTGAGGTTTGAGGAATGAGGATTGAGGATTGAGGACTGAGGATTGAGGATTGAGGATTGAGTATTGAAGGTTGAGGATTGATGACTGAGGATTGAGGATTGAGGATTGAGGATTGAGGATTGAAGGTTGAGTGTCGAGGATTGAGGGTTGAGGATTGAGGATTGAGGATTGAGAATTGAGAATTGAGTATGAGGACTGAGGTTTGAGGATTGAGGTTTGAGGAATGAGGATTGAGGATTGAGGACTGAGGATTGAGGATTGGGGATTGAGTATTGAAGGTTGAGGATTGATGACTGAGGATTGAGGATTGAGGATTGAGGATTGAGGATTGAAGGTTGAGTGTCGAGGATTGAGGGTTGAGGATTGAGGATTGAGTATTGAGGAATGAGGATGAGGGCTGAGGTTTGAGGTTTGAGGTTTGAGTATTGAATCCTGAGAATTCAGGATATTCTATTGAGTATTGAGAACTGAGGATTGATGGTTGAGTATTGAGGATTGATGGTTGAGGGTTGTGTGTTGAATATTGAGGTTTGAGGATTGAGGATTGAGGATTGAGGATTGAAGATTGAGTATTGAGGATTGAAAGTTGAGGATTGAGGATTGAGCATTGAGGATTCAGGACTGAGGACTGAGGATTGAGGATTGTGCATTGAGGATTGAAGGCTGAGGACTGGGGATTGAGGATTGAAGATTGAGGATTAAGGATTAAGGATTGGGGATTGGGGATCTAGGATTGGAGATTGATTATTGAGGATTGAAGATTGAGGGTTGAGGATTGAGGGTTGAGAATTGAGAATTGAGGATGGGGACTGAGGGTTGAGGATTGAGGTTTGAGGAAAGAGGATTGAGGGTTGAGGATTGAGGGCTGAGGTTTGACGATTGAGTATTGAAGATTGAGGATTGATGACTGAGGATTGAGGATTGAGGATTGATGACTGCGGATTGAGGATTGAAGATTGAGTATTGAGGATTGAATATTGAGGATTGAGGATTGAGGGTTGAGGATTGAAGATTGAGAATTGAGGATTGAGGATTGAAGATTGAGTATTGGGAATTGAAGATTGAGGATTGAGTATTGAGTATTGAATGTTTAGGATTGATGACTGAGGATTGAGGATTGAGGATTGAGGATTGAGGATTGAAGGTTGAGTGTCGAGGATTGAGGGTTGAGGATTGAGGATTGAGTATTGAGGAATGAGGATGAGGGCTGAGGTTTGAGGTTTGAGGTTTGAGTATTGAATCCTGAGAATGCAGGATATTCTATTGAGTATTGAGAACTGAGGATTGATGGTTGAGTATTGAGGATTGATGGTTGAGGGTTGTGTGTTGAATATTGAGGTTTGAGGATTGAGGATTGAGGATTGAGGATTGAAGATTGAGTATTGAGGATTGACGATTGAGGATTGAGGATTGAGGTTTGAGGATTGACAATGAGGGCTGAGGGTTGAGGATTGAGGTTCGAGGTCTGAGGTCTGAGGGTTGAGGATTGAGAATTGAGGATTGAGGATTGAGGATTGAAGATTGAGGATTGACGATTGAGGATTGAGAATTGAGGATGAGGATTGAGGATTCAGGACTGAGGACTGAGGATTGAGGATTGTGCATTGAGGATTGAAGGTTGAGGACTGGGGATTGAGGATTGAAGATTGAGGATTAAGGATTAAGGATTGGGGATTGGGGATCTAGGATTGGAGATTGATTATTGAGGATTGAAGATTGAGGGTTGAGGATTGAGGGTTGAGAATTGAGAATTGAGGATGGGGACTGAGGGTTGAGGATTGAGGTTTGAGGAAAGAGGATTGAGGGTTGAGGATTGAGGGCTGAGGTTTGACGATTGAGTATTGAAGATTGAGGATTGATGACTGAGGATTGAGGATTGAGGATTGATGACTGCGGATTGAGGATTGAAGATTGAGTATTGAGGATTGAATATTGAGGATTGAGGATTGAGGGTTGAGGATTGAAGATTGGGAATTGAGGATTGAGGATTGAAGATTGAGTACTGGGGATTGAGGATTCAAGATTGAGGATTAAGGATTGAGGATTGGGGATTGGGGATCTAGGATTGGAGATTGATTATCGAGGATTGCAGATTGAGGGTTGAGGATTGAGGATTGAGAATAGAGAATTGAGGATGAGGACTGAGGGTTGAGGTTTGAGGTTTGAGGTACGAGGATTGAGGATTGAGGAATGAGGACTGAGGCTTGACGATTGAGTATTGAATATTGAGAATTGATGACTGAGGATTGAGGTATGATGATTGCGGATTGAGTATTGAAAATTGGGTATTGAGGATTGAATATTGAGGATTGAGGATTGAGGATTGAGGATTGACGATTGAGTATTGAGGATTGAAGATTGAGGATTGAGGATTGACGATTGAGGATTGAGGTTTGATGATTGACGATGAGGGCTGAGGGTTGAGGATTGAGGTTTGAGGTCTGAGGACTGAGGATTGAGGATTGAGAATTGAGGATTGAGGATTGAGGATTGAGGACTGAAGATTGTATATTGATGATTGAATATTGAGCATTGAGGATTGAGGATTGAGGATCGAGGATTGAGGATTGAGGATTGAAGATTGAATATTGATGGTTGAAGATTGAGGATTGAGGATTGAGGGTTGTGGATTGAGGACGAGGACTGAGGGTTGAGTATTGATGTTTGAGGTCTGAGGATTGAGGATTGAGGTTTGAGGATTGAGAATTGAGAATTGAGGACGAGGACTGAGGGTTGAGGATTGAGGTATGAGGCACGAGGATTGAGGATTGAGAATTGAGGACTGAGGATTGACGATTGAGTATTGAAGATTGAGGATTGATGACTGAGGATTGAGGATTGAGGTATGATGATTGCGATTTGAGTATTGAACATTGGGTATTGAGGATTGAATATTGAGGATTGAGGATTGAGGATTGTGGATTGAAGATTGAGTATTGAGGATTGAAGATTGAGGATTGAGGATTGACGATTGAGGATTGAGGATTGAGGTTTGAGGATTGAGGATGAGGGCTGAGGGTTGAGGATTGAGGTTTGAGGTCTGAGGACTGAGGATTGAGGATTGAGAATTGAGGGTTGAGGATTGAGGATTGAAGATTGAGGATTGGGTATTGAGGATTGAAGAACGAGGATTGAGGATTGAGGATTGAGGATTGGGGACTGAGGATTGAGGATTGAGGATTGAGGATTGTGGATTGAGGATTGAAGATTCAGTATTGAGGATTGAAGATTGAGAGTTGAGGATTGAGTATTGAACATTGAGGACTGAGTGTTGAGGGTTGAGTGATGAGAATTGATGTTTGTGGATAGAGATTTGAAGATTGCAGATTGAGTATTGAGTATTGAAAACTGTGAATTGGGGATATTCTATTGAGGATTGAGGATTGACAACTGATTGTTGAGGACTGAGGGCTGAAGATTGAGGATTCAGGATTGAGGATTCAGAATTGAGGTTTGAGGACTGAGGATTGAGGATTGAAAATTGAGTATTGAGGATTGAAGATTGAGGATTGAGGTTGAGGATTGAGGATTGAGGATGAGGGCTGAGGTTTGAGGATAGAGGTTTGAGGACTGAGGTCTGAGGATTGAGTATAGAGAATTGAGGATTGAGGATTGAGCATTGAAGATTGAGGATTGGGTATTGAGGATTGAAGAATGAGGATTGAGGATTGAGGATTCAGGATTGAGGATTGATGGTTGAGGATTGACGATTGAGAATTGAGGATTGATGATTGAGTATTGAGGGTTGAAGATTGAGGATTGAGGATTGAGGATTGAGGATTGAGGATTGAAGATTGAGGTTTGGGGACTGAGTGTTGAGGGTTGTGTGATTAGAATTGATGTTTGTGGATAGATATTTGAAGATTGCAGATTGCGCATTGAGTATTGAAAACTGTGAATTGATGATATTCTATTGAGGATTGAGAATTGACAGCTGATTGTTGAGGACTGAGGGCTGAAGATTGAGGATTCAGGATTGAGAATTCAGAATTGAGGATTGATGACTGAGGACTGAGGATTGAAGATTGAGTATTGAGGATTGAAGTTTGAGGATTAAGGATTGAGGATTGGGGATTGAGGATCTAGGATTGAAGATTGATTACGGAGGATTCAATATTGAGGATTGAGGATTGAGGATTGAGGACTGAAGGTTGAGAATTGAGGATTGAAGATTGAGGGTTGAGGATTGAGATTTGAGAATTGAGGATGACGACTGAGGGTTGAGGATTGTGGTTTGAGGAGCGAGGATTGAGGATTGAGGATTGCGGGCTGAGGGTTGACGATTGAGTATTGAAGATTGAGGATTAATGACTGAGGACTGAGGATTGAGGATTGAAGATTGAGAATTGAGGATTGAAGGTTGAGGATTGAGGAATGAGGATTGAGGATTCAGGATCAGGGCTGAGGGTTTGAAGGTTGAGGTTTTCGGACTGAGGACTGAGGATTGAGTATTGAGAATTGAGGATTGAGGATTGAGGATTGAAGATTGAGGATTGGGTATTGAGGATTGAAGAATGAGGATTGAGGATTGAGGATTGAGGATTGAGGATTGAGGATTGAGGGTTGAAGGTTGAGGATTGGGGATTGGGGATTGACGATCGAGTATTGAGGATTGAGGATTGAGAATTGAGGATTGAGGATTGAATGTTGAGTATTCAGGATTGAAGATTGAGGATTGAGGGTTGAGGATTGAAGATTGAGGATTGAAGATTTAGTGTTGATGAGTGAAGATTGAGGATTGAGGATTGAGTGTTGAGGATTGAGGACGAGGACTGACGGTTGAGGGTTGAGGTTTGTGGATTGAGGATTGAGGATTGATGACTGGGGATTGAGGATTGAGGATTGAGCATTGAGGATTGAAGATTGAGGACTGGGGATTGAGGACTGAAGAATGAGGATTGAGGATTGAGGATTGATGATTGGGGATTGTAGATTGAGCATTCAGGATTGAAGTTTGAGTATTGATGATTGAAGATTGAGGATTGAGGATTGAGTGTTGAGGACGAGGTCTGACGGTTGAGGATTGAGGTTTGAGGATTGAGGGTTGAGGACTGAGGACTGAGGATTGAGGATTGAGGATGGAGGATTGAAGAGAGAGGACTGAGTGTTGAGGATTGAGTGTTGAGAATTGATGTTTGAGGGTTGAGATTTGATTATTGATTTTTGTGGATTGAGTATTGAACGATGAGTATTCAGGGTACTCTATTGAGTATTGAGAATTGAGGATTGATGGTTGAGTATTGAGGATTGATGGTTGAGGGTTGTGTGTTGAATATTGAGGATCGAGTATTGAGGATTGAGGATTGAGGATTGAGGATTGAAGATTGAGTATTGAGGATTGAAGGTTGAGTATTGAGGATTGAGAATTGACGATTGAGGATTGAAGATTGAGGATTGGGGATTGAGGATTGACGATTGGGGATTGAGTATCCACGATTGAGAATTGAGGATTGATGATTGAAGATTGAGTATTGAGGATTGAAGATTGAGGATTGAGGATTGAGGATTGAGGACTGAAGACTGAGGATTGAGGATTGAGGATTGAGCATTGAGGATTGAGAATTGAAAATTGAGTATTGAGGATTGAAGGTTGAGGACTGAGGAATATGGGTTGAGGATTGAGGATGAGGGCTGAGGGTTGAGGATTGAGGATTGAGGATTGAATATTGAGGATTGGGGACTGTGTGTTGAGGGTTGAGTGATGAGAATTAATGTTTGTGGATAGAGATTTCAAGATTGCAGATTGAGTATCGAGTATTGAAAACTGTGAATTGAGGATATTCTATTGAGGATTGAGGATTGACAATTGACTGTCGAGGACTGAGGGCTGAAGATTGAGGATTCAGGATTGAGGATTCAGAATTGAGGTTTGAGGACTTAGGATTGAGGATTGAATATTGAGTATTGAGGATTGAAGATTGAGGATTGAGGATTGAGGATGGAGGATTGAAGAGAGAGGACTGAGTGTTGAGGATTGAGTGTTGAGAATTGATGTTTGAGGGTTGAGATTTGATTATTGATTTTTGTGGATTGAGTATTGAACGATGAGTATTCAGGGTATTCTATTGAGTATTGAGAATTGAGGATTGATGGTTGAGTATTGAGGATTGACGGTTGAGGGTTGTGTGTTGAATATTGAGGATTGAGGATTGAGGACTGAGGATTGATGATTGCGGATTGAGTATTGAAAATTGAGTATTGAGGATTGAATATTGAGGTTTGAGGATTGAGGATTGAGGATTGAAGGTTGAGTATTGTGGACTGAAGATTGAGGATTGAGGATTGACGATTGAGGATTGAGGATTGAGGTTTGAGGATTGACGATGAGGGCTGAGGGTTGAGGATTGAGGTTTGAGGTCTGAGGACTGAGGAGTGAGGATTGAGAATTGAGGATTGAGGATTGAGGATTGAAGATTGAGGATTGGGAATTGAGGATTGAAGAATGAGGATTGAGGATTGAGGATTGAGGATTGGGGACTGAGGATTGGATATTCAGGATTGAGGATTGAGGATTAAGGATTGAGGATTGAGGATTGAAGATTCAGTATTGAGGATCGAAGATTGAGAATTGAGGATTGAGGATTGAACATTGAGGACTGAGTGTTGAGGGTTGAGTGATGAGAATTGATGTTTCTGGATAGAGATTTGAAGATTGCTGATTGAGTATTCAGTATTGAAAACTGTGAATTGAGGATATTATACAGAGGATTGAGGACTGACAACTGGTTGTTGAGGACTGAGTGCTGAAGATTGAGGATTCAGGGTTGAGGATTCAGAATTGAGGTTTGAGGACTGAGGATTGAGGATTGAAGATTGAGTATTGAGGATTGAAGATTGAGGATTTAGGTTGAGGATTGAGGATTGAGGATGAGGGCTGAGGGTTGAGGATTGAGGTTTGAGGACTGAGGTCTGAGGATTGAGTATTGAGAATTGATGATAGAGGATAGAGGATTGAAGATTGAGGATTGGGTATTGAGGATTGAAGAATGAGGATTGAGGATTGAGGATCCAGGATTGAGGATTGAATATTGAGTATTGAGGATTGAAGACTGACGATTGAGGATTGAGGATTGAGGATTGAGGATTGAGAATTGAGGATTGATGATTGAGTATTGATGATCGAAGATTGAGCATTGAGGATTGAGAATTGAAAATTGAGTATTGAGGATTGAAGGTTGAGGACTGAGGAATATGGGTTGAGGATTGAGGATGAGGGCTGAGGGTTGAGGATTGAGGATTGAGGATTGAATATTGAGGATTGGGGACTGTGTGTTGAGGGTTGAGTGATGAGAATTAATGTTTGTGGATAGAGATTTCAAGATTGCAGATTGAGTATCGAGTATTGAAAACTGTGAATTGAGGATATTCTATTGAGGATTGAGGATTGACAATGGACTGTCGAGGACTGAGGGCTGAAGATTGAGGATTCAGGATTGAGGATTCAGAATTGAGGTTTGAGGACTTAGGATTGAGGATTGAATATTGAGTATTGAGGATTGAAGATTGAGGATTGAGGATTGAGGATGGAGGATTGAAGAGAGAGGACTGAGTGTTGAGGATTGAGTGTTGAGAATTGATGTTTGAGGGTTGAGATTTGATTATTGATTTTTGTGGATTGAGTATTGAACGATGAGTATTCAGGGTATTCTATTGAGTATTGAGAATTGAGGATTGATGGTTGAGTATTGAGGATTGACGGTTGAGGGTTGTGTGTTGAATATTGAGGATTGAGGATTGAGGACTGAGGATTGATGATTGCGGATTGAGTATTGAAAATTGAGTATTGAGGATTGAATATTGAGGTTTGAGGATTGAGGATTGAGGATTGAAGGTTGAGTATTGTGGACTGAAGATTGAGGATTGAGGATTGACGATTGAGGATTGAGGATTGAGGTTTGAGGATTGACGATGAGGACGAGGACTGAGGGTTGAGTATTGATATTTGAGGTCTGAGGATTGAGGTTTGAGGAATGAGGATTGAGGATTGAGGATTGAGGATTGAAGATTGAGTATTGATGATTGAAGATTGAGGATTGAGGATTGAGGGTTGAGGATTGAGGACGAGGACAGACAGTTGAGGGTTGTGGTTTGAGGATTGAGGGTTGAGGATTGAGAATTGAGGATGAGGACTGAGGTTTGAGGATTGAGGTGTGAGGAATGAGGACTGAGGATTGAGGATTGAGGATTGAGGATTGAGGATTGAGTATCGAAGGTTGAGGATTGATGACTGAGGGTGGAGGATTGCGGATTGAAGATTGAGGATTGAGGATTGTGGGTTGAAGGTTGAGTGTGGAGGATTGAAGGTTGAGGATTGACGATTGAGGATTGAGGATTGAGGATGATGGCTGAGGTTTGAGGTTTGAGGTTTGAGTATTGAATCCTGAGAATTCAGGATGTTCTATTGAGTATTGAGAATTGAGGATTGATTCTTTAGTATTGGGGATTCAGGATTGAGGATTGAGGATTGAGTATTGAAGATTGAGGATTGATGATTGAGGATTTAGGATTGAGGATTACGGATTGAGGATTGAGGATTGAGGACTGAGGATTGAGGATTGAGGATTGAGCATTGAGGATTGAAGATTGAGGACTGGGTATTGAGGATTGAAGATTGAGGATTAAGGATTGAGGATTGGGGACTGGGGATCTAGGATTGGAGATTGATTATTGAGGATTGAAGATAGAGGGTTGAGGATTGATGGTTGAGAATTGAGAATTGTGGATGGGGACTGAGGGTTGAGGATTGAGGTTTGAGATACGAGGATTGAGGTTTGAGATACGAGGATTGAGGATCGAGGATTGTGGACTGAGGATTGACGACTGAGTATTGAAGATTGAGGATTGATGACTGAGGATTGTGGATTGAGGATTGATGATTGCGGATTGAGGATTGAATATTGAGTATTGAGGATTGAATATTGAGGATTGAGGATTGAGGGTTGAGGATTGAAGATTGAGAATTGACGATTGAGGATCGAAGATTGAGTATTGAGGATTGAAGATTGAGGATTGAGGATTGAGGTTTGAATATTAAGGACTGAGTGTTGAGGATTGAGAGATGAGAATTGATGTTTGTGGATGGAGATTTGAAGATTGAGGATTGAGTATTGATGATTGAGGATTGAGTATTGAGGATTGAAGATTGAGTATTGAGGATTGAAGATTGAGGATTGAGGATTGAGGATTGAAGATTGAGAATTGACGATTGAGGATTGAAGATTGAGTATTGAGGATTGAAGATTGAGGATTGAGGGTTGAGGTTTGTATATTAAGGACTGAGTGTTGAGGATTGAGAGATGAGGATTGATGTTTGTGGATGGAGATTTGAAGATTGAAGATTGAGGATTGAGTATTGATGATTGAGGATTGAGTATTGAGGATTGAGGATTAAAGATTGAGGATTGGGTATTGAGGATTGAAGAATGAGGATTGAGGATTGAGTATTGAGGATTGAGGATTGAAGATTGAGTATTGAGGATTGAAGGTTGAGGATTGAGGATTGAGGATTGAGGATTGAGGATTGAAGATTGAGGATTGGGGACTGAGTGTTGAGGGTTGAGTGATGAGAATTGATGTTTGTGGATGGAGATTTGAAGATTGAAGATTGAGGATTAAGGATTGAGGATTGGGGATTCAGGATCTAGGATTGAAAATTGATAATATGGGATTGAAGATTGAGGATTGAGGATTGAGGATTGAGAATTGAGAATTGAGGATAAGGACTGAGGGTTGAGGATTGAAGATTGATTATTGAGGATTGAGGATTGAGGATTGAGGATTGAGGAATGAGGGTAGAGGATAGAGGATTGAAGATTGAGGATTGGGGACTGAGTGTTGAGGGTTGAGTGTGAGGATTGATGTTTGTGGATAGAGATTCGAAGATTGCAGATTGAGAATTTAGTATTGAAAACTGTGAATTGATGATATTCTATTGAGGATTGAGGATTGACAACTGATTGTTGAGGTCTGAAGTCTGAAGGTTGAGTACTGAGGATTGAGGTTTCAGGATTGAGGTTTGCGGACTGAGGATTGAGGATTAAGGATTGACGCTTGACGATTGAGGATTGAGGTTTGAAGATTGAGGATTGAGGATCCAGGATGAGGGCTGAAGGTTGAGGATTGAGGATTGAGGGCTGAGGACTGAGGATTGAGGGTTGAGAATTAAGGATTGAGGATCGAGGATTGAAGATTGAGGTTTGGGTATTGAGGATTGCAGAATGAGGATTGAGGATTGAGTATTGAGGATTGAGGATTGAAGATTGAGGATTGAGGATTGAAGACTGACGATTGAGGATTGAGGATTGAGGGTTGAGGATTTAGGATTGAGAATTGAGGATTGAGGATTGAAGATTGAGGATTGGGTATTGATGATTGAAGAATGAGGACTGAGGATTGAGGATTGGGGATTGAGGATTGAAGATTGAGTGTTGAGGATTGAGGGTTGAGGTTTGAGGATTGAGTATTGAGGATTGAGGATGAGGGCTGAGGTTTGAGGTTTGAGTTTTGAGTATTGAATCCTGAGAATTCAGGATATTCTATTGAGTATTGAGAATTGACGATTGATGGTTGAGCATTGAGGATTGAGGATTGAGGATTGAGGATTGAGTATTGAAGATTGAGGATTGATGATTGAGTATTGAGGATTGAAGATTGAGGATTGAGGATTGAGGATTGAATATTAAGGACTGAGTGTTGAGGACTGAGAGATGAGAATTGATGTTTGTGGATGGAGATTTGAAGATTGAAGATTGAGGATTGAGGATTGAGGATTGAGGATTGAGTATTGAGGATTGAAGATTGAGTATTGAGGATTGAAGATTGAGGATTGAGGATTGAGGATTGAGGATTGAGGATTGAGGATTGAGGATTGAGGATTGAGGATAGCGGATTGAATATTGAGGATTGGGGACTGAGTGTTGAGGGTTGAGTGATGAGGATTGATGTTTGTGGATAGAGATTCGAAGATTGCAGATTGAGAATTTAGTATTGAAAACTGTGATTTGATGATATTCTATTGAGGATTGAGGATTGACAACTGATTGTTGAGGTCTGAAGTCTGAAGGTTGAGGACTGAGGATTGAGGATTCAGGATTGAGGTTTGAGGACTGAGGATTGAGGATTGAGGATTGAGGCTTGAGGATTGAAGTTTGAGGACTGAGGAATAAGGGTTGAGGATTGAGGATGAGGGCTGAGGGTTGAGGATTGAGGATTGAGGATTGAAGATAGAGGATTGAGGATTGAGGGCTGAAGATTGAATATTGATGATGCAAGATTGAGGATTGAGGATTGAGGGTTGTGGATTGAGGACGAGGACTGAGGGTTGAGTATTGATATTTGAGGTCTGAGGATTGAGGTTTGAGGAATGAGGATTGAGGATTGAGGATTGAGGATTGAAGATTGAGTATTGATGATTGAAGATTGAGGATTGAGGATTGAGGGTTGAGGATTGAGGACGAGGACAGACAGTTGAGGGTTGTGGTTTGAGGATTGAGGGTTGAGGATTGAGAATTGACGATGAGGACTGAGGTTTGAGGATTGAGGTGTGAGGAATGAGGACTGAGGATTGAGGATTGAGGATTGAGGATTGAGGATTGAGTATCGAAGGTTGAGGATTGATGACTGAGGGTGGAGGATTGCGGATTGAAGATTGAGGATTGAGGATTGTGGGTTGAAGGTTGAGTGTGGAGGATTGAAGGTTGAGGATTGACGATTGAGGATTGAGGATTGAGGATGATGGCTGAGGTTTGAGGTTTGAGGTTTGAGTATTGAATCCTGAGAATTCAGGATGTTCTATTGAGTATTGAGAATTGAGGATTGATTCTTTAGTATTGGGGATTCAGGATTGAGGATTGAGGATTGAGTATTGAAGATTGAGGATTGATGATTGAGGATTTAGGATTGAGGATTACGGATTGAGGATTGAGGATTGAGGACTGAGGATTGAGGATTGAGGATTGAGCATTGAGGATTGAAGATTGAGGACTGGGTATTGAGGATTGAAGATTGAGGATTAAGGATTGAGGATTGGGGACTGGGGATCTAGGATTGGAGATTGATTATTGAGGATTGAAGATAGAGGGTTGAGGATTGATGGTTGAGAATTGAGAATTGAGGATGGGGACTGAGGGTTGAGGATTGAGGTTTGAGATACGAGGATTGAGGTTTGAGATACGAGGATTGAGGATCGAGGATTGTGGACTGAGGATTGACGACTGAGTATTGAAGATTGAGGATTGATGACTGAGGATTGTGGATTGAGGATTGATGATTGCGGATTGAGGATTGAATATTGAGTATTGAGGATTGAATATTGAGGATTGAGGATTGAGGGTTGAGGATTGAAGATTGAGAATTGACGATTGAGGATCGAAGATTGAGTATTGAGGATTGAAGATTGAGGATTGAGGATTGAGGTTTGAATATTAAGGACTGAGTGTTGAGGATTGAGAGATGAGAATTGATGTTTGTGGATGGAGATTTGAAGATTGAGGATTGAGTATTGATGATTGAGGATTGAGTATTGAGGATTGAAGATTGAGTATAGAGGATTGAAGATTGAGGATTGAGGATTGAGGATTGAAGATTGAGAATTGACGATTGAGGATTGAAGATTGAGTATTGAGGATCGAAGATTGAGGATTGAGGGTTGAGGTTTGAATATTAAGGACTGAGTGTTGAGGATTGAGAGATGAGGATTGATGTTTGTGGATGGAGATTTGAAGATTGAAAATTGAGGATTGAGTATTGATGATTGAGGATTGAGTATTGAGGATTGAGGATTAAAGATTGAGGATTGGGTATTGAGGATTGAAGAATGAGGATTGAGGATTGAGTATTGAGGATTGAGGATTGAAGATTGAGTATTGAGGATTGAAGGTTGAGGATTGAGGATTGAGGATTGAGGATTGAGGATTGAAGATTGAGGATTGGGGACTGAGTGTTGAGGGTTGAGTGATGAGAATTGATGTTTGTGGATGGAGATTTGAAGATTGAAGATTGAGGATTAAGGATTGAGGATTGGGGATTCAGGATCTAGGATTGAAAATTGATAATATGGGATTGAAGATTGAGGATTGAGGATTGAGGATTGAGAATTGAGAATTGAGGATAAGGACTGAGGGTTGAGGATTGAAGATTGAGTATTGAGGATTGAGGATTGAGGATTGAGGATTGAGGAATGAGGGTAGAGGATAGAGGATTGAAGATTGAGGATTGGGGACTGAGTGTTGAGGGTTGAGTGTGAGGATTGATGTTTGTGGATAGAGATTCGAAGATTGCAGATTGAGAATTTAGTATTGAAAACTGTGAATTGATGATATTCTATTGAGGATTGAGGATTGACAACTGATTGTTGAGGTCTGAAGTCTGAAGGTTGAGGACTGAGGATTGAGGATTCAGGATTGAGGTTTGAGGACTGAGGATTGAGGATTGAGGATTGAGGCTTGAGGATTGAAGTTTGAGGACTGAGGAATAAGGGTTGAGGATTGAGGATGAGGGCTGAGGGTTGAGGATTGAGGATTGAGGATTGAGGGCTGAAGATTGAATATTGATGATGCAAGATTGAGGATTGAGGATTGAGGGTTGTGGATTGAGGACGAGGACTGAGGGTTGAGTATTGATATTTGAGGTCTGAGGATTGAGGTTTGAGGAATGAGGATTGAGGATTGAGGATTGAGGATTGAAGATTGAGTATTGATGATTGAAGATTGAGGATTGAGGATTGAGGGTTGAGGATTGAGGACGAGGACAGACAGTTGAGGGTTGTGGTTTGAGGATTGAGGGTTGAGGATTGAGAATTGAGGATGAGGACTGAGGTTTGAGGATTGAGGTGTGAGGAATGAGGACTGAGGATTGAGGATTGAGGATTGAGGATTGAGGATTGAGTATCGAAGGTTGAGGATTGATGACTGAGGGTGGAGGATTGCGGATTGAAGATTGAGGATTGAGGATTGTGGGTTGAAGGTTGAGTGTGGAGGATTGAAGGTTGAGGATTGACGATTGAGGATTGAGGATTGAGGATGATGGCTGAGGTTTGAGGTTTGAGGTTTGAGTATTGAATCCTGAGAATTCAGGATGTTCTATTGAGTATTGAGAATTGAGGATTGATTCTTTAGTATTGGGGATTCAGGATTGAGGATTGAGGATTGAGTATTGAAGATTGAGGATTGATGATTGAGGATTTAGGATTGAGGATTACGGATTGAGGATTAAGGATTGAGGACTGAGGATTGAGGATTGAGGATTGAGCATTGAGGATTGAAGATTGAGGACTGGGTATTGAGGATTGAAGATTGAGGATTAAGGATTGAGGATTGGGGACTGGGGATCTAGGATTGGAGATTGATTATTGAGGATTGAAGATAGAGGGTTGAGGATTGATGGTTGAGAATTGAGAATTGAGGATGGGGACTGAGGGTTGAGGATTGAGGTTTGAGATACGAGGATTGAGGTTTGAGATACGAGGATTGAGGATCGAGGATTGTGGACTGAGGATTGACGACTGAGTATTGAAGATTGAGGATTGATGACTGAGGATTGTGGATTGAGGATTGATGATTGCGGATTGAGGATTGAATATTGAGTATTGAGGATTGAATATTGAGGATTGAGGATTGAGGGTTGAGGATTGAAGATTGAGAATTGACGATTGAGGATCGAAGATTGAGTATTGAGGATTGAAGATTGAGGATTGAGGATTGAGGTTTGAATATTAAGGACTGAGTGTTGAGGATTGAGAGATGAGAATTGATGTTTGTGGATGGAGATTTGAAGATTGAGGATTGAGTATTGATGATTGAGGATTGAGTATTGAGGATTGAAGATTGAGTATAGAGGATTGAAGATTGAGGATTGAGGATTGAGGATTGAAGATTGAGAATTGACGATTGAGGATTGAAGATTGAGTATTGAGGATTGAAGATTGAGGATTGAGGGTTGAGGTTTGAATATTAAGGACTGAGTGTTGAGGATTGAGAGATGAGGATTGATGTTTGTGGATGGAGATTTGAAGATTGAAGATTGAGGATTGAGTATTGATGATTGAGGATTGAGTATTGAGGATTGAGGATTAAAGATTGAGGATTGGGTATTGAGGATTGAAGAATGAGGATTGAGGATTGAGTATTGAGGATTGAGGATTGAAGATTGAGTATTGAGGATTGAAGGTTGAGGATTGAGGATTGAGGATTGAGGATAGAGGATTGAAGATTGAGGATTGGGGACTGAGTGTTGAGGGTTGAGTGTGAGGATTGATGTTTGTGGATAGAGATTCGAAGATTGCAGATTGAGAATTTAGTATTGAAAACTGTGAATTGATGATATTCTATTGAGGATTGAGGATTGACAACTGATTGTTGAGGTCTGAAGTCTGAAGGTTGAGTACTGAGGATTGAGGTTTCAGGATTGAGGTTTGCGGACTGAGGATTGAGGATTAAGGATTGAGGCTTGACGATTGAGGATTGAGGTTTGAAGATTGAGGATTGAGGATCCAGGATGAGGGCTGAAGGTTGAGGATTGAGGTTTGAGGACTGAGGTCTGAGGATTGAGGGTAGAGAATTAAGGATTGAGGATTGAGGATTGAAGATGGAGCATTGATAATTGAGTATTGAGGATTGAAGGTGGAGTACTGAGGAATAAGTATTGAGGATTGAGGATTGAGGATTGAGGATTGAGGATTGAAGATTGAGGATTGGGGACTGAGTGTTGAGGGTTGAGTGATGAGAATTAATGTTTGTGGGTAGAGATTTGGAGATTGCAGATTGAGTATCGAGTATTGAAAACTGTGAATTGAGGATATTCTATTGAGGATTGAGGATTGACAATTGATTGTTGAGGACTGAGGGCAGAAGATTGAGGATTCAGGATTGAGGATTCAGAACTGAGGTTTGAGGACTGAGGGTTGAGGATTGAAGATTGAGTATTGAGGATTGAGGATTGAGGATTGAGGATTGATGATTGAGTATTGAGGATTGAAGATTGAGGATTGAGGATTGAGGATTGAATATTAAGGACTGAGTGTTGAGGATTGAGAGATGAGAATTGATGTTTGTTGATGGAGATTTGAAGATTGAAGATTGAGGATTGAGTATTGAGGATTGAGGATTGAGTATTGATGATTGAAGATTGGGTATTGAGGATTGAAGATTGAGGATTGAGGATTGAGGATTGAGGATTGAGGATTGAGAATTGAGGATTCAGGATAGCGGATTGAAGATTGAGGATTGGGGATTGGGTATTGAGGATTGCAGAATGAGGATTGAGGATTGAGTATTGAGGATTGAGGATTGAAGATTGAGGATTGAGGATTGAAGACTGACGATTGAGGATTGAGGATTGAGGGTTGAGGATTTAGGATTGAGAATTGAGGATTGAGGATTGAGGATTGAAGATTGAGGATTGGGTATTGATGATTGCAGAATGAGGATTGAGGATTGAGTATTGAGGATTGAGGATTGAAGATTGAGGATTGAGGATTGAAGACTGACGATTGAGGATTGAGGATTGAGGGTTGAGGATTTAGGATTGAGAATTGAGGATTGAGGATTGAGGATTGAAGATTGAGGATTGGGTATTGATGATTGAAGAATGAGGACTGCGGATTGAGGATTGGGGATTGGGGATCTAGGATTGGAGATTGATTATTGAGGATTGAAGATAGAGTGTTGAGGATTGAGGATTGAGAATTGAGGATTGAGGATAGAGGATTGAAGATTGAAGATTGGGGACTGAGTGTTGAGGGTTGAGTGATGAGGATTGATGTTTGTGGATAGATATTCGAAGATTGCAGATTGAGAATTTAGTATTGAAAACTGTGAATTGATGATATTCTATCGAGGATTGAGGATTGACAACTGATTGTTGAGGTCTGAAGTCTGAAGGTTGAGGACTGAGGATTGAGGATTCGGGATTGAGGTTTGAGGACTGAGGATTGAGGATTGAGGATTGAGGCTTGAGGATTGAGGATTGAGGATTGAAGATTGAGGATTGAGGATCCAGGATGAGGGCTGAAGGTTGAGGATTGAGGTTTGAGGAATCAGGACTGAGGATTGAGGGTTGAGAATTAAGGATTGAGGATCGAGGATTGAAGATTGAGGATTGGGTATTGAGGATTGCAGAATGAGGATTGAGGATTGACTATTGAGGATTGAGGATTGGAGATTGAGGATTGAGGATTGAAGACTGACGATTGAGGATTGAGGATTGAGGGTTGAGGATTTAGGATTGAGAATTGAGGATTGAGGATTGAGGATTGAAGATTGAGGATTGGGTATTGATGATTGAAGAATGAGGACTGAGGATTGAGGATTGGGGATTGAGGATTGAAGATTGAGTGTTGAGGATTGAGGGTAGAGGTTTGAGGATTGAGTATTGAGGATTGAGGATGAGGGCTGAGGTTTGAGGTTTGAGTTTTGAGTATTGAATCCTGAGAATTCAGGATATGCTATTGAGTATTGAGAATTGACGATTGATGGTTGAGCATTGAGGATTGAGGATTGAGGATTGAGGATTGAGTATTGAAGATTGAGGGTTGATGATTGAGTATTGAGGATTGAAGGTTGAGGATTGAGGATTGAGGATTGAATATTAAGGACTGAGTGTTGAGGATTGAGAGATGAGAATTGATGTTTGTGGATGGGGATTTGAAGATTGAAGATTGAGGATTGAGTATTGAGGATTGAGGATTGAGTATTGATGATTGAAGATTGAGTATTGAGGATTGAAGATTGAGGATTGAGGATTGAGGATTGAGGATTGAGGATTGAGGATTGAGGACTGAGGATAGCGGAATGAAGATTGAGGATTGGGGACTGAGTGTTGAGGGTTGAGTGATGAGGATTGATGTTTGTGGATAGAGATTCGAAGATTGCAGATTGAGAATTTAGTATTGAAAACTGTGAATTGATGATATTCTATTGAGGATTGAGGATTGACAACTGATTGTTGAGGTCTGAAGTCTGAAGGTTGAGGACTGAGGATTGAGGATTCAGGATTGAGGTTTGAGGACTGAGGATTGAGGATTGAGGATTGAGGCTTGAGGATTGAGGATTGAGGATCGAAGATTGAGGATTGAGGATCCAGGATGAGGGCTGAAGGTTGAGGATTGAGGTTTGAGGACTGAGGACTGAGGATTGAGGGTTGAGAATTAAGGATTGAGGATTGAGGATTGAAGATTGAGGATTGGGTATTGAGGATTGAAGAATGAGGATTGAGCATTGAGTATTGAGGATTGAGGATTGAAGATTGAGTATTGAGGATTGAAGACTGACGATTGAGGATTGAGGATTGAGGGTTGAGGATTTAGGATTGAGAATTGAGGATTGAGGATTGAGGATTGAAGATTGAGGATTGGGGACTGAGTGTTGAGGGTTGAGGACGAGGACTGACGGTTGAGGATTGTGGTTTGAGGATTGAGGATTGAGGATTGGGAATTGAGGATGAGGACTGAGGTTTGAGGATTGAGGTTTGAGGAATGAGGATTGAGGATTGGGGATTGAGGATTGAGGATTGCGTATTGAGTATTGAAGGTTGAGGATTGATGACTGAGGGTGGAGGATTGCGGATTGAAGATTGAGGTTTGAGGATTGTGGGTTGAAGGTTGAGTGTGGAGGATTGAAGGTTGAGGATTGACGATAGAGGATTGAGGATTGAGGATGATGGCTGAGGTTTGATGTTTGAGGTTTGAGTATTGAATCCTGAGAATTCAGGATGTTCTATTGAGTATTGAGAATTGAGGATTGATGCTTTAGTATTGGGGATTCAGGATTGAGGATTGAGGATTGAGTATTGAAGATTGAGGATTGATGATTGAGGATTTAGGATTGAGGATTACGGATTGAGGATTGAGGATTGAGGACTGAGGATTGAGGATTGAGGATTGAGCATTGAGGATTGAAGATTGAGGACTGGGTATTGAGGATTGAAGATTGAGGATTAAGGATTGAGGATTGGGGACTGGGGATCTAGGATTGGAGATTGATTATTGAGGATTGAAGATAGAGGGTTGAGGATTGATGGTTGAGAATTGAGAATTGAGGATGGGGACTGAGGGTTGAGGATTGAGGTTTGAGATACGAGGATTGAGGATCGAGGATTGTGGACTGAGGATTGACGACTGAGTATTGAAGATTGAGGATTGATGACTGAGGATTGAGGATTGAGGATTGATGATTGCGGATTGAGGATTGAATATTGAGTATTGAGGATTGAATATTGAGGATTGAGGATTGAGGGTTGAGGATTGAAGATTGAGAATTGACGATTGAGGATTGAAGATTGAGTATTGAGGATTGAAGATTGAGGATTGAGCATTGAGGTTTGAATATTAAGGACTGAGTGTTGAGGATTGAGAGATGAGAATTGATGTTTGTGGATGGAGATTTGAAGATTGAAGATTGAGGATTGAGTATTGATGATTGAGGATTGAGTATTGAGGATTGAGGATTAAAGATTGAGGATTGGGTATTGAGGATTGAAGAATGAGGATTGAGGATTGAGTATTGAGGATTGAGGATTGAAGATTGAGTATTGAGGATTGAAGGTTGAGGATTGAGGATTGAGGATTGAGGATTGAGGATTGAAGATTGAGGATTGGGGACTGAGTGTTGAGGGTTGAGTGATGAGAATTGATGTTTGTGGATGGAGATTTGAAGATTGAAGATTGAGGATTAAGGATTGAGGATTGGGGATTCAGGATCTAGGATTGAAAATTGATAATATGGGATTGAAGATTGAGGATTGAGGATTGAGGATTGAGAATTGAGAATTGAGGATAAGGACTGAGGGTTGAGGATTGAAGATTGAGTATTGAGGATTGAGGATTGAGGATTGAGGATTGAGGAATGAGGGTAGAGGATAGAGGATTGAAGATTGAGGATTGGGGACTGAGTGTTGAGGGTTGAGTGTGAGGATTGATGTTTGTGGATAGAGATTCGAAGATTGCAGATTGAGAATTTAGTATTGAAAACTGTGAATTGATGATACTCTATTGAGGATTGAGGATTGACAACTGATTGTTGAGGTCTGAAGTCTGAAGGTTGAGTACTGAGGATTGAGGTTTCAGGATTGAGGTTTGCGGACTGAGGATTGAGGATTAAGGATTGAGGCTTGACGATTGAGGATTGAGGTTTGAAGATTGAGGATTGAGGATCCAGGATGAGGGCTGAAGGTTGAGGATTGAGGTTTGAGGACTGAGGTCTGAGGATTGAGGGTAGAGAATTAAGGATTGAGGATTGAGGATTGAAGATTGAGCATTGATAATTGAGTATTGAGGATTGAAGGTGGAGGACTGAGGAATAAGGATTGAGGATTGAGGATTGAGGATTGAGGATTGAGGATTGAAGATTGAGGATTGGGGACTGAGTGTTGAGGGTTGAGTGATGAGAATTAATGTTTGTGGACAGAGATTTGAAGATTGCAGATTGAGTATCGAGAATTGAAAGCTGTGAATTGAGGATATTCTATTGAGGATTGAGGATTGACAATTGATTGTCGAGGACTGAGGGCTGATGATTGAGGATTCAGAATTGAGGATTCAGAATTGAGGTTTGAGGACTGAGGATTGAGGATTGAAGATTGAGTATTGAGGATTGAAGATTGAGGATTGAGGATTGAGGATGGAGGATTGAAGAGAGAGGACTGAGTGTTGAGGATTGAGTGTTGAGGATTGATGTTTGAGGGTTGAGATTTGTATATTGATTTTTGTGGATTGAGTATTGAACGATGAGAATTCAGGGTATTCTATTGAGTATTGAGAATTGAGGATTGATTGTTGAGTATTGAGGGATGATGGTTGAGGGTTCTGTGTTGAATATTGAGGATTGAGGACTGAGGATTGAGGATTGAGGATTGAGCATTGAGGATTGAAGATTGGGGACTGGGGATTGAGGATTGAATATTGAGGATTAAGGATTGAGGATTGGGGATTGGGGATCTAGGATTGGAGATTGACTATTGAGGATTGAAGATTGAGGGTTAAGGATTGAGGATTGTGATGGAGATTTGAGGATGAGGACTGAGGGTTGAGGATTGAGGTTTGAGGTACGAGGATTGAGGATTGAGGATTGAGGATTGAGGACTGAGGATTGACGATTGAGTATTGAAGATTGAGGATTGATGACTGAGGATTGAGGATTGAGGATTGATGACTGAGGATTGAGTATTCAAAATTGAGTATTGAGGACTGAATATTCAGGATTGAAGATTGAGGATTGAAGATTGAGTATTGAGGATTGATGATTGAGGATTGAGGATTAACGATTGAGAATTGAGGATGGGGACTGAGGATTGAGGATTGAGGTTTGAGATACGAGGATTGAGGATTGAGGTTTGAATATTAAGGACTGAGTGTTGAGGATTGAGAGATGAGAATTGATGTTTGTGGATGGAGATTTGAAGATTGAAGATTGAGGATTGAGTAGTGATGATTGAGGATTGAGTATTGAGGATTGAGGATTAAAGATTGAGGATTGGGTATTGAGGATTGAAGAATGAGGATTGAGGATTGAGTATTGAGGATTGAGGATTGAAGATTGAGTATTGAGGATTGAAGGTTGAGGATTGAGGATTGAGGATTGAGGATTGAGGATTGAAGATTGAGGATTGGGGACTGAGTGTTGAGGGTTGAGTGATGAGAATTGATGTTTGTCGATGGAGATTTGAAGATTGAAGATTGAGAATTTAGTATTGAAAACTGTGAATTGATGATATTCTATTGAGGATTGAGGATTGAGGCTTGAGGATTGAGTATTGAGGATTGAGGATTGAGGATTGAGGATCCAGGATGAGGGCTGAAGGTTGAGGATTGAGGTTTGAGGGCTGAGGACTGAGGAATGAGGATTGAGGGTTGAGAATTAAGGATTGAGGATTGAGGATTGAAGATTGAGTATTGAGGATTGAAGGTTGAGGATTGAGGATTGAGGATTGAGGATTGAGGATTGAAGATTGAGGATTGGGGACTGAGTGTTGAGGGTTGAGTGATGAGAATTGATGTTTGTGGATGGAGATTTGAAGATTGAAGATTGAGGATTAAGGATTGAGGATTGGGGATTCAGGATCTAGGATTGAAAATTGATTATATGGGATTGAAGATTGAGGATTGAGGATTGAGGATTGAGAATTGAGAATTGAGGATAAGGACTGAGGGTTGAGGATTGAAGATTGAGTATTGAGAATTTTGGATTGATGGTTGTGTATTGAGGATTGATGGCTGAGGGTTGTGTGTTGAATATTGAGGATTGGCGGATTGAGTATTGAAGATTGAGGACTGAAGACTGAGGATTGATTATTGAGGATTGAGGACTGAGTATTGAGGATTGAGAATTGAAGATTGAGTATTGATGAGTGAAGATTGCGGATTGATTATTGAGGGTTGAGGATTGAGGACGAGGACTGAGTGCTGAGGATTGAGGTTTGAGGACAGAGGATTGAGGATTGAGGATTGAGAATTGATAATTGAGGGTTGAGGATTGAAGATTTAGGATTGGGTATTGAGGATTGAGGATTGGGGATTGAGGATCTAGTATTGGAGACTGATTATATAGGATTGAAGATAGAGGGTTGAGGATTGAGGATTGAGGATTGAGAATTGAAAATTGAGGATGAGGGCTGAGGTTTGAGGATTGAGGTTTAAGGAATGAGGATTGAGGATTGAGGTTTGAGGATTGAGGATTGAGGATTGAGTATTGAAGGTTGAGGATTGGTGACTGAGGATTGAGGATTGAGGATTGAGGATTGAGGATTGAGGATTGAAGATTGAGTGTTGAGGATTGAGGGTTGAGGATTGAGGATTGAGTATTGAGGATTGAGGATGAGTGCTGAGGTTTGAGGTTTGAGGTTTGAGTATTGAATCCTGAGAATTCAGGATATTCTATTGAGTACTGAGAATTGACGATTGATGGTTGAGTATTGAGGATTGAGGATGGAGGATTGAGGATTGAGTATTGAAGATTGAGGATTGATGACTGAGGATTGAGGATTGCGGATTGACGATTGAGGATTGGGGATTGAGGATTGAAGGTTGAGTGTTGAGGATTGAAGGTTGAGGATTGACGATTGAGGATTGAGGATTGAGGATGATGGCTGAGGTTTGAGGTTTGAGGTTTTAGTATTGAATCCTGAGAATTCAGGATGTTCTATTGAGTATTGAGAATTGAGGATTGATGGTTTAATATTGAGGATTCAGGATTGAGGATTGAGGATTGAGTATTGAAGATTGAGGATTGATGATTGAGGATTTAGGATTGAGGATAGAGGATTGAGGATTGAGGATTGAAAATTGCGTATTGAAGATTGAAGGTTGAGGACTGAGGAATAAGGATTGAGGATTGAGGATGAGGGCTGATGGTTGAGGATTGAGGTTTGAGGACTGAGGACTGAGGATTGAGGATTGAGAATTGAGGATTGAGGATTGAGGATTGAAGATTGAGGATTGGGTATTGAGGATTGAAGAATGAGGATTGAGGATTGAGGATTGAGGATTGAAGATTCAGTATTGAGGATTGAAGATTGAGTGTTGAGGATTGAGGATTGAACATTGAGGACTGAGTGTTGATGGTTGAGTGATGAGAATTGTTGTTTGTGGATAGAGATTTGAAGATTGCAGATTGAGTATTGAGAATTGAAAACTGTGAATTGTGGATATTCTATTGAGGATTGAGGATTGACAACTGACTGTTGAGGACTGAGGTCTGAAGATTGAGGATTCAGGATTGAGGATTCAGAATTGAGGTTTGAGGACTGAGGATTGAGGATTGAAGATTGAGTATTGAGGATTGAAGATTGAGGATTGAGGTTGAGGATTGAGGATTGAGGATGAGGGCTGAGGGTTAAGGATTGAGGTTTGAGGACTGAGGTCTGAGGATTGAGTATAGAGAATCGAGGATTGAGGATTGAGGATTGAAGATTGAGGATTGGGTATTGAGGATTGAAGAATGAGGATTGAGGACTGAGGATTCAGGATTGAGGATTGAAGATTGAGTATTGAGGATTGAAGACTGACGATTGATGATTGAGGGTTGAGGATTGAGGATTGAGAATTGAGGATTGATGATTGAGTATTGAGGATTGAAGGTTGAGGATTGAGGATAGAGGATTGAGGATTGAGGATTGAGGATTGAGAAATGAAGATTGAGGATTGATGATTGAGGATTTAGGATTGGGGATTGAGGATTGAGGATGATGGCAGAGGTTTGAGGTTTGAGGTTTGAGTATTGAATCCTGAGAATTCAGGATGTTCTATTGAGTATTGAGAATTGAGGATTGGTGGTTTAGTATTGAGGATTCAGGATTGAGTATTGAGGATTGAGTATTGAAGATTGAGGATTGATGATTGAGGATTTAGGATTGAGGATTGAGGATTGAGGATTGAGGAATGAGGATTGAAGATTGGGTATTGAGGATTGAAGGTTGAGGATTGAGGATTGAGGATTGAGGATTGAAGATTGAGGATTGGGGATTCAGGATTGGCGATTGAGGATTGAGTATTGACGATTGAGAATTGAGGATTGAGGATTGAAGATTGAGTATTGAGGATTGAAGATTGAGGATTGAGGATTGAGGATTGAGGATTGAGGATTGAGGACTGAGGATTGAGGATTGAGGATTGAGCATTGAGGATTGAATATTGTGGACCGGGGATTGAGGATTCAAGATTGAGGATTAAGGATTGAGGATTGAGGATTGAGGTTTGAGGAATGAGGATTGAGTATTGACGATTGAGAATTGAGGATTGAGGATTGAAGATTGAGTATTGGGGATTGAAGATTGACGATTGAGTATTGAGGATTGAGGATTGAGGATTGAGGATTAAGGTTGAGTATTGAAGGTTGAGGTTTGATGACTGAGGATTGAGGATTGCGGATTGACGACTGAGGATTGAGGATTGAGGGTTGAATTTTGAGAGCTGAGGATTGAAGGTTGGGGATTGACGATTGAGGATTGAGGATTGAGGATTGAGGATTGAAGATTGATTATTGAGGATTGAAGATTGAGGATTGAGTATTGAGGATTGAGGATTGAGGATTGAATATTCAGGATTGGGGACTGAGTGTTGAGGGTTGAGTGATGAGAATTAATGTTTGTGGATAGAGATTTCAAGATTGCAGATTGAGTATCGAGTATTGAAAACTGTGAATTGGGGATATTCTATTGAGGATTGAGGATTGACAATTGATTGCCGAAGACTGAGGGCTGAAGATTGAGGATTCAGGATTAAGGATTCAGAATTGAGGTTTGAGGACTGAGGATTGAGGATTGAATATTGAGTATTGAGGATTGATGGTTGATGGTTGTGTGTTGAATATTGAGGATTGGCGGATTGAGTATTGAAGATTGAGGACTGAGGACTGGGGATTGAGTATTGAGGATTGAGGATTGAGTATTGAGGATTGAGGATTGAAGATTGAGTATTGATGATTGAAGATTGCGTATTGATTATTGAGGGTTGAGGATTGATGAGGAGGACTGAGGGTTGAGGATTGAGGACTGAGGATTGAGGATTGAGGACTGGGCATTGAGGATTGATGATTGAGGACTGGGGATTGAGGATTGAGGATTGAGGATTGAGGATTGAGAAATGAAGATTGAGGATTGATGATTGAGGATTTAGGATTGGGGATTGAGGATTGAGGATGATGGCAGAGGTTTGAGGTTTGAGGTTTGAGTATTGAATCCTGAGAATTCAGGATGTTCTATTGAGTATTGAGAATTGAGGATTGGTGGTTTAGTATTGAGGATTCAGGATTGAGTACTGAGGATTGAGTATTGAAGATTGAGGATTGATGATTGAGGATTTAGGATTGAGGATTGAGGATTGAGGATTGAGGATTGAGGATTGAAGATTGGGTATTGAGGATTGAAGTTTGAGGATTGAGGATTGAGGATTGAGGATTGAAGATTGAGGATTCGGGATTCAGGATTGGCGATTGAGGATTGAGTATTGACGATTGAGAATTGAGGATTGAGGATTGAAGATTGAGTATTGAGGATTGAAGATTGAGGATTGAGGATTGAGAATTGAGGATTGAGGACTGAGGATTGAGGATTGAGGATTGAGCATTGAGGATTGAATATTGTGGACTGGGGATTGAGGATTCAAGATTGAGGATTAAGGATTGAGGATTGAGGATTGAGGTTTGAGGAATGAGGATTGAGTATTGACGATTGAGAATTGAGGATTGAGGATTGAAGATTGAGTATTGGGGATTGAAGATTGAGGATTGAGTATTGAGGATTGAGGATTGAGGATTGAGGATTAAGGTTGAGTATTGAAGGTTGAGGTTTGATGACTGAGGATTGAGGATTGCGGATTGACGACTGAGGATTGAGGATTGAGGGTTGAATATTGAGTGTTGAGGATTGAAGGTTGGGGATTGACGATTGAGGATTGAGGATTGAGGATTGAGGATTGAAGATTGATTATTGAGGATTGAAGATTGAGGATTGAGTATTGAGGATTGAGGATTGAGGATTGAATATTGAGGATTGGGGACTGAGTGTTGAGGGTTGAGTGATGAGAATTAATGTTTGTGGATAGAGATTTCAAGATTGCAGATTGAGTATCGAGTATTGAAAACTGTGAATTGGGGATATTCTATTGAGGATTGAGGATTGACAATTGATTGTCGAGGACTGAGGGCTGAAGATTGAGGATTCAGGGTTGAGGATTCAGAATTGAGGTTTGAGGACTGAGGATTAAGGATTGAGGATTGTAGATTGAGTATTGAGGATTGATGATTGAGGATTGAGCATTGACGATTGAGGATTGAGGATAGAGGTTTGAGGTTTGACGATGAGGGCTGAGGGTTGAGGATTGACGTTCGAGGTCTGAGGTCTGAGGGTTGAGGATTGAGAATTGAGTATTGAGGATTGAAGATTGAGGATTGAGGATTGAGGACTGGGCATTGAGGATTGAAGATTGAGGACTGGGGATTGAGGATTGAAGATTGAGGATTAAGGATTTAGGATTGGGGATTGGGGATCTAGGATTGGAGATTGACTATTGAGGATTGAAGCTTGCGGGTTGAGGATTGAGGATTGAGGATTGAGAATTGAGGATTGAGGACTGAGGATTGACGATTGAGTATTGAAGATTGAGGATTGATGACTGAGGATTCAGGATTGAGGATTGATGATTGCGAATTGAGTATTGAAAATTGAGTATTGAGGATTGAATATTGAGGATTGAGGATTGAGGATTGAGGATTGAAGGTTGAGTATTGTGGAGTGAAGATTGAGGATTAAGGATTGACGATTGAGGATTGAGGATGAGGGCTGAGGGTTGAGGATTGAGGTTTGAGGACTGAGGACTGGGGATTGAGGATTGAGAATTGAGGATTGATGATTGAGTATTAAAGATTGAGGATTGGGTATTGAGGATTGAAGAATGAGGATTGAGGATTGAGGATTGAGGATTGAGGATTGAGTATTGAGGATTGAGGATTGAGGATTGAGGATTGAGGATTGAGGTTTGAGGTCTGAGGACTGAGGATTGAGGATTGAGGATTGAGTATTGAGGGTTGAAGATTGAGGATTAAGGATTGAGGATTGGGGATTGAGGATCTAGGATTGAAAATTGATTATTTGGGATTGAAGGTTGAGGATTGAGGATTGAGGATTGAGAATTGAGAATTGAGCATAAGGACTGAGGGTTGAGGATTGAGGTTTGAGGTATGAGGATTGAGGATAGAGGATTGAGGATTGAAGATTGAGTACTGATGATTGAAGATTGAGGTTTGAGGATTGAGGGTTGAGGATTGAGGACGAGGACTGACAGTTGAGGTTTGTGGTTTGAGGATTGAGGGTTGAGGATTGAGAATTCAGGATGAGGACTTAGGTTTGAGGATTGATGACTGAGGATTGAGGATTGAGGATTGATGATTGCCGATTGAGGATTGAAGATTGAGTATTGAGGATTGAATATTGAGGATTGAGGATTGAGTATTGAGGATTGAAGATTGAGTATTGAGGATTGAAGATTGAGGATTGAGGATTGAGGATTGAGGATTGAGGATTGAGGAATGAGGGTTGAGGATAGAGGATTGAAGATTGAGGATTGGGGACTGAGTGTTGAGGGTTGAGCGATGAGGATTGATGTTTGTGGATAGAGATTCGAAGATTGCAGATTGAGAATTTAGTATTGAAAACTGTGAATTGATGATATTCTATTGAGGATTGAGGATTGACAACTGATTGTTGAGGTCTGAAGTCTGAAGGTTGAGTACTGAGGATAGAGGTTTCAGGATTGAGGTTTGAGGACTGAGGATTGAGGATTGAGGATTGAGGCTTGAGGATTGAGGATTGAGGACTGAAGATTGAGTATTGAGGATTGAAGATTGGGGATTGAGGATTGAGGATTGAGGATTGAGGATTGAGGATTGAGGATTGAAGATTGAGGATTGGGGACTGAGTGTTGAGGGTTGAGTGATGAGAATTAATGTTTGTGGATAGAGATTTGAAGATTGCAGATTGAGTATCGAGAATTGAAAGCTGGGAATTGAGGATATTCTATTGAGCATTGAGGATTGACAATTGATTGTTGAGGTCTGAAGTCTGAAGGTTGAGGACTGAGGATTGAGGATTCAGGATTGAGGTTTGAGGACTGAGGATTGAGGATTGAGGATTGAGGATTGAGGATTGAAGATTGAGGATTGGGGACTGAGTGTTGAGGGTTGAGTGATGAGAATTGATGTTTGTGGATGGAGATTTGAAGATTGAAGATTGAGGATTAAGGATTGAGGATTGGGGATTCAGGATCTAGGATTGAAAATTGATTATATGGGATTGAAGATTGAGGATTGAGGATTGAGGATTGAGAATTGAGAATTGAGGATAAGGACTGAGGGTTGAGGATTGAAGATTGAGTATTGAGGATTGAGGATTGAGGATTGAGGATTGAGGAATGAGGGTAGAGGATAGAGGAATGAAGATTGAGGATTGGGGACTGAGTGTTGAGGGTTGAGTGTGAGGATTGATGTTTGTGGATAGAGATTCGAAGATTGCAGATTGAGAATTTGGTATTGAAAACTGTGAATTGATGATATTCTATTGAGGATTGAGGATTGACAACTGATTGTTGAGGTCTGAAGTCTGAAGGTTGAGGACTGAGGATTGAGGATTCAGGATTGAGGTTTGAGGACTGAGGATTGAGGATTGAGGATTGAGGCTTGACGATTGAGGATTGAGGATTGAGGATTGAGGATTGAGGATCCAGGATGAGGGCTGAAGGTTGAGGATTGAGGTTTGAGGACTGAGGACTGAGGATTGAGGGTTGAGAATTAAGGATTGAGGATTGAGGATTGAAGATTGAGGATTGGGTATTGAGGATTGAAGAATGAGGATTGAGCATTGAGTATTGAGGATTGAGGATTGAAGATTGAGTATTGAGGATTGAAGACTGACGATTGAGGATTGAGGATTGAGGGTTGAGGATTTAGGATTGAGAATTGAGGATTGAGGATTGAGGATTGAAGATTGAGGATTGGGGACTGAGTGTTGAGGGTTGAGGACGAGGACTGACGGTTGAGGATTGTGGTTTGAGGATTGAGGATTGAGGATTGGGAATTGAGGATGAGGACTGAGGTTTGAGGATTGAGGTTTGAGGAATGAGGATTGAGGATTGGGGATTGAGGATTGAGGATTGCGTATTGAGTATTGAAGGTTGAGGATTGATGACTGAGGGTGGAGGATTGCGGATTGAAGATTGAGGTTTGAGGATTGTGGGTTGAAGGTTGAGTGTGGAGGATTGAAGGTTGAGGATTGACGATAGAGGATTGAGGATTGAGGATGATGGCTGAGGTTTGATGTTTGAGGTTTGAGTATTGAATCCTGAGAATTCAGGATGTTCTATTGAGTATTGAGAATTGAGGATTGATGCTTTAGTATTGGGGATTCAGGATTGAGGATTGAGGATTGAGTATTGAAGATTGAGGATTGATGATTGAGGATTTAGGATTGAGGATTACGGATTGAGGATTGAGGATTGAGGACTGAGGATTGAGGATTGAGGATTGAGCATTGAGGATTGAAGATTGAGGACTGGGTATTGAGGATTGAAGATTGAGGATTAAGGATTGAGGATTGGGGACTGGGGATCTAGGATTGGAGATTGATTATTGAGGATTGAAGATAGAGGGTTGAGGATTGATGGTTGAGAATTGAGAATTGAGGATGGGGACTGAGGGTTGAGGATTGAGGTTTGAGATACGAGGATTGAGGATCGAGGATTGTGGACTGAGGATTGACGACTGAGTATTGAAGATTGAGGATTGATGACTGAGGATTGAGGATTGAGGATTGATGATTGCGGATTGAGGATTGAATATTGAGTATTGAGGATTGAATATTGAGGATTGAGGATTGAGGGTTGAGGATTGAAGATTGAGAATTGACGATTGAGGATTGAAGATTGAGTATTGAGGATTGAAGATTGAGGATTGAGCATTGAGGTTTGAATATTAAGGACTGAGTGTTGAGGATTGAGAGATGAGAATTGATGTTTGTGGATGGAGATTTGAAGATTGAAGATTGAGGATTGAGTATTGATGATTGAGGATTGAGTATTGAGGATTGAGGATTAAAGATTGAGGATTGGGTATTGAGGATTGAAGAATGAGGATTGAGGATTGAGTATTGAGGATTGAGGATTGAAGATTGAGTATTGAGGATTGAAGGTTGAGGATTGAGGATTGAGGATTGAGGATTGAGGATTGAAGATTGAGGGTTAAGGATTGAGGATTGTGATGGAGATTTGAGGATGAGGACTGAGGGTTGAGGATTGAGGTTTGAGGTACGAGGATTGAGGATTGAGGATTGAGGATTGAGGACTGAGGATTGACGATTGAGTATTGAAGATTGAGGATTGATGACTGAGGATTGAGGATTGAGGATTGATGACTGAGGATTGAGTATTCAAAATTGAGTATTGAGGACTGAATATTCAGGATTGAAGATTGAGGATTGAAGATTGAGTATTGAGGATTGATGATTGAGGATTGAGGATTAACGATTGAGAATTGAGGATGGGGACTGAGGATTGAGGATTGAGGTTTGAGATACGAGGATTGAGGATTGAGGTTTGAATATTAAGGACTGAGTGTTGAGGATTGAGAGATGAGAATTGATGTTTGTGGATGGAGATTTGAAGATTGAAGATTGAGGATTGAGTAGTGATGATTGAGGATTGAGTATTGAGGATTGAGGATTAAAGATTGAGGATTGGGTATTGAGGATTGAAGAATGAGGATTGAGGATTGAGTATTGAGGATTGAGGATTGAAGATTGAGTATTGAGGATTGAAGGTTGAGGATTGAGGATTGAGGATTGAGGATTGAGGATTGAAGATTGAGGATTGGGGACTGAGTGTTGAGGGTTGAGTGATGAGAATTGATGTTTGTCGATGGAGATTTGAAGATTGAAGATTGAGAATTTAGTATTGAAAACTGTGAATTGATGATATTCTATTGAGGATTGAGGATTGAGGCTTGAGGATTGAGTATTGAGGATTGAGGATTGAGGATTGAGGATCCAGGATGAGGGCTGAAGGTTGAGGATTGAGGTTTGAGGGCTGAGGACTGAGGAATGAGGATTGAGGGTTGAGAATTAAGGATTGAGGATTGAGGATTGAAGATTGAGTATTGAGGATTGAAGGTTGAGGATTGAGGATTGAGGATTGAGGATTGAGGATTGAAGATTGAGGATTGGGGACTGAGTGTTGAGGGTTGAGTGATGAGAATTGATGTTTGTGGATGGAGATTTGAAGATTGAAGATTGAGGATTAAGGATTGAGGATTGGGGATTCAGGATCTAGGATTGAAAATTGATTATATGGGATTGAAGATTGAGGATTGAGGATTGAGGATTGAGAATTGAGAATTGAGGATAAGGACTGAGGGTTGAGGATTGAAGATTGAGTATTGAGAATTTTGGATTGATGGTTGTGTATTGAGGATTGATGGCTGAGGGTTGTGTGTTGAATATTGAGGATTGGCGGATTGAGTATTGAAGATTGAGGACTGAAGACTGAGGATTGATTATTGAGGATTGAGGACTGAGTATTGAGGATTGAGAATTGAAGATTGAGTATTGATGAGTGAAGATTGCGGATTGATTATTGAGGGTTGAGGATTGAGGACGAGGACTGAGTGCTGAGGATTGAGGTTTGAGGACAGAGGATTGAGGATTGAGGATTGAGAATTGATAATTGAGGGTTGAGGATTGAAGATTTAGGATTGGGTATTGAGGATTGAGGATTGGGGATTGAGGATCTAGTATTGGAGACTGATTATATAGGATTGAAGATAGAGGGTTGAGGATTGAGGATTGAGGATTGAGAATTGAAAATTGAGGATGAGGGCTGAGGTTTGAGGATTGAGGTTTAAGGAATGAGGATTGAGGATTGAGGTTTGAGGATTGAGGATTGAGGATTGAGTATTGAAGGTTGAGGATTGGTGACTGAGGATTGAGGATTGAGGATTGAGGATTGAGGATTGAGGATTGAAGATTGAGTGTTGAGGATTGAGGGTTGAGGATTGAGGATTGAGTATTGAGGATTGAGGATGAGTGCTGAGGTTTGAGGTTTGAGGTTTGAGTATTGAATCCTGAGAATTCAGGATATTCTATTGAGTACTGAGAATTGACGATTGATGGTTGAGTATTGAGGATTGAGGATGGAGGATTGAGGATTGAGTATTGAAGATTGAGGATTGATGACTGAGGATTGAGGATTGCGGATTGACGATTGAGGATTGGGGATTGAGGATTGAAGGTTGAGTGTTGAGGATTGAAGGTTGAGGATTGACGATTGAGGATTGAGGATTGAGGATGATGGCTGAGGTTTGAGGTTTGAGGTTTTAGTATTGAATCCTGAGAATTCAGGATGTTCTATTGAGTATTGAGAATTGAGGATTGATGGTTTAATATTGAGGATTCAGGATTGAGGATTGAGGATTGAGTATTGAAGATTGAGGATTGATGATTGAGGATTTAGGATTGAGGATAGAGGATTGAGGATTGAGGATTGAAAATTGCGTATTGAAGATTGAAGGTTGAGGACTGAGGAATAAGGATTGAGGATTGAGGATGAGGGCTGATGGTTGAGGATTGAGGTTTGAGGACTGAGGACTGAGGATTGAGGATTGAGAATTGAGGATTGAGGATTGAGGATTGAAGATTGAGGATTGGGTATTGAGGATTGAAGAATGAGGATTGAGGATTGAGGATTGAGGATTGAAGATTCAGTATTGAGGATTGAAGATTGAGTGTTGAGGATTGAGGATTGAACATTGAGGACTGAGTGTTGATGGTTGAGTGATGAGAATTGTTGTTTGTGGATAGAGATTTGAAGATTGCAGATTGAGTATTGAGAATTGAAAACTGTGAATTGTGGATATTCTATTGAGGATTGAGGATTGACAACTGACTGTTGAGGACTGAGGTCTGAAGATTGAGGATTCAGGATTGAGGATTCAGAATTGAGGTTTGAGGACTGAGGATTGAGGATTGAAGATTGAGTATTGAGGATTGAAGATTGAGGATTGAGGTTGAGGATTGAGGATTGAGGATGAGGGCTGAGGGTTAAGGATTGAGGTTTGAGGACTGAGGTCTGAGGATTGAGTATAGAGAATCGAGGATTGAGGATTGAGGATTGAAGATTGAGGATTGGGTATTGAGGATTGAAGAATGAGGATTGAGGACTGAGGATTCAGGATTGAGGATTGAAGATTGAGTATTGAGGATTGAAGACTGACGATTGATGATTGAGGGTTGAGGATTGAGGATTGAGAATTGAGGATTGATGATTGAGTATTGAGGATTGAAGGTTGAGGATTGAGGATAGAGGATTGAGGATTGAGGATTGAGGATTGAGAAATGAAGATTGAGGATTGATGATTGAGGATTTAGGATTGGGGATTGAGGATTGAGGATGATGGCAGAGGTTTGAGGTTTGAGGTTTGAGTATTGAATCCTGAGAATTCAGGATGTTCTATTGAGTATTGAGAATTGAGGATTGGTGGTTTAGTATTGAGGATTCAGGATTGAGTATTGAGGATTGAGTATTGAAGATTGAGGATTGATGATTGAGGATTTAGGATTGAGGATTGAGGATTGAGGATTGAGGAATGAGGATTGAAGATTGGGTATTGAGGATTGAAGGTTGAGGATTGAGGATTGAGGATTGAGGATTGAAGATTGAGGATTGGGGATTCAGGATTGGCGATTGAGGATTGAGTATTGACGATTGAGAATTGAGGATTGAGGATTGAAGATTGAGTATTGAGGATTGAAGATTGAGGATTGAGGATTGAGGATTGAGGATTGAGGATTGAGGACTGAGGATTGAGGATTGAGGATTGAGCATTGAGGATTGAATATTGTGGACCGGGGATTGAGGATTCAAGATTGAGGATTAAGGATTGAGGATTGAGGATTGAGGTTTGAGGAATGAGGATTGAGTATTGACGATTGAGAATTGAGGATTGAGGATTGAAGATTGAGTATTGGGGATTGAAGATTGACGATTGAGTATTGAGGATTGAGGATTGAGGATTGAGGATTAAGGTTGAGTATTGAAGGTTGAGGTTTGATGACTGAGGATTGAGGATTGCGGATTGACGACTGAGGATTGAGGATTGAGGGTTGAATTTTGAGAGCTGAGGATTGAAGGTTGGGGATTGACGATTGAGGATTGAGGATTGAGGATTGAGGATTGAAGATTGATTATTGAGGATTGAAGATTGAGGATTGAGTATTGAGGATTGAGGATTGAGGATTGAATATTCAGGATTGGGGACTGAGTGTTGAGGGTTGAGTGATGAGAATTAATGTTTGTGGATAGAGATTTCAAGATTGCAGATTGAGTATCGAGTATTGAAAACTGTGAATTGGGGATATTCTATTGAGGATTGAGGATTGACAATTGATTGCCGAAGACTGAGGGCTGAAGATTGAGGATTCAGGATTAAGGATTCAGAATTGAGGTTTGAGGACTGAGGATTGAGGATTGAATATTGAGTATTGAGGATTGATGGTTGATGGTTGTGTGTTGAATATTGAGGATTGGCGGATTGAGTATTGAAGATTGAGGACTGAGGACTGGGGATTGAGTATTGAGGATTGAGGATTGAGTATTGAGGATTGAGGATTGAAGATTGAGTATTGATGATTGAAGATTGCGTATTGATTATTGAGGGTTGAGGATTGATGAGGAGGACTGAGGGTTGAGGATTGAGGACTGAGGATTGAGGATTGAGGACTGGGCATTGAGGATTGATGATTGAGGACTGGGGATTGAGGATTGAGGATTGAGGATTGAGGATTGAGAAATGAAGATTGAGGATTGATGATTGAGGATTTAGGATTGGGGATTGAGGATTGAGGATGATGGCAGAGGTTTGAGGTTTGAGGTTTGAGTATTGAATCCTGAGAATTCAGGATGTTCTATTGAGTATTGAGAATTGAGGATTGGTGGTTTAGTATTGAGGATTCAGGATTGAGTACTGAGGATTGAGTATTGAAGATTGAGGATTGATGATTGAGGATTTAGGATTGAGGATTGAGGATTGAGGATTGAGGATTGAGGATTGAAGATTGGGTATTGAGGATTGAAGTTTGAGGATTGAGGATTGAGGATTGAGGATTGAAGATTGAGGATTCGGGATTCAGGATTGGCGATTGAGGATTGAGTATTGACGATTGAGAATTGAGGATTGAGGATTGAAGATTGAGTATTGAGGATTGAAGATTGAGGATTGAGGATTGAGAATTGAGGATTGAGGACTGAGGATTGAGGATTGAGGATTGAGCATTGAGGATTGAATATTGTGGACTGGGGATTGAGGATTCAAGATTGAGGATTAAGGATTGAGGATTGAGGATTGAGGTTTGAGGAATGAGGATTGAGTATTGACGATTGAGAATTGAGGATTGAGGATTGAAGATTGAGTATTGGGGATTGAAGATTGAGGATTGAGTATTGAGGATTGAGGATTGAGGATTGAGGATTAAGGTTGAGTATTGAAGGTTGAGGTTTGATGACTGAGGATTGAGGATTGCGGATTGACGACTGAGGATTGAGGATTGAGGGTTGAATATTGAGTGTTGAGGATTGAAGGTTGGGGATTGACGATTGAGGATTGAGGATTGAGGATTGAGGATTGAAGATTGATTATTGAGGATTGAAGATTGAGGATTGAGTATTGAGGATTGAGGATTGAGGATTGAATATTGAGGATTGGGGACTGAGTGTTGAGGGTTGAGTGATGAGAATTAATGTTTGTGGATAGAGATTTCAAGATTGCAGATTGAGTATCGAGTATTGAAAACTGTGAATTGGGGATATTCTATTGAGGATTGAGGATTGACAATTGATTGTCGAGGACTGAGGGCTGAAGATTGAGGATTCAGGGTTGAGGATTCAGAATTGAGGTTTGAGGACTGAGGATTAAGGATTGAGGATTGTAGATTGAGTATTGAGGATTGATGATTGAGGATTGAGCATTGACGATTGAGGATTGAGGATAGAGGTTTGAGGTTTGACGATGAGGGCTGAGGGTTGAGGATTGACGTTCGAGGTCTGAGGTCTGAGGGTTGAGGATTGAGAATTGAGTATTGAGGATTGAAGATTGAGGATTGAGGATTGAGGACTGGGCATTGAGGATTGAAGATTGAGGACTGGGGATTGAGGATTGAAGATTGAGGATTAAGGATTTAGGATTGGGGATTGGGGATCTAGGATTGGAGATTGACTATTGAGGATTGAAGCTTGCGGGTTGAGGATTGAGGATTGAGGATTGAGAATTGAGGATTGAGGACTGAGGATTGACGATTGAGTATTGAAGATTGAGGATTGATGACTGAGGATTCAGGATTGAGGATTGATGATTGCGAATTGAGTATTGAAAATTGAGTATTGAGGATTGAATATTGAGGATTGAGGATTGAGGATTGAGGATTGAAGGTTGAGTATTGTGGAGTGAAGATTGAGGATTAAGGATTGACGATTGAGGATTGAGGATGAGGGCTGAGGGTTGAGGATTGAGGTTTGAGGACTGAGGACTGGGGATTGAGGATTGAGAATTGAGGATTGATGATTGAGTATTAAAGATTGAGGATTGGGTATTGAGGATTGAAGAATGAGGATTGAGGATTGAGGATTGAGGATTGAGGATTGAGTATTGAGGATTGAGGATTGAGGATTGAGGATTGAGGATTGAGGTTTGAGGTCTGAGGACTGAGGATTGAGGATTGAGGATTGAGTATTGAGGGTTGAAGATTGAGGATTAAGGATTGAGGATTGGGGATTGAGGATCTAGGATTGAAAATTGATTATTTGGGATTGAAGGTTGAGGATTGAGGATTGAGGATTGAGAATTGAGAATTGAGCATAAGGACTGAGGGTTGAGGATTGAGGTTTGAGGTATGAGGATTGAGGATAGAGGATTGAGGATTGAAGATTGAGTACTGATGATTGAAGATTGAGGTTTGAGGATTGAGGGTTGAGGATTGAGGACGAGGACTGACAGTTGAGGTTTGTGGTTTGAGGATTGAGGGTTGAGGATTGAGAATTCAGGATGAGGACTTAGGTTTGAGGATTGATGACTGAGGATTGAGGATTGAGGATTGATGATTGCCGATTGAGGATTGAAGATTGAGTATTGAGGATTGAATATTGAGGATTGAGGATTGAGTATTGAGGATTGAAGATTGAGTATTGAGGATTGAAGATTGAGGATTGAGGATTGAGGATTGAGGATTGAGGATTGAGGAATGAGGGTTGAGGATAGAGGATTGAAGATTGAGGATTGGGGACTGAGTGTTGAGGGTTGAGCGATGAGGATTGATGTTTGTGGATAGAGATTCGAAGATTGCAGATTGAGAATTTAGTATTGAAAACTGTGAATTGATGATATTCTATTGAGGATTGAGGATTGACAACTGATTGTTGAGGTCTGAAGTCTGAAGGTTGAGTACTGAGGATAGAGGTTTCAGGATTGAGGTTTGAGGACTGAGGATTGAGGATTGAGGATTGAGGCTTGAGGATTGAGGATTGAGGACTGAAGATTGAGTATTGAGGATTGAAGATTGGGGATTGAGGATTGAGGATTGAGGATTGAGGATTGAGGATTGAGGATTGAAGATTGAGGATTGGGGACTGAGTGTTGAGGGTTGAGTGATGAGAATTAATGTTTGTGGATAGAGATTTGAAGATTGCAGATTGAGTATCGAGAATTGAAAGCTGGGAATTGAGGATATTCTATTGAGCATTGAGGATTGACAATTGATTGTTGAGGTCTGAAGTCTGAAGGTTGAGGACTGAGGATTGAGGATTCAGGATTGAGGTTTGAGGACTGAGGATTGAGGATTGAGGATTGAGGCTTGAGGATTGAGTATTGAGGATTGAGGATTGAGGATTGAGGATCCAGGATGAGGGCTGAAGGTTGAGGATTGAGGTTTGAGGGCTGAGGACTGAGGAATGAGGATTGAGGGTTGAGAATTAAGGATTGAGGATTGAGGATTGAAGATTGAGTATTGAGGATTGAAGGTTGAGGATTGAGGATTGAGGATTGAGGATTGAGGATTGAAGATTGAGGATTGGGGACTGAGTGTTGAGGGTTGAGTGATGAGAATTGATGTTTGTGGATGGAGATTTGAAGATTGAAGATTGAGGATTAAGGATTGAGGATTGGGGATTCAGGATCTAGGATTGAAAATTGATTATATGGGATTGAAGATTGAGGATTGAGGATTGAGGATTGAGAATTGAGAATTGAGGATAAGGACTGAGGGTTGAGGATTGAAGATTGAGTATTGAGGATTGAGGATTGAGGATTGAGGATTGAGGAATGAGGGTAGAGGATAGAGGAATGAAGATTGAGGATTGGGGACTGAGTGTTGAGGGTTGAGTGTGAGGATTGATGTTTGTGGATAGAGATTCGAAGATTGCAGATTGAGAATTTGGTATTGAAAACTGTGAATTGATGATATTCTATTGAGGATTGAGGATTGACAACTGATTGTTGAGGTCTGAAGTCTGAAGGTTGAGGACTGAGGATTGAGGATTCAGGATTGAGGTTTGAGGACTGAGGATTGAGGATTGAGGATTGAGGCTTGACGATTGAGGATTGAGGATTGAGGATTGAGGATTGAGGATCCAGGATGAGGGCTGAAGGTTGAGGATTGAAGGTTGAGGACTGAGGAATAAGGATTGAGGATTGAGGATGAGGGCTGATGGTTGAGGATTGAGGTTTGAGGACTGAGGACTGAGGATTGAGGATTGAGAATTGAGGATTGAGGATTGAGGATTGAAGATTGAGGATTGGGTATTGAGGATTGAAGAATGAGGATTGAGGATTGAGGATTGAGGTTTGAGGTACGAGGATTGAGGATTGAGGATTGAGGATTGAGGACTGAGGACTGACGATTGAGTATTGAGGACTGAGGATTGACCATTGAGTATTGAAGATTGAGGATTGATGACTGAGGATTGAGGATTGAGGTATGATGATTGCGGATTGAGTATTGAAAATTGGGTATTGAGGATTGAATATTGAGGATTGAGGATTGAGTATTGAGGATTGAAGATTGAGTATTGAGGATTGAAGATTGAGGATTGAGGATAGACGATTGAGGATTGAGGATTGAGGTTTGAGGACTGACGATGAGGGCTGAGGGTTGAGGATTGATGTTTGAGGTCTGAGGACTGAGGATTGAGGATTGAGAATTGAGGATTGAGGATTGATGATTGAAGATTGAGTATTGATGAGTGAAGATTGCGGATTGATTATTGAGGGTTGAGGTTTGAGGACGAGGACTGAGGGTTGAGGATTGAGATTTGAGGACAGAGGATTGAGGATTGAGGATTGAGAATTGATAATTGAGGATTGAGGATTGAAGATTTAGGATTGGGTATTGAGGATTGAGGATTGGGGATTGAGGATCTAGTATTGGAGATTGATTATTTCGGATTGAAGATAGAGGGTTGAGGATTGAGGATTGAGGATTGAGAATTGAGAATTGAGGATGAGGGCTGAGGTTTGAGGATTGATGATTGAGGATTGGGGATTAAAGATTGAGGATTGAGGATCCAGGATGAGGGCTGAAAGCTGAGGATTGAGGTTTGAGGACTGAGTTCTGAGGATTGAGGGTTGAGAATTAAGGATTGAGGATTGAGGATTGAAGATTGAGCATTGATAATTGAGTATTGAGGATTGAAGGTGGAGGACTGAGGAATAAGGATTGAGGATTGAGGATGAGGGCTGAGGGTTGAGGATTGGGGTTTGAGGAGTGGGGACCGAGGATTGAGGATTGAGAATTGAGGATTGAGGATTGAGGATTGAAGATTGAGGATTGGGTAATGAGGATTGAAGAATGAGGATTGAGGATTGAGGATTGAGGATTGAGGATTGAAGATTGAGTATTGAGGATTGAAGATTGAGGATTGAGGATGGAGGATTGAGGATTGAGGATTGAGGATTGAGGATTGAAAATTGAGGATTGGGGACTGAGTGTTGAGGGTTGAGTGATGAGAATTAATGTTTGTGGATAGAGATTTGAAGATTGCAGATTGAGTATCGAGTATTGAAAGCTGTGAATTGAGGATATTCTATTGAGGATTGAGGATTGACAATTGATTGTCGAGGACTGAGGGCTGAAGTTGAGGATTCAGGATTGAGGATTCAGAAATGAGGTTTGAGGACTGAGGACTGAGGATTGAAGATTGAGTATTGAGGATTGAAGATTGAGGATTAAGGATTGAGGATTGGGGATTGGGGATCTAGGATTGAAAATTGATTATTTGGGATTCAAGATTGAGGATTGAGGATTGAGGATTGAGAACTGAGAATTGAGGATGAGGGCTGAGGTCTGAGGATTGAGGGTTGAGAATTAAGGATTGGGGATTGAGGATTGAAGATTGAGCATTGATAATTGAGTATTGAGGATTGAAGGTGGAGGACTGAGGAATAAGGATTGAGGATTGAGGATGAGGGCTGAGGGTTGAGGATTGGGGTTTGAGGAGTGAGGACCGAGGATTGAGGATTGAGAATTGAGGATTGAGGATTGAGGATTGAAGATTGTGGATTGGGTATTGAGGATTGAAGAATGAGGATTGAGGATTGAGGATTGAGGATTGAGGATTGAAGTTTGAGTATTGAGGATTGAAGATTGAGGATTGAGGATTGAGGATTGAGGATTGATGATTGAGGATTGAGAATTGAGGATGAGGACTGAGGTTTGAGGATTGAGGTTTGAGGAATGAGGATTGAGGATTGAGGATTGAGGACTGAAGATTGAGGATTGGGGACTGAGTGTTGAGGGTTGAGTGATGAGAATTGATGTCTGTGGATGGAGATTTGAAGATTGAAGATTGAGGATTGAGTATTGAAATCTGAGAATTCAGGATATTCTGTCGAGTATTGAGAATTTTGGATTGATGGTTGTGTATTGAGGATTGATGGCTGAGGGTTGTGTGTTGAATATTGAGGATTGGCGGATTGAGTATTGAAGATTGAGGACTGAAGACTGAGGATTGATTATTGAGGATTGAGGACTGAGTATTGAGGATTGAGAATTGAAGATTGAGTATTGATGAGTGAAGATTGCGGATTGATTATTGAGGGCTGAGGATTGAGGACGAGGACTGAGTGCTGAGGATTGAGGTTTGAGGACAGAGGATTGAGGATTGAGGATTGAGAATTGATAATTGAGGGTTGAGGATTGAAGATTTAGGATTGGGTATTGAGGATTGAGGATTGGGGATTGAGGATCTAGTATTGGAGACTGATTATATAGGATTGAAGATAGAGGGTTGAGGATTGAGGATTTAGGATTGAGAATTGAAAATTGAGGATGAGGGCTGAGGTTTGAGGATTGAGGTTTAAGGAATGAGGATTGAGGATTGAGGTTTGAGGATTGAGGATTGAGGATTGAGTATTGAAGGTTGAGGATTGGTGACTGAGGATTGAGGATTGAGGATTGAGGATTGAGGATTGAGGATTGAAGATTGAGTGTTGAGGATTGAGGGTTGAGGATTGAGGATTGAGTATTGAGGATTGAGGATGAGTGCTGAGGTTTGAGGTTTGAGGTTTGAGTATTGAATCCTGAGAATTCAGGATATTCTATTGAGTACTGAGAATTGACGATTGATGGTTGAGTATTGAGGATTGAGGATGGAGGATTGAGGATTGAGTATTGAAGATTGAGGATTGATGACTGAGGATTGAGGATTGCGGATTGACGATTGAGGATTGGGGATTGAGGATTGAAGGTTGAGTGTTGAGGATTGAAGGTTGAGGATTGACGATTGAGGATTGAGGATTGAGGATGATGGCTGAGGTTTGAGGTTTGAGGTTTTAGTATTGAATCCTGAGAATTCAGGATGTTCTATTGAGTATTGAGAATTGAGGATTGATGGTTTAATATTGAGGATTCAGGATTGAGGATTGAGGATTGAGTATTGAAGATTGAGGATTGATGATTGAGGATTTAGGATTGAGGATAGAGGATTGAGGATTGAGGATTGAAAATTGCGTATTGAGGATTGAAGGTTGAGGACTGAGGAATAAGGATTGAGGATTGAGGATGAGGGCTGATGGTTGAGGATTGAGGTTTGAGGACTGAGGACTGAGGATTGAGGATTGAGAATTGAGGATTGAGGATTGAGGATTGAAGATTGAGGATTGGGTATTGAGGATTGAAGAATGAGGATTGAGGATTGAGGATTGAGGATTGAAGATTCAGTATTGAGGATTGAAGATTGAGTGTTGAGGATTGAGGATTGAACATTGAGGACTGAGTGTTGATGGTTGAGTGATGAGAATTGTTGTTTGTGGATAGAGATTTGAAGATTGCAGATTGAGTATTGAGAATTGAAAACTGTGAATTGTGGATATTCTATTGAGGATTGAGGATTGACAACTGACTGTTGAGGACTGAGGTCTGAAGATTGAGGATTCAGGATTGAGGATTCAGAATTGAGGTTTGAGGACTGAGGATTGAGGATTGAAGATTGAGTATTGAGGATTGAAGATTGAGGATTGAGGTTGAGGATTGAGGATTGAGGATGAGGGCTGAGGGTTAAGGATTGAGGTTTGAGGACTGAGGTCTGAGGATTGAGTATAGAGAATCGAGGATTGAGGATTGAGGATTGAAGATTGAGGATTGGGTATTGAGGATTGAAGAATGAGGATTGAGGACTGAGGATTCAGGATTGAGGATTGAAGATTGAGTATTGAGGATTGAAGACTGACGATTGATGATTGAGGGTTGAGGATTGAGGATTGAGAATTGAGGATTGATGATTGAGTATTGAGGATTGAAGGTTGAGGATTGAGGATAGAGGATTGAGGATTGAGGATTGAGGATTGAGAAATGAAGATTGAGGATTGATGATTGAGGATTTAGGATTGGGGATTGAGGATTGAGGATGATGGCAGAGGTTTGAGGTTTGAGGTTTGAGTATTGAATCCTGAGAATTCAGGATGTTCTATTGAGTATTGAGAATTGAGGATTGGTGGTTTAGTATTGAGGATTCAGGATTGAGTATTGAGGATTCAGGATTGAGTATTGAGGATTGAGTATTGAAGATTGAGGATTGATGATTGAGGATTTAGGATTGAGGATTGAGGATTGAGGATTGAGGAATGAGGATTGAAGATTGGGTATTGAGGATTGAAGGTTGAGGATTGAGGATTGAGGATTGAGGATTGAAGATTGAGGATTGGGGATTCAGGATTGGCGATTGAGGATTGAGTATTGACGATTGAGAATTGAGGATTGAGGATTGAAGATTGAGTATTGAGGATTGAAGATTGAGGATTGAGGATTGAGGATTGAGGATTGAGGATTGAGGACTGAGGATTGAGGATTGAGGATTGAGCATTGAGGATTGAATATTGTGGACCGGGGATTGAGGATTCAAGATTGAGGATTAAGGATTGAGGATTGAGGATTGAGGTTTGAGGAATGAGGATTGAGTATTGACGATTGAGAATTGAGGATTGAGGATTGAAGATTGAGTATTGGGGATTGAAGATTGACGATTGAGTATTGAGGATTGAGGATTGAGGATTGAGGATTAAGGTTGAGTATTGAAGGTTGAGGTTTGATGACTGAGGATTGAGGATTGCGGATTGACGACTGAGGATTGAGGATTGAGGGTTGAATTTTGAGAGCTGAGGATTGAAGGTTGGGGATTGACGATTGAGGATTGAGGATTGAGGATTGAGGATTGAAGATTGATTATTGAGGATTGAAGATTGAGGATTGAGTATTGAGGATTGAGGATTGAGGATTGAATATTGAGGATTGGGGACTGAGTGTTGAGGGTTGAGTGATGAGAATTAATGTTTGTGGATAGAGATTTCAAGATTGCAGATTGAGTATCGAGTATTGAAAACTGTGAATTGGGGATATTCTATTGAGGATTGAGGATTGACAATTGATTGCCGAAGACTGAGGGCTGAAGATTGAGGATTCAGGATTAAGGATTCAGAATTGAGGTTTGAGGATTGAGCATTGACGATTGAGGATTGAGGATAGAGGTTTGAGGTTTGACGATGAGGGCTGAGGGTTGAGGATTGACGTTCGAGGTCTGAGGTCTGAGGGTTGAGGATTGAGAATTGAGTATTGAGGATTGAAGATTGAGGATTGAGGATTGAGGACTGGGCATTGAGGATTGAAGATTGAGGACTGGGGATTGAGGATTGAAGATTGAGGATTAAGGATTTAGGATTGGGGATTGGGGATCTAGGATTGGAGATTGACTATTGAGGATTGAAGCTTGCGGGTTGAGGATTGAGGATTGAGGATTGAGAATTGAGGATTGAGGACTGAGGATTGACGATTGAGTATTGAAGATTGAGGATTGATGACTGAGGATTCAGGATTGAGGATTGATGATTGCGAATTGAGTATTGAAAATTGAGTATTGAGGATTGAATATTGAGGATTGAGGATTGAGGATTGAGGATTGAAGGTTGAGTATTGTGGAGTGAAGATTGAGGATTAAGGATTGACGATTGAGGATTGAGGATGAGGGCTGAGGGTTGAGGATTGAGGTTTGAGGACTGAGGACTGGGGATTGAGGATTGAGAATTGAGGATTGATGATTGAGGATTAAAGATTGAGGATTGGGTATTGAGGATTGAAGAATGAGGATTGAGGATTGAGGATTGAGGATTGAGGATTGAGTATTGAGGATTGAGGATTGAGGATTGAGGATTGAGGATTGAGGTTTGAGGTCTGAGGACTGAGGATTGAGGATTGAGGATTGAGTATTGAGGGTTGAAGATTGAGGATTAAGGATTGAGGATTGGGGATTGAGGATCTAGGATTGAAAATTGATTATTTGGGATTGAAGGTTGAGGATTGAGGATTGAGGATTGAGAATTGAGAATTGAGCATAAGGACTGAGGGTTGAGGATTGAGGTTTGAGGTATGAGGATTGAGGATAGAGGATTGAGGATTGAAGATTGAGTACTGATGATTGAAGATTGAGGTTTGAGGATTGAGGGTTGAGGATTGAGGACGAGGACTGACAGTTGAGGTTTGTGGTTTGAGGATTGAGGGTTGAGGATTGAGAATTCAGGATGAGGACTTAGGTTTGAGGATTGATGACTGAGGATTGAGGATTGAGGATTGATGATTGAGGATTTAGGATTGAGGATTGAGGATTGAGGATTGAGGATTGAGGACTGAGGATTGAGGATTGAGGATTGAACATTGAGTATTGAATATTGAGGACTGGGGATTGAGGATTGAAGATTGAGGATTAAGGATTGAGGATTGGGGACTGGGGATCTAGGATTGGAGATTGATTACTGAGGATTGAAGATTGAGGGTTGAGGATTGAGTGTTGAGAATTGAGAATTGAGGATGGGGACTGAGGGTTGAGGATTGAGGTTTGAGATACGAGGATTGAGGATTGAGGGTTGTGGACTGAGGATTGACGATTGAGTATTGGAGATTGTGGATTGGTGACTGAGGATTGATAATTGAGGATTGATGATTGCGGATTGAGGATTGAAGATTGAGTATTCAGGATTGAATATTGAGGATTGAGGATTGAGGGTTGAGGATTGAAGACTGAGAATTGACGATTGAGGATTGAAGATTGAGTATTGAGGATTGAAGATTGAGGATTGAGGATTGAGGATTGAATATTGAGGACTGATTGTTGAGGGTTGAGAGATGAGAATTGATGTTTGTGGATGGAGATTTGAAGATTGAAGATTGAGGATTGAGTATTGAAAACTGAGAATTCAGGATATTCTACTGAGTATTGAGAATTGAGGATTGATGGTTGAGTATTGAGGATTGATGGTTGAGGGTTGTGTGTTGAATATTGAGGATTGGCGGATTGAGTATTGAAGATTGAGGACTGAGGACTGGGGATTGAGTATTGACGATTGAGGATTGAGTATTGAGGATTGAGGATTGAAGATTGAGTATTGATGATTGAAGATTGCGGATTTATTATTGAGGGTTGAGGATTGATGACGAGGGCTGAGGGTTGAGGATTAAGGACTGAGGATTGAGGATTGAGGACTGGGCATTGAGGATTGAAGATTGAGGACTGGGGATTGAGGATTGAAGATTGAGGATTAAGGATTGAGGATTGGGGATTGGGGATCTAGGATTGGAGATTGATTATTGAGGATTGAAGCTTGAGGGTTGAGGATTGAGGATTGAGGATTGAGAACTGAGGGTGAGGCCTGAGGGTTGAGGATTGAGGTTTGAGGTACGAGGATTGAGGATTGAGGATTGAGGACTGAGGATTGACGATTGAGTATTGAAGATTGAGGATTGATGACTGAGGATTCAGGATTGAGGATTGATGATTGCGAATTGAGTATTGAAAATTGAGTATTGAGGGTTGAATATTCAGGATTGATGATTGAGGATTGAGGATTGAAGGTTGAGTATTGTGGACTGAAGATTGAGGATTGAGGATTGACGATTGAGGATTGAGGATTGAGGTTTGAGGATTGACGATGAGGGCTGAGGGCTGAGGATTGAGGTTTGAGGTCTGAGGACTGAGGATTGAGGATTGAGAACTGAGGATTGAGGATTGAGGATAGAAGATTGAGGATTGGGTATTGAGGATTGAAGGATGAGGATTGAGGATTGAGGATTGAGGATTGGGGACTGAGGATTGAATATTCAGGATTGAGGATTGAGGATTGAGGATTGAGGATTGAGGATTGAAGATACAGTATTGAGGATCGAAGATTGAGAATTGAGGATTGAGGATTGAACATTGAGGACTGAGTGTTGAGGGTTGAGTGATGAGAATTGATGTTTGTGGTTAGAGATTTCGAGATTGCAGATTGGGTATTGAGTATTGAAAACTGTGAATTGAGGATATTATACTGAGGATTGAGGATTGACAACTGATTGTTGAGGACTGAGGGCTGATGATTGAGGATTCAGGGTTGAGGATTCAGAATTGAGGTTTGAGGACTGAGGATTGAGGATTGAAGATTGAGTATTGAGGATTGAAGATTGAGGATTGAGGATTGAGGATTGAGGATTGAGGATTGAGGATTGAAGATTGAGGATTGGGGACTGAGTGTTGAGGGTTGCGTGATGAGAATTGATGTTTGTGGATAGATATTTGAAGATTGCAGATTGAGCATTGAGTATTGAAAACTGTGAATTGATGATATTCTATTGAGGATTGAGAATTGACAGCTGATTGTTGAGGACTGAGGGCTGAAGATTGAGGTTTCAGGATTGAGAATTCAGAATTGAGGATTGAGGACTGAGGACTGAGGATTGAAGATTGAGTATTGAGGATTGAAGATTGAGGATTAAGGATTGAGGATTGGGGATTGAGGATCTAGGATTGAAAATTGATTATTGAGGATTGAAGATTGATGATTGAGGATTGAGTATTGAGAATTGAGAATTGAGGATAAGGACTGAGGGTTGAGGATTGAGGTTTGAGGAATGAGGATTGAGGATTGAGGATTGAGGATTGAAGATTGAGTATTGATGATTGGAGATTGAGAATTGAGGATTGAGGGTTGAGGATTGAGGACGAGAACTGACATTTGAGGATTGTGGTTTGAGGATTGAGGAATGAGGATTGAGGATTGAAGATTGAGTATTGATGATTGAAGATTCAGGATTGAGGATTGAGTGTTGAGGGTTGAGGACGAGGACTGGCGGTTGAGGACTGTGGTTTGAGGATTGAGGATTGAGGATTGAGGATTGAGGACTGAGGATTGAGGTTTGAGGATTGAGCATTGAGGATTGAAGATTGAGGACTGGGGATTGAGGATTGAATATTGAGGATTAAGGATTGAGGATTGGGGACTGGGGATCTAGGATTGAAGATTGATTATTGAGGATTGAAGATTGAAGGTTGAGGATTGAGGGTTGAGAATTGAGAACTGAGGATGGGGACTGAGGGCTGAGGATTGAGGTTTGAGATACGAGGATTGACGATTGAGGATTGTGGACTGAGGATTGACGATTGAGTATTGGAGATTGAGGATTGATGACTGAGGATTGAGGATTGAGGATTGATGATTGCGGATTGAGGATTGAAGATTGAGTATTGAGGATTGAATATTGAGGATTGAGGATTTAGGGTTGAGGATTGAAGATTGAGAATTGACGATTGAGGATTGAAGATTGAGTATTGAGGATTGAAGATTGAGGATTGAGGATTGAGGATTGAATATTGAGGACTGAGTGTTGAGGGTTGAGAGATGGGAATTGATGTTTGAGGATGGAGATTTGAAGATTGAAGATTGAGGATTGAGTATTGAAAACTGAGAACTCAGGATATTCTACTGATTATTGAGAATTGAGGATTGATGGTTGAGTATTGAGGATTGATGGTTGAGGGTTGTGTGTTGAATATTGAGGATTGGCGGATTGAGTATTGAAGATTGAGGACTGAGGACTGGGGATTGAGTATTGAGGATTGAGGATTGAGGATTGAGTATTGAGGATTGAGGATTGAAGATTGAGTATTGATGATTGAAGATTGCGGATTGATTATTGAGGGTTGAGGATTGATGACGAGGGCTGAGGGTTGAGGATTGAGGACTGAGGATTGAGGATTGAGGACTGGGCATTGAGGATTGAAGATTGAGGACTGGGGATTGAGGATTGAAGATTGAGGATTAAGGATTGAGGATTGGGGATTGGGGATCTAGGATTGGAGATTGATTATTGAGGATTGAAGCTTGAGGGTTGAGGATTGAGGATTGAGGATTGAGAACTGAGGATGAGGCCTGAGGGTTGAGGATTGAGGTTTGAGGTACGAGGATTGAGGATTGAGGATTGAGGACTGAGGATTGACGATTGAGTATTGAAGATTGAGGATTGATGACTGAGGATTCAGGATAGAGGATTGATGATTGCGAATTGAGTATTGAAAATTGAGTATTGAGGATTGAATATTGAGGATTGATGATTGAGGATTGAGGATTGAAGGTTGAGTATTGTGGACTGAAGATTGAGGATTGAGGATTGACGATTGAGGATTGAGGATTGAGGTTTGATGATTGACGATGAGGGCTGAGGGTTGAGGATTGAGGTTTGAGGTCTAAGGACTGAGGATTGAGGATTGAGAATTGAGGATTGAGGATTGAGGATTGAAGATTGAGTATTGGGTATTGAGGATTGAAGGATGAGGATTGAGGATTGAGGATTGAGGATTGGGGACTGAGGATTGAATATTCAGGATTGAGGATTGAGGATTGAGGATTGAGGATTGAGGATTGAAGATACAGTATTGAGGATCGAAGATTGAGAATTGAGGATTGAGGATTGAACATTGAGGACTGAGTGTTGAGGGTTGAGTGATGAGAATTGATGTTTGTGGTTAGAGATTTGGAGATTGCAGATTGGGTATTGAGTATTGAAGACTGTGAATTGAGGATATTATACTGAGGATTGAGGATTGACAACTGATTGTTGAGGACAGAGGGCTGATGATTGAGGATTCAGGGTTGAGGATTCAGAATTGAGGTTTGAGGACTGAGGATTGAGGATTGAAGATTGAGTATTGAGGATTGAAGATTGAGGATTGAGGATTGAGTATTGAGGATTGAAGATTGAGGATTGAGGATTGAGGATTGAATATTGAGGACTGAGTGTTGAGGGTTGAGAGATGAGAATTGATGTTTGTGGATGGAGATTTGAAGATTGAAGATTGAGGATTGAGTATTGAAAACTGAGAATTCAGGATATTCTACTGAGTATTGAGAATTGAGGATTGATGGTTGAGTATTGAGGATTGATGGTTGAGGGTTGTGTGTTGAATATTGAGGATTGGCGGATTGAGTATTGAAGATTGAGGACTGAGGACTGGGGATTGAGTATTGAGGATTGAGGATTGAGTATTGAGGATTGAGGATTGAAGATTGAGTATTGATGATTGAAGATTGCGGATTTATTATTGAGGGTTGAGGATTGATGACGAGGGCTGAGGGTTGAGGATTGAGGATTGAGGACTGAGGATTGAGGATTGAGGACTTGGCATTGAGGATTGAAGATTGAGGACTGGGGATTGAGGATTGAAGATTGAGGATTAAGGATTGAGGATTGGGGATTGGGGATCTAGGATTGGAGATTGATTATTGAGGATTGAAGCTTGAGGGTTGAGGATTGAGGATTGAGGATTGAGAACTGAGGATGAGGCCTGAGGGTTGAGGATTGAGGTTTGAGGTACGAGGATTGAGGATTGAGGATTGAGGACTGAGGATTGACGATTGAGTATTGAAGATTGAGGATTGATGACTGAGGATTCAGGATTGAGGATTGATGATTGCGAATTGAGTATTGAAAATTGAGTATTGAGGGTTGAATATTGAGGATTGATGATTGAGGATTGAGGATTGAAGGTTGAGTATTGTGGACTGAAGATTGAGGATTGAGGATTGACGATTGAGGATTGAGGATTGAGGTTTGAGGATTGACGATGAGGGCTGAGGGTTGAGGATTGAGGTTTGAGGTCTGAGGACTGAGGATTGAGGATTGAGTATTGAGGATTGAGGATTGAGGATAGAAGATTGAGGATTGGGTATTGAGGATTGAAGGATGAGGATTGAGGATTGAGGATTGAGGATTGGGGACTGAGGATTGAATATTCAGGATTGAGGATTGAGGATTGAGGATTGAGGATTGAGGATTGAAGATACAGTATTGAGGATCGAAGATTGAGAATTGAGGATTGAGGATTGAACATTGAGGACTGAGTGTTGAGGGTTGAGTGATGAGAATTGATGTTTGTGGTTAGAGATTTGGAGATTGCAGATTGGGTATTGAGTATTGAAAACTGTGAATTGAGGATATTATACTGAGGATTGAGGATTGACAACTGATTGTTGAGGACTGAGGGCTGATGATTGAGGATTCAGGGTTGAGGATTCAGAATTGAGGTTTGAGGACTGAGGATTGAGGATTGAAGATTGAGTATTGAGGATTGAAGATTGAGGATTGAGGATTGAGGATTGAGGATTGAGGATTGAAGATTGAGGATTGGGGACTGAGTGTTGAGGGTTGCGTGATGAGAATTGATGTTTGTGGATAGATATTTGAAGATTGCAGATTGAGCATTGAGTATTGAAAACTGTGAATTGATGATATTCTATTGAGGATTGAGAATTGACAGCTGATTGTTGAGGACTGAGGGCTGAAGATTGAGGTTTCAGGATTGAGAATTCAGAATTGAGGATTGAGGACTGAGGACTGAGGATTGAAGATTGAGTATTGAGGATTGAAGATTGAGGATTAAGGATTGAGGATTGGGGATTGAGGATCTAGGATTGAAAATTGATTATTGAGGATTGAAGATTGATGATTGAGGATTGAGTATTGAGAATTGAGAATTGAGGATAAGGACTGAGGGTTGAGGATTGAGGTTTGAGGAATGAGGATTGAGGATTGAGGATTGAGGATTGAAGATTGAGTATTGATGATTGGAGATTGAGAATTGAGGATTGAGGGTTGAGGATTGAGGACGAGAACTGACATTTGAGGATTGTGGTTTGAGGATTGAGGAATGAGGATTGAGGATTGAAGATTGAGTATTGATGATTGAAGATTCAGGATTGAGGATTGAGTGTTGAGGGTTGAGGACGAGGACTGGCGGTTGAGGACTGTGGTTTGAGGATTGAGGATTGAGGATTGAGGATTGAGGACTGAGGATTGAGGTTTGAGGATTGAGCATTGAGGATTGAAGATTGAGGACTGGGGATTGAGGATTGAATATTGAGGATTAAGGATTGAGGATTGGGGACTGGGGATCTAGGATTGAAGATTGATTATTGAGGATTGAAGATTGAAGGTTGAGGATTGAGGGTTGATAATTGAGAACTGAGGATGGGGACTGAGGGTTGAGGATTGAGGTTTGAGATACGAGGATTGACGATTGAGGATTGTGGACTGAGGATTGACGATTGAGTATTGGAGATTGAGGATTGATGACTGAGGATTGAGGATTGAGGATTGATGATTGCGAATTGAGGATTGAAGATTGAGTATTGAGGATTGAATATTGAGGATTGAGGATTTAGGGTTGAGGATTGAAGATTGAGAATTGACGATTGAGGATTGAAGATTGAGTGTTGAGGATTGAAGATTGAGGATTGAGGATTGAGGATTGAATATTGAGGACTGAGTGTTGAGGGTTGAGAGATGGGAATTGATGTTTGTGGATGGAGATTTGAAGATTGAAGATTGAGGATTGAGTATTGAAAACTGAGAACTCAGGATATTCTACTGATTATTGAGAATTGAGGATTGATGGTTGAGTATTGAGGATTGATGGTTGAGGGTTGTGTGTTGAATATTGAGGATTGGCGGATTGAGTATTGAAGATTGAGGACTGAGGACTGGGGATTGAGTATTGAGGATTGAGGATTGAGGATTGAGTATTGAGGATTGAGGATTGAAGATTGAGTATTGATGATTGAAGATTGCGGATTGATTATTGAGGGTTGAGGATTGATGACGAGGGCTGAGGGTTGAGGATTGAGGATTGAGGACTGAGGATTGACGACTGAGTATTGAAGATTGAGGATTGATGACTGAGGATTCAGGATAGAGGATTGATGATTGCGAATTGAGTATTGAAAATTGAGTATTGAGGATTGAATATTGAGGATTGATGATTGAGGATTGAGGATTGAAGGTTGAGTATTGTGGACTGAAGATTGAGGATTGAGGATTGACGATTGAGGATTGAGGATTGAGGTTTGAGGATTGACGATGAGGGCTGAGGGTTGAGGATTGAGGTTTGAGTTCTAAGGACTGAGGATTGAGGATTGAGAATTGAGGATTGAGGATTGAGGATTGAAGATTGAGTATTGGGTATTGAGGATTGAAGGATGAGGATTGAGGATTGAGGATTGAGGATTGGGGACTGAGGATTGAATATTCAGGATTGAGGATTGAGGATTGAGGATTGAGGATTGAGGATTGAAGATACAGTATTGAGGATCGAAGATTGAGAATTGAGGATTGAGGATTGAACATTGAGGACTGAGTGTTGAGGGTTGAGTGATGAGAATTGATGTTTGTGGTTAGAGATTTGGAGATTGCAGATTGGGTATTGAGTATTGAAGACTGTGAATTGAGGATATTATACTGAGGATTGAGGATTGACAACTGATTGTTGAGGACAGAGGGCTGATGATTGAGGATTCAGGGTTGAGGATTCAGAATTGAGGTTTGAGGACTGAGGATTGAGGATTGAAGATTGAGTATTGAGGATTGAAGATTGAGGATTGAGGATTGAGTATTGAGGATTGAAGATTGAGGATTGAGGATTGAGGATTGAATATTGAGGACTGAGTGTTGAGGGTTGAGAGATGAGAATTGATGTTTGTGGATGGATATTTGAAGATTGAAGATTGAGGATTGAGTATTGAAAACTGAGAATTCAGGATATTCTACTGAGTATTGAGAATTGAGGATTGATGGTTGAGTATTGAGGATTGATGGTTGAGGGTTGTGTGTTGAATATTGAGGATTGGCGGATTGAGTATTGAAGATTGAGGACTGAGGACTGGGGATTGAGTATTGAGGATTGAGGATTGAGTATTGAGGATTGAGGATTGAAGATTGAGTATTGATGATTGAAGATTGCGGATTTATTATTGAGGGTTGAGGATTGATGACGAGGGCTGACGGTTGAGGATTGAGGATTGAGGACTGAGGATTGAGGATTGAGGACTTGGCATTGAGGATTGAAGATTGAGGACTGGGGATTGAGGATTGAAGATTGAGGATTAAGGATTGAGGATTGGGGATTGGGGATCTAGGATTGGAGATTGATTATTGAGGATTGAAGCTTGAGGGTTGAGGATTGAGGATTGAGGATTGAGAACTGAGGATGAGGCCTGAGGGTTGAGGATTGAGGTTTGAGGTACGAGGATTGAGGATTGAGGATTGAGGACTGAGGATTGACGATTGAGTATTGAAGATTGAGGATTGATGACTGAGGATTCAGGATTGAGGGTTGATGATTGCGAATTGAGTATTGAAAATTGAGTATTGAGGGTTGAATATTGAGGATTGATGATTGAGGATTGAGGATTGAAGGTTGAGTATTGTGGACTGAAGATTGAGGATTGAGGATTGACGATTGAGGATTGAGGATTGAGGTTTGAGGATTGACGATGAGGGCTGAGGGTTGAGGATTGAGGTTTGAGGTCTGAGGACTGAGGATTGAGGATTGAGTATTGAGGATTGAGGATTGAGGATAGAAGATTGAGGATTGGGTATTGAGGATTGAAGGATGAGGATTGAGGATTGAGGATTGAGGATTGGGGACTGAGGATTGAATATTCAGGATTGAGGATTGAGGATTGAGGATTGAGGATTGAGGATTGAAGATACAGTATTGAGGATCGAAGATTGAGAATTGAGGATTGAGGATTGAACATTGAGGACTGAGTGTTGAGGGTTGAGTGATGAGAATTGATGTTTGTGGTTAGAGATTTGGAGATTGCAGATTGGGTATTGAGTATTGAAAACTGTGAATTGAGGATATTATACTGAGGATTGAGGATTGACAACTGATTGTTGAGGACTGAGGGCTGATGATTGAGGATTCAGGGTTGAGGATTCAGAATTGAGGTTTGAGGACTGAGGATTGAGGATTGAAGATTGAGTATTGAGGATTGAAGATTGAGGATTGAGGATTGAGGATTGAGGATTGAGGATTGAAGATTGAGGATTGGGGACTGAGTGTTGAGGGTTGCGTGATGAGAATTGATGTTTGTGGATAGATATTTGAAGATTGCAGATTGAGCATTGAGTATTGAAAACTGTGAATTGATGATATTCTATTGAGGATTGAGAATTGACAGCTGATTGTTGAGGACTGAGGGCTGAAGATTGAGGTTTCAGGATTGAGAATTCAGAATTGAGGATTGAGGACTGAGGACTGAGGATTGAAGATTGAGTATTGAGGATTGAAGATTGAGGATTAAGGATTGAGGATTGGGGATTGAGGATCTAGGATTGAAAATTGATTATTGAGGATTGAAGATTGATGATTGAGGATTGAGTATTGAGAATTGAGAATTGAGGATAAGGACTGAGGGTTGAGGATTGAGGTTTGAGGAATGAGGATTGAGGATTGAGGATTGAGGATTGAAGATTGAGTATTGATGATTGGAGATTGAGAATTGAGGATTGAGGGTTGAGGATGGAGGACGAGAACTGACATTTGAGGATTGTGGTTTGAGGATTGAGGAATGAGGATTGAGGATTGAAGATTGAGTATTGATGATTGAAGATTCAGGATTGAGAATTGAGTGTTGAGGGTTGAGGACGAGGACTGGCGGTTGAGGACTGTGGTTTGAGGATTGAGGATTGAGGATTGAGGATTGAGGACTGAGGATTGAGGTTTGAGGATTGAGCATTGAGGATTGAAGATTGAGGACTGGGGATTGAGGATTGAAGATTGAGGATTAAGGATTGAGGATTGGGGACTGGGGATCTAGGATTGAAGATTGATTATTGAGGATTGAAGATTGAAGGTTGAGGATTGAGGGTTGAGAATTGAGAACTGAGGATGGGGACTGAGGGTTGAGGATTGAGGTTTGAGATACGAGGATTGACGATTGAGGATTGTGGACTGAGGATTGACGATTGAGTATTGGAGATTGAGGATTGAAGACTGAGGATTGAGGATTGAGGATTGATGATTGCGGATTGAGGATTGAAGATTGAGTATTGAGGATTGAATATTGAGGATTGAGGATTTAGGGTTGAGGATTGAAGATTGAGAATTGACGATTGAGGATTGAAGATTGAGTATTGAGGATTGAAGATTGAGGATTGAGGATTGAGGATTGAATATTGAGGACTGAGTGTTGAGGGTTGAGAGATGGGAATTGATGTTTGTGGATGGAGATTTGAAGATTGAAGATTGAGGATTGAGTATTGAAAACTGAGAACTCAGGATATTCTACTGATTATTGAGAATTGAGGATTGATGGTTGAGTATTGAGGATTGATGGTTGAGGGTTGTGTGTTGAATATTGAGGATTGGCGGATTGAGTATTGAAGATTGAGGACTGAGGACTGGGGATTGAGTATTGAGGATTGAGGATTGAGTATTGAGGATTGAGGATTGAAGATTGAGTATTGATGATTGAAGATTGCGGATTGATTATTGAGGGTTGAGGATTGATGACGAGGGCTGAGGGTTGAGGATTGAGGACTGATTATTGAGGATTGAGGACTGGGCATTGAGGATTGAAGATTGAGGACTGGGGATTGAGGATTGAAGATTGACGATTAAGGATTGAGGATTGGGGATTGGGGATCTAGGATTGGAGATTGATTATTGAGGATTGAAGCTTGAGGGTTGAGGATCGAGGATTGAGGATTGAGAACTGAGGATGAGGCCTGAGGGTTGAGGATTGAGGTTTGAGGTACGAGGATTGAGGATTGAGGATTGAGGACTGAGGATTGACGATTGAGTATTGAAGATTGAGGATTGATGACTGAGGATTCAGGATTGAGGATTGACGATTGCGAATTGAGTATTGAAAATTGAGTATTGAGGGTTGAATATTGAGGATTGATGATTGAGGATTGAGGATTGAAGGTTGAGTATTGTGGACTGGAGATTGAGGATTGAGGATTGACGATTGAGGATTGAGGACTGAGGTTTGAGGATTGACGATGAGGGCTGAGGGTTGAGGATTGAGGTTTGAGGTCTGAGGACTGAGGATTGAGGATTGAGAATTGAGGATTGAGGATTGAGGATTGACGATTGAGGATTGAGGATTGAGGTTTGAGGATTGACGATGAGGGCTGAGGGTTGAGGATTGAGGTTTGAGGTCTAAGGGCTGAGGATTGAGGATTGAGAATTGAGGATTGAGGATTGAGGATTGAAGATTGAGGATTGGGTATTGAGGATTGAAGGATGAGGATTGAGGATTGAGGATTGAGGATTGGGGACTGAGGATTGAATATTCAGGATTGAGGATTGAGGATTGAGGATTGAGGATTGAGGATTGAAGATACAGTATTGAGGATCGAAGATTGAGAATTGAGGATTGAGGATTGAACATTGAGGACTGAGTGTTGAGGGTTGAGTGATGAGAATTGATGTTTGTGGTTAGAGATTTGGAGATTGCAGATTGGGTATTGAGTATTGAAGACTGTGAATTGAGGATAATATACTGAGGATTGAGGATTGACAACTGATTGTTGAGGACAGAGGGCTGATGATTGAGGATTCAGGGTTGAGGATTCAGAATTGAGGTTTGAGGACTGAGGATTGAGGATTGAAGATTGAAGATTGAGTATTGAGGATTGAAGATTGAGGATTGAGGATTGAGGATTGAGGATTGAGGATTGTAGATTGAGGATTGGGGACTGAGTGTTGAGGGTTGCGTGATGAGAATTGATGTTTGTGGATAGATATTTGAAGATTGCAGATTGAGTATTGAGTATTGAAAACTGTGAATTGATGATATTCTATTGAGGATTGAGAATTGACAACTGATTGTTGAGGACTGAGGGCTGAAGATTGAGGTTTCAGGATTGAGAATTCAGAATTGAGGATTGAGGACTGAGGACTGAGGATTGAAGATTGAGTATTGAGGATTGAAGATTGAGGATTAAGGATTGAGGATTGGGGTTTGAGGATCTAGTATTGAAAATTGATTATTGAGGATTGAAGATTGAGGATTGAGGATTGAGTATTGAGAATTGAGAATTGAGGATAAGGACGAAGGGTTGTGGATTGAGGTTTGAGGAATGAGGATTGAGGATTGAGGATTGAGGTTGAAGATTGAGTATTGATGATTGAAGATTGAGAATTGAGGATTGAGGGTTGAGGATTGAGGACGAGGACTGACATTTGAGGATTGTGGTTTGAGGATTGAGGATTGAGGATTGAGGATTGAAGATTGAGTATTGATGATTGAAGATTCAGGATTGAGGATTGAGGGTTGAGGGTTGAGGACGAGGACTGGCGGTTGAGGACTGTGGTTTGAGGATTGAGGATTGAGGATTGAGGACTGAGTATTGAGGATTGAGGATTGAGCATTGAGGATTGAAGATTGAGGACTGGGGATTGAGGATTGAAGATTGAGGATTAAGGATTGAGGATAGGGGACTGGGGATCTAGGATTGGAGATTGATTATTGAGGATTGAAGATTGAGGGTTGAGGATTGAGGGTTGAGAATTGAGAACTGAGGATGGGGACTGAGGGTTGAGGATTGAGGTTTGAGGTACGAGGATTGAGGATTGAGGATTGTGGACTGAGGATTGACGATTGAGTATTGGAGATTGAGGATTGATGACTGAGGATTGAGGATTGAGGATTGATGATTGCGGATTGAGGATTGAAGATTGAGTATTGAGGATTGAATATTGAGGATTGAGGATTGAGGGTTGAGGATTGAAGATTGAGAATTGACGATTGAGGATTGAAGATTGAGTATTGAGGATTGAAGATTGAGGATTGAGGATTGAGGATTGAATATTGAGGACTGAGTGTTGATGGTTGAGAGATGGGAGTTGATGTTTGTGGATGGAGATTTGAAGATTGAAGATTGAGGATTGAGTATTGAAAACTGAGAATTCAGGATATTCTACTGAGTATTGAGAATTGAGGATTGATGGTTGAGTATTGAGGATTGATGGTTGAGGGTTGTGTGTTGAATATTGAGGATTGGCGGATTGAGTATTGAAGATTGAGGACTGAAGACTGGGGATTGAGTGTTGAGGATTGAGGATTGAGTATTGAGGATTGAGGATTGAAGATTGAGTATTGATGATTGAAGATTGCGGATTGATGACGAGGGCTGAGGGTTGAGGATTGAGGACTGAGGATTGAGGATTGAGGACTGGGCATTGAGGATTGAAGATTGAGGACTGGGGATTGAGGATTGAAGATTGAGGATTAAGGACTGAGGATTGGGGATTGGGGATCTAGGATTGGAGATTGATTATTGAGGGTTGAAGCTTGAGGGTTGAGGATTGAGGATTGAGGATTGAGGATTGAAGATACAGTATTGAGGATCGAAGATTGAGAATTGAGGATTGAGGATTGAACATTGAGGACTGAGTGTTGAGGGTTGAGTGATGAGAATTGATGTTTGTGGATAGAGATTTGAAGATTGCAGATTGGGTATTGAGTATTGAAAACTGTGAATTGATGATATTCTATTGAGGATTGAGGATTGACAACTGATTGTTGAGGTCTGAAGTCTGAAGGTTGAGGACTGAGGATTGAGGATTCAGGATTGAGGTTTGAGGACTGAGGATTGAGGATTGAGGTTTGAGGAGTGAGGACCGAGGATTGAGGATTGAGAATTGAGGATTGAGGACTGAGGATTGAGGACTGAGGATTGAAGATTGAGGATTGGGTATTGAGGATTGAAGAATGAGGATTGAGGAATGAGGATTGAGGATTGAGGATTGAATATTGAGGATTGAAAATTGAGTATTGAGGATTGAAGGTTGAGGATTGACGATTGAGGATTGGGGATTGAGGATGATGACTGAGGTTTGAGGTTTGAGGTTTTAGTGTTGAATCCTGAGAATTCAGGATGTTCTATTGTGTATTAAGAATTGAGGATTGATGGTTTAGTATTGAGGATTCAGGATTGAGGATTGAGGATTGAGTATTGAAGATTGAGGATTGATGATTGAGGATTTAGGATTTAGGATTGAATATTGAGGATTGAGGATTGAGTATTGAGGATTGAAGATTGAGTATTGAGGATTGAAGATTGAGGATTGAGGATTGACGATTGAGGATTGAGGATTGAGGTTTGAGGACTGACGATGAGGGCTGAGGGTTGAGGATTGAGGTTTGAGGTCTGAGGACTGGGGATTGAGGATTGAGAATTGAGGATTGAGGATTAAGGATTGAGGATTGGGGATTGAGGATCTAGGATTGAAAATTGATTATTTGGGATTGAGGATTGAGGATTGAGGATTGAGGATTGAGAATTGAGAATTGAGGATAAGGACTGAGGGTTGAGGATTGAGGTTTGAGGAATGAGGATTGAGGATTGAGCATTGAGGATTGAAGATTGAGTATTGATGATTGAAGATTGAGGTTTGAGGATTGAGGGTTGAGGATTGAGGAAGAGGACTGACAGTTGAGGATTGTGGTTTGAGGATTGAGGGTTGCGGATTGAGAATTGAGGATGAGGACTGAGGTTTGAGGATTGATGACTGAGGATTGAGGATTGAGGATTGATGATTGCGGATTGAGGATTGAAGATTGAGTATTGAGGATTGAATATTGAGGATTGAGGATTGAGTATTGAGGATTGAAGATTGAGTATTGAGGATTGAAGGTTGA